>NC_135787.1:44212500-44931500 GCF_051106095.1 Pogona vitticeps
GGGAGGTTCTGCAGGAAAATATAAATGGCTTGTAAAAAAACAAATGCAATATTCTGAAAAAGCCACTTATTAGAACTGGAACTATTCTATGTGCTTCTTCCTACAAGTTTAATGATGGTCAAGTGCATTCTGGTTTCTCATAAATATACTTTGTTTTCTCTATGATGTCATTTTTATTTTTGGAATCTCAAGGATATTACAAAGTGCACTGTGTGATGTTTCCATTTAACTGTACACTGCTATAAAGTAAAAATTATCATGCTCTGTTTAAGGTATGCTAGAGATCTGCATGCTGACTTCACAAGCCTCATTCAAAGAGGATCAAAGAGTACTAAAAACTAACACTGCTGAATCTGTTTTTAAAATATCCTGCTAGTTCCTCCTCCTATTTCTCAAATGCCTGATTCAACAAAACTATTCTTTCTCACTGAAGAGGGAATCTAGAATATCTAGAAAATATGTGAATTCCACAAATGAAATAGTTTTTTTCTGTTCCCTTTTTAAAAATTGGTTTGAATTTCATTGCCCCTGCAAAGAGGGGTATCACCCACATAATTTCATAATTGCCAAAATGGTAAGAATCTGTTTACCTTGTTGCTGAATTGCCCCACGCTCCATGCTTGTCCATCAGAATATTGATAATTTTCTGTATCAGTTGAGTTGCTGTCACATGATCGCGATACTTAGCTGCCCTTATCAAATGATCACACATTTTCTCATCTTCTCGTTTGTCTGCAGAATACTGAGCACACAATGACTAGTAGGGGGAAAGAAAGAAAAAATATTTCAGATACCACATACTTCTGTAAATCCATCCATCCATCCATCCCTCCATCCCTCCCTCCCTCCCTCCCTCCCTCCCCACTTAAAAGTACAAGCTCCAATGCTGAATTTCATCTGGCAGAATTTTGTTTAGATAAAGGTAAAGGTTCCCCTTGACATTTAGTTCATTCATGTTTGACTCTAGGGCGCGGTGCTTATCCCGTTTCCAAGCCATGGAGCCAGCGTTTTGTCCATGGTCACGTGGCCAGCGCGACTAGATACGGAATATCGTTACCTTCCCACCAATAGGTGGTACCTATTTATCTACCTGCATTTTTACATGCTTTCGAACTCCTAGGTTGGCAGGAAGTGGGACAAGCGATGGGAGCTCACTCTGTTGTGTGGATTCGATCTTATGACTGCTGGTCTTCCGACCTTGCAGCACAGAGGCTTCTGCGGTTTAACCCGCAGTGCCACTATGTCCCGTAAGAATTTTGTTTACTAGAGTTAATTATTTAAAAAAAACAAAAAATTACAGTTTAGATCAACATTATAGAATATATCCAAAGTACTTCTATGCATGCTTACTCTAAAGGAAGCCTCTCACCATAGTTCCTGGTAACTATGCACAGGACTGCAGCCTAAACCATCTATCAATACACTTTATATAAGATAAATAGAGAATCCCCCAGCAAGTACTATACAGGGCAGGCATACATAGATACATACACACGTACATATATACATACTGTACATGGGTAAGAAATAAATGAAGCTCAGTAAAACAATATGTACATTTCAAAAGAACCATTCCTTCTAAAGATCACAAAACGGATTATTCAGTGCATAAAAATCCTTTCTAAAAACATGCAGTTGAGAGCAGAAGAAGGCTTCTTTATATGGGATGCTCTATGCATCCTTATAAAAGAAAAAACTACAATTTTTTCATCTTAATGTGACTATATTTCAGACGGTGCATCTCAAAGTACTTTAACCCTTACAAATAATGCATATTAATCTTTTTGTTAACAATATGAAAAACAGTATTACAGAAAAAACAACATAAAATTCTCTTTAAAAGGAAAATTATCAGCTTTGAGTCTTTGAAGGAATTATATACCAGCTCATATATGCTTAAACATGCTGCCAGACCCCAATCGACCTGGGTTTAGCAAGCATGCACAAAATAACCTAAAATTACACTATGTGTAAATATTAAGGAAAACACAAACAATAGGTTTCACATAACTTCTCTGCGGTGTCAGGACATACTGTAAGAAGAGCCTTGCTGGATCAGGCCAAGGGCCCATCTAGTCTAGCTTCCTGTATCTCACAGTAGACTCACCAGATGCCTCTGGGAGCACATGACTAGATACCTGTCTCCTGATACCACTCCCCTGCATCTGGCATTTGGCGGTACCTTCCTTTTAAGCCTGGAGATTATACAACCCCATTATGGCTTGTAACCGGTGATGGACTTTTCCTCCAGAAATCTGTCCAATCTCCTTTTAAAGGCATCTAGGCCAGATGCAATCACCACATCCTGTGGCAAGGAGTTCCAGAGACTAACAACACAATGGGTCAAGAAATCTTTTCTTTTGTCCATTCTGACTCTCCCAACACTCAACTAGAGTGGATGTCCCCTGGTTCTGGTATTGCATGAGAGGGAAAAGAGCTTCCCTGTATCCACTTTATCCACCCCCCGCATAATTTTATACGTCTCAATTATGTCCACCCTCAGCCGCCTTTTCTCTAGACCAGTGGTTCTTAACCTTGGGTTACTCAGGTGCAAAAGGAGAAGGGGACGACCGAGGACGAGATGGTTGGACAGTGTCATCGAGGCAACCAACATGAATCTGACACAACTCCGGGAGGCAGTGGAAGATAGAAGGGCCTGGCATGCTCTGGTCCATGGGGTCACGAAGAGTCGGGCACGACTAAACGACTAAATGAACGAACGAACTCAGGTGCTTTTGGACTGCAACTCCCAGAAGCCTTCACCACCAGCTGTGCTGGCTGGGGTTTCTGGGAGTTGCAGTTCAAAAACACCTGAGTAACCCAAGGTTAAGAACCACTGCTCTAGACTAAAGAGCCCTACATGCTGTAGCCTTTCCTCATAGGGGAGGTGCCCCAGCCCAGTCTTCATTTTAGTCGCTCTCCTCCGAATCTTTTTCAGTTCCACAGAGTCTTTTTGAGGTGCGATGACCAGAACTGACTACTGACTAAAATTACTGACAGAGATAACACATAGACACCTTCTTCTCCTGTGACACCCACAATGGGTATTGATAGAGTATTGGGCAGAGCATTACTACAATTTAATTTTTATCTTGGCATACCTACACTCTCTCACATACAATAATTCCAATAATTAAGTTTTGTGCTGCTATTTGTAGTCACTCAGGAAACGATGAAATTGTGGTTTGAAACAGGATTTCAGGATTTCTGTAACTACAGTTTGGTATAATGGCTGCATGCTTACAGCCACTGTACCAAACAACAACATCCACAACATTTAATTGCCAGTTCCAGCAAGACTGCTGGTATCTGGGATGGAAAATCCTTTGTCTTCCTGATGCATTAGGTTATAACAATCCCGTGCTATTTCCTAGTAAAAACGTTTGGAAGGCCAAACATTCCACACCACTGAAAACTAATCTCAAGGTATGATACACGATACACGTCATTATATTTGCATTGTGGCTCTTCAAGACTGTCCTTCCAAATTCAATTGCCAGGCCCAGCTACAGCAAATCTGTTGAATCAATTTGGTAGTCAACACTTATTTAGAGCTAGGTTTAGTAGTCTGGATAGTTTAGTAAGTTGCAGCACCGAGCTGCAGAGTCAGGGGCTGGATGTTCAATCCTCTATTGTTCCATGAAGGAGAAGAGCTAGCCTGTGTGGTACTGGGCATGCTACAAAGTCCTAGAAGAAAGGAATGGTAAACCACTACTGTGTATGTCATACCTAGAAAGAGCTGGAAAACCAGAATCAACTTGACAGAACACAATTATTGACTAAAATTCTGTTGCCATAAATTCGCTGCAGAACAGTGATAATATCAACAGCAGAGGCAATTTTTATAATTAAAAACTTCTTACTTCTTTCTAAAGGTTTTTCTGATTCCCATGTAATCCCTATAATCACATGGAAGGCATAGGATGGAAGGAAAAGGTCCTTAATTGCCTAAAATGGCTGCTGCTAGATAGCATCACCAGAGGGAGATTTTTCATGATTAAAGACTTCCTCCTTCTATCTTGTGGCTCCCATAGTTCCCATGCAATGAAAAGAATTACAAGGGTGTAAGAAAGAAGTAGAGACTGAGGGTGAGCCATCCACTTCACAAAAGGAAAAGAAACTGTTAGCAGATGAGATGGACAAAAAACTGGGAAGTGTCTTTTCAAACAGAATGCAAGCAGAAAACCTGGGAAAGGAATGGCCAGTAGCAGGCATTGTTTTGGCAGGAAATTATAGAGATATAGAGGGAGAGGAAGAATTGAGGTGGGAGGTAGATATGTGCTTAGCTGAGGAGGTGGAAGAGAGAGGAAAAGATAAGTGAAATGGCTGAAAGAGAGTTGAGGGAAAGAGAAGTTCATAAACCTCCGTACTGGGAAGAGATGACTGAAAGGGAGGCATAAAATTTATTTATTTATTAGATTTATATACCGCCCATCTAGAACGTGTCTACTGAAAGAGAGAAAGATTTCAAAGAGAAGCAAACAACAGGGAGGCTAGAAGATGTCTCAACTCCCCTGGGAGCAGTTGTGGAAGAACCCAGTCCCCACCCAAAGCCCAGAGAGACACCAGGCAAAAGGTATGGGAACCCAATGTGGACTGAGGTTTCACCCTTAAGCTTACAAGAGCTTGTGGAAAACCTCTCTACCCCTCTAGTTAGTGACATGCTATTACCAGTTAGTTGTTTGGTTGAACCTACATTTAAAGAGAAAAAGAATGTGGAAAGAGACCTATGTAATCCTAAAAATGACATGCTGGAGTTGAGTAAAGGAGAAAAAGAATTGTTCCTGTTTATTTCAAATAAAGCTTTTGAACAAAAAATGGACTCCTTGACTGTTGACGAAATAAGAACAATCTATTAAAAAAGATGGCAGAAGCTGGTGTGACCCTCACAACAGGAAGTCAGAAAAGCAATGAGACAGAAGTACTGTAGGACATTTTAAATTTTGAAAAATCACCCCCTGTGTGTAACATCATAATCCTTCTGCAGGACCTAAGTTGCACAAGAGGATTTCAATCACTATTTTATTACAGCATTGGCCTTTGTGGATGATATACCATTTAATGATGGTGATGGTACGTTCTACAAAACCATAAGCCGCAATAAACTTGTTATTCTAAGGTGTCATATGACACTTTTAATAATGGTTCCCAACATGACTAGTCCAGTAGAAAACATTGTTTTCGGTGCAAGAGTAAGGAATGAATTGAAGGTTTCAAAAAGAGCCTTCTTTTCCCCAGTTCTCCAATATATCCGTTTCAATAATCACTGATTCAGCAAAATAAAAAAAAGGTAGTAGAAATTTTGGATCTCATCCGTGTTTGGCAAAGAAGGGTCTGGATGGAGTGATACAATTAATGGCATGCTGAGTACAGAGCCCTCTCACTTAAGTCTTATAGTAGTTGGTATATTAACCTTCTTGAATCTACGACCGAAAAAGAAATTTAGATCATAAAAATATATCTCTAGTGTTTTTCTTAATATTTTTTCTGTCACTTGGTTGAATTCATGTATGTTAACAATAGATCTAAATAAGAATCTATAATATCATATGTTCTGCTCTTCAGTTACCAGTTAAAACAGCATAAGATTACAATATTAAATAATGACTTTTATTCAGTCATATAAAAATAATTTTTTAAAACTGTATAAAATTTGTCATTAAAAGAACAGTTTAAAACACTTTAAAGGGAGGCAATTCATAAAATAAGCATGATAGAATGAGAAAAATAAAGATTTCTGCAATAATCCAATAATTTTTCCAAGTGCATAAAGGAAGAATTTTATGGCTGTCACTGAGTATAGAAAAGCAGACCAATAATTTTGAAAACTGACATCCATATATCAATTAAATTTCTTCAGCATTTTTCCTCAAGTAATGGTATAACACTAAGCTATCACTTTAAAAAATAATAATGCTAATTTTTAGAGAAACTAGATACAACCTGAAAAATCATGGTGAACCACATTTCTGTCAGCACTGTCATTAAAAAGACAAAGAAATTCACAAAACATACCACCTGAAAACACAAATTCTCATCACCACTACAAATTTTTAATAACAGGAACACTTTCTTGTGTTCTTCTATAACATCTTTTGCACTTGACCTTTGACCTTCAGTTTAAAGTCTGGACTAAAAATGCCACCCAGGGAAATCTTCCAAAGCTTCTGAATAAGACTTAGAAAAATGAAAGCTTAAAACCTCAATAGCAAACAAAAGTCAACCAATGACAATGTCTGACAGCCACCTTCAATTCTGAAGTGATGCTTCTGTCATCCAACCACTCAAAGTATTGATTTCTTTCAGCATGAAAAAGCCTAAGCCAATGAAATAGATATAGCAGCATGCCCCCTCCCCCTCCTTCAATAATAGCCATCAAGGTTAACACAGGCAGAACACTTATCAAGGTATCTTTTCTATTTCTCCTTGTTTTAATGGACTGGATACAATGTATTGGCTTTTCATCTCTGCAACCTGCAGCCTCCACCCCATCATCATTTATCCAACCTTTAACAGATCTGAGAATCTGCATATAAATTAACTGTCTTTTATACTATTTGTTACAAAAACTGTTGCACTCTCATTGTGTTGTGCCATTTCTAAGAGATCCTGCATATTAACATAATAAAGGTAGTCTCCCTTAAAACTGCTTTTTGAAAATATGTCAAATGCACTAGAACCATATGTCTACTTAACTAAGGATAGCAACAACATATACTGATAGACCCTGATATTTTTAGACATGAAACTGAAAACTGGCTTACAAAACTGTATCTGTAATAAGAATAGAGAAAGCACACTGGTCAATCTGTTTTTGAATCAAGTTGTCCCATGCTTACCGAGCTACAGTCAAAATGGCATTAACAATACATATTCAGAAGAGAAGTTTTCAGATATTAAAAAAATCTTAGAGATTCTCTCCCTCCACAAAGCCCTGAAAAGATTACAGAATGTTGACTGAGAGAAGGAAATCCTAATAAATGTATGGGAGGGGGAACAGAATGGAATGGCTGGAAAGAGGAGAGAGAAGGTTAATATACATATAAGACAGCGGAATGAACCACCTCAGTGGCTGAATTGCTTTTCTCTGGGTTTTATACTCAGAAGCTACTTAAAGCATGTCCAAGGACAGAAATGAGAACTCTCCACAGAAATCTTAGGTTTTTAAAGTGCTGTTTTTGGGCATGCACACCCACATTCCACAAACCAAAGTGGGTGGGAGGGGAGAAAGAAAATATAGAAGGAAACTCAAAGACAATCCAGTGAGTACTGGTCATGCCCTTTGAGCGGATAATGTTGAATGACTGCTGGATACAGAGAAAAGGAAAACTAAGTATGAAGTAGAAAGGAAGGTGGATGGAACAAAATACGTAAAAATCCACTCAGCAGCATTTATATTGCAGGGCCCCCTCTGAGGATGTATATTGAGTTCCCAATTGCTCTATGTTCCACTTTATTTCACTACACAATTACTAAGAAACAAAAGACACAAATGGTTTTTTTAGAAGCATTTTCAAAAATTCTGTAATTCAAGAAGTGTGATTCAGTGATGCTAAAATGGTTGTCTTAATTATTTTTCTTACTGAGAATTATGAAATTGCTCAGGAATAGCATTGCAAAACGGGCAAGAACAGACTAGCAAAATCAAGTGGGTAAATACATAATTAATTCGATGTATTTAAATCCATAGGATTTAACGTCCTAAAAACTAACAAGTTTCATCTGACATATGCTTTGCATATCATGGCCCACTTCATCAGATGTTTGAACCTAAGTGTGCAAAAGCTAATGCCAAATACTACTTTTCAGTCTTTTAAGCTGCCACAGATGCTTTGTTTGTTTTTGCTGCAACAGACTAATATGCTTACCCTCTTCCTGAAATTCCTGCAAAGATTTCAGTCAGTCATAACTAATGAGTCTCATTAATTTGAACTAGTTTGTTATAAGCAGCACTAACACTGGAATTAGCCCACCCATTGCAAGGTGCTAAAATATCACAAAATAATATCATAGTGGTACTCAAATCTTGAAGCTTGCCAAGTCTTAATACTGTATCTATGTGTGGAATATAATACTTTTAGTACATAATCAGGCTGCTACAACAGATAAACACTGAAATTAACTTAGTGTTAACAAAATATAAAATAAAACAGAGGAGAAAGGATACACTCAAATATGTATTTACTAAAATGTTGTACGACAAAGCAGCAACAATTTATTTGTCTCTGGTGTCACAATAATCTACTTAGCATACAACTTTATTCTTCACATTAGGCATGTGAAGTGATGCCCAGAATTCTGCCGACATAAGGGGAAAATCATGTAAGTCCTGACTGCAATTTGTCACTGAACAACATGTTGTTGCATTCCTGGGTGTGCCCAGTCATATATGATCTCCAAATCCGTAACAGGATTCTGATCACAGTTATAATAACTTTCCTTCCTCCTTTCTAGGATATGACTATGCACACTTCCCCCTTTTCCTCTCTCCATAGTCCTTTGTCTAAGCAGTTTGAAGTTGCTCTCTGTGCTTGTGAGTACAGCCTCTAGTGCTATTTAACATATTCTCTAACAATATAACCTGAATCTTAGGACTCTTGCATAACATTGTCTTATACTATATTTTGGATTAATCCATAAATCTGTTCAGAACAAATTCCAGAAAGAAAGAAATGAAGAATGATGCAGACCTAAGGTTAGTCTTACATGGAGGATGGATCCCCAATGCTTACCAATCAGTAAGAAAAAAAAACACTGATACAGTTAAAAGCAAAATAGAAATAAATATTTGCCATGTTAAGTCTCTGCTCTTACGTATGATGAAGTAGGCTTGTCCACAAAGGCTCACATTTAAAAATACCAAAGTTAGTATTTAAGGTGCCATCACATTTTTGTCTTTTTTCACTTTTTATTTCTATTTTGCTTTTAACCCCCTCCCCCGTGAAGGGGGACTTAACAACTAAAAAACAAGTTGTTAAGTCCTGTCCAACTCTTCTGTGACCACATGGACCAGAGCATGCCAGGCCCTCCTGTCTTCCACTGCCTCCTGGAGTTGGGTCAAATTCATGTTGGTCACTTCGATGACACTGTCCAACCATCTCGTCCTCTGTCGTCCCCTTCTCCTCTTGCCTTCACACTTTCCTAGCATCAAGGTCTTTTCCAGGGAGTCTTCTCTTCTCATGAGATGGTCAAAGTATTGGAGCCTCAGCTTCAGGATCTGTCCTTGCAGTGAGCATTCCGGGTTGATTTCCTTAAGAATGGATAGGTTTGTTCTCCTTGCAGTCCAGGGGAGTCTCAAGAGTTTCCTCCAGCAACACAATTCAAAAGCATTAATTCTTTGGCGGTCAGCCTTCTTTATGGTCTAGCTCTCACTTCCATTCATTGCTACTGGAAAAACCGTTGCTTTGACTATGTGGACCTTAGTCGGCAAGGTGATGTCTCTGCTTTTTAAGATGCTATCTGGGTTTGTCATCCCTTTCCTCCCAAGAAGCAGACGTATTTTAATTTTGTGGCTGCTGTCACCATCTACAGTGATCATGGAGCCCAAGAAAATAAAATCTGTCACTGCCTCCATATCTTCCTCTTCTATTTGCCAGGAGGTGATGGGACCAGTGGCCATGATCCTAGTTTTTTGGATGCTGAGCTTCAGACCATTTTTGGTGCTCTCCTCTTTCACCCTCATTAACAGGTTCCTTAATTCCTCCTCACTTTCTGCTATCAGAGTGGTACCATCTGCCTATCTGAGGTTGTTGATATTTGTTCTGGCAATCTTAATTCCGGCTTGGGATTCATCTAGTCACATGATGCATTCTGCATACGAATTAAATAAGCAGGGATACGATGCTTATTTAACGATGTACTCCTTTCCCAATTTTGAATCAGTCAGTTGTTCCATATCCAGTTCTAACTGTTGCTTCCTGTCCCAGGTTTCTCAGGAAATAGACAAGGTGGTCAGGCACTCCCATTTCTTTAAGGACTTGCTATACTGTATTTTGTTGTGGTCCACACAGTCAAAGGCTTTTGTGTAGTCAATGAAGCAGAAGTAGATGTTTTTCTGGAACTCTTTGGCTTTCTCCATAATCCAGCACATGTTAGCAATTTGGTCTCGAGTTCCTCTGCCCCTTCGAAATCTAGCTTGTACTTCTGGAAGTTCTTGGTTCACATGCTGAAGCCTACCTTGGAGGACTTTGAGCATAATCTTGTTACCGTGTGAAATGAGTGCAAATATTTATACATGGCATCAAAACATAGACATCAAATACAGAGATCGTGGTTGGTTGGTAAGAAAGTCAGTGGGTGTTTTTACCTATAATGCTTGCAGAATAACACAGCTACCCCTTCTGCAACTGATACAGTTGTCTGTTACATGTTTATTAATGGTAATATTGAGTTTGGCACTTGTGTGTGACTCATATTGTATCTAAGGAATTTTGTGTATTAGAAGCAGGGTCACTGGGAATTTTTGATTCTGCAGTTATATTGAGCTACACCTTCCGTAATTTTTTGCTATTTGTTATACTGAACTGACTCATGGAAGTTACCAGCGACAGAATCTAGAAGGGAAAGGCTCCCTACCCCATCTTAAACTTTCCTATCTTTTGTTCAAGATGGAGTAAGATGTACATACATTCAATTTCATGTTGCAGAAATATATCATAAATACTGCACATGGTTATGTAATACATTTTCCAAAGACCACAATGTGTTTTATTAATTATAAAAAATAAAGGTGAAAAACCACTGGAAATGGAATAGAAAAGAAATGGTCTACAAATCATTGATGTTTTAATGCTTACATATATGAAATAAAGATCAACCAATTTCAGCAAAAGGCTATATCTCTAAGAATGCTTTCAACAGTTATCCCATTAATATGAGATTAAAAATAATTGCAACTTGACTATCTTTGCCTTATGTTTTAAGCTCTCTTTCATTCTCAAGAAAGCTTAAATCTGATTCATAATCTACTTGATAGTTCACATCTCTTTTTAGTGGTTCTTTCCTCTTACAACTACATATTTCTGCTTCCCAGCACATGTATCATATAACGAATTCATCTTACATTGCTATATTATAAGAGAAATATAGTAGAAAAACTGGTTGTCAACTGTCTTGTATGCTCAACAGTGTGAAAACATTTGCCATTGTCACAACCTTTCTTTCTCTCAAACCTTCCTTTGTTTTTGTTCACTTAATTATTTAGGTAATGTTCCCTTTAAATCACCAGAGGAATAAACCTGTTTTACTTCATAATTCTCACTCATTTCCTCTCTTCCTCTTTTATTGCCAGCAACTATACCTGCCCCTGTATTTACCCTTTCACTCTCCACAGAGTCAGCCCTCAGATACTGACCTCAGCACCACTCAACTAATGTTCAATCAAAATAACTATGAACAGTATATTGTTTATTTCCAGGCTCTAAGTTTAATTAGCCCATCTGGAAGTTGAGGCATGGCAACTGGACTTCTTTCTTGTTAAGTTAATACATTTTGCTACTCATTCGAGTAGCTTCTTCAGTCTGAGGAGAGTTGGTAATCCTTCATGTTGGCTTCACTTCCCCCTGGTCTGGGACAAAGGACTGAGGGTGAGAAATAATCTGAACAGAGCCAACGGAAGAACCTGGTCCTTCCTTACATAGTGGGTGTGTCTGAAAAGTTGTAAAGGATTTTTGGTAAACATGACATAAGCGTGCCCTTCAAATACACAAACACACTAAAGAAGAGACTCATCCGCCCAAAAGACTGGAGACCAAAACACAACAGGAGCAATATAGTATATGTGGTCCAATTCAAAGAGGAATGTTTGGAGCTCTACATTGGAGAAACCAAACAGCCACTAAACAGGAGAATGGCTCAGCACAGGAAGGGCAATGGCTCAGGACCACAATCAGCAATGTTCCTTCATTTGAAGGGCAAAGGACACTCATTTGATGCTGTGATGCTGAAAGGTCTGTCTTGGATTCATATTGAAATAATTCTATCATTTGATGCTGTGATGCTGAAAGGTCTGTCTTGGTTTCGTATTGAAATAATTATATCATTTTTGCGATTATATCCCATTACAACTTTTCCCACTCATTTGTTGACTATGAGGGCTACTCCATTTCTTCTACAGGATTCTTGCCCACAACAGTAGATATGATAATTGTCTGAATTGAATTCACCAATTCACCATCCATTTTAGTTCACTGATGCCCAGGATGTCAATGTTTATTCTTTCCATCTCCTGTTTGACCACATCCAGCTTACCAAGATTCACAGATCTTACATCCCAGGTTCCTATGCAGTATTTTTCTTTGCAGCATTGGACTTTCCTTTCACTTCCAGGCACGTCCACAGCTGAGCGTCCTTTCGGCTTTGGCCCAACCACTTCATTAGCTCTGGAGCTACTTGTATTTGTCCTCCGCTCTTCCTCAGTAGCATGTTGGACGCCTTCCGACCAGAGCATCATATCTTTTAGCCTTTTGTTTCTGTTCATGGAGTTTTCTTGGCAAAGATACTGGAGTGGCTTGCCAGTTCCTGCTCCAGGTGGATTGTGTTTACTCAGAATTCTCCACTATGACCTGTCCCGTCTTGGGTGACTCTCCACCACATAGCCCATAGCTTCTCTGAATTACCCAAGCCCTTTCGCCATGACAAGGCAACAATCCGTGAAGGGGCATATCAGGGATCTCCTACCAACTCTCCTCAGACTGACGAAGCTACCTGGATGAGCTGCAAAACATTTCAACCTAACAAGAAAGAAGTCCAGTTGCTATGACTCAACTTCCAGATAACCTCACCTGAATATCTGAGAATCAACACAGATTTAATAACCTCAATTCTTCATTCTCTTTACTACCCCTCCCTAACTCCTCCTTCAAATTGCTCTCTCAGATTCCAAAAACCACCCTCTCCCCAATCTCTCTACACCAGACTGACTCACGCATTCACTCCCCCTCCTTAAACAGTTTCTCTCCCAACTAATCAGAAACATTCTTGTCAACATCCTATGCTCCTCACTCACCCTTTCCCATAACATTTACCAAATCCAGCATTTCAAACAATACACGCATCATAACAAAATAAACAATAAAAATGTACTCACAGAGGAGCAGAATATATTTTCATTACAGTGGGGTCTTGACTTGAGAACTTAATCCGTATTGGAAGGCGGTTCTCAAGTCAAAAAGTCTGTAAGTCAAGTCTCCATTGACCTACAGTGCATTGAAAACCGATTAATCCCGTAACAGGCCGTTTTTGTTCCATTTTGGTTTTTTTCTGGTCTGTAAGTCAAATCTCAGTCTGCAAGTCAAACCTAAATTTTGCGGCCAGAGAAGTCTGTAACTCAAAAAGTCTGTAAGTCAAGCCGTCTGTAAGTCAAGGGTCCACTGTATTGCTTCTTCATCTGTAAGATCTATTACTGATAAATCAATTGGGGGGGATGTATTTTACAAAGTTTCTTCTCAAGTCAAGCCACAGCAGTTCTAACAACATTCTAATAATTTTCACAGGGTCAAATCCACAGAAGATTATGTTAACTTAACATGCCTTTCTTGCCACATCATCTTAATTGCAAATAACCAAACCCTGTTTTAAAGCTGGGGAGGAGAGGAACTCTTCAGAATGGTATGAGAAGAGATATAGGGAGTTATGTGTGAATGGTATGATTGTGAAATATAATGTTCCAATATACAATATAGTCTATTATATAGTTAATGTTATCCCTAACCTTTTCTATAAACAGTTTGTGAAGAAAAAAACATTATTTTTTTATTAAGCAGCTACTATCTTCCCAAGACAGAATCGGGCAAAATACATAGTCAATACACATGAAGGTCAAGACAGCAGGATATTCAGAAATAAAATAAAATCGACTTTCAAAATAGCATTCTTCTTGCAAAAAAAGGAAGGAAGGTGTTGTGAAAATTGGAAGAATATTGAACTCATTTTCTTTCCAATAATGTATCTCTTTATTAAGCTTTATTAGCTTTAGAAATCCAGAATCAGCACATTCTAAAAGAACTGCCTCCAAAAGCACAAAGCACTGTTGCTTCAGAAAAATGTTTTCTTCACCTACGCAAAGAGATATATGTACAAAGTTTACACCCTAAGCAAGGACATGAGAAAGTCCCAACCTAGAGTTGGAGCCTAAAGGTTAGTAAAGGGAAGTAATCTCTTCCAATAGAGATCAGCATTCCAATACACTACATCAAATGCAACATGTGAATATGGAGTGACCATATCTACAGTATGCCTTTGTCTTTGTTCAAGGCTACCACTGTCCAAAGTAAGGCCAAGGAGGTACCAAGCCTATACTCCTGATGCCTCAAAGTAACAACAATGACAATGCATGTGTAACTCTAAGGTCAGGATGCTCACGGAAAACCCAGAACTTGTTGTTCTGCTGTCACCATTACACATTCAAGCTTTGGTTTGGGAAGAACCCTATAAAGCATGTTTGTACTTCTGTATCAATTGAGCTGCTTGTATTTTTTGTCATAGACCACTAGCACTCCATCTTGCAACTTATTTTTAAACAAACCTCTCATATTTGAAAATTCAATGTGTACAATTTTCTGTTTTCCAGGACCTTGCCAGAGGAACAAAGAACCTTAAATAATTATTTTAATTTTCCTTTAGAAACAAAGGAAGGAAGGAAAGAAGGAAGGAACTTTCAAAGATACACATATATTTCTGGTAAGACTCAACAACAGATTTATGCATTATAGCTGAGCAGCAATAAAACTGAAAAAAATGTTATTACCAGTAGTAATCACTTCCATCAATTATTAGTCTTTCCCCTGTTCAAATACATACAGAGTATCTGGGAGAAGAAAACTAAGTTAACTGCAAAATCAGATTGTAAATGTGTTTATAATAATTGAGTTAAAGTTAACCATATTAGCTGCTTCATCCTAGCGATATACCATGCTTTCACCAAATCAGTTAAGCTAGACTTCTTAAAGGAACACACATTCTTACATTGAAACGAATACAGATTCCTTGGGCCTCTGATACCTGCTTCTGAACTGCCTAAAGTATAGAACAATACTTACACACAACTCAGTGTTTGAAAATGAAGATTTGTTTAGACAAACGCTATATACATCCCAAGAGTAACAAGCCACCTACAGTTAGACAGGAATATTTTTATCAACTTAACAGTAGCAATGACTTCCTTCTGCATGCATACAATGTGTTAGCATGAGAAAATAAATGCCTGTATGAATAATCAACACATGTGCTCGATACTGTCCCCCATGCTGTTTAACATCTACATGAAACCGCTGGGAGAGGTCATCAGGAGGTTTGGGCTGAGGAGTCAGCAATATGCTGATGACACTCAGCTCTACCTCTCGTTTTCCACCAATCCAGGTGAGGCGGTTTCTGTCCTGAACTCGTGTCTGGACCTGATAATGGACTGGATGAGGGTCAATAAATTGAAACTCAATCCAGACAAGACGGAAGTGCTGTTAGTGGGTGCTTCGCCAGACAGGCTGGAGGGCCATCTCCCTGCCCTGAATGGGGTTACACTCCCCCTAAGGGACAGGGTCCGCAGCTTGGGGGTGCTCCTGGACCCCAGTCTAACACTGGAAGCCCAGGTGGACTCAGTGGCCAGGGGCGCCTTCCTCCAGCTGCGGAAACTATACCAGCTACGGCCCTACCTGGACGAGCGGAGTCTCATGACAGTTACACATGCACTGGTAACATCCCGTATAGATTACTGCAATGCGCTTTACGTGGGGCTGCCTTTGAAGACGGTCCGGCGACTGCAACTGGTTCAGAATCGAGCGGCGCGGCTGGTGAGTGGTGTGGCCGCCAGGGACCATATCAAGCCGATTCTGTACAAGTTACATTGGCTACCAGTTGCTGCCCGGGCCCAATTCAAAGTGCTTGTTTTGACATATAAAGCCCTAAACGGCTTGGGCCCTGGATACCTGAAGGACCGCCTCCTTCCATATGAGCCTACCCGGCAGTTAAGATCTAGCCAGGGGGCCCTTTTGAAAGAGCCATCCCTCAAGGAGGTAAGAGGGATGGCTTGCAGACAAAGGGCCTTTTCGGCAGCTGCCCCCAGACTATGGAATGCCCTCCCGACTGAGATTCGTCTGGCGCCGACACTGATGACATTTCGGCGCCAGGTCAAAACCTTCCTGTTCCAGAAGGCTTTTAACTGAAATAATATTAACTGTGGGTCTGATGGCAATTTTATATATATTTTAATTGTATTTTAATTGTACATATCTTTATTGTATTTTAAATGCTGTAAGCCGCCCAGAGACCTTTGGGTAGTGTGGGCGGCATATAAATTAAATAAATAAATAAATAAATAAATAAATGTGACAATCACTTGCTTGAATTGTTTGGTTGAATGTTTCTAAATGACCTTGAAGAAGCCGAATGGACACAAGCTACCTGGTTATTCTAATTTAGAAGTAAAGTGGCAAGAGTTAAACTATGCAGTTAAAAACAAAATGGGCCTCTAACAGCCATTCTGGACTCTTAAGAATGCCATTACCACAGAACAGAAGGATGCAATTAATAATCTACAACAGAGCTGAGACCAATATAGGCTACACACAGATATTACAGACTACTTCTTGCAGTTCAGTTTCTTCTCATCTGATTCTCGTAATAACCAGGCTCAGACATCTATATAAAAGTAAAACTTGTGCTTAACTCTGATCTGTACCACTTGGCTGAAAAAAACGCAGAATATATGCTTTTGTTAAAGTGTGTCCAGATTGAAGATCCTCGTACACACATTTTATTGGATTCAACTAAGTTTGTTTTACAGAAAATCTGGAATGAGGAACAGTCTCAGAATCACTTGATTCAGAAAATGAATATAACAGAATAATAGTGGTTGAAGAGCATTGGAAAACTAACAGACAATCCTTTCACTTCATAATTTCCTAGTAAACAAGCAGCAGTTTGGGGGGAAATCGTGTTAAAAAACAACAATACTGCAGTATGTGGTCTACATCTGACAATAATCTTCATCTAATCCCTGAACTATAATGGAATGTTTAAAAATCAGTCAGATGTTTACACCTAATGAAGGCCTGAAATGGAGAACTCGCTTTATTCCTGAGGCATGTATCAAAGTAGATCTCACCAAGCAACAGAGGCGCATCATCTAAGGATCTTTTTCACATTAAGAATCCTATTAGAAAGAAAACACTAAAAGGTAATTGAATTTCCCTCAGTTATCTTCATCTCTGTCAGCTCCTGCTACAATAACTTACTCTCTAGAGCACAGATAACTCAATTCTGTCCAGCAAGCATATGTTATGAATCTCCAAAGCAAACTTGTCTAAATCATTCTGGTCTTCTATCAAGGTTGGCTGTGGATATGAACTCTGACAGAAAGCAAACAAATTTGTTTTTATCTTTTCAATAATTCACTTTTCCATGGCTTGATAGAAGAATCTAAAGACATTTATGTTTCCAATAATTTTGGCATTATAAATACTGACGCAAGACTGACTGGAATTAAAACCTGTTTAACCAGCCATCTTGTTATTAACACTTTTAAAACACAAAGACAATTTGCCGTGCCCTGGAAAGACCTCCTCTAGATGCCTATCAAATAAATCATTAGATTTACACAATTTGTAAGACTATTATTACACAATGTTCAATGTCAAATGACCATATGAAAACACTGTAACTATGAAGATATTAAAAATACTGGTTTTCCTTCCATCTGAAGATTTGATCTGCCTCAATACATACTGTTAACCTGTGCACGTGATAAAGTAGAGTAAAAACTATTTCTTAAAATTACTATTCTAAACAAAGTGAAACCTGAACTATTTTAAAAGTATCATCTTGAGGAAAAAAATAAATCTAACAGTATATGAGAGAGGGCTGTACAATAGTTCTTGGCTGCCAAGTGTATTGTCAGCTGCAGACAGGGAAACAGGTCAGAGAAGGATGGACAGAGGAGCAAAAATACAATGCAGTAGCTTGTTCTCCCAATCATACCAACATAGTCCTGTCTGCCTCATGGACCAAATATTACCTGAAAAAACGCTCAAAGTTAGCGTAAGATATTGCTGTAGTTTCAACTGTGTATATTCCTACACTCCTATTCCTGCCAACAAGTACATTTTACAGGCTACAACTTTAATGAACCTTAATAAATCAGCATATTGGACATGTGGATATTAGGAAATATGTTCCCGTTAACTGCATGTCTATCATTTACCGCAGGTATTATCAGGAAATAAATGAAACTGTCTTTCAGAATTAAACCATTGGTCCATCTGTTCCAGTAATGTCAACTGGTAGTGGATGTTCAGGGTTAAGGCAAGAGTCTTTCTAACCCTCCCATGATCAGCTTGTGATAGTCTGTATGAAAAACATTTGTTCTACAACTGTGCTATGCCCCATCTCAAATTACCAGAAATACTTATTGAAATATGGCTCATCGGTCCTTAACCAGGTCATAAAACAAGGAGAGCTTGTGAACATTACAATGTACAGTGGTGCCTCGCTTAGCGAGGTTAATCCATTCCGGATTAACCCTCGCTCAGCGAATCCATCGTTAAGTGAAATAAAAAAGGCCATAGGAACGTATTAAAACTGATTTAATACGTTCCTATGGGCTTAAAACTCACCGTTCTGCGAGTTTCCTCCATTGCGGCAGCCATTTTGGATGCCTCGTTAGCGAGGCAAAACAGCGGTCGCCATTTTGTTTTAGCGGCGGCCATTTTGGAACCGCCAATCAGCTGTTCGCTATGCTTTGATCGCGTCCGTGCGATCACCGCATAGCGAAAAAAGGCCATAGGGGCCACCGCTGAGCGAACGCTCCAGCGATGGCCCGGGACCCCTCGTTGTGTGGTTTCATTGCATAGCGAAGCGCTCGCTATGCGAGGCACCACTGTAATTGTGCAGTATACTGCAACACAGAATTGGGGAATAAATGCAAAACCAACTAAAAGAATGACAAAAGATGGGATACTCCTTGTGATCAACTATAGCTCAAATTAGTCCAACATTGAGCAACACTGATAATGGAAAAGCAGAATTCTCTCACTGACTTTAGTCCAACATTGAGCAACACTGATAATGGAAAAGCAGAATTCTCTCGCCGAGCTGCAGGAAGATGCTTGCTTAACAACATTTATCTAATATGAGTTATTTCTTATCATGAAGTAACAATCCATACCAAAACAAACAAACAAAATTAACCCATACCAAAACAAATTAATGCTACCATTACAGTGAAAAAGGGATAACATTATTCCATTTTATCTACTCAAACTACGGAATGAGTAATTACATAAAAATTCAGTATCATGCCATTACTGATGCTATAGTACTTGTTCTTTTCTGTCCTGGATTCTCCTAATAAAATAATTATTTTGTGATTTTTGTTTAGAGCATTTTGCCTTTAAAAAAAAGAGGGAGAAACTCCATGTATGTGTGTATATATGATAACTCTGTTCTGGGCTGTTCAGTCACAAGGAGGTAATTGCTTCTCAGGTGCAAGTAAAAGTAACTTGAAAAAATTGCTTGTTCCTGCAAAGGGGGATGTAAGAAATGGAGCTAGAAACCAGATGCATGCTTTGAGTAAACCAAAACTGCATTTACATCAACAAATATTTTATATTCAACAAAAGCCATAAAACAAAAAAGTACAGTTTATTGCTGCTGAACTGCAATCTATAAATCGGCGTAGAGTGAAAATTAAGGCTACACACAAGTCCAGGTTATATGCATGAAGAAACATAAGCAAAGAGAAAAGGGCAACAAATTTTACAGCAGCTGGAAATGTTAGATTTAATTATTGGAGGGAAATCATGCAGAGAAGTTAGCTGCCTAATGTGATTTACTACAAAGAAAAAAAGCCAGACAAGTATTCCAGTTAAATTGACAAACTGTCAATAATCAGAACATGGATTTGTAATTTGTGACAGATGCATGCTTTCTGTGAAGTCATAACAAAAAAGAAAAAGGAAAAGAAAAGAACAAAACTTGCTAAATGTCTTTAGCAAACTACTAAATTTCAGAGAGGAGCCATTTGTATAACCAAAACTGACTAGCCAATCACAAGTCGTCAACATATTAATGAAGCTGGATGATTACAGTACTCAATCTTGTCCTGAGCATCCCTTCGTTCTAAATATTTTTCTGGCTAAATTTATTCACTCTGATTAAAATGCATAAACTTGTTTACAAAATAATCCATGTATTCATAAGAAGTTCCAAAAGGGAAATTATTCTGTTGTGGTAAGAACAGACTCCAGATATGTCTGCACTGTGTGTAACACCACAGATGCTAAATTTTTGAGCAATAATTAACAATGGCCAGGACTCTATTGTTTAGTTTTGCCTGCACAAGTATAAACAAGTGAATTGTAACAATACATTGCTGGTAGTTAACAGGTTGCATTTGTATCATACACCAGACTTGTGAGTTCATGTGAAACAAAGGATACAACCAATAACTCATTTTACAGCGTTGCATAACTACCCAATAAGATTCTGGCCATTTTGTGTTAATTTAATTTGTTACTTCGGATAAGTCATTTGGATGTTGATTAATTCAGCTATTTTTCATTATTATTACTTTTAAAAAAATTTAAACCAACACATTGCTGTTGTGTTGGTAAGAATTAATGTAGCCTTTTCACACCTTTGTTACATTTTAATGTTTACAGATTAATTATCTTTAGCGATTTAACCGTAACATGTCAATGCTAAAACTAATATTTCTAAGCACTTTTGTCAGAACTGGTCCGATCAATGTAACAAGGAGAAAAAAATCTCTTTTCTCCCACCCTAGCCTTAACTGCTATTAAGTTGTCAAAAGACGGGACAGCATTGTAGCAAACTGTTATGTACTTTAGGTACTCATTGTTTTAAGGAATGAAATGTACCTTCAAAGACATATCTGGTTTTTAAGATGTTTCTCCAATTATGAGCAGATTTGCTTTGAAAACAACAAATTTATGTACCTGGTGATATAATTCTGCACTTCTGTTCCATTTTGGTTTGTAGCTGAATCTTCTTTGTTCATGACAGATTCAACCTAGCAAAATAGATCTCTCCCTACTTCTTCCTTCAGACATTTCTCCTTTGGTGCAGGAAATACAATTCTATTCTTCCCAAAACTAAGGTGGGCTTGGAGTTCAAAGAAACATCTTTCAGTTCACAGAGAAACTATGGCTGCCTTCTCCAGTTTTCATGTCTGTTCTATAACCTAGTTCCTGTGTAAGTTTAAGATAATGTGAATTAAACCCCTGAGAAATCACACCGAGATATAACCTCAAGACAGCATCAAATGAAGAAGTGTCAGCTCACACCTGTCTTAGATTGTTCAAATACATAAGTAATGCACAGAGGCAGTGTTTTGAAATCCAGTAAAAATTCTCACTACACCAGTTTAATTAATTGTATAAGGAAAAAATATAGAGGGTGGTGGCCATTTGGAATACTATTAACAGCACGAAGAAATGGGCTATCCACTTAATCAGTGAAGCCACAGTGTGTCTGCATAAAAACAAAAGTTATTCATTGTGACTGTTGCCCCACTCCAATGATTATCAGGCAATGAACTAAAAAAGATGTATATTTCATCTCCACAGGACTGTCTATGAACCCTTGATTCTTTGATGTAACAAATGAAACCTGCCTGCTATTTCACAAGCACAAAACGACACTGTAGATATCTGACAACATCTCTGTTTGCAGGAGCGGTAACCAGCCCTAGATGAAGTGCAGACAGCTTATTAAACAATGCACAGCATGAATCCTGAGGCCATCACTGATGATCTTTAGAACATTAGCACTGTCCAAGACAAACACACTTTCAACTTCTCAAGTGTTTTAAAGCAGAAGGGTATGAATGTGGAAATTTAGATAGACTGCTTGATTTTTTAAAAGCAAACCATGATACACAAGGCAAATCAAGCTATTTTAAACAGAGTTCAATATAACACATTGCTTTTCCGGATGTAATTCATTTTCATTTTGTATCTTAATGGGTGGGCAGCCATACTGAATGAGAGTACAATTTCAAAACAGGAATCAATGTAGGTAATGGCTTTTGGTAAACTAAATTTGTAATATTATTTTTTATTATTAATAATTTCTTTTACTTCTGTTTGGTTTTTATTTAATCATTACTTTTATGTTTTAATCCATGACATTTTTAGACTTCAGCAAAAAACCACTTTCTACAATTTATTTTTGCAATATACACACTACCATCAATGTTGGTTCCATAGACCAGAATACTTCAATGGAAAACTGAATATTACTATTTCCCATGGCTGCATTTTATGTGTCAGTAGCAATATGGCACTGACATAATAATGGTACTGCAGAACATATGTAAGGACTTTTTTGTAGGAAATTAGGTTTCACAATGTCTACATCATCATCATCATAGGAGGATGATTCGACTGTTCATATTACAAAATCTAAAATGTAATCATTTAAATGCAGTATCACACATAGCTAGTTCTAGAACCAAAGTACTCATTCTACTCCTAAGTAGACAGAATAGCTGTTCTATTTTTCTTATTAATATTCTAAGAATTCTGTTTCAGTGGCAAATTTAGGTTCTTCAAAGGTCTTTCACCAATCACAGCTTCACTGAAGTCAACATGAGAAAGCACAGACTTGTTATAAGTCAATAGTGTTAGCTTTAACTCAGTGGTGTTCTATGGATCAGATATAAAATTTGTATATGCCTGAAAAAACTGCTGGAGAGTAAATTTATAGAAAGGTCATCCTGAACTACATAGTGTTTTTAATTTTATCAAGTAGTTAAAATCTCTTGAGAAAAAAAAAGGTTGAAAGAAAGAACATAAGCCAAACTAAGGACAGTTGGGCACAATATGCTTGAAATCCTACATATGAAAGGATTAAGGAATCATACTGGTAAGGTTATAGTTCACCAGATCCATTTGTAATGCTGTGTCAGAAAGGATAATGCGATCATAGAATGCATGAAGAAGGAAATAATTTATGTGTGCATACCAACAATTGTGTGTGTGACATGAGTTAGATTACTATAAGAATGCAAGAGAGCAAACAGTGCAGTAAGATATGATTCATATTTGACCAAAAGATACTGTGCAAAGCAGTAATGGGCTTGGATATAAAAGTGTAAAAACTGCTGGAACTAAAATCTAATTTACTAAATCCATTTTTTTATGAAAAGGAAGGCAAAGGGAACTTTTAACTGTGTAAGCTATTTCATGGAAGAAGAATGCTAGAAGTTAGTTAACACAAGATATTCATGTGTAAAAGTCAGTTATGAAAGACCATTTCATTACTGTTGATTTGTAATCCTCAATAGCAAAAAGCACTATAAAAATACTATTATATGTAACCACAAGCTCACTGACCATGGTATTGAATGGCAGAATTTATCTGTTGTACTGGATTATCTCATGGTACAAACTCATGTTAATCAACTTGCATGAGTTCAGGAGGAATTATGTTGCACAGTACCGAGCCTTGATTCCCAACAGTGAATGATAAACATGAGAGGACATCATATGTGTCCTGTGGGTTATGCTACTGATATTTAATGTAAACAGCAATGACTTTCAAGCCTGTGACTGTGCTGCAAATGTAGACCACAAGGTTCTACAACTGGAGTACAGCACAAGGTGAAGTCCAAAAAGTAAATTTTTCTTCCCATGAATTTTATAAGATGGGTTTAAACAAGCAGATTCACAACAAATGCCAATACTGTATGATGTTAAACATAATCACAAATACTTCAGCAAACTTACCTGTACCCCTGCAAAACTAAAATAAAACAAAAACAAAATATAATATCCCTAAAGTATCAAACCTGAGTAAAAAATAAGGAAGAACAAAAAATAGTTACAGAATTTAACAGTGCTGGTTGCTAAGTAATGTGGACAAGGTATTAAAAATGAAACTTTATATACAAATAAAAATGGCTCTATTTTAAAAATGATATATAATTCCAATAGGTACCAATCAAGGTCCAGTGCTCTTTGCCAGAACAAATATTTACCTCAAATTCAGCATGCCTGTGGATATCTTCAGCTCTTTGTCTGCTTAAGATAAATTCCGCTTCATTTGCTACTCTCACCAGATGATCCTTCATTGTTTGACTCAACAATCTGCAAACAAAAGGTAATCAGGACAAATCAGTAGATACAGATATGAAAAAATAAAAGTTGTCAAGCATTTTCAGATGAAGCACACTGATGCCCAGATATAGTAACATGATCCAGGAAAAGAAGTTTACACAAGCGCAAGTCACTCTTCCACTCAGAGATCCCACATTTCACTGATTTATATACATTAACTAACAGGAAGAGTAGCTACTTCCATTGTAGTGAACTGTGAGAATCAAACAATTTTTTTTCCTAGACTGAAATAGGCATGATTCTTTGCACCAAGCACAATTTGGAGTGTAACCAAATAGTAAAGGTAAAGGTTCCCCTTGACATTTAGTCCAGTTGTGTCCAACTCTAGGGCACGGTCCTCGTCCCCGTTTCCAAGCCATGGAGCCAGACAGTTTCCATGGTCGTGTGGCCAGCGTGACTAGACACGGAACACCGTTACCTTCCCACCGTGGTGGTACCTATTTATCTACTTGCATTTGCATGCTTTGGAACTGCTAGGTTGGCAGGAGCTGGGACAAGGAATGGGAGCTCACTCCATTGTGTGGATTCGATCTTACAACTGCTGGTCTTCTGACCTTGCAGCACAGAAGCTTCCGCAGTTTAACCCGCAGTGCCACCATGTCCCTCCAAATACTATATGCATTATAATTATTCACCCATGCCAAATGAATTCAGCAGTATTTTCTTATTCTCCTTCAAGAAGACAGAGATCTTCATGGCTATAGTGATTTTGGATGCAGTGCCTCTGAAGCATCATATTTTACTATATCTAAACCAGTTTCCCAGGTTTTTCAAAAAATAAGCTCTTCCTCCTGAATTTCTTTCCCATTTCTTTCACTTTGAATATCCAACTGTAACAATCTGTAACAGCTGTAATAATTTTGATGTTTCATTATATGGCAAAATATTCTAGATTTCATGAGTTTTATGATTACTTGTTCTTTAATTATTTGTCTTAGTACTCATTGGTCACTCCTTAGTCCAGGAAACAGTGTTCTGCAATTAATCCACATTTCAAATGCTCATATCTTTTTCACAATTGCCTTTGTTAAAGTCAATTACCCTATGCCATACAGAAGAAACAATGCATAGCTATATGCACTATACATTCCGAAAGCAAATTTTCAGTTTTTCTTGCATATTACATTCTTAGGCTATCCCAGACATCTTTTTTGTCATTTTTTTATTTTATGTTTTCACTGTTCATTCAGTCAAACTCCAAGGGTCTTCCTTAAATTTGTCAATATGCTTTATACTTTTGCTTTGGAGCTTCAACTGCATTTCTTGGCTTGCTTTTTATGGATTACCATGAGTTTGGTTTTCTTAGCATTCATTTTCAAACAGAATTCATTTCTTATTCTATTGACTTTAATGAGTAACCTAAGCAAACTATTTAAAAATGTCAGTAATACTGTGTAGTGTATACTACTGATAACTTCTCCCTTGACAATAAGGCTATAATTTAAATCAGCAAATACTTCTAAAATAATGTTCTTAGACTACAAATCAAAAAGCAGTGACAAAAGTATACATATATCTTATCAATCTTCATATCTCTATGCCATCTGTCACCTGTCCATCAAGTTTCACTGTAGCTTTTAATGCCATTACTGATTGCCAATTATATAAATATCTCTTAAATTGTGATAATCGCCTAATATCTCTTTAATAATAACACTATCACTATGTTTCAGTAAGTAGTCAATAAAGCAAGCATACATATCCATGTTCCAGAGGAGGTAACACATTAGTTGCTATTATTTTTACTGCTATTCATTACTCTAATAGCATTACTTTTTAACAGCAACAGAATTATCTGTTGAAAGATTACTTTTTAGTGTAATGGGTAATGCCATTGGCTATTATTTTTAACCATTGGAAGTGTGCTTTATCATTGTTATTCACTGCATTATCATTATGTATTCTGCTGCAATAATCCAACTGTGTCAGCTCATTGACTCTATCTAATCTAAGAGGCAGAAGATACAATAAATTCATGTTTATTTTCTCCTGCATTACAAAAACTATTTTCAAGGTGCTATGCTGGGAGTATATGTGTATACTCCCATATGTGTTGCAGCCAGTGTGGTGCACTACTTCTGCAACTGAACAAGCCACAAAGAAATTATCCCATCTGTCCATACATTAATGGGTAGCGCAGTAAGTTTTTTTAAAAATAAAATTCTAAGCTCTGCTATGTTTATGTCAGAGTATTTTAAATACATACAAGCAAAATAGCTGGTTTTTCTGCCGTGCATTATTTTTGAAAAACTATAATCAAATAGCTCATCAAGCATACTGTTCTTTAATCACTGGCATTTTCTTTTTGAAGTAATATAACAAAGGTTGATATCCACAGTTTACCAATGATTCCTGTTCTGTAAATTCTGACTGAAAGGATTCACTCACTTTAATAGTTTTTTTCAAGATTAATAGTTCTGCAGAAACTGAATCTAGGAATTTAGTGGGATTTTTTTCCAGATTAAATCTATAAGTAAAGGTAAAGGTTCCCCTTGACATTTAGTCCAGTTGTGTCTGACTCTAGGGTGCGGTGCTCATCCCCATTTCCAAGTCATAGAGCTAGCGTTTGTCCGAAGACAGTTTCCGTGGTCATGTGGCCAGCGCGACTAGACATGGAACGCCATTATCTTCCCACCATGGTGATATCTATTTATCTACTCACATTTACATGCTTTTTATCTGCTAAGTTGGCAGGAGCTGGGACAAGCAGCAGGAACTCACTCCGTCACATGGATTCAATCTTGCGAATGCTGGTCTTTTGACCTTGCCGCAGAGAGGCTTCTGCGGTTTAACCCGCAGCACCACCGTGTCCCTTGATTAAATCTATATTTCTGGTCTAATATTGACATTTGGTAAATAAATTGTTAGTCTGTTATCTTCAGACAGCTATTTAATATTCCCACACTATGATTTTGTTTAGTATCAAGTTTAGATAATTATTACTATCCCTCAGTAGGGGGTATTGTTTTTTCAATAGACACCTAGAGAGCTTGTGGTCAGAATCCAATTAACAGAAAGGTCCCACTTACAGATGACATAAAGTGGCAGTTAATTAATAAACTTAGCAAAAAGAAAACAAAATGAAGCAATGTGCACTTATTATAGGCGAAAAGAATAAAACAAATGGATGGGGTTTAAGAAATCATAGCAGTGGAAGTGCCAATGCTTAGTCTCCATCGTAAGCAGCTACAGCGTTTTCTCCCTTTTCTGAACGTGCTAGTAGGGAAAATACTGTAGGGAATTTAGAGCATTGGAAATAATAATATTCAGACTTCTAATTTGAAATCCTTGGGATGTCTCTAATCCAGAAAAAGCAAAAAAACAAACCTATTTTAATACAGTGGTGCCCCACTTGACGATTACCTTCTTAGACAAGGAAATTGCTTAACGATGAGTATTTTGCGATCGCTACATGACAATCAAAACAGCTGATCGTTGGGTTTCAAAATGGCCATCTGCTGTTTCAAAATGGCTCCCCGCTGTGTTTAGGAAGGCTTTTTCGCTTTACAGGCACCAGAAAATGGCAGCCCTATGGAGGATCTTCGCTGGACAATGAGGTATTTCGCCCATTGGAACGCACTGAACCGGTTTTCAATGCATTTCAGTGGGTTTTTTACTTTCGCTTGACGACGATTTCGTTCTACAGCGATTTTGCTGGAATGGATTATCCTCGTCAAGCGAGGCACCACTACAGTGCTATGCATTAGACTAAATTATTATTCCCTCCAATGAACAATGTATTGGATATATTCGATTTAATTGCTATTTTACATCAGAATTTTGCATATATTCCTGAGCACCCAGTAGGTCAATACGTTATTTATAAATATGTGAAACTAATCTTAACAATAGGGACATGGTGGTGCTGCGGATTAAACCGCAGAAGCCTCTGTGCTACAAGGTCAGAAGACCAGCAGTCGTAAGATTGAATCCATGTGACCACGGAAAACTATCTTCGGAAAAACACTGGCACTATGGCTTGGAAATGGGGATGAGCGCTGTGCCCTAGAGTCATACATGACTGGACTAAATGTCAAGGGGAATCTGTACCTTTACCTAATCTTAACAAAATTCTGTACACAACATGCAACACTAATATACAATTTTTAAATGTTTACACCAGGAATACTAAAATTCTGTTATAGATAAAATTACTTAATCTTACACTGTACATTACTAAGTTTCGGGGCTATTAGTTACACATTTTAATTTGCAATTACTGCCTTCGGAGAGATAGTATAAAAATATTTTAAATAAACAATAAAGCAGGTAATGATTTACTACAATGGATCTAGTCCAAATGCTAACCCATTGAAGAAGCAAGGCTAAACTACATTTAACCAAAAAAAAAGAAAAGAAAAGAAAAAGAAGCATTTTGTCCAAATGTTTAGCAACATGAAAGGGAGATAGCTGTCTCCTTGGAGGCATTATTCCTCTGCACTTGCTTATATTAGCTGCTAACCTCTGCAACATGACTTCACAATATAGCAATTCTAATTTTTTTAACAGATGAGATTTTTGCTTTACCTTGTAGAAAACATTTGTAAAACCAAGGGGGGTTAATATCTTTCAACCTTATATGTATATAGAAACTGCACGACAATATGTAACTGGCTATGTCTTGTATTTTACTATCTCCAGAGATTAATTTGAACCATAGTTTGGCCATGGAATTTGTGCAGAGTACTTAATCTCAGACATCTAAAATTAGGGACAAAAAACCTCATAGTTCATAGAGTTTAGCTTACTGTTTCAATCTAAGCATTAGAACTCTAATTTTAGAAATTCTGTCTAGGCATACTCTGCAACTCACAACAATGATCTTCGACCTGTTACCTCTTAACTCCATACTGTAGCTCCTTAATGTACTTTTAAGTTAAAAATACCACTAAACAAACACAATTGCTCAAGCAGTATTTTTTAACACACATTACAAAAAGCTTATAAGGTGTAAAATGCTTTCAGCAATGACAGAACATTTATTCTTTTAATGTACACCATGATCACATTATCCTTTTAGCATGCCTCTGTAGTGTAGCAATATACTCTTATCTGTTAATTTCTTAACTTGAGTACTGAAAACTTGAGAAGATATTGTCCCCAATATTGCTACTATCTACTGTCACATCTGTTCCCACCTAGTTAATTTTTAATAACAGTTCAATTTAAAAAGAAAACTAGAATTAAGGTTGAAAAATCTTTAAACGATTTACCATTTTTTAATGTGATCCAGAAAAGTAGATTTAAACTAGAAGGAACTTTTTTTTGTCATGAGCAGGTAACAATGGCAAACTATAGGGCTTTACTTTTGAAAAGCAATTTGAGGAAGAAAGCTAGAGTTTACAACTGATATAAGATTATTACTGCAATATTAATCGGTACAGATGGAGGGCAGTACATAAGTTCTGATCCTGTAGAGACTACTTTGGCTTAAATGCAGTTTAATTTTCATGGTGTGATCAGGTAGGGATGAGGCTGCAACCTCTGGTAAAACATGGTTCGGATGGGTTTCTAGCCCTCTGAAGCAGATTTTGCCATCACTTACAATGGATTTCTCTTCGAAGTAATCATGGACAATGAAGGCCACATTTTATACAATTCTGTCACAGCAACTTATTGAGAGCAATTACATCACTTCTTTAAGGTGAGCACATGCTTTATTTGTTTTGTGTAATTAGCTTTACTACTTAGTGGGATATTATCATTACTGGGTGTTGCTTTTACTCCATATTAGTGTCGGAGTGGGGATAATTCTAACTAATGACACCACATTCACATTTTGTCACTTTCTATAATAGTCATTCTTAGACCCAATGACAGGGGACTGAATTAGATGCACAATGTGTAAAATTTTCTATATGTGTTTAGGTAAACATCTATCTCATTTGATTGATTGATTGATTGATTGATTGATTGATTGATTGATTGATTGATTGATTTGATTTGATTTGATTTGACTTGACTTGATTTGTATCCCGCCCATCTGGTCTATGCGACCACTCTGAGCAGCTATCTTAACATTTCCAAAATAGCAAATTAAAGGTAAACATTAAAAATAAAAGTGTGTATTCTTCAAGTTCACAGTTCAGTGCTGACAATTATTTTATAGTGTAAATCTGTGAAGGACAGTGTTATATTTTACTGAATTCAAAAGACTAAGCAAGTGTGCTTCTTTTAGGCTTCTTCTCAAATACTCTACCTAAATCCCTTTTTAAAAAACAGGCTTTAAACAAATCTGTATATCCAAATATCTATTGATTTCTGCAGCTTTTCTTCTAAAGCCCTAAAACTTTTTTTAATACTTAAAGCAAATTTTGAAAATTTCTCAGTTATCAAAAATCACAGTTTTATTTTTGGGCTGTTGATCTGAGATCCTCTGTAATGTGAGACTCATCAGGTGAAACACAGGAACCCAGACTGAATTATGATCAGCCAAGTAGGTTAAGAGACCCTAGGTATGCTGAAAAGAGGAGGTGATTGATCCTTCAACCTTATATGTATATAGAAAATACACATAACTACTAAATAACTACACTAACCAAATTGTAAGTTTTATAGGCTGCTGTACACACACCATCTCATTATGACTACTTTAAAAAGGGCAAAATTCCAGAAAAGAATAGTGAATGATCCATGATGATTTAAGAGCAGAATCAGGTCTACAGCTTTTGCTATTTAAAAGAGTATACAGAATACTATATATGAAAGAAAACATACATTAGCAAATCCAGAATGACTGACTTGCAAGTTCTTCATAAATGAACAACAACGTAATGGTAATAATAGGCAGAGTGAAAGTAGACACTAGAGAGTTACCTTCCTTCATTGACAAGCTCAATGAAAGCTAGGCCTGCATTCTTCTGTATTGAATTCTGCCATTCCTGAAATACAAACATGACAAAACAGATGAAATTGGGAGATTCAAAACACATTTAAAAACCAACTCAAGTTAACTCAATTAAACCAATTAATTAACAGTAAGCTGATTACATTAAAAACAACAGCAAGTAAGAAATACTAAATGTGCTGCTACCATGTTTCCCCGAAAATAAGACAGGGTCTTATATTAATTTTTGCTCCAAAAAAAATATTAGGGCTTATTTTCAGGGGATGTTTTATTTATTTTTTCATGTACAACAATCTACATTTATTCAAATACAGTCATGTAATCATTCGGTTGCTGCAGCCAAGAGTGGTCCTGACCTGACCAGATAGGGGGGATATAAAATAAACAAATAAATAAATAAATAAATATAAATATAAATATAAATATAAATATAAATATAAATATAAATATAAATATAAATATAAATAATAATAATAATAATAATAATAATAATAATAATAATAATAATAATAATAATAATAATAATAATAATAATAATAATAATAATAATAATAATAATAATAATAATAATAATAATGTTGAAGGGCGGGGTTTCACTTAACTAGGGCTTAATTTTGTGGTAGGGCTTATATTACAAGCATCCTGAAAAATCCTACTAGGGCTTATTTTCAGGTTAGATCTTATTTTTGGAGAAACAGGGTAATTAATAAAGACACTAACTTTAACTGAGTTCATAAACATAGCTTTAACAAAAGGATGTGCTTTATTGGTAATATACATGTACATACAACCTTTAACTGATCATAAGGTACCTCAGCCAACTCAGCTTATAGGAATGGCCATCCGATAGACAGCTGTGGTTGGACCCATACATCCTTTCATCATCTCTGCTGTTACCACAGTAACAGTATGAAGTAAGTGAAAGGTATTACCTACAACAGGATGCTAAGCAGCTGTCATGGCATCTTCTATAGACACTTTCCCCTTTGTTTGTCAACACTTTACATACAGACAACTAACTTTAGAAACATACTTTATTAGGTAATTTTAGATGCGTACTCTACTGGTACAAAGCTTTTGGTTGTTTTCTGCTATCTTAACACTAAATCACATAACAATAAAGCAGTAAATTATAATGTATTTACATTGCTACATGTTTTAGAATGACATTAATGTCAAAAGCAGCTGTTGAACCCGCCCAAATGCTGTTCTTTCATCATGGCTCTTTACTGGTTTTAGCATTCTTTCACAAAATTTGGCAAAGGTAAATGTCTACAAAGATGAACAATTTTTTTTCTAAATGACATGCTTGTGTCTACAAACAATGGCTTTCACCTTGAATCACACCAGTACTTCAAAACTTAATTACTTAAGATAGAAGTTGCCAAAACTAAAAAGAAAAGGAAAAAAAACATTTATCATGGCTCTATTCAACTGTATTTCATAGACAATTATCAAAGAATAATGGCATTAGTCTAAACAAATTTTTATCAGCCACAAATGAATGTTCCCCTAGGCATACTTTAATAGTCAGGGGAAAGAGAACAGAGAATGTAACAGCCATTGTCTTTCATGTTTAATTCAGTGTTTCAACACTGCACATATACCCTGTACTGCAATTACACTCACAGAGCTGACTGCATTGTTATGTCAAGATCTTAGTTATTCTTCTCCCTAAGGTGCGGATGAAAACATGTTAAAAGCCTCAAAGTCAACCACTAATGCAGCTGAATAACTCCAGGACACATTTCAGCACTTTTCAAATGCAAGGACTGCAAGAAGAGATCGACCAAGTCAATAATTTCATACCTGCTATAAGCTGAACTTAATTGACCACCATTTCCGATGTCTATAAAATGTTTATTGTCTAGAAAGCATACTTCTAATGTACATAGCCATAATGGACTCTGAAATCTATAGCATATCTATAATAAATACTTAAGAACAGGAAGAAAAAAACCATGTATCTGCTAAGTAGCAGTACACACCAAATCCTAAAACATGCATTTAACTTGAGTAGGGGAGAACTGGAGCAATGGGTGGATAATAAACAGATTTAGACCTGGAGAATGTGTTCTCCAACTCAGGATCCTTGAGGTTAATTCCAGGAATCCAGAGTTGAAAGCTGTAAAAAGACAGACAGCAGAAAGTACTGATCACTTGATAGAGACAGGTAGAAGGTTGTGAATCTGCTATTTATACCAGGCCTGTTCTATCCAGAGACATAATATTTCCTGACAATTGCACAACTCAACACTGCACTCATCTGTTATTTTTGGTTGAAGTAGGCTGAACTTTTAGACATAAAATCATATAATTTTTACAAATTAGAAGGGATCTCAAAAGTAATCCAGTCCAACCACTTGCTATGCAAGTGACGAAATCTTGTAATTATGACACCCCTGAAAGAAGGTCATTCATATCCTACTTTGCAGAAAAAGAGAATACATCACTGCCATCAGTACAGTACTTGTAACTTTAACCTCTTGAAAAATTTCCAGCAACAGGATGCCAGGCACTCATTATGCTAGGTCCCAGCTATAAAGCCCTTGCCAACTGTTGTGACATTACATCCTTGATCAACATCACTTGCATTTCTCAGTTAGAAATAATCCTAAAATAAATCAAGATATATTTATGAGATTTACACCATACCTTTCAACTGGATTCAGCTAATTATCTGGGCTGTATGAATTTGAGGTACTACATTTCTTCAATCTAGGCTTGAGCCATCCACAGGCATTGTATTCTGTGGAGGTAGTCAGTATCACAACCTTGTACAGGCAAATAAATATACTGTATACTGTTGGTGTCCAGCAGATTCCCTTTTCTCCCCCTCATCAGAGAAGAAGCTTCTCCCAGTTGTGCTTCAGACTACAATATGTTCACTTCCAAATCCAGATTTTCAAGCTCTACCAAGAGATCTTAGGTAACCAGTGTGAAGAATACCTCCCTCAATCTGTAATTCGGATAAAAGGTATCTGGTATCCCAATCCAACCCCAACCCATAAAATACTCCTCCGTTTGCCCTTAATTATGCATTTTGGAAGTGATCTGAGGTAGAAAAGCTATTAAACCAGTGTTAAGGCACGAATAGACAAAGTATAAAGATCTGGAGGTCATTTCAGCCTTTCCAAGTCCTTGAACAACTGCACACTATACCTGCCATCTCTGTCTCTGAAAGGTTTTTGCCACATGTATGCTCTAAGGCAGTGTGTATGTGTATGTATGACAAACAGACCCTTTGGGAGAGAAAGAAGCCTGTATTTTCTGAGAAGGAATGACTTTATCCCATTGAAAATGCATTTTTCTGCAAACATGGCGGGGGCGGGGTCACAGGTTACTTGACTATTATAAAAGAAAGTCACCACTCCAAAATGTTGGGAACTGCAATTTGCCATGTAAATACATCACCAGGCCGTTTTAGCCCTTAATAGAACTTGCTTAGAAAACAGGCCAGCTTTAATAATAATCATGGGCCATCAAGTTAATTGTGACTCATGGCGACCTTTTTCAGAATTTTCCAGGTGGAGAATACTCAAAGTGGTTTACCATTACCATCTGGGGATGCCCTTGGACTGGAAAACTTGCCCAAGGCCACACAGGCTAGCTCTATTTTCAGGAGAAACCTTGGGAATCAACTCTCAACCCTAGCTCCACAGCCAGATACCTAAACCACTGAGCTATCCAGGTGGTGAATTTCACTCCCTAACTGGCATTGTATGCAATTTTTCCCCCACTGGGTTCTGGGGAGGCCTATGGATTCAACATTGGAGAACATGAAACCCATAGGCTCCACTGTGCCTAATGGTGGTTTAGAAGAAAGTTTCACCTTCAAACAGTATGTTAACTTCTTAAAATTTAACTCTACATGAGAGCTGAATCTTTGAAGTCCCTCCTCCCACATTACATTTGAGCACTACTTTACACAAGGATTTGAGGAATCAATGTAGACGCTTTTTATACTGATAATAAATTTATAAGGCAATCAATTAAAATAAATGTTGAACTGGTATGACAATCTACACATGTTACTCTGAGGAAACAGCACGGAGCTGCGTTTAGTCAATGCACATTCTCGCCCTGATCTATAGAAATTTTATTTCAAAACAAAGGTGATAAAAACTTGCTCAGACTTTTCCTATCTACAAGTTTGCAGCAGATGATCATCATTAAGCTCCTATCAAGCTTTTACACACTGAGTTGTACAAATGTGTTCTATTAGTACATGGCCTGACTATTTGGCAACTTCAGTTCTCAAGACAAATGGCAGCTACTGCCCTCTGAGGTCTGAAGTCAAGTCTTTTGGGAATCTCAAAGCCCAAATGAAAAGAGAGAGAGAGAGAGAGAGAGAGAGAGAGAGAGAGAGAGAAGGCCTGTTCATTAGAGTCTGCTCCAGGCTAAAACTTTCAAGGCTGCCATTAGTACTATATAAGAGCTAATTATTTTTATAAGACTTTAAAACTACAGAACATGTCCAGATGTAAGCAGTATGAATTACATTTCTGTTACATTTACATGCCTATTGCTTTTTTCCTTTGGTTTAGTCAAAATGCTCTCGTTAACATAACGGGAACCCAACTTTTCTGTTAACATTTTACTACTAATATCAAAGCATTAACATTTTTACCAATATAAAAAAAAGCTCTGTTATGTTGCACTTTACTTGAAACAGAAGTGATAATACATACACGTGCATATGCACGCATGACGACATGTATGCTTACTGGAGATAGAGAGCAGTGTTGTTTGATCAATATATATGGGAAAATAGTGTGAGGATTAGGAGTAATACTGGTTTTAAAAAAAAAGACATGGACATCCTGGGTATATTCATCCCTGCCTAATGACAAAGCAAGTAAAGAAATACTGAAAATGGTACTAAGAAACAATTCACTGCAGAGGACTGTGTAGTGGTAATAGATAAATCCATTCATTCTAAACCAAAATGAGGCTTTAATCCAAATTATTGATCAGTAACCAGTTATTTTAAAAAAACTGCATTAACAAAGTGCATACAAAACATTTACTAGAATCATAAGCTTCCAGATGTTCTTTTAGAGAAGACTATAATAATTTTACCCCTTATAGGAAAAAACTGAAAATAACTATACCAACTCAGAGAAAGGAAAATGCAAAGAAAACAGATTGAGAATGATTTATATGAACACACAGTGCTGAAGTTAATTACAACTAACCCAATAAAATAGAGCCTTTATTATTGTACAGCAAGTAATAGCCTTAGACACAGAAAGCAGAGCTCTCTCTGTTCTTTTTTGCATGCTCACTCCCATAGCACACTACATTAAGAATTAAATAAGTTGTAAATATGCCATACAGAAACAGCAGTTTTTAACTAAAAGCAGAAGACTCCCCTGCTGTTTAACCATTCAGTGTATTCCACTCTTGAGCAGACTTCCTATAAACTGGTGTTATATTGTTGTGTTGTAAATACCTGAAATTACCTTATAATGAGAATTTAATTTCAATACTTAAAGGGAGAATTCATTTCACAACAAACTTCTATATACATTTAAACTATAAGTTAGTAGTTTATCTTTCAAAAGAAATATGCATGAGTTTCACAGCACTAAGCTATCTGTTGAAAACAATTGCATGTTTTGAATGTTAACTTTATTCATTCCAGGTAAACTTTTCCTGAAAGACATACAGTTCACATTACGTGCATTAAACATACAGTACATACAATCAGGCCCATTGGTCAATATATTTCATGATTTTTGCAACCTAGTGGTAGCACAAAATACTCAGAAAACAAAACTGGGCAACAAACTTGTATACCCTCCTCTTTGAGCAAACAGTCACAGAACATACTGAACATACTCTGGGACCTTGTTACATCATCATATATACTTGGAGCAGAACTGTTAAGGAAAAGCAGACAAACAGGATTATTCCATTGCTTCCGCTGAGAGACTAGCCACCATGGCATGCCCGTAAAGTCACTCAGGCCAGCAATTCCTGCTGATTGGCAAGATCTTTTGGACTTCAAATCCCTGAATCCCAGGCCACTGTTTGTGCTGGTTGAGATTTCTGGGAGTTGAAACCCAAAACATCTAGAGGGTTAACCATAAACCTATGCAGTTATGCCAGCAAGATACAGAGCAAAGGGAGAGAACCAGAACTATTCTACCACTATTGCTGGGTAGATCAACTGTCTTTGTCCCCCTTCTAATTATCTGAAAGCAGATATTCCAGGAGGATACCCGAACTGTTTCTGTGGGACAGCACTGTATGAGAATTGCAGCTTGAGTTTGCTGTTCTTCCCAGTCTCTTCTTCCTAGTGTATCTTGTCTTATCCAGCACTTACCAGGGGATCATCTTACCATGCAACAAGTTGAAGCAATCAGCTTATAATAGAGCCAGAAGTGGGAAGGAACAACAGCCAATGCCTCCAGTTTTTTTCTGTCTAAATCAGTGGTTCTTAACGTGGGCAATAATGCCCCCCAGGGGGCGATTTCATTTTTCAGGGGGGCGGTAGAATGAAAAGGGGCGGTGTGGGGGCGAAAGAACAGAAGGGGGGTGGTAGGGGGCGCTGGAGCGAGCCAAACCTGTGAAGGTGACTGCAGCTGCAGTGCTGGCAGTAGATCCGGTGCTGCTGCCGCCGCCAGATGATCCAGCTCTTTCTACCTGCCACGTCCCGCCTTTTTCCTTTAGGGGAGCACTGAGTGTGGATCGGGTGGAAGGAAAGGGTCTCTTGGGTCCTCATCCTTGCCCCGTGAAGCACTGCCTCACACCCGGGTGGGGAAGGAGACTAGGTAGGTAGGTAGGTAGGTAGGTAGGTAGGTAGGTAGGTAGGTAGGTAGGTAGGTAGGTAGGTAGGTAGGTAGGTAGGTAGGTAGGTAGGTAGGTAGGTAGGTAGGTAAGATATCATCACCTCAGGGAGGGGAGCGATGATAACTTCCTCAATGGCTCAAGGGGGCGTTTCTTTCAAAAAGGTTAAGAACCACTGGTCTAAATGGATACTATTTGGAACCTTCTATTTATTGTCTGGCTGCAGGACACTATCAAACATACTGCCACCTTGCCAACACTCCAGCTATGTGTAAATGAATAAAAGTCTGGTAATATGCATTTTAAATTGAGCTCTGGCAACTCCAAATCATGCATACTCGAACTTCACAGAGTGTGAGAGTTATCAGATGCCACAACCTTGCACCTGACCCAATGTCTTGTTAGTGCACAAGACACTGTCCGGCATTATGCATAGCACCTGACGTAATAATGAACTGGACTATGAATCTGCCATGAAGGGCATATGTGAAAAAAGGATCTCAAACAGCTTCAAAGTTAACAACTTGTCAAAAAGAAAATCTATGACAACCAAATTGGTCAACTCTTTGCCCAGCTCAGGAAGCTTGGTATGAAAAATAACACCTTTAACTGCACACATATTGACTACCACCAGGGAAAAAATAGGGGTGAGGTTCGTGAAATATAAATTAACATAGCATTATCAGCCACAGACTTAAATCTTCAATTAAAATTTTCTTATTCTTCCCCCCCATTAGGTTGCAAATCTCCCTAGGGATTCCTTTCAACCTTGGGAAGCCTTGGATGGGTGGGGAACTTGTAGTATCAGGAAACTGGCACCACTGATACTGGTATATTTCAGACATTAAATGGCTGCCCCCCCCATCCTGAGGTTCCCAAGGGTTTCCTCAGGTCAAAAGGGATCCTTAAGGAACCTCAGAATATTAGGGTGGTGGAGGGTGGGAATAGGAAACTTTTAATTAAAGCCCATGGCTGATGACATCTTCAGCTTTACCCAGGCAGAACTGCACAAACAAGATTCCAGCCTACATATACTTCTGTTTAATTCCAAGAACTTACAATTATTACTGAGGATATTCCACAGATGCAGAGAATTTCTGCTTACAAGCAGAGTATAAATATTATAATTAATTTGTTTTAAAATAGGAGTGTGGGTGACAGATGAGAGCTGGTATCCACAGCAGAAAATGTTCTGGTATTATCACCACATGTCTGTATTCATGTTTAATGCTTTCAATTATCAGATTAGTGCCCACCTTTCCCTCAAAAATTAGTAGGTAAAGATAAAGGTAAAGGTTCCCCTTGACAATTCTTGTCCAGTCGTGTTCGACGCTAGGGGGCGCAGTGCTCATACCCATTTCCAAGCCATAGAGCTAGCGTTCGTCCGAAGACAATTTTCCATGGTCACATGGCCAGTGCGACTTAAACATGGAACACTGTTACCTTCCCACCAAGGTGGTCCCTATTTATCTACTCACATTTGCATGCTTTCGAACCGCTAGGTTGGCGGGAGCTGGGACAAGTGACGGGTGCTCACTCCGTCACGTGGATTCGATCTTACAGCTGAAGATCTACAGACCTTACAGCACAGAGGCTTCTGCGGTTTAACCCACAGTGCCACCACGTCCCACTCAAAAATTAGTAGCAATGAACAATTTTGTTTGAAATAAATAAATAAATAAATAAATAGTACATAGAAACGCAAGTAGCAATGAAGACCAAGTACATAACAAACCATGAAATAATTAATTAAAGCCCAGATTAAAAGGTCATAATTAGACTAGGTGGGGCACCTAATCTAATTTGCAGAGTGAATTTGCCACAATTGGGGCAATATGGATGCCTGGGCCAAGTGGGATGTTCAGAAGCACCAAATGAGCTAAACTGGTTGAATCTGTACAGTTAATGGTTCGCAAATTCCACAATGCTCAGGATTATGGGATCTTTGGGTTTCAGAGGAGTCACCTTTGGGACCAACCTCACCTCATTTACTTGGGAGTTGTGAGGCCCAGGATAGGTAACATAGGAAGCTCTCCCAACAGTTCAGTTGGTGGAGTTTGGACAAACTAACCACTCTTCTCCTGGGGATAGGCTTGACTTACCCACTCTTTACGGTAGGTCAGAAGCATTGCAGGTTAGTTGACCTGCATTTACCCCTATACAAAATATGAGTTTATACCAATAAATGCAGATCTAGTTTGACCCAATTGCTGAGGCCTTGTCTCCTTACTTTGTCCTCTTGCAAATTAAACAACAGTTTGAAGCAATTTCATCAATTTCATCAACAAGTTACTTTAAAAAGCACACAATTTGTGCTGTATCCTAGGCTCTCAACTTTTCCGTAGCAACAGCCAGCTTATACCTTTTCCCCTTTTCTAGCCCCCTTTGCTAACCTTTCAAATTAAACAGAAAAGCTGTAAAACAGCAGGCTCTCAAATTAAAGCATACTTTATTTTCAGGGGTCTCCACACATATAGGTTGACTTCCTGTCAGGAAGAGCTCTATTTCACTGCCTAGCCCAATCAGCAGGGAGCTCACAGAATTAAGTGCCAGTTGATATTACTTTGTTTTACATCTACCACCCATGAGAATATTGTTCAAAGATTCAGTTAGAAAGCCAGCATGTTATCATCCTTCTGACTAGACTGCCAAACCACAGGGTGTGCTCTCTTAGCACAGAATTCACCTTAAACAGTCAGGCGGTTTTGAGTCCTAGTGTGCGGGTGAAGCAACAGGATGCCTTAAAGTTTGTGGGGAGGAAAAGCCTCTTACTTTTGCACCTAAATTATGACCTTTTACTTGTTAATGTCTGCAGTGGGATACTGTGGCTTACAAATACTAAACTGTTTTATCACAAATAAATCCTCTACTTAAGCTATGAACTTTTTATACATTTGGATAAAATAATTCTATCCCTTGTATCAGGCATAGTCATGAATACATAAGCTAAATCTGAAGCAAAGGCAGATACACCCCACAAAACAGCTTACTTACCTTCAACTTATTATTAAGAACTGCTGTGGGAAAGCTGCAGATGGGCCTTCATAGGTACAAGCATGCTTTCACTGAGTCTTCAGGTCTATATGCCATCAAGTCAATTCTGACTGACTGCAAAACCTTCTAGGGCTGTCTGAGTGTGTGGTGCTTAGAAGTGATTCACCATCACTATTCCCTTCTTCAGGGGGTGCTCTGGGACCACTTGCCAAAGGTCATGAGCTGGTTCTTCTCCAGAGAGACATAGTGGAGAATCAAATTCCTTAGCCTTGGCTCCACATCCAGGTGCTACATCTCGATGAGCTCTCTACACATATACAACATATGCCAATATTTTTAGAATAGCCAGGCTGCTCTAAAAGGATCTTCATTTTACCAAATTAAGATCAACTGAGGAACTATCCTCTGGGACAAAAAATAAAAGAATAAAAAAGGTCCTATGAGTATGAAGTCAACATTTAATGAACTAATATGCTTGACGTTCCTTGATATTCCTGAGAGATTTAACACTTCAGTAATTTAACTCTTTTGATTAATAAATGATAGCATAACTTATAACAGATAAGTGAAAACAGAGATAGACAAAAAAAAGAAAGATGGACAGACAACCATCTGAGACTTGAGTAAAGATGTCAACTGAAGTAACATTTCCCTTCATTAGACTGCTATCATTTCAGAAAAGAAGCTAAAAGGAAATAAAGTTCATAGCCTAGACTGAGAATTCTTGAGAATTTTATTTTCCTCTTACACTAGCCTTGAGTTTTGTAAAATAAACAAGGACATATATATATGTATCACCTTGTATGACTTAAAATGCTCTGCAATATTAATCTATAAGTAATGATATTAATATTTGCCATGTTCCTCAGCCTAGCCTTGGAGCAACTTTCTGAACACAGTAGGGCAGGTTCAAGGGTAAAGCATGTGGCCAAAGGTTTACAAGCAAATGATGTATAAAGTAATGGTACACAATGCATTAAAACTCAATGAGTCTTATTTCTTCACAGGTAAGAAGTCAAAGTTTGCAGATGAAAAACTACTATCAAGACACAGAATTCAAACTCAAGAGCAAAACAGATGAATTTATAATCTCTTCACACTAGGTGAGAGGCACTGAAAAGGCACTACAGCTTCAATATCTGTGGGACAAGGAGAGGCTTAGATTAAATTCACCACTTTCTCTTTCCCATAGTAAGTGCCACTTCTGAACTGCCAAGTCTCTCTTCCCTTCCTGATTTTATCATAGAGGAGCCTCTAGACAGATAGCTCCTCAGGCCCACCTACCATACTTGTCAGATCATTTTTTTAAAAAAATGGTTGAAATTAATGACCGATATGAAAGTTTGCTCTCTACTTCTGTTCATATATAGGATTGGGAATACCTAACCTGAAGTTTTTAGGAATGATCTTTGCAGAATCAAGGGAAAAAAATGCATTTAAATTTCATGGAATAAGAACACTCGCAGAGCACCCTTCCTATTTAAAAATGTTACATTTTTATTCACTTTATCTACCCTCCTTAGCCTTGCTTTAACAACACAAGTATATAAAATAGGGGACTTTACATTTCCAGTTGTACATAACTATTCGTATATACTGTACCCAATTAACTACACTGAAAGAAACTGTTTAGCAACATGGACAGGAATACAGTAGTTTTCATCACAGGACCTCATACATAACACCCAATGTTGGTGTTATTACAACCAACATGGCCAACATGGTTAGAGAAGAGTGCCTTGCGCCAGCCCTCCATCATGTGAGCAATGACATCTTAAGAGGTTCCAGCTCATGTGAAGACTCTCTACATAGAAGTAAAAAACACATATTTTTTCAGGGTTCTTGCTCATGTTTGGAGCCAACATACAAGTCCGAACCTCTCCTCTTCGGACTTGTCATTGCTTGAACAGAGAAAGTGATGTTGGAGAGAATGGGGCTACACACTCTCCACTAATCATGCTGATGGCACTGGATACTTAATGAGACCAGTTTTCTTAGTATATTCAAACAATTGAGGGAACTGACTGATCATAGGAAATAACACCATGACAAAAAAGCTGTTTACATCACAGAAACAATGAGAACATGCACCCTGGCTGTGACAGACTCTGGACAGATTTTTTTTATCAAAATCTCAAATACAAGTGCTTCACTTAATTGCAACTTCTGCATACATTTGCTCTATCTCAAAGCCAGCATAGCAGTCAGCAGCCATGCATGAGGGTCGGGATGCCACCTCCTATTAATGTTGGTAATTTGCCCTAAGAAAAGATTTTGCTGACTGCAGTGTTCCCCAGATTCAACAGTGTGATTACATGTAGTCCCTTCTTGTCTCATACGAACAGTATTCCAGACAAACTATTTTATTACAGTATATGTGTGTATCTATTTTATACTCGGGGTTGTAATGCAAATCTCTAGTTCCTTATTATAGGATAGGGATTTGTTCATCACAATTCTACTAGGATACAATAAGAGCAGAAAAAAATGTTCACACATTGTTCTGATGTGTGTTTTCTGTTGGATGCAGGTTTCCAGAAAGAGCATGTGTTTTAAAGACAACTCCATGACTATCCACTGGCTGGGAAAATGCAGAACATTTCTCCTTCCCTTTCTTTTCTTTCTGCTATCTACAAACGTCTAGGCTAGAGAGAAATTCATAAAATTCATAAACCACGAAACAATCCAGTTGTTTCAAAATATTCTGAAAATACTTTTTAACACTAGAGAACAGATATGTTGGTGCAAGTATCTCATAATTTCTTCTGGATATATTATACCTACCGCCTGATTTTATACAGTGGTGCCCCACTTGACGATTATCCCGGTAGACGACAAATCCGCTATATGATGAGTTTTTTTCAATCGCTATTGTGATCGCAAAATGATGATTCAAAGGGGTTTTTCGCTTAACGATGATCGGTTCGCTGCTTCAGGAACCAATTTTTCATTTAATGATGGTTTTAAAACAGCTGATCGGCGGGTCACAAAATGGCCACCCGCTGTGCAAAATGGCTCCCCGCTGTGTTTAGGATGGATTCCTCACTTTACAGGCACTGGAAAATGGCCGCCTTATGGAGGATCTTCGCTGGACAATGAAGTATTCCCCCATTGGAATGCATTAACCGGTTTTTAATGCATTCTAATGAGTTTTTTACTTTCGCTTGATGACGATTTCGCTGTACAGCGATTTCGTTGGAACGGATTATCGTTGTCAAATGGGGCACCACTGTATTTGGAAAGAACACTGCAGCTGAAATCGTCCTGGTATTTGTGTAAGCTTTGCATGACTTGCTCTGGCCAACTGCTGTTAATTGATGACGTCCCATGGAAAATCTCAGTTTTGCAATTGGGTGAATAACGTGGAATGCAACTCAGATGCATCTCAGCATCCAGTTTCAATATTTTAATCTGGCTAATTGTTCCTAATTGATGGTGTCCTGGAAAATCTCAGTTGTGCCATAGTGTGAATAACCTGAAACACAACTCAGATACATCCCAGCACCCTGTCAATTAGCTGCAGCAAGTTACACACACTTTACAGGAACAGTGATAGTTTTCTGGCCTGAAAATACAAATGCACAGAAAATATTCCAGACACCTATTCTGGAGACTACAATATTTCAAAACACCGTATTTTAATAACCTTCTGTACAATTAACTCAAAGACACAGTTAACAGATCTGATAAATAAATAATCATACACAAGGGAACACTGGCTTACAAATAGCTATACATACAATTCCACAAAATTTTAGTAGTGTTTGACTCTAAGTTTCATAACCTATAATAAAAATTTTGGCATACTGAAATAGCTATACATATACTGTATTCTGTACATAATGCATTTAAAAATGAGCTTCAGATTAAGAATTTCATTTTTATTTTTATTTTTTGTTCATTTAATTACTTGGAAGGAAAGCTGGGCTAGACTAGATGGTACTTCTAGTTCCAATGTACTGCATGCATTTCTGATAAATGGGAAAAGAATAGATGACCTGGCAGAAGGCTCAGACAATAACATGTGATTTACAGGACATAAATGCAGCTACTATAAGATTTATCTGACAGCCCTCTACGATAGTGGACTGTTGAGTATCCGATGGAATGATTTCTAGTCTTGAAAGTCTACTACTGAGTAGCCATACACATTATTTATTTATTAGATGTTTTGGGTTGAAACCATTTTTAAATGATGCACTTCACAATACTCAGCCATAAATTTAGCTTTAAACTCTGGAGGGGAGGGGAGTGTTATTGGAATGTATGTCAGACTGAATTAGGATGAGCAACACAATGCTTTTATAAAGTGGCCTTGAATGCAAGGCTGATTCTTTCAAAAATGATATTAATGTCAAATAAGCAGGAACACTTTTCAGTGAATATTAAATGCAGAATTATTTTACACCGTTATAGATACAAAGTATCCAGTCTCAGGATTTGGTGTCTCCTAAAACTGCTTTTGGGTGTTAAGATACTTTTAGAGATTTTAAACAGAGTAAGCAATTTTGTTTTAAACAACCTCACACTTTGCACAGTTTGGAAGAAGAGAATAAAGCCTCACTCAAAAAGACTAAATAGTTGGCAGCAAAATAATTGTAATTTTTACTGCACTATGATAAAAAAATTAAAAATATTTATTTTTCTTCTGCGGCATTTTGAAAGGTAAAGCAAAGCTGATAGTAAATACATTTAAGGAAAATATTTATAATGATTAAGTATGTGTCACAAAAGGAATTAATCAGAGCAATGCTATAATTTAGCACCATGTCTGACAAATTTGTAAAGTTCTAAATCACACTTACAGATTTTCTTTGTAACTATACTGTATTATTTATGTGATTAAAAACTAGTTTTTGACCTGATCTTTCGATCTTTGGCATTCTATCCTCTCCATCTCTTCTTTAAAAAATTAATTAAAATTTTAGCAAGAGGGTCACTTCACTTCCCACCTCATCTTGGTCCCACAAAAAGAAAAGAATCAATCAAACTCAACTCCATCTCCTCCCAGTATCTATAAAATGTCGAGGTGAAATTCAATTTCATATCTCTCAAGTGTTCATGTAGCAACAGACAGTTTACCTCTTAAGAAAATAAATCACTTTTGTGATTGCCATACTGACCTCTCTGAATTAGGAAAATTCAGAGTGAAAAATGTAATTATCACACCAGATCAAATCCATATACATCTGGAGCTAATTTCAGCTCTATTTCTTTCACTAATTTTGCACAGTCTGCAAAATACTGTATCTATTCTTTATCTGGAAGTGTATTATCCCTTCCATGTAATGTTTTGTTTTGCTTCAACTTCATATTTCAAAACAATGTCCTTCGTTGCTACCATCTCTACTAAGCCATCGTCATATCCTACATTTGATTAGATTATCATTAAATAGCACTGTGACATGTATGACAAATAGGCACATTAGAGCATGTAATTTACTCAATTTTAGATCACATCAGCACCTACACTATCCAATGTAGAGAGCCCTGACATAAGCAATAGTCAATTTACACTTGTTTTTTTTAAGCAGAAGAAGAAAGCAGGAAAACAAACAGTATTAAAGTAAAGAATGGTTTAAGTTTTTTAAAAAAAAACAGTGCTAACCAGAACAATGTTCACATACAGAGCACTAGTATTCACAGGAAGATTTTAAATATATTTCAGTTGCCGTATCTGCATTTCCCTCAATCACGGGCATATTAGAAATGCTCCCTTAGAAAACAAGTATGTCTAATTAAAAACTCTAGTTATTTATTAAGTTAAACAGATTACTACAAAAACAAACCGAAAAAAGCACACACATTTTTCCTAGAAATAGAAACAGTGTCAACATGGTTCTGTCCATGTTACTGAATAATAAGCCTACTAGAACCATAACTGCTCTTCACTAGTTCATTGTACAAATCCATTAGGTATAATCTCCAGAAGTAATTGTTTTTATTGCACTTTATTGTCAATGCAGGTTATTGATTTTTCACACCTTCTATGATTCTTTCATTTGTATTCATGAAATGTCCATCAGCACAGCCTAAATACATTTGGCAATATAGGCACTAAAACGAATAAATCGATGTAAAAAAAACATTAATTTTGCATTATCCTTATTCGTCAGGCGAGTAAACCATAAGGGTTTTAAAGGAAGGTCAAAGGTTTTGAATGGGTCAAAACCCTTGACCTCTAGACCAATAACCTTCCCATTAAAAAGGGCTATTTTAAAGTTTTAAGTAGGGGAATTTACTACCAGGAAGGTATCATTTTTAAAAAGCCAAAACAAAAAGCTCAGAAGAAACTTCATACATAATTACAATGGTGAAAAATAAGGGATGAGTAAAGCAGCTACTTGATCTACTACACACTATTATTTGTTGACAACTCTAATTTTTCAGATTAGATTTTCTGTTAATTTCAATTAAGTGAGACATTGTTTTTCAGAAAATCAGAAATCGCAAGTTTCACAGATCAGAAAACCTGAAATAGCTGGCAACTATGACTTACTCTTTCTGCTCAAATACTTCAGATACATCAAGAACAATTTGCAAGGAGCACGGTGTATTTTATAGACTTTTTACAAATAAAAAAGGCTAAAACCCACCAATTACATTGGATTAGATCTAGGTGTCAGCTTAGAGTACACTTCTCAAAATCAATGACTCTTGAGACATGACTAACTTAAATGGCATTGCTTTGTATTTTATTCCACCATATTATACCACTACATTGAATCTATGTCAAAATCTTTATTTTATGAATTTATCTGTTCAATAAAAGCTGCAGGTATGCATATACTCCATCCCATTATTAAAATATTATTTTAAAAACTATAAAAATGAAACACTTGAGCTGAACACTTGCAATAGAAGCCTGAAAAGCATCCTTCCCCATTCTGGTACCCTTCATATGTATTGGACTATAACTCCAATCACTGTCAAAGCCTGAATATTGGCCTTGTTAGCTAGGGATGTTGGGGGCTGTAATCATCCGGAAGACAATAAGTTGGGGAAGTCTCTTGAAAAGCATTCATTTTCAGATGGTGGACATGATCCTCAACTGAGTTGTGCCTTAGTCCAGTAAGACTGATTTCACCAGCACCACCATTACCACTACCTTTCTGTTGTCTTTTTAAATAAAGATGTGAGGGAACATATATAGGAAAGTTAGAAGAGGCAGACAAAAATATACAAAAAAAAATTAGAAGTAGGTCTTATGTTACAAGGTTAAAGGGTGGGTCCAAAAAGATCAGTAACATACGCTCTGAACATAATTTATGGATTCTAGTAAAGATATCTATCTATCTATCTATCTACCCACCCACCCTGTTTCCCCAAAAATAAGACCTAGCATGATTTTTCAGGATGCTCGTAATATAAGCCCTACCCCCAAAATAAGGCGCAGTTAAGTGAAACCCCGCCCTCCATCATTATGCAGCAATCAGAAGATGACATGACTGTATTTGAATAAATGTAGATTGTTGTACATGAAAAAATAAAACATCCCCTGAAAATAAGCCCTAGTGCGTTTTTGATATATTAAAAATTATATTAAAATTTGATATATTATAAAGTATATTAAAAATTAATATACAATCCTATCTTATTTTCGGGAAAACACAGTATCTATCAAATACACTGTGTGTGTATACGGATGACACACAACTCATGTAACTCACCTGAGAACAAAGCAGCATGACCAACTCCACAACAGAACTGCTAGATTTCATGCACACAAGACCTAAAGGATAAGGAGGGGGAAAATCAAACTTGCTGATCTATTTTTTGTCACTCGTGTATTTTGTATTTTTTTGGCAGCTAGTGAACATTCCACCTCAAATTCAGTTTTGCTATGATTCATGTCAATGGAACAAAAAATGGTACAAGTTCACTTTGCTTTAGCATTCAAACTGGTAATACGGCAGTATAAAATGAGTTGAAAGCAGGTGCCATTTTTATCACTTAGTCTTGATATAAAATTATGTCTTGATGCTATTTAACTTGCATTACACAAATATTTGCATTTCAAGTTAATAAAAGCGTACATAGCATATGGTATATTGATTTATACTACTTACATTTCTTCACCTTGGAGTGGATTGATCATTATATATGCAGAGAAGGGAAATGGCTCTATGACCTTTGCTTTCTCCATTGAGCTCTCTCCCTTCAGCCCTCCAGCTATCAATCAAGTTTCCATTTTGTTTCATGGCAGCAGACATCTCAAACACTCTTATTAGTACTTTGACCCTTGACCCTCACCTAAACCTTGTGGGGAGGGGAGTGTAAGCAGTAGCCTATGCATTTGTGATTAGTATATAAACTAATTTGGTTATTACTAGCTATTCACACTTCTTTCTATTTCCCTCTTATAACATGTAATCATGGCCTAAGATGATGGAGGCTCTTCTCGCTAGCTTGTGTTTCAGTATATGAAAACCAATATGCTGCTTCTATTGGGGATCAATTAATACTAAAACCAGTATTACGAACCCAGAAATGTCAGACATTTAGTAGATTAGAAAAACATACAAGCCAGCATCCTGTTGTGAAAAATCACATTTGTAATGGCAATTGTGCTAGGCGATTTTTCTGCTTCCCAGCTGGCTGTCACATGATCAATTGTTCAATCAAAAGCAACTGGGCCAGCAACACAAAGCCTAGAAAACAGCACATTCTCCTTGTGCAAATGCCCATCTATATTCTATGACTGCTACAGGATGGTAGCCAAGACAGCACAGTGAAAATTACAATTAGACATTTCACTCATTCTCTTAAGTAGTTACAAAAATACAGGTCCCACTACAACCACCATTCCTAAAACTTTTCAACCAGAACCTATTGACTCAATGCATTGCAATATAATCTGCCCATCTGTTCCAGCTCACTGGAATACGTTTTCCAATTTTCAAAAGACAACTCTGTAAAAGTTTTATCATTAGTGCTAGAAATAATTCCTGGAATTTGGTTGACAGCCAGGTATTTATCCTTGAAATAAATACAAAACAGTGTTTTGGGAATTTTAAATAAATCTAATTAATGTAAATCTACAGACTGAGAAAGTTATATGTCATACATTCATTAATCCTTCTGAGTCATTCTATAGACAAAGCATGAAGAATACAAATTGTTATGTAATAAAACAAAATAAAAATAAATTAGTGGACATCTTTGAAACATATTCATCATGTAAGATGAATATGTACAAGTGGTGTCTTAAAAATACTGATCTGCTCTTAGTTAAATAATCACTTCATCATTTGTGAAATGCCTTAAAAAACAGAAAAAATGAATGGATCACTCTTTTTTATGATCAGATTGTGTTCCTAAACTCTTTCATCAAAGAGAGAGACATTCACTCAGCATCCAGATGCTTTCTTCTATTATCCAGACCTTTCTATTGGACTCTATTTCCTTAACCTGGTCTCCTTTCAAACAAGAGAACCAGAACCCTCTATTAGGAAACTACAAAACTGAGTAAAGTGACTACATGAGGAGAGGTAACGTGCAAGCCTCCTCCATAATTTGCATTAGCTTTACACATGACTGTGAAACAGGAGAACCTCCTGCATCTACAAAAGCTCTCTCATCACAGTTTGACCATTCATCTTCCATAATGGGATGGTTCTAGCAGAGTTCCCCCATAATTTCACCCAGTTTATTTTATTTATTTATTTATTTATTTATTTATTTGTTTGTTTGTTTGTTTGTTTGTTTGTTTGTTTGTTTGTTTATTTAATATCCCGCCTATCTGGTCAGTTAAGACCACTCTAGAATGCCTGGATATAGCTGCACCTCTTCCTATAATTGCATCCCAAAAGCCAGTGCAAATCTCACTTTAGCCTAATCCGAGTGTTTATCATAAATTATTAGGCAACTAACAGAAACTGGATGTGTATGTGGAAAAACTGGCATCAAAACTGGTAAGGAAAATAGTGGATATATGACTTTTAAAAAATCACTCAGGAAAGAGGTAGAAACTGTTTAAACCTAGCTGTCTAGTTCACAAATCATTTCTGCTTTCTAAGGTTCTTCTTGAGCTCTGCCCTGCAAAAGACCACCATCTGCCCATTTAGTTATAAAGCAAGCCTCTTTGTAAATAAGTCTCAGATGTTCAAGGGTACTGTGTATTTCCTGCTCTCCTGTTTCTCTAAAATCTGTCTTTCCCTCTCATGTTTTTCTGCTCTACAGACTGCTTCTCCTAAACTTTTACATATAGTTTTCTACTTTGTTTCATTTAGCAAAATACTACAGTGAACCAGCTCTTAATCTTTCTGGTATGAATATTATCCAGTAAATTAAGCTGTTAAGGCTGATTTGTACTTTAAAACATGTAGTGCATCTAGATAATCTAAATATTCTCTTAGACAATCAAAGGCAAATACATTCATTTGGTTTTGCAGATGACAACAAAACCATTTCGATCAGATGTTGGAAGATACTTTGCTTTGCTAGAAGATCTGAATTATTGTTAGACACTGCTTTTGAATGAAGCTTATCATCCTTAATTATGCTATAAACAGGATATTACAGTAGACATCTCAGTAATATCCAAAAATAATAGCCAATTGTGAATTAAATCCAGTAATAGAATCTGGCTGATCCCCAGTTCCTAGAAAACATTCAGACTTATCCCTATTTTCTAGAACTTTATCATAGTAAAATACCTTTATTAGTGTTAAAAGCATCCTAATTTGAATTAGGGACTGCATGTCCTTCTGTGTCCAGGGTGCTGAGTGCTAATGAAGATGAATACTGTAGGACCTTTGCAAAGGCCAGTACAATGAAGGAAATGAAGCTGTATTAGATACACCATTGATACATTGGTTAAAATCCTGTTGCACAGCCATGTCTACATAGTGGGAAGGATGTGATCATCACTGGCAGACTTGTTTTTGTGATTTTGGGGTGCACATGGCTCATTCACAATAACATGTACCCTGATACTGCAAAAACATGTGTACCCTGCAATTGCAAAAAGAAGCTTTGAATCATACCAATTGGATGGCATGATTCCCATTGTGTAGTTGGACCCTGGCCAAAAGGATTTTAGCCAATGTAACTGCAGCATATTTTGAAAGAGAGAAGTGGTGCAACTAGCCATGTGATGTGGATGAATAAAAAACAAGAGTGAGGAAAGGAGGAATGGAGGGAATGGCTTGTCAGATGATACCAAACCACTAAGTGGCTGAGAAAAAAACAGGATCCAGAGTCCATAAGAACCATTCTTGAAGAGCCCTTCCACCTCCAACTCCAGCCAAAACAGAATACTATCCCATGCAGTCCTTGATATATCATGAATGGCTGCAGCAGACACATCCATTCCATATATAGACAGAAACATCTTACACATTCAAAGGGCTCTTTGGATCCTTAACCACAGTAGTAGGAGAGGGAACCTAATGGCTGTGAAAAAAATCATAACATATGAAGAGTAGTATTCTCATATGATTTTAAATGTTATTTAAATTATTCACTCTGCCTTAGATGGAAAAAAAATATAAAATTCACCTTCCAGTGTCAAAATTAGGACATTTTTCATATTAAGATACTTAACCTTAGAAAGCATTTAAAAGGGAAACTTACTTGTACCTTCTATCAGTAGCTCTTGCCCATGGCTACCCAAAAGTGTACGAGAAAGAAAAGGAGCAAAATCCACAAATATCTCTCTCAAAAGAGGAGCAGCCTTTTCCAAAGCATGTTCAAGCCTCTCTGTAATACTGAGAAATGGAAGATGTTAAGAAAACAAGGTAAGAAATAAAAATTCTACTAAGGAGGGGAAAAAAAGACATATACAGAAGTACAAAATGCATTAATTTGAACGGTTGCACTCATGGCTAAATACCACTGTGTTTAATTTCTATTTAAGTTATAGGAGCATTGATAACAATCTAAAACTTCCTCCTGACCTCAAATGAAAGGGCACAATCCTGGAAGAAGTGTAGAATGAATTCCATAATGAGTTAAATAAATAGGAAAGTGATACACCCCAGTTCAAGCAAGTCTTTTTAAAAAATACCTCATGTTGGAAGCAGAATCTTCAGGCACAGAAGAAACTGTAGGAACAGATGGTAATCTTGAATTTGAAGATCCGCTGCCTGCAAAAAAAAAAATTGGTAATACATTACATAGCATCTGAACATACGAAGCTGCCTTAAACCATGTCAGACCATTGACCCATCTAGTTCAGCACTGTCTACTCTGACAAATAGCAGCTCTCCACAGCTTCAAGGAAAGACCTTTACTATCCTGACTCTTGACTACCCAGAATTATTTTTACAAGCAACACACAATTGGAAGTGAGTTGAAAGTTAATTTAGACAAATTCTAATATAAGTGCAGAAGTACTAACCAAAATTTCTCAACATACAGCCTGACTTGGAAAGATGGTACCCAGCTTAACATCCCAACACTTGTTTTGAGATGTTTTCAAAGATGTGATGTGTATTAGAAATACAATTACAATCACAGAATTCAGAAGATAAGCAAGATCAAACATCAATTTTAATGAATGTTCGTGCTTTTATGTTGTTAACAACCCAGACCTTTCAGGATGCAGCCAGCTATTAAATCTAAATGAACAATATTAAGTTATTTGAGATGTCAACCTCTGATTCTGGACATTCAGAGTAAACAACAATGTTTTCTATTACTCTTAACTAGCTGGAGAATTTGCTTGATGATAGAAAATTTGGCATACTTTCAGTTAAAGTGAAGGGGGATTTGCTGCCATTTTCCCCTGTTAATTATAGCACATGCTGCTTAACGTCACATTTCCCATGCACCTGGAATCAGCTAAATACTAGCAACAGCATGACACATCTGTTCAGGTAGTGCCTTAGAGAAAGAGAGCACCAAACAGTTAAGCTCCAGATAAATGCATTTTAGTGAGAATCACAAATGATTGTATTTGAGAAGTGGTCATTTCAATCACTGGTCTGCCTAGAAACAGTGGAAACATACATATGAGTGAATAACAAAAAACAACACATATGAATTTATTAGAATTCGTTACTTCCAGACCATGGATCACTTCAGCTTTTCAACCCAGAGATAACTTTCAAAATTATATTCTCAACATCACATAGATCAAATTCTGTAATAGGGCCACTGCCTCAGTATCGTTTGAAACCCAAACTAAAATATTTATTTTAGTCAAGCTAGACAATTTTAAAATAATTCTTTTTTAGCAAAAATTATAAATGTCCCGATATGGTTTAGCACACTGTATAGTGTGGTCAAAGCAAACAAAACAAAATAGTAAGTACATTACTTTTCAAGTGACCCAGGTGTTATTTCATGTAAATATTTTTTGGATGAATGCATGAAATATAGTTTCCAACTGAGTTTTCCTTTAAGGCATAGCTTTTGTACATTTAGGAGAAAAGAGACATTTCAGAAACATGTTTTCATCTAAAGCACACATGCAAGTAAGTGCAGTAGCTACTTCAAACATGTGGAACCAAAGTGACTTATCTCTCTTATCCTTTCACTGATAAACTGGCTCCTTCAAACTGACAGTTTTACAGACATTCGCAAGGACATAAAAGAAAATGCAAATAGATCATCTGTCTAGCACCCTTCTAGTGAAAGCTTATTGTTTATTCAAGGTCCCCAAGGGTCTAAACAAATAATGTCTCTAGCAATAAACTGTCCTTAAAAGGAAGTGCTGCTCCCAAAACACTTGCATGTCTTTGAATGTACATATGCAAAGAAAAGTGATACCTACTGTGCAATTTAATGACAAGGTCGCAACTTCTAGGAGAAAAAGTCTGAATTCCCCTCCTCTAACACAGTCTAGCAAACTTAAGAAACAAAGGGTTTCTTTCTGAATGAGTATCTAGTTAAGCCATGATTTAGCTCAGTTACTGAAAAATTTCTGGGGCAATAAGGATTCTATAAAAGAAAGATTTAAGTAATTAAATAAAAGGATTTTTTTAGCTTAAAAATGCACTGTTGCATCCTAAACAAAATAAGATTTTCTTCAACTCTACTACATTCTGATATGCACAATTTTTACAAAAAACAATTTTCTCTCCCTTCTGAGAATTTATCAACATAATTTTGCTGCAAAAAACAGCATTAAGAAATAGAAATTAAGAAATAGCAATGGTCCACCAATTCTTCCATCAACATTTTGGAAAAATCCTTATGATTTCATTTAGTTCTAAAGTCACAGACTCAGGTTGCCACAAACCTTTAGATATTGTGCACTTTGCTGGATGTTGCCCAGGTACCTCATCTTGAAAGTGCAGTTTTGTCAGGTGGATACTTCACTTTTCTGGCACTGAATGCTCTATATTTAGTACTGGAGAAAAGTGTCATTTGGAATGTAGCTACATAAGTAAGGAATGGAGGAAAGTCATAATTTTATGGCAGGAGACATTGCATGTTGACAGTTTAGTGCTACACCTGCCATTGCTAGGTAGCAATGCCAAGAAAGATATCTGTCTGAGATGTTAGAGAACTGTTGTGAACGGGTAATACCAGGCCAGAAGGGCCAAAGTTCAAATTCAGCAAGACAGTTTTGTGACCATTCTCAAAGCACTTACAGAATAATGACTCATGACAAAGCAGTCTCTGTTTTAAATATCTCAACATCATTTTGGAGCTGCTATTCTGCCCTACTGTTAAGAGTGCTCAGCAGCAGCTTTTAACAAAACATGGGGCAATTCAGATACAGCACCTTGATTAATCCCTGTTCTGGATTACTTCATGTACTGCTTAAAATGTCATGCTGTTTTATAACTTCCAAATGGGGATCCATGTTGGCCTGTAGCAATGTCAACAAAGAGTCCTCTGGTACCTTATCAATTAAAGCCAGTATCCTACTATGAATTACGATGCACAAAACATTTAGCACAGGAATAGATGCAGCTAACTGGCAAGGTATCTGTTGCATGCTGGTCAAACAAAGAGGTGCACAATGGTCATGTGACAGGCTGCCCGCCAACAGGGCTATATCTGCTTATGTGGATGCATATGTGACAAATGCAACCACATTCTAACCTAACAAATTGTAAATGAATTTATTAATTAATATTTTATCTTAACATTTATTTAATATTTCTTCCTTTATTTAAAATATTTTATCCTTCTTTTCTCCTAAAAAGGGACCCAAGGCAGTCTGTATCATTAAAAAGACAATAACAGAAAGCTAAAAACAGTAATTATACAAATATTTTTAGAAGAGTTAAAAACAACATTATATTTAAATGTTAGCCTGCCTGAAGAGAAATGGCTTCACTAGCTTGTGGAAGGACAGCACTCCCACCCACTGCAGCCGAATCTCAAACTGGAAGCCACCTCTCCCTCCTTCCTTGGTTGCGGCACTTGTAAGTCCTCGATTCTTTTAGAGATTGTTGATAAGGTGACTTGACTGATTACAGATGTAGAACAGCCCTGGGCAGTCAATCCGGCCTGTGAATGACTGCTTCTGCTGGAGGGGACTGCAAGCACCAACGGAAAGCTGCAAGGAAGGAGGAAAGGAAGGTGCGAGAGAGCGATGGGTGGCTTCATCAGCTTGTTTAAATGTATGTAGAAAATTGAGAGAGGAAGGGAGGGTGGGTGGACGTGTGTGTGTATGAGAGAGAGAGATTGACTCAAAACTGAAAAAAGGAACAGGCAAGAAGGATGGACGGCTTGAATTAAGGGGGAAAATGGTGGCTTCATCAAGCTTGTTTAAATGTAATGAGAGAAAATGGACATACTGAACAGAAGCAACCAATTGTTGAAAATTGAGGGAGGAAGGATTTGTGTGTGTGTGTGTGTGTGTGTGTGTGTGTGTGTGTGTGTGTGTGTGTGTGTGTGTGTGTGTGTGTGTGTGTGAGAGAGAGAGAGAGAGAGAGAGAGAGAGACTTGACTCTTTCATAAAACCATGAAGAAAGGAACCTTCTGAAATTTGATCTCCACTGCATTTAACTCTGCAGTTTCTTGCTGAGAACAGCAGAAGTCTGAAGTGTGTAGCAATCACGTTTCTCTATTTCTCATCCCCAAAGCAGACAAGAGTATCATAGTTTATTCCCAAAATCTGAATCCATCTTTCTGCTCCTGATCCTACTTTGACTGCAGCACCAAACAAAAGACTGTGGGTTTCTTTATTGAGTCAATCCATGTCATGTGCATTCTTCCTCTTTTCCTACTGCAGTGCACTTTTTCCTGTATTTCTGCCTTTTCCAGTGAGCTTGCCTTCTTATGATGCCACTATAGTCAAGAACCCTTTGTTTGGTTATTTTAGCTTCTTGTGAAAGCTCACACTTAATTTGCTTTACTTATCTTTCTGACAAGTCATAATGGGTTTGTCATCACTTTACTCCCAAGTAGCAGGAATCTTTTAATTTCAAGGCTGCTGTCACCATCTGCACTGATCATGGAGCCCAAGAAAATATAATCTGTCACTGCCTCCATATGTTCCCCTTCTGTTTGCCAGGAGGTGATGGGACCAGTGGCCATTAGTTTTTTTGATATTGAGCTTCAGACCATTTTTGGCGCTCTCATCTTTCACCCTCGTTAAGAGGTTATTTAATTCCTCCTCACCTTCTGCCATCAGAGTAATAACATCTGCATATCAGAGGTTGCTGATATTTCTTCCAGCAATCTTAATTCCGGTTTGGGATTCTTCCAGTCCTGCCCTTTGCATGATGTATTCTGCATATACAGTGGTGCCTCGCTTAACGAGCGCACCGTATAACGAAGAATCCGTATAGCGATCCCTATTTGGGGATCGCTATACGGAGCTGCCCCAATCGCCACACTCGCTTTGCGACGATTGGGGCATCCGGCGGCCATTTTGGAGCCGCCGAACAGCTGATCGGCGGCTCCAAAATGGCCGCCAGATGACCGGAAATGGCCCCCTGTCAGTGTTTTCGCACCCTCCCCTTGCTTACCGAGGTCGCGAAAATGCTGCGGGGGGCCATTTCGGGTCATCCGTGGCCATTAAAATGGCTGCGGACGACCCGAAATGCCCCCCCGCAGCGTTTTCGCGACCTCGGTAAGCAAGGGGAGGGCGCGAAAACACTGACAGGGGGCCATTTCGGGTCATCCGGCGGCCATTTTGGAGCCGCCGAACAGCTGATCGGCGGCTCCAAAATGGCCGCCGGACCAGCGAAAACATCGCTGGAGGGGTAAGTTTTGGCGCCTATTGGAACGCATTAAAGTAAGTTTAATGCGTTCCAATAGGCTTTTCCTGCCCCGTACAGCGATGTTTTCGCATAGCGAAGGTTAATCCAGAACGGATTAACCTCGCTATGCAGGGCACCACTGTAAGTTAAATAAGCCAAGGGACAATATACAGCCTTGCCGTACTCCTTCCCAATTTTGAACCAATCAGTTGTTGCATATCCAACAACTGTTGCTTCCTGTCCCACATATAGATTTCTCAGGAGATAGATAAGGCGGTCAGGAACTCCCATTTCTTTAAGAATTTGCCATAGTTTGTTGTGGTCCACACAGTCAAAGGCTTTTGCACTTCTGCAATGAAGCAGAAGTAGATGTTTTTCTAGAACTCTGGCTTTCTCCATAATCCAGCACAAGTTAGCAATTTGGTCTCTAGTTCCTCTGCTCCTTTGAAATCCAACTTGTACTTGTGGGAGTTCTTGGTCCACATACTGCTGAAGCCTACCTTGTAGAATTTTGAGCATAACCTTGCTAGTGTGTGAAATGCATGCAATTGTGCGGTAGTTGGACCACCACCCCAAGCTGTGCATCTCTGTTTTCTGAGGGAGTGCAACTCTATCCAGCACAGGTTGTATCCCTGTTCCTCTATATGCTTTTTGACTGACTATGAACACCTCTATCTCGTCCGGATTATGTTTCAGTTTATTCATCCTCATCTAATTCATTACTGTCACCAGAGAGTGATCTAGAACCAAAACAGTTTTCTCTGATCTATATAGACAGGAGAGATAAAGTTGGGTGCTATTTACAGTTGTAATCAGAATTATTTAACTCCCACTGCAAACCAGGTTTATTGTCAACATTTCAGCTGTTTGCAATGAACAAATCAAACAAAAATAATTAAAATAACTGAAGACAATGAATCCCCAAATTCAAATAAAAATGCAACTTTTAATGTATCAAGGGCTTCATTAGTTGCACCAAGTGTGCTTGAGCTGCAATACCTGAAATGGCTAGGGGTCTGGTGAGTGTCGCATTTGACTGCATGTTAGAAATATGCCTAAATCAAAAGAATGGTCCAAAAAGTTAAGAGATCAATGCCCTTCACAAGCATGGAACAGGACATAAAAAGAAAGTGAAGGCACTGAATGATCCTAGAGACACCATTGGAAGCATAGTTCCCAGGTTCAAAGTTAAAGGAACAGTGGTTACACTGTCTGGATGTGACAGAAAAAGGAAGCTATCAACAGCCACAACCAGATTTCTGAGAAGGCAGGTTGAGAAAAATCCTCGAGTGCCTGCAAAAGCCCTGAAGCAAGACTAGGTGGCAACAGGCACTAAGATTTAATTTGCACAGTGAGGGGCATACTAAATGCAGAAGGTTTTCATGCCAGAACTCCAAGAGACCACTATTGCCCCAAGAGCACAACAATAATCGGCTACATTATGCTCAAAATCATATAAATAAGCCACAGAAGTTTTGGGATTCTGTTCTGTACAGGAATGAAACAAAACTGGAACTTTTTGGCCCAATGGATCAGCTGTATGTCAGAGGAAGAAAAATGAAGTATACAGTGGTGCTTTGACTTACAACCGTCTTGACTTGCAACCAATTCGAGTTACAACCAGCTCAAGTCGCAACAATTTTGCTTTGATTTTCAACTGGGGCTTTGAAATACAGTGGGGTCTTGACTTACGAACGGCCCGAGTTACAAACATTTTGTCTTACGAACCGCTCTCATAGGAAAATATTTACTTGACTTACGTACTTAGATTTGAGTTACAAACTGAAAAAAACCCACGTGGGAGGCAGGGAAAGTGCAAAATTTGAACTTTCAGTAAAGCGTTGGCCAGTGAAGAGGGTGCCTGTCTGCTTCCTCACTCCTCTCAGCGTTTAGAGAGTGGATTGGGAGACAGTCTTCAGACTGCCTGGTACTGTACTGCCTGGACTGTATTTTCCCTGCCTTCCCTGAACCTTTCTTGACCTAAAAAAAAAAACAAAATATCCCCCTCTAGTGGTCGAAGGCGGAATAGCACTTCCCATTAGTTTCTATGGACGGAAAAGAGCAAATACGGATCAAATGGTTTTCAATGCATTCCTATGGGAAATGCAGATTTGACCTGCAAACTTTTTGACTTGAGAACCGCCTTCCAATACGGATTAAGTTCTCAAGTCAAGACCCCACTGTACAACAGGAAAAAGGCCTCTTTACCCCATTGTTCCCTCCCTCCCTCCTTTCCTTCTCTTTTTTTAACCTTAGAGGTCATCTTAGGTTTAAAAAAGTCTCCCCCTAGAGGACAGATTAAACGCTTCTGCATTATTTCCTATGGGAACTAATGCTCTGAAATACAACCAGCGTCTTGAGATACAACAAAAAATGGCCGGAACGGGTCAATTGCTTTTCAGTGTATTCCCATGGGAAATTGTGCTTTGAGTTACAACCATCATCTGGAACAAATTAAGTTTGCAACTCAAGGCACCACTATATACTGAACAGAACAATCTGCCTACTGTTAAGCATGGTGGTGGCTCAGTGATACTCTAGGGCTGCTTTGCATCCTCTGGCACTGGAAACCAGTAGTGTGTGGAAGGCCAGATGGATTCACTGAAGTATCAAGAAATCCTAGGAGAAAATGGTATGCAGTCTGTGAGGAAGCTGAAGCTTGCGCATCATTGGATCTTCTGACAGGACAAGCATTCCTCAAATTCCATCAAGACTTGTTTGCAGAGGATGTCCTGAAAGATTCTACAGTGGCCACCACAGTCACCTAACTTGAAACCCATAGAAAATCTCTGGTGGGATGTGAAGAAACCCAAGAATATTACTGAAATGGAGGTGTTTGGTCATGAGTAATGGGCTAAGATTCTTCAGGAACACTGTCAGAAGCTGGTGTCTGGCTATGCATTTTGCTTGTAGCAGGTCATAACAGCAAAAGAGTGCTCTACCAAGTACTACAGATGCTTGCCATGAATGGGTTGAATAATTTTGAGACTGCATAATTCATTAAAAGTTGCATTTTCAGCTGTATTTGGGAAAGCCACTTGAAGCATTCATTGTATTGAGCCATTTCAATTGATTTTGTTTCATTTATTCATTGCAAACAGCTGAAAGTCTGTAAATGTTCATGTAACAGGCAGCCCTGACCTCACCTGTCCGTCACAGCCGGAGCAGTGAGTCATCAACCAATGGTGTGACGGAGGGTGGAACTTAAGGGGAGGAGCTGGTGTATAAAGGGGTGTGTGAGAGAGAGATTAGAGAGATTGCTGGCTGGAATTTAAGATGAGAGAATGAGCTGAGAGTTAAAGTGATCTTAGTGAGAAAGAATCTGTGATAGCTAATGCCTGAGAAACAGTGATTGATTGATTATTTCTTCAACAGTGATTTACCATTCCTTTCTGTTTGTAATCAATAAACCAAGTTTTTATTTTGAAAGTAATACTGGCCTTATATATGATTTATTTATTAAGGAATGGTTGGTGGCAGTAAAGTGGAGTAAAGAGTTTTAAAGTGACGTGATGACCTCCCTTTGTGAGTCTTGAGGAAGGCCGTCACAATTGACAATAAATCTAATTTGCAATGGGGGTTGAATCATTTTTATTACAACTGCACATACTGGTGACATTAAGCCCCAAAACTTTGGGCAACCTCACCCAGCATTTTCATGTAGATGTTAAATAGCAGGAGAGACAAAACAGAACCCAGAGGGACCCCGCAGGCCAACAACCAGGATGTCGAACAGGGGCCCTCCAACACCAGCTTCTCCCCTCCAGGAAGGGCTGGAGCCACTATGAATTTTTTCCTCCAAGTCCCTTCCCAGAGAGAAGGCCCAGATAGATACCATGGTTAATGGTACTGAAAGCCGCGGAGAGGTCCAGCAGAAATAATATAGTCACAAAGCCCCTGACCAGTTCCCGATGTAGGTCATCCACCAAGGCAACCTAAACAGTCTCTGTCCCATAACCAAGCCTGAAGGCAGACTGAAATGGATCTAGGTAATCTTGTCTCATCCAGGAACCCCTGGAGCTGAGAAACTATGACCTATTCTAGTACCTTGCCTAAGAACGAAGCATTAGAACGGTATTAATTCGTTCGTTCATATTTTTATCCTGTCCTACTAGTGGCGGAGATACTACTCAGCTCAGAAAACAAATCAGAATAACACAAACAATCCCAATAACAACCACATAATTGATAAATGTGAGACATATTAACAAAAGATAAAATGCATAGTAAAAATATAGACCATTAAATGTTGCAAACATTAAATAGAATAAAACGACAAAAACAGGGCAGGTACATAAACAAGGGAGGGGAATGTTGCCATTGATCAGCAAGATTACTCACTCTGGGGCAAGGCCAAAGAAGGCTTGTGAGAAAAGCCAACTCTTGTCTCCGGAAATCAAGGAGGGAAGAAGCTAATCATACGTCAGGGGGTAGCAAATTCCAAAGTGATGGAGCGACCACTGAGAAGGTCTAATTTCAAGTGGCAGATTTTCAAGCTTCCCTCAGGGTCGCTACCCACAACATCCCACGGTAGGAGATATGGGTGGGATGGGTTTTGAGGGAGAAGCACTCAGACAATTAGCATTCAATATTGTAGGATCCAAGGAAGGATTTTTCAGTAGAGGTCTTACTATGACCTCATTTAAGCATGCTAGGACACTATGTGGTTGCAAGGAGGCATTCACCATTCCTCCTACCCACCCTAACCATCCCTTTCTTGCAGCTTTTATAAACTAGGAAAGGCAAGGGATCCAGCAGATGTGTGACAGCCTTCACCTCTCCAACAGTCCTGTCCATATCACTAGCCTGCAAAAGTGAAACTTTTCCATTAACACAACACAATCAGAAGCCATAGTTATATCTCAATTTAAAATAATAAATACCTTTGCAAGTCCTTAAAGTACAGTGCTATACTGTTTATGTTATTTTAGCTTCATTTTTTTTCTGAAGTTCCTTCAAAATCCGGGTTGTTTTCCCCAAGAATCACAAACGGGCCTTGAAGCTGGATTATTTCCAGCACTAATATTCAGTTTCGATATAAAAGTTTGAGTGAAGGCCTAAAGACTTATTGACGAAAGTTTAAAATGTGATTATTGTGTGCTCGTATTCTGATAAACCTGCTGCTTTGAATCTGTTTTGAATTTTGTTTGCCATTTTCAGTGAGGCATTAGCTTTTAAATATTGTCTTTTAATGATGTACACTACTTTGAGTCCTTTCTAAGTAAAAAAAAGGAGGATAAAATGTTTTAAATAGATAAATAAATAATAAACTTGATTAGAGAAGACACTGATAGCCACTTAAGCTTTTGCATTCTCTTTCAGAAATGTTTGAAACAACTCCAAGTTTGTCCATTCAGTCAAGGCACATATATGTTCAGGGTATCACACAAAACATGTATGCCTGTTTTGTGCTTGATGAAAGCTAGAAAGCAAACACGAATTTCCATTCCTAATTTCTTACAGTTTTTCACCTCTGATATAAAAGCAGGTTGTACACTGAGAACATTAACATCTTGTTCACACACAGATCTTTAAGGCAGCTGTGTAAATCAGGGGAAAGGCTTCATGTAAAACATTTTGTATGAAAATACTTTGAATGAGGGTGTGAACTTTTTTCTGCCAGAGTGACCCAACTTATAGTTAGTGTGGATACTGCAAAAGAACAAATGCAAAACTTGAATGACTTACACTTCTTTCTGGTCTTTCCCATTAAAAGCTTCCCAGCTTGGCTAGTTCAATTAATTGTGGTGAGTGAGTGAGTGAGTGAGTGAGTGAGTGAGTGAGTGAGTGAGTGAGTGAGTGAGTGAGTGAGTGAGTGAGTGAGTGAGTGAGTGAGTGAGTGAGTGAGTGAGTGAAGGACCAAACAGTCTGTTGAACCATAAATGTAAGACACTGCACGTTACTTTATCATTTTTCCTTCCGTAACTTAATTCTCATTCCTTCCACTTACCAGGAGATCCTCCTGTTACATCTGGAGCTTGAGCAGAATCCAAAGAAGAAACCACGCTGACAGCATTTGTGGGCACATTAATTGCCGCTGCAGATGAAGCTACTGACTTCTTTGGCGCCACTACGACACTCCTATGGAGTAGAAACATTATGGATCTTTTGTTTTGACCATTTACATTTGATGGTTCATATACCTAACAGACAAAATCCTGTTGCACAGTTCTACCCCCACAAGGGAAATGAAATAGTTGTCAGTATCAGGCTGCCACTGATTAAAGTCTTTTTGCAAGTTGGGGTGTGCACACCTTGCATACAATAAGACAAAGTTATGTACACACCAACATTGAAAAGGAAATCTTGAATCAGTGGCAATCTGCTGCTAACAATGGCATCATTGCTGTTGTAGAGATGGAACTTACCTATCTTGCATTTTGCTAGAATATTTTTATGAAAAGTACAGCATGTATCCTATAATATCAGTATTTTATTTAATTGTTCAAAAAAAAGTAAACCAAAACTAAGAGAACAAACCACTTTGCAATCTGTCAGTACAATGATGCCTCGCAAGATGAATGCCTCGCACAACGAAAAATTCGCAAGACGAAGGCATTTTGTGATTTTTTTGGTGACTCGCAAGACAACTTTTTCTATGGCCATGCTTCTCAAGACGAATAGGAACACATTAATTAAATTTCAACACATTCCTATGGCAAACCGCGCTTCGCAAGACAAAATTTTCACAATACGAAACGACTCACGGAACGAATTATTTTCATCTTGCAAGCCATCACTGTACTATTTACTTTTCCTTAAGATGTTTATTTTAATTAGAACTTGTTCAGAGAGATGTTTTATATGAAGGCAAACTTGACAAGTCATGTACTGTATCCTCAGAATATTCAGCTCCTAGGGAACTCATTACAAAAATTAGTTATGAAATCAACAGCCCAACTTGTATATTAATACATTTACATGATTATTCAAAATATACTCCTTATATCAGGCATCAGGGCAAAGAACTTATCTTTTATGTTACTGAGACATCATTATGACAAACCAGTTTCAATTAAACAGTAATGCTTTATTCCAAACACCTAAAAGGCCTAGTTAAGCATACGCTAAAGACACTTTTAATTGCAAGTTAGCTCCATAAACATGCAAAATCCTAGCTAATGAGCTAAACAGTTCAGCTGATATATTGTGCACTCCCAAAGCAGTGCTTCTTTTTAATTACCTGGTGTTAACTATAAGCCAGAAGTATTCAAGATTCAATTTATTTAATCACATCTTCTGTTGACAGTAGTGTAAGTACAGGTTGAAAGTATTCCCTTAATAGCATTAAAGTATTCTGTTTCTAAATAATGTGTGTTAAAACATCTCCAAATTTAGGTATGATAATATAACAACTTTCAAACACTTAATACATTTAATTTACAAGTATCTTTTTTCTTGGCTTGTTTTTGTCTTTAACTTCAATCAGTTATATAACACTAAACTCCTGATTAACTAGCCATTCTGAAAACTGTGAACATATACTCACCATAGATGTTGTAGTGTGGACTATATCATTATAAGGGTGACTGCTAATGTTAACTATACACTAAAATATGGGAGCAATAACCACCTGAGCCCCAAGACAAGGGTCTATGTTTAAACCAAGAACACACACCAGGTTGAACTGAACAATTGCTTTGCATCAGAAAGCTCATTATATGTATATGAACTTTAGCCCTGATTTTAAAATATAATTATTCAGGAAAAAAATTACTGATGTAAATTAAATGTACATATAAGACCGGAGTCACCACCTGCTCATGTCGATATTCAAATTACTTAGAAATAATGTTTTAATTTAATTTGAAATGAACAAATATTAAGATCAAATAGGGATAAAAATCAGAATATGTTTGCTATATTAAAACAAGACTAGCAGAAAATGTGTTGGGTTACATTCATTTTTTTTATTCCAACTAGTGTAGTTTAGCCAATAGGTAAATGGGTCATACAAGTGTTGATTTAGCAAGTCCTTCATCATTCCGATATACCTAATCTGGTTGGAACTAGGAAATGGATTTAGCCGTATATATATATATATATTTATATACTGTTATATAAGTTGATTTTCTCTATTCATTTCATCTTCATTTTAGTACAAGATAGATTGCTGGGAGCTGGCTAGATAGCTCAGCAAATTAAGTATACCTGGCTGAGGATCCAGAGGCTGGGACTTTGATTGCCCCTTGTCCATTCCAGAAAAGCCAGCCTGTATGACCTTGGGCAAGCTGCACAGTCCTGGGATGCTCCCGGAAGAAGGGGACAGTAAACCACTTCTGATTACTCTGTAACTAGAAAACCCTGAAAAGGGTTGCCATAAGTCAGAATTGACATGATGGCACACAGATTGCTGGGACGGAATTATGCTCTTATCAGAAAATCTGCACCTGGAAAGTAAGAGACTGAGTGTGGCCCTGTTGTTTCTCAGCAACTGCTGATTATCTGATTTAGTACCGACATGTAGCTTATGAGATCCTCAGTCTTTGCTCTACAGTAGCTCTGATCACACTTAGCAGAAAATCCCAAAGGTGACATGAGAGCTATTTTATCAGGAATCTCAGGGTTTATTCTTTTACCCATCTTCATCAACACATTAAGATATATGATTCAAAGACATGAAATAGGGATAGAAAACAACTCTGTTTCTCAGTTTGTTTGTTTTTTAATTTAGATTCAGTTGTTCAAGTAGCTCCAGGCCACTGTGAATTGGGCAATGGCTACCAAAACTTACAATGGATCCAGATAAGCTCAAGGTTTAAATTATTTGCCATGTATGTAACCTCACAGAATCCCTCTTCCTAAAGGTGAAGTACAGAGCCTAGGTGTTACTATAGTTTCCTGGTACAAACCATGAGAACATATCTTTCATTTATTGCACTGGATATGCCATCAGAAGCTTTTTTCTAAATGATACCCTGTATCATTTAAGAATTTCCTCAAATACACTGAGGTAGACAAAGATTAAGTATAGTAGTATGCTTGGGTGGCCATTTTGTGGTGCTCAATGGGGACCTGGTCTATCTAAAGAAGGCAGACTGGACCTAGTCTACCCACATGACACTGAAGGTAGACCAGACCTCTGGAAATCCTGCCAGAAGGCACAGTGTTAAACTGTCTTCTTAGCATGGATTCAGTCAACACTTCATTTTAAAGGAATGCATCCTGAGCACTAAGTGGGGTGTTACTGTAAGTTGTTCTTAACTTGCACTGAAATTAATGTGATTTAGATGGTGTTGATGTTGTGTGTGTTTAGTCGTTTAGTCGTGAATGTATAAATTCACAATAACTTTGTCTACATCCAATTAATTCTAAATCATTCTGGAAATCATTCTCTTCATTTTGACTGTAACTACATCAGTTCAATGTAATCCAAAGCCACAAACCTATATATATTTAATTGGGAGTATATTACATTGAGCTCAGTGGGGCTTACCTTTCTGAGCAGATACAAAACTGCTATATAAGCAACCACAATAATTTAATGCATACTTATTGCTCAGCTTGTAAAAGTGTAGGAAATTAAAACAGATTAAGTCATATATGTCACGCTTCTTAGATGTCCATATCTTTAAAAGGGAATTTAAAAAGGGCTAAAAATAGGAAGTTAAAAATAGCAGAATTAACCAGCAAAACAAGTCTTAGACTGAAGATTAGAGCTGTTTTACTTATTTTTTAAAAAAAATGTTTTTCCTTAAACTACAACATAAACAAAATACATAAATCAAAATACAAATTGACTGTGTTCCCCACCACCATAGTCGGGACCTCTTGCAATAATCCTCTTCTTCCTCTATCTTTATTCTTCTTCTTCCTTTATTGTCCTCTTCTCCAGAACTGCATTGATGCTTGATTTGGAGCTTTCCCTTTTCATCTTGCTAACACATATTCAAGAAATCCTCCCCATATATCATAGAAATTATTCTTTTTAATCTCTCCTTTCTTAACCTTTAAGTTACAAGTTAACTTATCATTTATAGCAACGACCCATATTTCATTATACCATTCTTCCATTCAAAATTCAGACTTTGATTTCCAATTCCTAGCTATTATTAATCTGGCTGCTGTTAATAAATTGGTAATCAATTCTCTAGTCATCTTATCATATTTCACATTCTCAAATATTGATAACAGAGCTATCTCAGGATTAAATTCTATATCTTTTTCACATATGTCATTTAGTTCTTTAAAGATTAGTTTCCAACATCTTTGTACTTTTTCGCATTCCCACCACATATGAAAGTATGTACCAATTTCTTACTCACATTTACAACAGACATTCAGATAACTAGTGTTAATTTTATTCAATTTTGTTGGTGTCAAATACCATCTTAAACCCAATGTGAAAAAAATGTTCTCTTATTCTAACCGACATAAATCGTAAAACCCTCATTTTCCACATCTTCCTTCATTCTTTATCATTTATTCTTTTTCCTAAGCCTTGTTCCCACACTAACTTCAATACTTCTTTCTCAGTCTCTTCTTCTTCTAGATCAAGCAGGAATCTATAAATTTTACTCACTGCACCCTTCACTGAATCGGTCATCTGAAGATCATCATAATATAAATTGTTCATACTTCATATATTCTCTACCTTTATTATACTTCTTTACCCATTCATTAGTCCATCTTTCTAACTGCATATAATTCAACCATGATATATTCTTATTTTGAAGGATTTGTTTCATTTGATCTTTCGATCTCATTTTATACAACCAATCTTTTAATCTAATCACTTTTTTCTTTAAATAATTCTGCATAAAGCTTCATATTGGCAGGAAAATTCTATATTTCAGTCACTAATCCTAATGGAGAGTTAAATGGACATAAATTCTTTCTATACTTGTACCAGACATTTAAATAGTCTTTTAAAATGGGTTATTAATGTTGTTTATTTTATATTTCTTAATCATACCAAATAAATGTTTTTCAATACCCACCTGTACTTCTGATGATTCCGTTTTCCACCAAATTAACCCTTATGGGTTATATATAATTTCCCCAATGAACCTCAACTGATTAGCCAAATAATAATTTTTTATATTTGGTATGCCTATAACTCCTTTTTTTGTTGTTTTATACCAATACTTTTTATTTATTCTGGCTCTCTTCCCTTCATTACAGAATCATTCCTTGCCAAAATTTAAAATCATCTTCCGTTAACTGTACTGGTAACATTCTAAATAAAAAATTAACTTTTGGTAAAATCTTCATTTTTATCAGTGTGATCCTTCCATACCAAGAAAGTTTTAAATTAGTATATTCCTGTAGTTTCTTTTTAATAACTCCTTTTAATTTAGTATAATTATGATCCTTTATTTTGAGTATCTTTTACTATATCTATAACTAAATATTTAACCAATTTAAAGCAAAGCAAAGCGTGCTGCTTATATACCGCCCCATAGCGCTTCAAGCACTCTCTGGGCGGTTTACAATTTAATTATGCAGGCTACACATTGCCCCCCCAGCGAGCTGGGTACTCATTTTACCGACCTCGGAAGAATAGAAGGCTGAGTCAACCTTGAGCCAGCTACCTGGGATTTGAACCCCAGGTTGTGAGCACAGTTTTAGCTGCAGTACAGCGATTTAACCACTGGTGGGGCCTAGGGGTGGGACTTCCTGCTTTAAAAGAGCGTGTCGTAGGACCCTGGGCCTTTCTCCCTAGGAAGCTGGGCTGAGGGATGGAGGTATGTCTACAATTTTTTTTGTGTTCTAGTTTATTAAGATTAAACAACATTATTTCAGATTTTTGCAAATTTACACGTAATCCAGTTATTTTTCTAAATGAATTTTAATTCTATCTATAGTTTCTAATGGATTTTTCACTGTCAATAAGGAATCATCAGCAAATAAATTAATCTTTATTTTACTATTTTCACCCATACCTTCAATTAAATCGTCATTCCTTATTGTATTTGCTCAATAATCAAACAAAACAGAACTGGAGAAAGAAGGCAACCTTGTCTGGTGCCTCAGCCTAGAGTTATCTGTTCTGTCATCCCATCATTAACAATTACTACAGAAGTCTATTACCCCCTTAAATTTCTTTCCAAAACCCCAACCCTTCAAAAAGGATCGTTAATGCTGGCCATTCTTCACAAATGCCTTAAAAATATCTAATGATAAAATACCTGTCTTTGATTTATCTTTTCTATATTATATATAATATTCAAATCCCTCCTAGTTAAATTTTCCATTTCTCTTCCCTTTAAAAACCCATTTTGATCCTCTTTAATATATTTTGTAATAAACTTATTCATTCTATTTGCCAAGATTGCAGTAAATATCTTTGCATCTTGATTTAATAATGAAATAGGTCTATATGAACTTGGGTCTGTCAAATCAAGAATCTGGTATTTTCTCTCCTTCAAATATTCCATTATAAAGTATTTTTAACTTGGGGATCAGTATTGATTTAAAAGCTTTATAATATTCTGATCCCATTCCATCAAAGCCTAAAATTTTACCATTTTTTAGTTTGTTATTAACCTCTGTAATTTCATTCTTTATCTCTTTTTCTAATTCTCCTTTATCATTCTCTAATAGTTTATTCTTTACATTTTCTTTAATATAATTTTCTATATCTTCTTTTGATGTACAGTCATGCCCCGCTCAATGATTACCCCGTATAATGATGAATCTGCTTCACAATGATGTTTTTGCGATTGCAAAACGATGTTTTAATAGTTTTTTTCACTTTGCGGCGATCGGTTCCCTGCTTCGGGAACCGATTCTTCGCATTACGACGATCAAAACAGCTGATTGTTGGGTTTTCAAAATGGCCACCGGCTGCTCAAAATGGTTCCCTGCTGTTTTTAGGAGGCATTTTTCGCAAGACAGGCACTGGAAAATGGCCGCCGTATGGAGGATCTTTGCTGGACGATTAGGTATTTCGCCCATTGGAACGCATTAACCAGTTTTTAATGCATTTCAATGGGTTTATTTTGTTTGACGACGTTTTCGCTCTACAGCGATGTCGCTGGAACGAATTAACATCATCAAGCAAGGCACCACTGTCCTATTACCTTTATATGAATTTTGGTAAAATTCTTGTAATAACATTAATTTTTCCTTCATTAGGCTACAATTCTTTCCTATTTTGTATCTGATCACTCCAATTGTGTTTTTTGATCTTTTAGTTTGAGCTACCCTAGCTAGAAGCTTTGAGTTTTTATTACTATATTTGAAAAAATTCCTCTTCAAGTATATCAAATCCCTCTGGGCCTTTTCTAACTCTATGCTTTCTAGCTCTCTCCTTTTAGCCTGAATCTCTAATAATTTCTTGTTATCTCTATCTATAAAATATTTACTTTCTAAATCTTTTAATGATTCTTCTATTTTTTTTATATTTTCTTCTCTCCGTTTTTTTATTCTACATGATTCTTTTATGGCAATTCCTCTCATAACATAGTGTCATAGTGTCCCATAAAACTCCTATTTTACTCCCACCTGCTTCATTTATTGACCATATTTCCATCCATTATTTCTTAGCTCTATCCATTACATCTGTATACTGAAAAATATTGGAATCTGTTCTCCACCTAGCTTCTCTGTAATCTTTCTTAACTTTCATCTCCATCATCATCAACACATGATCCATTATTTTTATCACATTAATATTTGTATTTACTACTTTAGAAATTAAATTTTTAGATATAAACATAAAATCTATTCTTGAATAACTATTATGTGCAGAGGAATTATACGTAAACCTTCTTTTATCTCCAGAGCTGTTCTACTCCTGATTATGCTTGCATGCAGCAGGGCAATGTGATGCAGACATATTACTAACTCCTAAATGAGTTCAGGTTGTCAAACTGAACACTGTCTTCCTGAAGGGATGATGGCACTACATGAAACACGCAAGAAGGACACACCTTTAATCAGATCACACAGAAAACAGTTTGGAGAGATAAAACACAGCCAGATTTATACATATATGTACATGGTTTTTTTTTTGTTCCCTCAAAGAGTTTCTGTAAAGGAATAAGGCTGGCCAGGTTTTCCTTCACCACGGCAGGTTTTCTCACCTTCCAATCTAGATTGGAGGAGCAAACAGACACAGCAGAAGTAATTCCTTCCACCAACAGACACAGCTGGGTTTTTGTCTCTCTTCCCCTAGGCAAATACAACCAATCTTATGCAAACTGAACTGCACTTGGACAGTCTTACTTGCCCAATACCTTTTCCTATACAAACATTATTTCCTATCACCTTGGAAGACTCCAACCTTGTAACCTCTTTGCAAGATAATAAATTGTTTTCCTGTCAATACAATACAATTGTTGTAAGCCACCCAGAGACCTCTGGGTAGAGTGGGTGGCATATAAGTTAAACAAACAAACAAACAAATAAATAAAATAAACAAGGTGACCATGTATTTCCGTAATTGTCGTCTATAGACCCACCTTGTTGAGCCACCCTGTTGTAAAATTCCATCCTTTCTGTGATTCCCACTCTGATAAAGTTTTAGATTCCTCTGTAACCCCATCCCTTCTGCCAATAGGTCATGAACTACCCGTTTCTCCATTTCTCCTCTCATTCCCTTGTGTAACCAGTGTTATAAAAGTCCTGGTCTTCCTGTGCATGGCCCGGTTGTTCCACGGTTGTGCCTACACTTGGAGGCATGATTTCTGTCACACTTTTTATTTAGCTAAATAAAAACAGCAACCATTTGAACTCTCTCTCTCTCATCAGGATTTATTGATTTTGACTTGGAAAGTCAATTGATTTTGACTTGGAAAGTCTAGGGGCTAGCCCAGATTCAACATTCCAGTGACCAAAGGATTATGGTGACCCAGTTTAACAAATTCATAAACTACAGTGGTGCCTCGCTTAACGAGCGCACCGTTTAACGAAGAATCCGCATAGTGACCCGTTTTTTGGGGTCGCTAATGCGATCGCATTGCAATGTTTAGATAAGCTAAACATCACATTGCGATCATTTCTGCACCCGGAGGCCATTTTGGGAACAGCTGATCGGCGGTTCCAAAATGGCCGCCAGGTGCAGAAAATGGCCACCCGCACCATTTTCACGCCCTGCCCTCACTTACCGAGGGTGCGAAAATGGCGACGCTATGGAGAAACTTCGCAGAATGGTGAGTTTAAGAGACATAGGAACGCATTAAATTAAGTTTAATGCGTTTCTATGGTGTTTTCCGTTCCATACAGCGATGTTTCCCCATAGCGATGGTTAATCCGGAATGGATTAACCTCGCTATGCGGGGCACCACTGTATTAAATAACCAAAAGTCTTCCAGTACATATATAAGAAAATTAGTTCAACTACGAACACATGTGATTATTTCACAGTAATTACCAGAGTGTGCCTCTTGCTGATGATTTTTTTTGCAAGGTAATGGTTTGGGACAAATCACTGCAAACATTTTATAAAAACATTTAAAATAAGAGTGCACTTCTGTCATCCTAGCTTTCAGAGTATAAACTACATCAATAATAAGAAGGTCCCTCAATTTATCCTTTCCACTTCTTACGAATATACTGAATAAGAAGAGGGCTAAGGAAACGGACCTCATTTTATGCAGTACAATACACGTAGCTTAGTGTAGTGCCACCACTATTAAAATGTCAAACTGAAGTAAAAATTACTCTTGGCAAAAATTATTTTATACATCTGTCAGGACAGAAACTCATGCTGATACTTTTTAACATTCCATTTTCCCAAGTAATATAAGGTTCCAGGAAAGGTTTTGGAAAAGATAGCCACGTTAGTTTGTTTTAGCACAAAAAGGTAAAAAGGAGGGGGTGGGGCAGGGCAGAAAGCAAACGACAAAATATTGTGGCAGGTTTATTTCAATATGAGGTTTTGTGGACCCACATCCACTTCCTCAGACACATGAAATGCATACCGTATTTTTGGCACCATAAGAGGCCCCTTTTCCCACAAAACAGGGGGGTGGAAAGTCTGTGCATCTTATGGAGCGAAGAAAACAGATTATATTTTCCTGTTTTCTTCTCCTTTAAAATTGGTGCGTCTTATGGAAAGGTGCGTCTTATGGAGCGAAAAATACGGTATATTTAATCTGCTACCAATCTGAAACAAATTTCCCTCTTTCATTTTGTTATACAAATAATGACTAGCACTGGTTAGATAAAACATTATATGGAGGAGAGACAAAGGAGACTTTGCCCTGCCCTTGACTTCTACATATTCTAGGCCTCTTGAACTATTTGCATAGAGTCTCTGTCAAGAAGCCTCTGATCACCATACAGAAGTGGCACCAATAAACACAACCCCACTTATTTTCTTTAGATACTGGTTGTATACAGTGATGCACTGTGTACTATAGAAAATACAGGAGACTTGTGAAATTTCAGTAGCATTCACATGTTAATGAACATGCAAATTGACCAGTTGGGGGATAAGGACAGGACAGGTAGTGTCAGTCACAGAGCAATAATCCCAAAAGTTGTTCTTGCCATTTGGAAATCCTTTACCTACATTTCCTTTGAATGGCCAAACTAAGGTTCAAACTGAAATCTGTAAGGATTATGGAAGAAGAGGCCTGCAGTTGCAGTGTTAAATGCACCACTTACAAGTGAGTAAAGCCTAACTTGATACAGGACTGTGCTGCTTAATTACTGACAGAGGAAGATAAATAGTCTGACAATGCAGGGAACAGAAACTAACCAATCAGACCAGGTTAAAGTAGAGTGCTGAGGAAATAGTGAGAATCAAGGACATGAAAACTGAAAAGTATATGACACATACAAGATGAATGTATACAGAATGAAACAGGGACAACTGCTCATGGAATAAGATAAGAGTTTGAAGATTTCTTCCCCTTACTGATGAATGATGAAACAGGGTAGGGGGAACATTTTTTAGTATAAGCATCCAGTTTCCCAACGAGTCAAATGCAATCTGAAACAGCATCTTATGAACCAAATGCAGGAGGTCTGAAACAGCCCTGAGGGTGCAAGAGAAAGCTGGACACAAAAGCTACAGAAGGGGGGGGAAAGATCTACATTGCCAGGAACTGGACCAGCATGGGGTAACATTTAAAGGGCCCCGATTTTGACCTTTTACCTTCCTCTTAACAGTTCTTGCAGATGTTACAACTTTCTGCATCTGATAGTTGCCTGCAAACAATAAAAGCACCCAGCAAATGTCGGCACATATGTGTATGAATGTACACACACATGTACAGATGTGCACACAGAGAGAGAGAGAGAGTCCTCCCTGGAGAGAATATTTCAGGTGAAGTCTGGCCCACTTGAAACTATAAGGTCAAATCAGAGAATAAGTGTAACATCAAAGATTTGAGAGAAATCAGTTGAGATATGCTGATTTTTTTTACCCACCAATTTATAAATAGTTAGAATGTCTTTGGGTGGAGGTCTCTAAGAACAGTTTAATACTTAAAATAAGTTAACACACATTCTAATCTATTCTAACTATTAGTAACTCATGTATGTTATGTAGGAGAACAGTGGCTTTAAACTATTTCCATTTACTTGACAGTTTTTCTCCTGCTGAAAGGAGAAAGGACTAGAATGTCCAGGTCACAATTCATTGGGTTTTTAGCATTTCACAAAGACTGCTAACAGGCCTAACTCCTTTCAAAGTGAAATGTGCATTTACTATATGAATTAATCCCTATTCTCAAACTGAATTTTAAAATCTGGCAATGTGTCTTCAAAAGTAGTTTATTAGTGTAACTTCCTCTCATTTGTTTGAAAGGTTTAAAAATGTATGACTGTATTGTGATTGACTGTGATTGTGACTGGGAAGAGGATATTGTTGTTGTTGTTATAGATGGGATTGTCTGTTATTCTCCATGCTAAACATAGTAACAAATGGGTTCAATTTCTTTAACAAAAACACTTCATCAGGACTGTTAAACTGGCAGCATCTTCACAATAACAAAAAATATTTTTTGTTCTTAAAAGGTTACAGAGGACAAATACTGCAAATAGACTGCTAATTCAGTGTCTCTATTGGGTTAATGAAAAGAGTCAGGCCAGGCCTTGAACTTTTATCAAGATAAATCCCTGGCACCCACTAATCACCAGATTGGATCTGCACATAAGATAAAAGGGTAATTTTTGGCATGGGAATGAGCACACACACCTTGTTGTTTGCAAGAACCCACAACCTAGCAGTCTTTCAGCAAGGTTTCACTCACATAGCTGTTACTGTATACTCTCCAGCTATGGCTGGAAAGTTGATAATCCTTAAGATATGAGGAGAGTTTTGATTTCTGACACAACATTCCTGAGATAAATGCAGGATCAGAGAAATGCTTTGAAATTCCCAGAGATACTTTGCTGTAAAACTGCTACATGGGGAAAAAAAACTTTTAACAAGGTGTCTTCACCCTGCTACCCCCCAAAAATGAAAAACATTAACTCACTGGGCTTTGTGTTTTGCACCAGACAATACATTAAATATAAACCAGACACACTAAGTTCTACAGAGCATCCTGAGGTCTGCTTGTCCAAAGTTTCCCACTGTAATGTTAGCATCTTGGTTTGTCCCTGGAGATGAAAAACTCTCTTTGAGTGTAGCTCCAGTTTCCTGAATAAGAGGTCATAACCTATTCCACGCATCCTCACCCCAAGCCTGCAATCAACTTTTACATGCCATCTGAAAGAAAATACTTTTTTCCACCATACTGTAAAATGTAAAGGCTAAGCCACTTTAAAATGTATTTTATAAACTGTTCATTTTTAGCTTTTTATATATTTTTTAATGCAGGAAATTCTGTATGCAATAACATCTTTGAGTTCATGTGTGAGTGCCTTCTGTACTCTACCTATCATCTGAGGATTTGCAGCCTAGTAAGTATCAGATACACACTACAAGAGAAGTGGTTAATGTACTGCAATATTAAAATTAATATTAACTAGAATTTGTCTGAACAGAAAAAATACAGAACTGAAATGTTTAATTTTTACCTATTTTATAAGCATTTATATATCCGTTAATGAGATTTGAAAACCGATACTTTACATTTTCTGTTCTCCAGTCAGTGACTACAGCTGGTCTATGGTATGTTAGATTTTGCAAGTAACTGAATTCCAGCATGTAGAATACATTGTTTAGGAAAGGGGTGTGAATATTGGGAAGTGAGTATTGGAAGTGTTGACTACAGGTATACATTAGCCATAAAGTACAAAGCTACTGCACTGGGTTGGAAAAATATGTATGAGAGTGGCCTGGAGATGCGAGATGCGTTTTACTGGCTTACTATTATACAATAATAGAACCACACTATTTTATTTGATATTTCGTTTTGCTCCAAATTTCTCCTTCCACAAATTGAAAAATGCCATCTATTCACAGAAGATTGTGGATTAGTGGATTTTAATTGTCAGAACAAGGGCAGAAGCCATTTCACCAATTTTGCCCTCCCACAGTAGCTCCTGAAAGTCTGTTCTGGGCATCACAGGAGCCTTTGGGAGATGTTCCCGGTGGCCTAAAGGAAAATGGAGGATCGGAATTCAACCTCATTTCTCATCAGCCCAAACATCTCAAAGAGAACTCCACTTGGACAATAAAAATAACTCTGGATACAACACAACTGAGAAAAAGAGATGCCTTGCTTGCTTTAAAAAAAAACCTGAAAGCTCTAAAACACATTATACTTTACACTCACTCCTAAAAAGGGAAAACATTAACACCTTGACATACCTTCACGAAAGTTTTTGTGACAACTGTATAATGACACAAGAAAAACAGTCACAATTTATCTTTTGTGAGTTCACAAAGCAAATAATAATAATAATAATTAAATCCTGTGGGTTGTACTCAAAGCTTTGAAATATCACTATGTGAACAACAGTTCATAGAAACCATAACCCAACAGGACAAATGGGCATTGCTGGTTATGAGATTCTGAGAGTTGTATTCAATTTTTCCCAGGCGACACATTGCTACCAGATCCAGGATAAACTCTGGTGACACTGAAGGCCAAAACCTGTCCAAGTCCAGTTAAAAGAGGGAAATCTACTGTTACTAAATTTGCGTGTCCTTGCAGTGTTTTCCTATGTACCATACAATGTTCCAGTTTTACACTACTCAGTGTTTTAGCCCTGACAGAAAGATGTGGAGTTTAGCTATAAACCTTCTTCAGAGGCAGCCTCGTGTGTCTCCACATCTGAGGCAGCTAAAAAATAAGCTCAGCATCCCTATTGGTTTTTGTTCGTAATATAGAAAACAGACCAATATTTCATTATAATTTCTAATTCTATGATATCAATTCCCAGGAATACAAATGTTACAAATACATCCTGAAAAACAGACAGAGGCTGATCTCCTTTTCTTGATCAACAATGTGGGGCTTTCAGAAAAAGGTGGATTTTGTCATGGTGCTGTCAGCAACTCCTGGGAACAGCTCCCGGGAAAAGCTGGAACCGCCCGGTTTGGGGTGTCCTTGAGAAATGGGGGATCGAAGGGGCAACTAGGAGAAATCTCCCTGAAGCATGGTGAGCAGTGGAGCTGAGGGAAGCTGGGCAGCAACCTGGTGTTTCTTCCCTCTGAAGAGATCACCGTGAGCACAGATCAGGCAGGAGCCATTTTGGGCACGCAGCTGTGAGTAACCCACCCACCCTGGAGGAGAGGAGAACAAGTACAGCATTGAAAGTACACAACAAAAAAGTAAGTTGAAGCCTTTGATTTATGAATCGCCCCATTAAGCGGAAAAAGAAAATCAGAGTGAAAATATTTGGCCAAAAGAAGGCAAGGAGCCGCGAGCTGCCTTACCAGTCTGCTTCCTCAAAAGTGAAACTGACTCTTAAACAGCAGGCTGTTCAAGGCCAAAAGTGAGTGAGTGAGATGGGGGGAAATCTTTTCTTTCTGGAAAAAAATCCCAGAGTGAATAACAGTGAAAGGGACTTAAAGCTTTTAGAAACAAGGAAATCAGATCGAGAAACAGAGACTGGAATCCTGTGATAGCTGTTTAGCTTGGACTTTCTCCCTAGACTGTGTGGGATTCTGATACTAGAATTCTGTTAGGTTTCTGGAGAAGGAGGAATGAGCTTTTAGAAGCAAGGAAACCAGACTGAGAAACATGACATCGCGGTACCAGACTTCGACTGTGGAGCTAGGAAAACCAGGACTAAAGTTCTTGATTGAATCTTTGGATTAATGGAAGGAACATATGACAGATTACAAGGACACCTACTGGAGAGACTGAAACCCTGTGATTGCTGTTTAGCTTGGACTTTTTCGTGGAGTGCGTGGGACTCTGATAATAGAAATTTGTTAGGTTTCTGGAGAAGGAGGAATATCTTTACCATGGTTGTATTTTAAACTGCTGGGCTAAAAGTTCATTTACATACTATAACATCTGTGTAAAGATTGGAGGAAGATCCTAGGGGAGGTTTTTGATTGTGGTTTGTTGATAAAATAATGGAAACTTCTGAAAGAGTAGGTAGTATATTTGAAGGCTGGTCACTTTGGTGAAGGATATAGTATTATTTACACAAACCCCACTCACTGAAAAGATCAAAATGGCCTCCAAAAAAACTAAAGCACCAAATGCTGGAGACCTTTCTTGCCCAGTCTCAAAGTTTGGGAAAATTAGTGGCACAAAAATCAGAGAAAGAATGGCAGACTACCATGCAAAATATAACAGCAGGATTTCAGAAAGTAAATGAACGTCTTAGCCAAATAGTAGATCAGATGAAAGAGATGACATTAGATGTCAAACAACAGTTAACTGAAACTCCACTAACCCCAGACTTCAGGAGTTAACCTCGAGGCAAAATCCGGAGCCAGAGTCCCAGAGGCGCTTAATGTCGTTCTGGCAACTCCTGCAACATCACTGGAACAAGTTGTATTGGCTTTTGCCTTTCCATTGAACTATTTCAGTGATGTGGAGAGGGGGGATTTCCTGCTTGGGTAACAGCCTATCCTCCATATTATTTTACCCAGGCTTCGTGATCTGGAGAGGACACTCCAGCTTCGCATACAGTGCTGAAGTCCTCCATACAGAGCACATTACCATAGTCTCTCGAGACTGAAGGCCTATGAACCCCAGAATTGCTTCTATTAAGTATGATACCAGGCAATATAGATGAGATAAAGAGTTATCTAGTGATCTATATAGCTACTACAGTCAGAAAGCTTTATGCTAAAAATCGGAAGAAAGCAGAGATACCGAAACAAGAGGAACTTACTGAGAAGATATGGGAAGCGGCAGAAATGGACATTCTTTCAAACGTGTTGAAAGACTGTACAATTCAAAAGGAAACTGAACAATGGAACTTATTATACAAATACCTTCAGTCTCCAGATAGTGTTGGAATAACATAGATTTAAACAAAGATATAACTGCAAATTGAAAGCTGGAGGGTAATCAAATTGTAAAAAAGTGGAAAGTTGATTTGTTATCATAACATGAATAGATTGGATGATTGTATACTTTGTGTTCTCCTACCCCCCCAACCCTTTTACTTTCCCCCTACTTTCCCCCTACTTCCTTTTACCCGTTGTATTTCTCACCTTATTCTTAGTTGATAATAAATAAATAAAAGAGTTAAAAAAAACACAATGTGGGGCTTTCAAACTTTTACTTTAATCTCCTGAGCTCAGCATTTTACAATCGCTGATAAAGTTCACGTGCTTTTTGCAACAAGACAGTGCTAATCCTCAGCCCTTCACACAGTAAGCTAACCTTCATGTTATTTCTGAAGTGAATGACAATATGGCAATGCACAAATTTATTTACTTTTAAGTCAAAAAGAAAAATATAATTCCTATATTAAATTTATTTATTCAATACTGGACAACATCTTGTTGGTGTTGAATAATTTGCTGTGAACACTTGTAACCTAATTGATGAGGTGTTGGGGTGCATCTTGATTGTGCAATCAGGGCCAAAACTGGACTTGTGACCAAGATCCACCCTGACATCCATTCAAGCAGATGTAGATAAACTGCAGCAAGTTACACAAACCTTATACAAGTACCAGGAAGATTCTGGCCATTGATTTTCATAAAATTTTGTGTGTATAATTTATTATAATGTCAAGGGCAAACAATCAGAAATTCCCAGTGATTTATAATTTAATTAAAATAATTTTGAAAGGTTTTTTTTTCCATTTTGGGTACCAAAGTCAATTAAACTGCAATGTGCATTCTATCCAGTGGATTTAAAAAATATTTTGAAACACTAGATACTTAAGATACTTTTTTTGATCTATGCATTTATTTTCAACAATGAGAGTTGTAATTTTATACTTGGACTTACTATTAAGTGCATTGGACTTGATGGCCTTATAGGCCCCTTCCAACTTCACTTTTCTATGATTCTATGAAAATATTAGAAATAAACTGTAAATCAATCCCCAACAAAAATGCCTGAAATGTTATTTTAGTTAGAATCCACTATAAAGCTAGATGCATAATTTTAGCATAATAGTATACACAAGTCTGCAGGGATTCCAAAACTATTCCTTTACAATCCTTTATTTGCTGAAAAGTGCTGTGTTTTGGTTAACAGGAGGAATATATATGCTGCCGCCACCTTAGATTCTTTTAAAAAATTAACTACACATAATTTAATATTAAAATAGGTCAGTATTTAATACTCCTTACCTGTCAAAGGACCGAAACTGTACTGGCTGTTCAGCTGCACTGTCTCCAAGGGCTCCAAGAAAAGTTGGCAGAAGAATACCAGGATCCACCACAGCGCCATCTGCAGGTGTGCTGACCAAGCTTCTTAAAATATCCTTAACATTTACATTTTTTGCAGTTTGTACAGAGGATGCAGTTTTGTTGTCCACCTCACTCTGTGCTTCACCTCTGCTCTCCTGAGATCTACTGACCTCTGAAGATAGGGTAGACAATACTTCACTGATTGCATCTGGGCCTACACTCACAGAATGTGTTTCTGCTTCTGTGCCAGCCTCAGAATTGTGCCCTAATTCAGAATGTCCTTCCTCTTCAATACCAGAATCTCTTCTTTGTACAGACACGACACCTTCTGACTCATTAGATGCAGAAACTGAACTGGCAATAGCTGCAGGAGGGCTTTCTGTGAAAGATACACAAGACATGTCAGCGTTAGAAATGTCCTTTAAAAGAGCTCAAAGAGATGCATTATTTTATTAATGTATCACTTTTTTAAAAAAGAACACATTTATCAACAGATGATAATTTACAATGATGACATAAAATACAGGTGGTAGCTGGGATATTATAAGGTCTCACTAGAGATGGGTGCAAACTAGAAAATCAGTAGCTTGTGATAGTTTGTGGCTAACCACGAACCACCACAAACCCAAAAAGAAGAAGAAACATTTCGCAGCTCATTTTTTCAGTTCGTGTCTGGAGGGAGGCTATCTGCTCCTGCCACCTCCATATCCCCGAACTGGAGTTGAAATGAACTATGAATCCGCCCCCGTTTGTCAGGGTTTTATTTTTATTTTATTTTTATTTTTTGGTTCATGGTTCATTTTGTGCCCAAAAAGTTATCACTTTAGTTACGAAGAGTAGATTAAACTATGACTGCCATCATATTTATTCAAATTCATTGAGACTTAAGCTATGTTTGTTTGTTTATTTATTTATGCCTCATGTTTATCCATAAAAAGGACTGAAAGTGGCACACACCATTAAAACACAATATTTAAAAGCTAAAAACTATAAAATTTTACAAAGAATCAAATACTACACTAAAAATGGTAATAAAAATCAACACCAAAAATAGGCTCAGGGCAACAAGGCAGTTTGCATACTTACTGTTATTAGATTTAATATTGCCTTTTAATGATGTAAGTTGCCTCTTTACTTATTGTTCTTAGCTTTAAATATCGTCTTTTAATGATGTTAACCACCACTGTATTCTCATTGTTTTCTACTCTAAATATTGTCTTTCACTGTTGTAAGCCTCCTTTTGTTCTTTTTAAAGAGAAAGGTGGGGTAAAAAAATACTTCAAATAATTAAATAAAAACCTTTCCCAGGCAGCTAATCAATATCATTGAGAATGGATGGTATGTCATGCCAGGAAAGGTACATGTGTCAGAAGAGCTGACATAAGCCTTTTTAAAATCTTTTCTCAATTTCTCTCTCTCTCTCTCTTTTGTCCCAGCACACTTCAATGGCTGGGGAAAAAAATCATTTGTTTGGACAAGTTTCACTGTAATTTTTTTCTCTCTAAAGAACAGTGCAGTTCTTCAGGTGTCACGCACTATGCTCCGTGATACTGCAACAAGGCATAACTCTAGGGCCTGAAACAGCCCATCCTACTAAATGAAACTTGAATATTACTCTACCATGCAGCTCCATATGCAATTTTCAATTGATAAGCATTTTGTTAATATTCTTCTGCATTTTCCCCAAATTTGAATTTTGCTGAAGTGGATCATATAAGTAACACTGAGCTGTAGTTCTTGAAACCCTTTTGAAAGTTTCTTCACATATTCAGCTACACACAAGGAAAGCCAAGAAAACTATTAAAAATTAATGTTCTGGGCAGAAAGCAGAAGCAACTTTGAAAAACAAATTCTGTGTGATTGCTCTTAAGTGTCCCTCAGGACTACTAAACTAACAGAGTATTTAAAAGAAGTAATTAGAAAAGGTTTCAAACATCTATTTTCAAAACTGTTAAGAGTAAGTCTAAGAAATGTTTGAACCATCCTTTTAAAAAAGCACAAACTTCATGATGTGTCCTATGAATCTATTAGACTGCAGGGTTTTCATCAAGAGTCATATCATAGAACTACACATACAGATCAAAAACATGTACAGGTATATGTATTATTTTCAATAAAATCAATGTGGAAACTAAAAACCTGCAATATCTACACAACTTAATATATATTCAGCCATTAAATGCCACTGTGTTCAGTAGGGCTAACTCCCAGGCAACAATGCAAAAAATCCAATTAATATAAGTCACTGACCTGTTATTGATGCCTTGAGAGACTGAATAGACTGAGTCTGCTTCCTTTCATCCTGAGGTTCCAGAATATCTCTATATTTTGATACCATGAGGACAGAGATGAAATATACTACAGCCAAGGCCAAGAACTGTGCCTGTTTGCTATCCTCCTGTTAAAAACAACACTACAAATTAACATGCCACAAGCTGACTTATTCAAGTCAATCATTAAAAACAGTATGGCCCATTGTAGATTACTTCTAGGAATCCATACTGAAGAGTCATAGAACTTTTCATTACTGGTACTCAAACTTGGCCTACATATGCTGGGGGCAGAATACTATTGTGAACTCATGCTGATGGATGTGTAAGTATGTCAATCACAGTCATGAATTTTCACTGATTAACAAGTTATCGCTCTCATTCTTAGCTACATATCAGTGGTGTGAGTTGGTGCGCACAGCTAGGAATGTGAGAGCAACTTGCTAATTAGCAGTAATTCACCAATTCAAATTGTATAATTACACTTACATCAGTGTAAATCCACAATAGGATGCTGGTTAGTGAATGATGTAAAAAAAATCTTATACCACTTCAGACCACATTTGGTTAATAAGGGATTTGGAATCATTCCAATTTTATTTGGCCAAAAGCTCCCGGAAGACAGTACTGTGTATCTATAGCTTGACCCATTGGGTGGGTGCCCCATGGAATACTGTATCTCATTTTATTCCCTATGATTTTTAACAGCAATAAGAAATTGTTCAGTCAATCAGCATTTTGGAGCCAAAACTCATTATTATACACAGTTGATACCTATTTCAACCTCTCTCTCTAAACACCAAAGGTCCTTGTTGCAGAATCTAAATTCAAGGGTGGGTAATGACTTTATTAGACCTCCAAAATCAAACAAAGGGGTTCTAGCTTTTGAATTCTGCTGGACTCGTTAGTAGGCTGGGTGTTACAGAGTTGTGGAAGAATTAAGTCTCTCACATCTAGGCCAAATAGAATGGCCAGGCTCTATCATTTAAAGTAAGTTCAAAAAATGAAACTGCAGCTTTGCAGATTCAGTTTGGGATGGCAACTTTCTGGTTTCACCCCAGGCTGTGTAGATTTTAATACCCTTTCCAGTCTTGATAGACAAGGACCAGATGAAGGTCTATTTCCTCTTGTAGGAACTTGTGAGATGATCATCAAAAGCTGTTCTGTGCCCTATAACTTAGAGACCATTGATAAATTTCTGTCCCAAGTATCGGGGTGGGACAATGTTATAAAACTGAAACCATCTGCAAGGACAACACTTTACGAGAATGTTGAACTTTTCATCCTGACCCCAAATCTGGGATCTGCTATTCTCACACGGTTTTATGATTCTACAGATGCTGCATTAGACTTTGACAACATGGCAAACTGTGTAAAGACAATGCTAGCTCAGAAAATAAGCAAAGCAATAAAAGGGGGAAATCTGGTAACTCACAATATCTCTAAAGACCACCGCACGAAGCCGGTTAATGTCCATATCCTGCAGAAGTCTGTCGATATCTCTTATGGGAGAAATTCCTCCAGTCACAATATCAACTGGGCTCTGATCAGAATAAAACAATATTTGAACCATGTTATTTTGTTAAAAAATTGTATGAATGGAAATAAAGTTATTACAACATTCTCAGTATTACAACAGCAGTAACGTAGGGAACATCGTTGCTTCAGATAAATTATTTTTCCTGCAGATATTAAAAGTATCTCTACCATCAAAAAACCCCAAGAAATTTAATGCGTTTAGGATATATACAGGATTCTTCTCTCTCTCCTTCCCCCAAAATGGCAGCATTCATAAGATGTACTATTAAGTACACAAGTTAGAAAAAACTGCTTATGGTTTTCAAATGCCAGATTTTTTCTGTCCAGTCACTGAACTACTATAAATAAAGCTCCAGAGGCTTATCCATCAGGTCAAAGATAACATTATCAACATCTGCCTGCATTTAATGTCAGAAGATACTTGCCTTTGCTCCAGACCTTCCAGCTGCTATCAGGCTTTGTACTGTTTTCTGACACTTAACATTTTCTCCACTAGACTTCATTAGTGCCTGCTGCTGCTGGCACTCCAAACAATTTCTGACTGCCACTGCGCACACTAAAATAAAAAGATATAAAACACATTTGAAAATATGGAGCACTGCTAAACGTGCATGTCTACTGCAGCAAAGACACAAATTACAGATTTTCCAATAAAACTAATCCAAGTGGAAGGGGTTATCTCTCATAATAAATACTTATGACTTTTCGAAAGGATAACTTGGGAGATCTCTTCAAATTTTTTCACGACGCTATGCTAAGGAATCGATGCAGGTGTACTAACACTCTTAGCTATACAATGAGATCATATTTTCCTATTTTAAGGCAAGGGCATAACTCTGAAATGCAAAAGTAGATGTAACAGTATGAAAATTAGGATTATGTTCATGTTACACAGAAAATATATTCCAATTTGATACACAGACTGCATATATTTAAAGTTGGTATCTTCAGCACAAGCAAATTCTAAAATATATCTTTACTTCAGAAAAAAGGAATTGTTTAAAGCCTGTTTATAATACAGATTACTATTTCAAACACATACCACACTGTGACTCTATTGATTCTTCATCATCTTATTACTAAAAACAATAGCAATGATTAATATTTATGCTGAATCTTTCAAATATTATTTTATTTTCTATACGGAAACCACTTTCAACCTAGATGCAAAATTCAGAATAAAACAAAAACAAAAGAAAACAAATTCAAATTTAAATCAACAGTAAAATCAAGAAGCTTAACCCCATCAGCTAGGCAGCTTAAAAAATAATATATTCTTGTTCAAATAAAAGGCTTTGAACCAGCACTGAAGAGAATACCATCCCCTTTACATATCACGGCACATCTTTTACAGAATACACTCTGAGGAACTCCTTCTCTGATGCTCTTAATCCATGAAAACACTCCTTTAGCTGTTTCAACTCCTATCTGTTCAAGGCTTCAAAATGTGAAATATTCAAGAGATGTACTAAAATGATATCAACCAATCCTTATCATGGCGTTCTAAGACAGTGGCATACTAACTCCAGCCTATGGCAAGTACATCTCTGAGACTGACAGAATAATGATACACCTAGGGAACATCAGAAAGTGTTGAGATCTGGTGGGAACTTCCCAGGTTGTACTTGAAGTTATTATTACCCTGAACAAAAAGTAAGCATTCAGGATTTATAGTAACCTTAGAAATGTTCAATTGTACTTCGTACCACATATGACTGTATATTTTGTCCCTCTGCTAAACATATTGGATGGATTCTTATAACAAAAATCATAACTCATGAAAATAGGTTTTAACGATAGACCACTTTTTGCTTACCAAGTCGAAGACACTGTCGTAATATTCCACCTGATGACATATTCTTCTCTGACTCTATTTCTGTAAATCCAAGGGAACTTGCAAATATTAATACATCTACAAGGCTAATTAATCTCTGGAGGAATGCTACAGAAGCTTCAATTGACAATCCTTGAGTTGGCTCAATATTTTCCAGTTCATGCTATAAAACAAAATGATGAAAACACCTTTCATTTATTTCCCACTAATTAATTTTCATAATCTGATAGTGTTTATTTAGTATTTGGTATATGCATTCTAGGTATAGCTTCTTAAAATTTCTCAGAGGAACAGCCATGTTGCATCCAAAGAAGTGGGGACTCTTTATGAAAACTTACATCAAATGTAACTAGTGTAACATTTGTTTTTTACTTTTTTCATGTCACTTGACCATGAACCTAATATGATGCAGACTACAAGAATGGAAATTTCTAATATACAATAGGCTTGTATGTAAATACTCCTCATCAGTGACCCCCACAGAAGCAAGGAGGATGGATTTTGTTAAATGGTAAAACAGATTATTTCCTACTCTGAACAAGTTTAAAGACTCTAGGCTTTTTTCATGACAACTAGGGGATAGTAACATTTATAAGCTCATTTGAACAGTGGAAAGGTTACACTTGGTATACAGTGGCTAAAATCCTGTTCATAGTCTATGCTAAATTTTAACATTTTTGTTTGATAAATAAAATACCCTTGCTGCAATTTGGGCAAGGGAGTGCTCTTTGCACATATACACATGTGTCCATAAGAATCATAGCGGGTTACTTCGTTCACTGGAGAGGAAGGGTCAGAAAGCTGTGATTTGGATTACACTATCAACAGGCTTTCAGCCAGTGGGAGCACAAGTTCCAACAAAATTACCATACTCACTATTGAGTATATGGAGAAAATATACAATTACACAGGGCATTCTTTTCTCTGAGGGTATTTTCAGGCACAAGAGCAGTATATTATTAAATATAATTAATAAAATGCCTGTATCTCCATGGTTTGCAGTGAAGGGAAGGAAATAGTAACTAGAGAGTCTCTGTGCCACAAAGCAAAAAGCTCACAACAATTTATCATATCCAAGCCAGGAGAACATAAATTTAAGATGTCTTAAACATGCAGAGAATAAGAAGGAAAAGAGAGCTAGCATATAGATTGGGAGTAGAGATGGGGGGGGTATTCGTACACAAATACAAATATCCCTGGTGCAGCTGGACCTAATGAGGGGCTGGCCTGTCTGCTCATGAGTCTGGCGGCAGAATTCCTGCTCAACCAGGCCACTCCAGGAAGTGGGAGGGAGGATGAGTCTCCCAGCATGGCTGCTGAGTCGCTAGTCAAGCAGGAAGAGAGCGAAGCTCCCGGAGCGACTGGAAGGATGAGCGAGGCTGCTGCCGCAATCCAGACACGTCACTAGATGAGCTGGCCACAGGGGCCAGCCCCTCGTTAAGTCCAGCTGTGTGGGGGTATGCATATACGAATACCCCCATCTCTAATCGGGAGTCAAATAGGCTATAATTACTTTAACTTGAAGCATCCATTCCCTTCAGGTGGTAAAATCCTATGCCACACGCTGGCCCTTGCTGGAGTTCCCAAACCACTATGGACCCCTAAAGAAGATTCACCACAAGATAATAAGGAAGAGATGGAATGGCTCAAACCATTTTTACCTAAACCAAAGTTCTTTCCCAAAGAAAAAAATAGTAGCTAATACACAAAAAGGAAAAGAGTGACTATGAGCAAAATGGACAAAGCGACCATCACTGTAAATCTAGTGGCACAGCCAAAAACTCCTGCCTGGCTCTGGCTTTAAAGTGACTAGAGAGAGAAAGTCTGAGACTAACAAGCTGCATCACTAACATGCAAATTGGTGTGGGCCACTTCTAGCATAATGGGGAAAGGATGCATGTTAGTGAAGCTAGAATTGGACCAGAATGATAAAGACACATCCTCTCAAGAATATAAACTTGGCTCAGTTACAAATAAGGACACAGTAAACTCAAGCTCATATTACTCAGGTTATTGCTGCTACTCCTCAGACCAACTTCTTTTCCTTTTCTCCTACCATAGACATTAACAAATCCACAGGCACATTAGAGTCAATTTGAGTTCACTCTAATGTGAAGCACATGGAGAGGCACCGTTCTGTAAAGCACCTTTCTGCATTAGAAATTGAATTTCTTACCGTTGCAGATGTAGCAGCAGAAAGCAAAGGTAATATGCCACCACAAGCCATAATCATATTATCCAGCACTTGGGAGATGAGATGAATTGTGTTATGTACAAAGATAACATTGTCACTGCTATTCACGAAGTCCATCACTGTCTTGGTAGAATGGCTAGTACAAAACAAAAACAATATAAATAATTTAGGAACTAGGTAAACTTGGTTGCATTTTTAGGAAGTACTGTATTTATTTATTTTCACACTATTTTGTTATATCAGCCAAATCTCTCTCCTGCAACCAAGAACCACACAACAGCACCCTAAACTGTCAATGCACCTTGATTTTGACCTGAAAGTGCCCTTTCCTTATGCTTCTAATCTTCTCCAGAACACAGACGGGCAACTATGTCTAACTGTGTGGTGAATAATTATATATTATTATGAAGTCTGATTATCTACTGTGGCAAAAGACACTGTATAAATCATGGATGTAAGTTTCCCTCGAGATATAAACTAGATCTGAACTCAAGTCTCTTAAGATCTAGTCTTACACAAAGCTTACAAACTTCCCCTTCTAAGCAAAAGGATTTTAAAAGAAATAAAACATAAAGAAGCTTAATTCCAGTTCCACCACATTTGCTTCCTTCCATAGCCTGGGCCTCCGTTATGGCATCTGTAGCAGGGATTTAGAATTCACAGTCTTGTATTTTATCATGTGCGGCTTATATTTAAACAATAGAACAACAACATCAAATTAATTTAATAGCTCTTTCTTCTCTTAGAGTCTGTTCAGCAAAATAAAATAGTTTTTAATATTGTGTTATAATTCTAGTCCGTACACCAGTATAAAAATTTGATGTATGCATCAAATGTGAACACATATAAAAGATTCATTATTCCTAATAATGTTGCATACATTGACAAATGAATCCATGCTATTAAGTACTTTGGCTGAAATCCTGTTGCTTGGCATAGCAAGACTTAACTAGAGTAGGCCTACTGAATCAACAGAATTTACAGAGGAGTTCACTCACTACGGAACAGGATTTCAGTCTTTCGAATTGAAAAAATTTTTGGAAAGCTCACTAGAACCATTTAGAATCATGTGAACATAGAAGGAAAGGTCTATCAAGTACCACTGAAGATTTGGCTTCTTTTCTTTCGTTCTAAACAACTTCTGATCTCTTCTGCAGTGACAGCAAGGCTCATTTAAACTGGGGGAGAGGGGATGAAGCTGAGAAGCAGCAAAATATCATGGAAGCCGAAAAGAAAAGAAAAGAAAAGAAAAGAAAGAAAAGAAAGAAAAGAAAGAAAGAAAGAGGATGTGGTTCTGCTACTGATAAACTTGGTGGAAGGGAGTTCAATTTTTATCCAAAATAACCCAGGTTTCATAAAATACATTACCTTCTCCACATTTGTACATCTGTTTCAATTGAAAAGAGCAGGTCAGTGAGTAACCGCTGGTGCATTGGTGACCACCGGAATTCAGGAATACGAAACATGGTAGACCTAGAATCTCTTCTTTGTCCATCTGACATAGCTCCTGTTGTACTTTGATCTTGTTGTCTAGACGTCTTCAGAAACAAAACAAACATTATAAAAAAGTATAGTCAGGAGAAATAGACACATCTGAGGAAACATATAGGATAGTTTGTAATACTTAAAATGACTAATTCTAGAAAAAGTAAAGTATGAGGACAACATGTAAGATGTTAAACATTGCAACTAATTATACAAGTTACCTACACTACAGAGCAACTGTACCACTATTTCTGCCAGCCAAGATACACATAAGCAGCAGTTCAACCTTACCAAATAGGGTGTATATACTGCTGCTGACCATGCTCTCCCTCCTTTGAGGAAGTATGGTGTATGATGACGGTTATCCATTGGCAGGAATGTCTGCAGAAGGGAAGCACTTAGGTACATCACTGTTGAACCATTAAATTGTTTAGCATCACTAATCTGGATGCCATAGGGTAATGAGCTACATAACTGATACACATCTTGTTAATTTTAGTTTTAATATATTGAAAGAACATGGTTATATGGATACTTTACACTTTATATTCAATTTGTTGATATTTGCAATCAATCATCTAAGTTCTACACATCTTTTAGATCAACTCTTTTGAAATCAGTGATGAAGCTCACGTGAAATGAGGCTTTTTAAAATACAGTGGTGCCCCGTATAGCGAGGTTAATCCGTTCCGGATTAACCTTCACTATACGAAAACATCGCTGTGCGGGTAAGGAAAGCCTATTGGAACGCATTAAACTTAGTTTAATGCGTTCCAATAAGCTTCGAAACTTACCCCTCCAGCGATGTTTTCGCGTCCGGCAGCCATTTTGGAGCCGCCGATCAGCTGATCGGCAGCTCCAAAATGGCCGCGGATGGCCCGAAATGCCCCCCCCGCAGCGTTTTCGCGACCTCCGTAAGCAAGGGGAGGGCGCGAAAACACTGATAGGGGCCATTTCGGGTCATGCGGCCGCCATTTTGGAGCCGCCGATCAGCTGTTCGGTGGCTCCAAAATGGCCGCCGGACGCCCCAATCGTCGCAAAGCGAGTGCGGCGATTGGGGCTGATCCATATAGCGATCCCCAAAAAGGGATCGCTATACGGATTCTTTGTTAAACGGTGCGCTCGTTAAGCGAGGCACCACTGTAAATTCATAAACGATCTTATTTTTTTTTAAATCCAGCTAAGCTTTTTAAATTAACTGAAGTAACATCAGTGGTATAAAACCTACCTCAGGAATTGACCGAAGGGGCTGACTGACTTCCAGACTTGTACTGGACTTTAACTCCAGTCTTTCAGTATCTGATGCAACACTGGAAACATCAAGTTTTGCTATTTTCTTGTCTGAAACCACCAATGTTTCTGAAGCATGTGGTTGCATATTATTTACAGTTGTTTTGGTTTGAGGATGGTCAGTATTTTCTTCATCTATCTTCTCCACAGCATTTGAAATTGGTTGAGTTCTTCCATCGTTTATTTCAGAAACACTGATCTCTGGCAACGAATCTGGTTCTTGTTCTGTTTCCACAGATGCCTCATTACCTTTGGATTCTAAAGCTACAGAAACAGGTTCTTCTGATGTACTAGTATTCTGTGTTATTGCTAATGTCCCCTGACCTTCTCCCATGGAATGGTCTTCACCAGGTTTAGGAGCACATTCCTCTGAGGTAAAGGGTAGATTGCTCTCCTCTTTTAAATCAACAAAATCTTCCTCTTCCTCCTCCAGTTCTGGGGTCAGCTTTCCTAACATCTCTGGGCTTTCAAGCACCTCTCCCTTAGCATTTTCTAAAGGTAACCGTGCATTAGTGATAGTGACCATTTCATTCTCATTATCTGTTTCAACTGTTCCAGAAGTGCCTTCTGAGCCCTGTTTTATCATTTCAACCTGATGTTCTAAGCAAGGAGCTTTATTAAAATCAGGGGTTTTCTGATCATTTTCCATTTCAGTTCGTTTCTCTTCATTCAATTCTGAATTAGTTTTAGTTGATTCTTCAAAATTGGATAATCTGTCTTTATCTGTCAAAGTACCATTCTTGATATTACCATTTCCAACATCATTTGCAGAAATATCAACTTCTTTTATTTCTAGATGTGGATGTCTTGCTGTAACATCAGTATCTTTACTAGTCCCTGAGATAGTTCTAAGCAGTGTTGATGGACCAGCACCACACCCCTCTTTTTGCTGATATTCTGTAAACATCTGTGAAAGCCTTTCTTTGTGCATTTCATAAGATACCTTTAAGGAGAACAATTTCAGTTTAGTAATTAGAGTTTAGAATAAGAATATCCTATAAATTTCATCATTCACACTTAATTAAATTAATAGGTGAAAGTCTGCAGAGCTATCTTTCATATATGCCATTATCCTTTTGTGCCACAAGATTATTTGTGGCACGTAGTTTAGGGTTGACAGAATTCCTAAACACTATCTGATCACTTGAATGCTAGATTTTGTAAGAACAGAAACCTCCACTATTATTGGCATTTTGCTACCAAAATGCCATTTAATCTAGATCTCATGGCTAAAACTTGTTTTGATTTTGAAGACAGCATTGCAGAATCAATTCAAGTTCTATCAAGCTATTCAAATTGCACAGTTACTATCAAACTGAGTTAGAAACCAATTCCATCTCTACTAACTTGACCACCATATACATGTTCAATGTAACGGGAAATTAATCAAATATCTGCCACTATTAAACCAGTATTAGACCAAAAGGTATATGAAAATACATATCACCTCTGTCTGAAGAAAATATTCCTAAAGTCAAGATTCACTCATTGTTATCCACTTATTTAGCTCTATACAGATAACTATGCTGAATATTAAAGTAACTCAAACAGGAAAAATGCATGCGTATTTTTAGAATATAATAATGCATGAGTTACTGCCCTGAGACCAAGCAAGCACACTTAAATTTTTATGTGTTATTTTTCTGTTATATATAATGAAATTTCTATACTACACTAACAATTCAGATGACATGTAGGAGACACGATAACGTCAACACTGTATGAAGAATTTTCTTGGGTGGAATCTCAGTGGATATGAGCTTCTGTACTGAATATGCAGTCACCAACATTAGAAAAAATAGACGGGGTGAAAGTTAAGTAAGATTTCTAGGTAAACACCCATCCATCCAGATTGAACATGAGGCAATAGCCATTTGTTAAGCAAGAATCAGTATTTTGATCCTAGTTGCTATTATGCATTCATGTACTTCCGTTTAGTCCACTCTCCTTCTTCTATATCAGTAATATATTTTTCATTCATCCTGACAAAGAAGTGATGACTTGAAAGATTTATAACTCAGATTTTTAAGATTCATTTCCTGAAGAGATGTGCTAAGCCCTGTAAAATTTCTTCATCAGCTTACCTAGCATCTGGAGCACTAAATAAATATTCCCTTAGGCAAACGAGTTGCAAGGACAGTAAGCTTTGTCAAGGAAATTCATGGACACCTCCTCATTCAGTAAACATAATACACATCTTTCTCTTGGATCTTAATAAAAAGTATTTGTCTCACTCATCCTCCTCCAACTTGGTACCCTCCCTACACTGGACTACAATACCCACTATCTGAACCTACTTGGCATCATGACTGGAAGCAGTAATCCCCAAGACATCTGGAGACTGCCAGGCTGAGGAAGGGTTGTTTAACTAATACATGAAACAATGGTATGCAACAATTATCACAGTATTTCATTTTTTTAGCATTTATCTCTTCTCCAGGAGAAGCACCAAACACAGTACAAGATAAAAGTAATATCACTAATAAGGATAAAATCAGCCTTAGATACCATCCCACTATATCATTTACTTATTATTAAAATATTTGTACTTCCTTTTTCTATTAAAAACTCAAGATGGGAAATAGTCATCAAGATATGACATTTCCCTAGGTTGAAATCTGAACTACAGTACAGTAGACTGTACTCTTTCTCTTTCTCTATCTTTTTTTTTTTTTGGTATACCACCATCTTGGAAACCTTTTGTTTAGTACTAATTTAGTATAAATGCATTTTATATATATTTTTAACTTGTTTTAACTAATGTAAGCCGCCCCGAGTAGACGTTGTCTAGAGGGGCGGGGTAAAAATCAAATCAAATCAAATCAAATAAATAAATAAATAAATAAATAAATAAATAAATAAATAAATAAATAAATAAATACTATGACTGTCATCATCAGACTAGAGCTCGGAGACACAGTATATGTCTTGCACACAAAAGTCTCTGAGGTAGCCACCATTTCCTGTGTTTTCATACCTGTAAATCTATAGTCTGGGTCTACAAATGTAGATCCAGATTCTATGATTACAGCTATAAACCCAAAGGAAAATCAGTGGCTACACCAGAAATGTCTAATATCAATTACTGTAGGCAATATGCTCAACTAAGCTCAAAACCAAAGCTTACATGTACACATTAGCATACTGTTTTGAAACATGTACGATCTAGCTTCCTTCTTAGTGGCTTCTATAAATTAATGTTTTTCATCCTTGCCTTAAGACCTTATAACCCACCCACCTCTCGTTATCATATTTTCTTGTCTTTTAGGAAAGCTTACACAAGAAAGATGCTTTTGGAACTCATATGTTTATCTTTATGCCTAAAATAAGGCCTTCTCAAAAGGAAGAAAAATATTACAAAGACATTTAAGAAACTGTTAAAAGCACACAAATTGTGATGCAGCAACTTGGAAGTTGTAACATCCAAGTGAATTTCATATGTACCAGGATCTCATCATTTTATACTTCCCTCTAGGTGTTTGAAAATGTGAAGCTGATAATTCACAATTAATTGGAAGATATTGCTCTAAATTAGCAAGCTAAAAGGCCATTCATTAATCTTCACCCTCATTTGAAGCCTAATCTATAGTCATTTACAACATTTGGAAAGCTCCTCTATGCACTACTAGTTAAAGAGAGTTGCAAGCTAATAAATACAGTGTTCACCTCCACCATCAATTTCAACTTAATTTGACATGTAACATTCACTAATTGCTAAACAGAAAGATTAGAATGCACTATATAAAAGGTTATAGTGACATATTTGGTGCTACAACCAAAGAACATCATGACGAAAATTTAACTATTTAGGAAGATTTAGCGTTTATTGTTCCCTATATTTTATGAACATCACACATAGGATGAAATCAAGACTGAAGTAGAAAGGAGACTGACCATCCAGCCAAGCAACACAGCACCTTTTAAGAAAGTTTTCATGGAAATTAACTCCTGTGCTAAACTCCATCAATAAGCTATTCATAATTCCAGCAAATGTTACCATTTTTTATCCTAACGAGAGCTTTATTGACCTGTTTTTCCACCCTCCTAGGAGCAATGTTAACAGTTCAGGCCTGGAAACTCTCCACACCATTTAGAAAACAAATCAACGTTGACTGGAGGCACCAATACCTGCTGATATCAATCCCAGGGAAATGAATCAGTCAAAGAGGAACAGAAGTACTGTATGCACAAAAGGCTTTACACATTCTGGCACTTCACCTAACATAACAAATCATTTGGCCCCCACTGATAAGCTTCTTACAACACAGATCAAAGGACTATATGACCAAGCAACAGAGTTTAACAGTCAAAATAAAAATGGAATTATATTTTTAATGTCCCATTAAAATTTTTTAAATGATGAGATTTATTATTACAACCCATACCATAAAGTGATTATTGCATTGTTATAAACAAATATAGGAGTAAAAGAACAAAGACTATAGTTTAGGAAATGCTGTTGCAAGACTGTGGATTTTTAGTCTGTTCCTCAGATATGAGTAGACAGATTGCATTGGTTGCATCTGTCACCTTTTACTTTCCATTTCACTCTGTCACCACCCATACAATGAGGGCATTTGGTTGCCTTTGTGAGGAAATACCTCTAGCCAACTGAACTGCTGGACTCTTTATGAGTCTTGTTTTCATTGCTGTCCTCACCTGATACTCGGCTTTCATCTGTGACTAAATGTAGCTGTAGCAACATCACAGGCAGGCTAAACCAGGTAAGTGTAACCTGGATGACTTTATGGAGCATGCCAAACCCAGCATATGAAGACCAGCATGGATGACAAAGAGTCCATTACAGATTCAACAGAAAATCAGCCAAACCAGCAATGCACTGTAGATTATGGTGAAAACAGGAAATCCTTTGAAGCAGTCAAAACCTTCTATGGTCCCTAACCTATGGCCATGTCACCCCTCAGCTCCAATGGCTTAGTACTCATCATGGAGAGGTCACAGATTTTGCAACATTTTCAAAATGTATTGATCAGACCATCTGAAATTAGTGAGAATGCAATTAGCATGCTGTCATAAGACTAATCAGCAGTTTCACAGACGCAGCAATACACTTCTCCGGGAATTGACACACCTACTTCAAGAAATGTGGACACAATACAAAATCTTTCAGGATTTCAAAAATGCAACAACTGTCTATCTTTATAAAAGGAAAGGCAACAGTCAACGTTGTGACAGCCACTGAAGCATCTCACTCTGCAATACTGCTGGGAAAATTGTGTCAAGCATCCTTCTGAATCATCTCATAGGGCACTTGGAGAGTGGCCTCTTACCAGAAATTCAGCATGGCTTCCATAGAGAATGAGGGACTGTTCACAAAGTGGTTGTTGTGGGTTTTTCGGGCTCTTTGGCCGTGTTCTGAAGGTTGTTCTTCCTAATATTTTGCCAATCTCTATGGCTGGCATCTTCAGAGGATAGCGCTCTGTGCTCTCGTGTAGTTGGCTTGGGAGTGCAGTATTTATGGCTGTGAGATAGGCTTTTGTCTTTTTCTGTAGATGGGTGATTAGTGTGTCTTGTTGTGGGAGTATTGTTGTGCTAAGGAGAAGAGATTATCTGTCACTGTGGTTGATGGGTGTCATTAGCTGGTCTTTTGTGTGTTGTGATCCCCTGTCCTTGTGGCTGGGTAGAGTTTGTTGACCTTTTCCACGCTGTATTTTTGAGAGCTGGGAGCCAAGTTTTGTTGAGCTTCACACTTTCCTCTTTTTTGTTGAAGTTCTGCTGGTGCTTGTGGATTTCAATGGCTTCCCTGTGCAGTTTGACGTAATGATTGCTGGTGTTGTCCAGTATTTCAGTATTTTGAAATAGAATTTCATGTCCAGTTTGTTTTAGGACTTGTTCTCAAAAATACAGCATGCAAAAGGTCAACAAACTCTACCCAGCCACAAGGACAGGGGATCACTACACACAAAAGACCAGCTAATGACACCCATCAACCACAGTGACAGATAATCTCTTCTCCTTAGCACAACAATACTCCCACACAAGACACACTAATCACCCATCTACAGAAGAAGACAAAAGCCTATCTCACAGCCATAAATACTGCACTCCCAAGGCAACTACACCAGAGCACAGAGTGCTGTCCTCTGAAGACGCCGGCAACAGAGACTGGCGAAACGTTAGGAAGAACAACCTTCAGAACATGGCCAAAGAGCCCGAAAAACTCACAACAACCATTAGATCCCGGCCGTGAAAGCCTTTGTGAATACATGTCCACATAGTCTTTGCCATTCAACAGCTATAAGAAAAGTGTCAAGAGCAGTGTGTCAACTTCTATACAACATGTGCAGATCTGACTAAAGCTTTTGACACAGTGTGCAGAAAAAATGTATGGAAAACCATGAAGAAATCCAAATGCCCCGAGAAATTCACATATACTGTTTGAGAATTCCATGGCAATATGCAAGTTCATGTTGTCAATAACAAGATTCTCTCTGATCTTTTTCTCATTACAAACTGTGTAAAACAATGCAATGTTCTTGCTCCAACTCTTTTCAGTCTTATGCAATGCTCTGGGATGCCTACAAGGAAGAAAACACTGGCATTGGCCTTCAATATTGTACTGATGGAGAAGAATTCAATCTGTGATCTCTGCAGGACATGACAAAAAATCTCATTTAGCACAGTGTGTAATGTTTATTTGCCAGTGATTGCACTCTTAATACTTCTGGATATGCAAAGAAGTCTTGATCTGTTTTCCTCTGCCTCTAATGAACACCCCCCTACTACAGCTGATAAGTTCACATATCTTGGTAGTACAAACATCCAAATGTACGAACATCCCTACGTATGAACGATCCAACTTACAAACAGTTCCGTTCGCAAAATTTTTCTTCTACTTGCAAATGGAGCTTCAAGACATGAACAAAAATAACTGCGTGGAGGCAGGGAAAGCACAAAATTTGAACTTTCTGTTAACTGTTGGTCAGCGAAGAGGCTGTTTGTCTGCAACATCGCTCATCCAAGTGGTTGGAGAGTGGATAGGGAGAGAGTCTTCAGACTGCCTGGTACTTTCTGGTACAGTATTGCCTGGTACTGTACTGTACAGACTGTATTTTGGGGGGCTTTTTTAATTTTTGATTTTTGCATGTTTGACTTTCTTTTTTTAAACAGAGAGTTCTGGGTGAGTACACAGCATTTACTGTACTGTACAGGGCTTTTTTGCAGCTTCGTGGGGGGCTAGGGCTAGGTGGGGGCGTTTATGTTTCTGTGCCCTGATGGGTCTTGCAGTGTGGATTTAAAATGTGAAAAGTAGCTTGTAATATTAAATTAAAATTAAATGTGAAAATTAGACTTTAATTTTAAAATGTAAAATTTATTTATTTATTTTTACATTCCGTGGCTTCTAGGGTTTGTGTACTGTGACCTGTCTGTTGTTTTAAAATGTGTGGGTTTAAAATGTGTTCTGTTTAAAAGGTGTTCTCCTGCCTTTTTTTAACCTAAAAGGTGCTTGGTTTTCTTTAAAAGGTGCTTGTTTTTAAAGGTGTTCTGTTCAGAAAGTGTTCCCTCCCCCCTCCCTCCTTTCCTGCCCTTTTTTAACCTAAGTTCATCTTAGATAAAAAGAAGAACAATTCTCCCCCTAGTGGTAGAGGATGGATTAACCGGCTTTGCATTAGTTCCTATGGGAACTAATGCTTCTACTTGTGAACGGTGCCTCTAGATAAGAACGAAAAAAGCCGGAACAGGTTAAATGGTTTTCAATGCATTCCTATGGGAAATTTTGCTTATGAATGTTTCAACTAACTAATATTTTCTGGGATGGATTAAGTTTGCAAGTAGAGGTTCCACTGTACTGTCTCCCACTGCGTTTTCATTGATGGCGACCTCCCAAACTTCTAAAGGCAGCACTGCTTTAAGAAAACTTCAACCTTCTGTTGGAATCAACATGTAGTCAATCTTTTTGTTAAGCTGAAGATGTACATAGTTTTTCTATTCTCTCTACTTTATGGAGCACAGACTTATGCTATCTATCAACGCATGCAAGAAAGCTTAGTCATATTTATCCTACCTATTTTTGATGAATTCTCAACATCAAATGGCAGATGAAAGTCCCTGACACTGAAAAGCATCTCTCCTGAAACAATGACAACTTTAGAGGTCTGCTCATGTCATCAAGATGTGGCAGATAACTATCTTCCAAGTCAATTGAAAAGCTTTCAGTCAAGGTGAAAATGTCTAGAGAAATGCCATCAAAGGACTAAAAAATTGAAATAACAAAAATCAAGAATGCACAAGGGAAGAGAGAAGTGAGAAAGCAAAAATGTAGCATCTCAATAGTTCAACAAGGCCACAATCAGCTAATCTGTCCCACTGTTTCCCTATCTTCTGAGCTTGTACTGGGCTAGACACCTGGAGTCCATCTATGTGGTACTACTCAACTTCAACTGTTCACTTTTCCCCCAGCCAAAAGACGAATCTGATATAAATGCTCTTCAAAAACAAAGGACAAACTGTACTATACTACACTGCCCCATAACCATACACATTGTGCATATAAACCTATGACTTACATATGTATTTGAAAAAGCAAATAGTAATCCATAAAAAGTCACACTGAATTCCGTTAAGTCCTGAAGGTACCAGAAGATGTTCATTTCATTCTGTTTACACGCTGAGACAGACTAACTTCAAATTTTACATTTTACATTCTAATGCCATAAAACCGACTGTGCCCACCACAGCTTCATTACATCACTAGAGGAAAGTGTTTTGTGAACAGTACCAACATAGTGAGATACAGAAAAATTACAGATAATTTCTCAGTACTTACATTTGCTGAGGTAAGAATTCGTGAAAGACAGGCATCTTCCTTTAATTCCCTGGATTATTATTATTATTATTATTATTATTAAATGCATCATTTAGATTATAAATATACAGGCATATACAGTACTCAGATATATTCTCCTATCAGTGTACCCTGAGCCTGTCTTTTGATACAATTGTTTTGAAGCTTTGTGTAATATCTTACTATATTTATTATGCCTTGTTATGTTATGTTTTATAATTTTAAAGAGCCTGTCTTTTGAGCAAATGTCTTCTAATATAAACTTACCCATTTGGGAAAAAACTGAAAGACAGTTGAACAGTATTGCTCCCTCATGTCAATCTTGTAAATATTTTATCATTATCCTCACTCAGTATCACAAATATTTTATCACTATACTCAATGCCCAGAATAGATTTCTATTTAGAAATCAAACTGCAAATTCATAGCACAGTACATCCAATCTTTAAAATCACATTCTGGGTGCACATCATGTAAAAGCTTGATTAATCTAAGCAAAAAAAATGATCAGTACCTAGATGGGAGATTGGAAGACCAGATTAATATGATTAAATTCTCCTCCACTTTCCTCTTCACAGGGGTTAAGAGTCAAGTCCATGGCTGATGCAACTAAAGAGGGCCATTGATCAAGGAGCCAGTGTTTATTGGGAAGTGGCAATGGCCCTCTAACTTCTGGTATGTAGATGGCTTTAGGGATGAATCCACATGTTTCCTATATCTGGTTTGCCAGGTTCTGCATCTAACAAAGCAGTATGGCTCCTTCCACTCAGTGTAGAAGATACATACCAGATGAGGAGAACCTCCACTTCATCAACCTAATCTGGACTACAGAAATTCTCCATCAAAATCAAAGAGGTCTTGAGCAAGCCCAGCTCTGTTGAAATCCTGCTGCAAATTCCACCCATGCCAGCCCTATCCCAAATATTATCCTGCAGGCAAATCCCTTCATCTTTGACTCAAGATGGCAGGGATAACCCTTATGACTTTGCATCTCCTGTCTCCTTCTTACGTGGGAAAGAGGGAGGAAGGGAAAGTCAGTCAGAGTTTGCAAACAAAATGAAGAGGGAGGCATATGCAAATGCTGGATGTGAATGACTAGCTTTGCTTCTTTCCCCCTTTCTCTGCAAAGAAAAGGGAGAGAAAAAACAAAGCCAGCTAGCTGTATAAAAGCTTATACACTTCCCTCTTTGCTCAGGGAACTAATGGCATCATGAGATATGGTAATAATATTTATTTATTTATTTATAACCTCTGATGCCATCTGTCCTGCAGAAGACCGGAGGTGGGGATCTAAAATTTTTGGTGACACACCTAAAGTACAGAATGTAGGGGAAAGGGTAGGTAAGTGTTGTGTGATGTGAATTGTTAAAAGCATTTTAGAAAATGTGGGAGGCAGATAGATGATTTAATGAGGATATAGTTCACTCTTCCATTCCATCCATCAGCAGGACCAGTCATAAATGGGATAGCTACTGCAAGAGGGGCTGGCCTATCCTATTATCTTGAAACAATCAACATGTTTAGGTTTTGGAAACTACCATGCACAATACATGGCAAGAAACAGAACATATCTCCAGTTGTGACTTTCCACAGTGTGAGAAGCAGACATGTTCCACATCAACTGTTACCTAAACAGTTCACTTCAACTCAAGGCCTTGCTCATGCTGCATATGTACTCTACTGAGCTACGATACCCTTCTCAATGCACTGCATTATTTTTCTCCCCTGACTTGAAACCAATTCCTCTGTTGAGTTTTGGTGGGCTGGATGAAATAACATAAAGAAGCTATCTGAAATACTTTTTGGAAGAACAGAAGTAGCAGAATTCCTTTCTAATTCTATTTTTGCTGGCTGTCCCAGTCAGTGTCAACATCTGAGAAGTCAGTAGGAGCCACACTGACACACAATCCAAGGGCAACAAATGACTTTTTCTACATAAATCTTAACTATACAGGAAGGGAGACAATAAAAAGACCCACCGTAAATGCTACCAATCCCTGGAAATTTCAGTCATTAAGTATGCATAATTTATATAAGCCTATCTTGGATTTTCTTTCATTGTAAAAATACCTGGATATATTTAACTACTAAATGTATGGCAAGTTAAAGTTTCTTTTATATACTGTACTATATAAAGTGTTTAAATATGGATCTAGCTGTACAATGCATTTTTCTTTCTTTTTTAAGAATGTAAATTCCAATTCCTGTCAATTCTCACCAATAACACTAATTTGGGTTAGTTACAATTCTTCATATTATTGGAACTTCAATTTTCCCTTATTTTTCTGCCCAAGCCCACTGCGCACCTCAAAGGTTCTGTTCACAATTCTCCTTTCAAAAATATCCTTCGAGGTTCTCTGCTCATGTAGCATCTTGCTAATGTGCATCTCTACTGATTCCTTAATATTTTCACATGGAGTTATGCTACTGGTTCTTACCTCAAAAACATTTAGACTGACTCCTCTTTACTTGTTCTCTCTCATAATTTGTTTCTTCCTATCTCACAATCTCTATTCTTCCTATTCCTTTACATTTCTAAAATTTTCAGTTTCTTCCTTGGTCTTTCCCCTGCCACCCTTTTTCTCCCATTTTCTTGAAATGCTGCTCTTGTGTGGTTCTTTAGCTGTTTTCTTTTCTTCTTTGAGATTCTTAAAAGTAGAACTAAGAAATAGTTATGTCCCTTTATTTTAATTACCTCTAAATATATTATGTTATTCTGAGAAAATGCTTTGTGATTTTCCCCCCTCCTTATTTGTTAGTAACTCCTCTACTACTTTATAACCTAATTATAATCTGTGTTTTATATTTTGGTAAAGTACATTTTAGGTGGCAATATAATTTTTTAAAATTACGGTTGGCCAAAGAGATACTAGTAAATACTGATATCCATAGCATAACACAGATGTAGATTATATTATCTTAAGAGACAGAACCTTGGACCTCTGTTTGGGATCAATTGTTATCCCTTAAATTTGATAATGTTCTTCCATGGTCCTTCAAAGCTTGTCCCCAATGAAGTTCCACTTCTCTGTTTCATGTAGCCCAGGAAAAACATTGAAATATTGTGAGTTTTGTTTTTAGGGTAACTAAAGCATAGGCATATACAGTATAGCCTTAATACTGCTGATCTAATGTTAGCCCCTCCAGAGGGAAAAAGAATCTTAGTTCCCCACCCCACAAAGACGGTCTTCCTAGGCGCTTAAGGTAGATCCAGCTATAATGCTATCTACTGGATAATGCAACAAACCTTTCTTACACTTTAACTCCTGAAGAGTTCCCCATAAATCAACCCGGGCTAACGAATCATTTTCACCCACATTCTCTCTTCAATTTGTCTGCATCTGCAAGGCAGAGCAAGTCAAGCAAATAGCTATATAACTCAACCTAATTTTATGGACATCAGTTTTAGTGAGTAATGCTATTTGGCATATTTCTGAATCTTATATCTTTCCACAATATTTAATAGAATACATCTCTATTAATTCCTTCTTTTACCTTATGACAAGTATATCTACATTAACTGTTTGGATTAAGAAATGATCTAGATTTAAGTATCAAACAGAAAGATTTAGCTATTCTAGGCACATAGTGAAGTAGCATTTTAAATATACATTGCTATGTAATTTAAAGTGGTATACAGTGTGTAGACATGTAATTCATGGATGTTTTGTAACTTCCCCTAATGAAAGTGCAATTTTAAACAATCAATGTTACTTTGAAGCACAAATTTTATATTTTTTTTAAGAAATTGGCTACCTTATAAAAGCAAAACTGTTAGCAAAACTAAATGTAACAGTTAAACATCTTGCCTTTAAGAGCATTTTTAAAAGCATTACAACAGAAATAAATCCAACCAGAAAAATTCCCCCATAACTACCCATTAAAAGGCTGCCCTGAATACAGAGTAGTAACTTTTAGGACCAATACAGGAACTATACATGGAAACATCTCAGACTGTATATTAACATTTAGAATGAACATGACCACCCAAACCTAAGATTAAACCAAATTTTATCTTATTTTTTGAAAAGTCTACAAAACAGGGGAAGGAAGCTATGAAATACTACATTTTTAAAAAACCTCAAGGCATCACAAAGGAATTCAGCTTTAAAAGGATTATGCACACCTTCAATTCCTGAGAGCAAAAGAAACCAATGTAGTGCAATTATGCCACAAAAGCCATCACTGCTTATAAAGTGCAGTGCAGCTGTTGGAGAAGAGGGCTACAGTGACAAACAGCTTCCCTGCTACAAAGGTGGCAGGAAATCTATCAAACCGGACAATAAAATTGCAATTGAGTTTCTTTGGCTTTTTATAGCAGCTGCATGTATCTTGATGTGCAGCTCTGCAAAACCTATCCAATTTTGCAACATGAGTTCTTTAGAAACTAGTTCTTTATCAGAACACAGTATTGCATACTACTGGTTCAAACGAAATAAAAATCATTACTCCTATTCGGTAAGCAATGGGCAAATTAAGGACAAATTTTAAAAGCTCTTCTTGCAACTATGTTTAAGAAAAGATTTTCTCAATACCAGATTCTACCATTCTTTGTTCAAATACTGCAAAACAATTCACCTATTAGTTATTCATATTAATGTCAGCTTTTTGACAAAAATCTTAATGCAATTAAAACAGTGTTAAATAGTCTAAAGAAGTGCTATGAACATATTTACTGAAAATAACTTGTTATTCTGGAAATCCCCTAAAATAATGAATTTGAGATCAGGGAAAATTAATTATCTCAGTTCAGCTCTACTAAACTCTACTCAGATACTCATCAGTCTATTCATAAACTCATCAATAGCACAGCACATTCCTAGGTTCCAGCTGGCTCCTGGGTACAAATAATGTCCAGACACCATTTGCTTGCCCTAACCCACAGAACACAGAGAGGGGAAACTGTCAGGCTTCTTCATGACAATTCCCTCCCCTACACAAAATTCACATATGGGAACAACTGGATGGCAATCGAATTTTACTTCACCACTGGTGCAGAAACAGCATCCTCTATTAGATCTGAGAGCAGCGGGCTAACCTAGAAAGTAGGCGGTATGTAGCACACAGAGATCGGTTTTCCAACTGCTCGCCTCATTGCAAGACCCTTAATATTTGTTACTTGAAGCAGCTGTCTCACTGCATTTAATGGTAGGGCACACCTTACAGTGCAACACAAAATGGAGCAGTGGAGTTGGGAGGAAAGCCAACAGCCCAGCTGGGAGAGCAGACAGGTACTGAGTAATATGGGATGTGTGATTACATCATAACTAGGCTCTGCCCCTAGTCTAATGGGACAACGAGAATTTTACTTTAAGTACCTTTTCCAGCTACTGCTAGAAGTTTTGATTTCAGGAATTAGAAGCAGAATGCAGGGACAGCCAAATAATGGGTAAAAACGCCAAATTATGATGGTTTGGGTTTTTTTGTGTGTTTTTTTTATTAAACTATGTGAGATGGTGGCAGAACAGTCTGGAACAGAAACAGGTTTAAACAATCAAATATGTGTGATTGAAACAATCTGAAACAATCACGAATATATAAAACAGGCGGGGACAATTTTAAGAACAAAAGAGCCATGTGCATTAGAAAAGCTGAACCCTTCAACTTCTCTAGCTTACTTTCCTTTACTCAAGGCAGTTTTTTTTTCCTCATTAGATTTACTTCCAATGTCAAGCTTGCCTGGGGGAAAGGAATTCTGGCAACAGACTGGAGGGAGGAAGCTGTGGGAGTAAACATGTTTCAGCTCTCCACACCTGCAGCTTCTCTTTGCTGTTAAAATCAGTTCCCACCTCCCCCTTTATATATTATTGGGGCTGGCCAAGATTTCCAAAATGGAACTCTGACTATCACTGGTAGTCTGAATTTCAGAGGAAAGGGAATATTAGGGGAAAGCACAAAAAAGGGTGCAGGGAGCTAGTCATAAAAGAGGCAGTAGTGAAAAACCTAAGGAGCTAGTCAAGAAAAGCCAAAGAGGAACGTAAATAAATTTTTGCTGGAAAAGGCTCATAATTATATTAAAAAGGCAAGGAAAGAGAATTAAGATTTCCAGACTATAGTTACCTACTTGAAGCAATTAATAACATGAAATAACATAAGGGTGTCTAATTTTGTTTACATCCATTGTGCAAAATTACATCTTGCTTTTCAAATAGCATTATTTAAACTGGAAAATGTATATTATTGAATCCTAAATCATATACCTTGGTCTAGTCCCACATCCATTCATACATCTGACAAGATTATTTCTAGGCCTTGACACTGCTGTCCAGGATTTAATATCCAAAGCTTACTGGGCCATTTGATTGTGTGTTTTTCCCCTTCAAACTTCTACCCACCAGTATTTCAATGCTCATGTCAGTCATGTGGTCATACATGATCCTAAGGAATTTAGCACTTGGGTCAACATTAAATGAGTCCTAACATAAATCAATAGTAATCTGATACAAGTGCAAAGCATACAGGTTTTAAAGTTCTGTTATTGCATCACACTAAGAGACCACCTTTTTACGTGCCTATATAGACCTTTCTTTTCACATATTTTAAATTATAGCTTCTGAAATGCAGATAGGGTTTAAATCTGAGACCAAATGTCACCAAAAATTTTACATGTGCTGCAAATGTTATAAGTGACTTTGAGAAGGGCAGAGGGCAGAAGCTTCTAGCCATAAAATATTTGATGCAAGATATCGCTTTGCTTTTACATATGCTGTCAAGCAGTTCTCTCGTCATTTCCGAAATACAATCATAATCTTAGAAAAAAATGCTGTTTTGCTTTTGCTTTCCCTATGAACTTGGTTGCCCCAGCTGACACTATCCCTACAATTACCAACAGAGTAGATAAATTCTTATATCTGGTCTCCACCCACAATTCATGCACTGGTGTCCTAGGAAAGGACGTATGTACCTTATTTTTTCCTTCCTGTGTGGGAAGATCGTTCAGACCTATTTTTAAATGTCTAAGTGAATAAAGGAGGCAGTAAAGGAAATACTACAGTATCCCAACTTCAGTCTAAAGCCAGCTTCTCCATTGCAAGATTACCACCATTAAAAAACAACACTATTTTCCATGACAATATTGTTGTGGCTACAAAAAATTTAGTAAACTAGACTTATTCTCTCTTCCTTTCTTTCTCTTTGTTTAGATGAGAGGTAAATTTTGCTCCAGTCCCTTCACTGTACTTCAGCAGTTTGGTTCACAGCCACTTCCTGTTACTAAAAGGTACCACATAGGCCTACAAACAGACTATGTGCGCCACCTTGTGTTTCAGACACATGTAATTACATTGCATACACATTTTACAGTTCAGTGTGATAAAGCACAAAGCATCACAGAGTTTCAGATTAGCTATTTTAGTATAAAGCTGTGGCATCAGCTACGATTAAAATTGAATATGATGCTGTACAAGCAGAGTAATTAAAGAACATGACAAATTTAAATTACATTTTTAGGAAAGCTTTTAGGAACGCTAATGTCTTTATTCCTTTCTACCCATTCATCTCTTTCACTTCAGCATCTCTTCTTCAGGGCTCACCAAAATTTAAGAGTTCCTTAAAAGTATTAAAAAGTAAAAAAAAAAAATCTGTTTTTTCTGCACAACTTACCTTTGAGTGTGTGATTGCTAGAGTGTCCACCCAAACACGCCAGCCACCCCATTCATATTTGACTGCATGATAAAGTAAAATTCGAAAAATGGCATACACCATTTCCGTTATCTTCTGCTCCTCAGAGGTTTTGGGATTAAAATAGCAAAGGGAAAGCATCCATTCCTGCCACACAGAGCACTGCAGTAAACTCCTGCAAAAGTGTTAACATTTTATTAAATTAGGTCTTACAAGTAAATAACCTGAAACTAAAGGTCAGAAAAACCAATATGAGTTAAACTAATTAGAACTTTTGTGTTCAGATTTATCTAGCACTTTAACTGAAAATGTGTGACTATATTAGAAACTTATGTCCTACTAAAAGAGCGCACAAACTAGAGAAACAGACATTTATCAAAGGTATGTTGAGGGCAAGTTGACTTATGCCATCTACTTACCTCCTATTGTCTCTGCTGCTATTAAAAAGCTTAATCATATCTGAGAGGAAGACTCGATGGACTTCTAAAGTTTCTGGGCACTGCGGAGAATTGCGCAGCAAGGTTGCAATAACTTTCAGGATCTCTGTAGAAAGGGTAAGAATTTTTTAAAAAATCAGACTCAACTTCATCCCTTCTAGTAGCTTCCAAATCAAGCAAGGTCTACACTGTGCCATAATGAAAGCTGACCTGAAACAACTGGAATTATATCTGGATAAGAAAAAAAGAGTAGCAAAACTCAACTTTATGCAGTACAGTGATACGAACAACTGTGTTAGGGAATGGGAGAAAGTATTCAGCATTTCCACTGTTTAGTCAAGATGGCCTACAATGCCATAGGTTTTCACATTCCTAATGTCAGAAATCCTGAAAAGCTAACTCAACTGCCCTACCAAAATGCAGTATTCATATTTGGAAGGGGGATACCTCTGGTAATAGGCACTGGGTACAAACAACAGCAATTAATCACCTTGATCACATCTTATTAGTGTCATGCTCCAAAATATCTATCTGGCTACCACTGGCCACAGAAAACAGGACTAATAGAATCAGATTCTGATTATTTTAAAGTATCGCAGGATAACATAGGTTCTAAACAGACACTCTCAATCTGTTACCCAGAGAGCTATTTTACTGCAGTACTCCTTACACCCTGGCCCTGCTGACCAAGGATGAGATATATAGTCATTCAGTACGGCAGGGTGTCAGTCTGGGGGAGATCAGTTTATACTTTTCTTTCATTCGTGTTTATTAGTCTTTGGCTGTTACAAACATCTAGAGAAGTGTAAAAACCAATGTTTATTTGTCAAAAGATTGATTAGTGGTTCTACCTGGGTTGCTAGAAAAGACAAAATTTAGAGAAGTAGTATTTGCCACTGACACTCAAAATGCCATGCAGCTATATGCATAAATGAAACTTGGAAAACAGTGCATGATCTGTAAATTATCCATTGGAATTTAATTTTATTCCTGTGCACATTCACATACTTAATTATGTAATTTTAGTTTCTTTTCTTGTCAAACTAAATCTGAATACAAATTAACAGTCCTGTTGGCAATTAATGTCATATTAATACAAACTATGGCCAGAATCCAATGCTATACTTCCACCATGGAATTAGGACAGGAGCAAACCTTTCTGCATCTCACTTCATATGCACTAGAACTCTCTTCCATGGAGATGAAAAACCCTCTGCAGCAGCTTTTCAGAGAGCTGCATGTGGGGGGTGGGGGAAAGAGGTCACAATTCATCTTGTGGAAGAAGCTAAATCTACTGCTGGATCTTGACTGAATTTCTTTTAAAATCCCACAAAAAATCTTTGACATTTAACCCAGAACATGCAAAGATTTCTCAACATTCTATTACTAATTTAATGTGACCACTGAATCATTGTTTTTATGAACAGATTAGGGCTTAAACAGATTAAAAGGAATCACCACAATGCATCACCTATACATTATCTATAGTTATACACATTTATCTGGCAGAGACATACATATCTGCCATTTGTGTTATGTCAAAAGCACAGTTCTGCAAAGACTTAGGTGAAGCAGCCTACTGACTTCACCCATTTCCATACACATCCATTTATTTAAGAGATAGTCAGTGCTCTCAGTACAGTAGCAGTCACCCAGCATCTAGAGTTTGCTACTCTGACACAGAATTGGCAAAATCTATACAGGACTTTCCAGTAATCTGGTTGAGAACCAAGGACAATATGAAGTGCAGGTGAAAGAGACTCAGGGTACAATCAGATGGCAGGAAAAGGCACACATATGACTGCATTGGAAAGGGTCCAATCTCACATAAAGCAACCCTTACATTTGTCAGGAAATAGCTCTAGCACATCTTCCAAAGGTAGTAGCCCTACTGCTGGGCCCAAAAAGCCCAGCTTGTGAATAGATCAGGATTGTGTGATTGCTGGTAAATAAACTGCACCAAACCACTTCACAGTCAAAATAAAATTTATTTCTCCATGTGATCAGAGCTCAGACAAAAAGTAATTTGTAGATGGGAGACATACTTTTTTAAAAAAAAGACAAATTGGGACTGCAATGTAAACCATTAAGAATTTAACACCATAGTTTTCAAGTCTCAAAAGAATGGCATTTAAAATACTGTTTAATAATAAAAGAGACTTATACAGCTTATGAAATGAATGGAAAGTGATAGAATTCCTACAGTAACCACCTAAAACTTAATAGGGGTATATACAGTATGCAGAGAGTGAGAGAGGTACAAAAATGTTCTCTCTCTATTAACTCTGCTGTCAAGTCATCACAGTGAAACAAAGGTCTACTCTTGCACATTAAAATAATTCAAAGTCCAATGATAATTCACATAATAAATAAGTGAAATAATTATCTTCAGTTATGTGTTCATATATTCCTTTTTTGCAATGTTTCACATGAAGTATCATGTACATCAAGTTACTTTTATTATATAACCATTATTACTTGTGGAGATTAGACGACTAAATCATACAGTCACGGGTAAAGTAAGAGTTGAATATCTAACATAATAAACATATTGACTGTATATTTATAGCCAGGCAGGGTATAGAATTAAATCACTGGTTCTTAACCTTGGGTTACTGAGGAGTTTTGGACTGCAACTCCCAGAAGCCTTCACCACCAGCTGTCCTGACTGGGGTTTCTGGGAGTTGCAGTTCAAAAGCATCTGAGTAACAAAGGTTAAGAACCACTGAATTAAATAATGAATCAATCTCAGTGTCCAGCTTGCACATGTAGAAATGCAGTGTGATAAATGTGCACCTGAAACTTCTGTAGCTCTTCATTAGATCTACAGTCATGCTTAGTGAAACATACTTAGAATATCCTGGCAACCTGGAACCCTGACTTAAAAAAAAAACCAAAAAACAGGCTACTTGGAGGTTTTTAAGTCCATACAGCACTGACTGGGGGAGAGGGAAAGAGAAAAAGACCAGATTCCACACCACCACCAGAAATGCTCAACTGCATTGGAGCCTTCTGTGGGTGGAAGGACGATTACCATCCACTCTGGATCCAAAATCAAAGAGAATTTCTCACTGTTACTTGGTCCGTTATCTGGGCCATGTATAAATATGATAGGCATATAGTCTCACTCTTATGTCTAAGTCAGTGGACTTAATCCACAAAAGCTCACAGTAAAAACACAGCAGTAAGTCTTTAAGGTGCCACAACGTTTTTGTTTCTTTCTTTTTGGTTTGATATACTTTTGACCAGCAGTGTTCTTCCACTAAGGGTAAAATGAAGGTTTCCCCATAGTCTGTATTATTCGGAGTCATAAACACTGAATTTATAAACATAAAGAAAAACTTAATACAAACTTTCTAGATAATTCCCTTTTTATGTAGACAATTACAGAGAGATACTTTATAGTTTATCTTAATGAATGAAATGCTTACGAGGATTTTGTATCTTCACTGTTGAATCTGGGTCAGGGTGTTGCTTATGTATCACCTGAGTGCAAATCTGTTCAATAAGAATCTGAGGAAAAGAGGAGGACAATATAGTGTAAGGGTTAAATATAACACTTTTTTTGAGGAAAAGCCTTATCCTAATGGGTGTTTAAAAGCTTTTTATTGAAGGACAGACATATTTGTTAAATTATGATGTCTATAATTATCTCCATACATAATGCTCTAATCTGTATGTGTCTCACAAAACTAGAAAGAGGAAGAAGAAATGTTAGATGCATGGCAAGCAGGGGAAAAATAGCTTTTTGGGGAAACAAGTACTGGCTACTCAGTATCTTTATTTGTTGGTCCTCTGTTATGATGGGAACAATCATTTCACAGCACAATAGCATTCTCTCTTCTGGAATAGGGTGAGGTAATAATCTGAAAAAGCTCAACAATGCCTATGCTATAGGCTAAACATTGACTTGTTATGCAAATATATAAAAGGAATACTGAAGTAAGAAGAAATATATTATCATCACTAATTAGTGGTGTTAATACACCAGCTCTTGAATCAGCAAACCTTAACAGTTCTATAATCCAATTCTATTATGCCAGATATCCAAATCTAGTCATGGATGTGACTAAAGAAACCAAAGTAATGACACATAACTTTATCATGATAGCTGTGCCATAAAGCAAAGCCAAGATCCAAAAGTATCGTTCATTAAACACTACCAGTAGAGTTGTGGCTTTCTTGCCTTCTCACTGCAGCCCACCATGATGTGAAACACCTGGTCCAGAGGCTTTTCCGGCTGTCCACAGCATGTTTTCAGGATACATGGAGAGTTGCAAGGAGGAGGGAGATTCTGGCAGGTTGCTGGATTTTGGCCAAGATCCAGCAACACCACTGGATCCTGGCCAAAACTTATAATAATGTTGTCAAGTCCTTCGCCTTACCTCTGTGAACTTATCTATGGTGCTTAGAAATTTCTGTAGCATTCACTGCTTCTCTGAAACATGATTCTTTGTAACATTTGTACCCATGAAGTCAAGGGACATTCACTTCTCTTTACTGAAGACAAATGTTCATGGTACAATCTGTTCATACTTTGTTTTGCAACTACATAACAGGGTTTTTCACCTTTATTGGGTGAGGACACATCAGCACACCATGACCAAGCTAAATTTTCATTTCAGTAACATTCAATAATATTCCAATACGAGAATACAAACATACAACCAAATTACAAGTTCTATGAATTAGAAAGACAAGGTGTTGACTCTAGTACCTCAAATAGCACATTGTATGTTGTCATGGTAATCAAACTTGTTTGGAGAGTAAGCCTCTCAGCCAGTAGAGAGAACAATCCATGGCCAAGCATGATTTCAGCTTTCCTCCTAAAAGGATATGACAGATAAAATAAAAACAGTATGTGTAAGTAACAATTTGTAGACTATGGCTCTGAAGAAGTTCAGTTCAAGTGTGGCTTAGACACTGTCCCTTCACTGTCCTCCATATGATAATGGTGAAGAAACCAGGAGGAAAATGAATCCCTCCTTTCAAGTGTAACACACTTACTAATAAGTGTATTGCCTGCAGTTTAAAGTTCACCCAAAATATTATGATTATGATTTCACTGAAATGATTAACAGACATTGTTAGAAAGTTGATACAACCATGTTCAGACAACCAGATGCTGGCTGAGTCAGTTCAATTTCACAAACTCTATATGTACAGAAACAACCCCTTTGTTTCTGCTTTGCTTTTTCTCTTAAGCAAACAAACAAGTCACATTTAATACAGGACTACAAAACTGTAACTATGGTTAATAACTTCCAAAAAAAGCCAGGATAAAGAAGCCAACTATAAAAGTATGGGCTCATCTTCTGACTTATCTGGATGGCATCAACCAACTTGCTTGGCATAAGTATAATAAGAAGCTATGGTTATCTATCATTTCCTGGTCGATTTCCCCAGTTACACAAAGGCAAGAGTGAAGTGGATAAAATGACTGAGATTCAATTGTCTGAATGCATCCAACATCAACAGAAATTACTGTATTCCATTCTAGTGACAGAACCATTAAGGTTAGTGTTTTTAGCTCTCCAAACAACAGCAGAAACAGAACAAAGAAGCAGCTAGAGTGCACACAAATAACACAGTATTTGACAGCTCAAGTTTGTTGGAACTCAGTCTAATACTTACTTGGGTGCAAGATGCTTTAAGAAGTAGCCCATGACCTTTAGAGCCTGTACCCTGATCCCTTCACTTTTTGATGCAAGAAGTTTGTAGACAACACTAAAGAGAGAAGAAAATAGATTTCTAAAATAAGAATGCCTGTTGTAATTTAATAGAATATGTAGGTCCTGATTACTGTGTCATCTAAACAGAGTCACAGAATCTGAACAAGTTATTCCTGATTAAAGAGGCAAATATATGGACAAACAATGTGGAAAGTACTCTGAAATTTGGGTAGTCAGATTCATATTATTTTCCATTAACTACACAATGTACAAGTCAATGCGAAGCAGCAGTTTTTTTCCTCCACCACCGGGCTTCTACTTTTTTTGACAGCAAATGAAATCATTCCAGTTCAGGCAATGTGATTGCTTAAGCCAATGTGGAAGGGTTTGTAACCATTCTATAAGAAGCCATTCCATTCAGCTACAGCAGCAGGGAGAGAAGCATGGCAGTGGGGAAGCGGGCTGCCATTTAAATCCTCTCCAACCCTGATGTCTGGGTTTGCTTGTTTTCCTTTTCCCTTCCCATTCCATTTCTTTTGTTCTTTCTTTTGCTTTTGCTTTTAAAAGTCTGCAGCCCTGGCGCTAGGGCAGTTAGGTAACCAAAGCATGATAAAAGATCAAAGATTTGGCAGAGAGAGAGAGAGAGAGAAGTTCTCAATCAGCTTAATATCAAGCTTGTTAAGGTAGCTCTGCTGCAACCATGGCACCAGCAAATCTGTAGAGCCAGAGGAGATCTACCTCAACAAACTACAAACAAGGTTGAGTGCCAATTTTCCCTCTCCCTCTGCTGCCCCTTATGTAGTTGGTTGAAGCAAATTCGCCCAGGAAACCCAACTTCATACTTGAATTTCCCCCACTGTGTAGTTGCACCCTTAGTAAAAATATAACTTAAATAAAAACGTTTTAATGGGAACTATAACAAAATGTTGGCTATGTAAACACAGAGTGATATTTGTTCAAAGTGATGAGATGCACATCAAAAAAGGTAGAGTGAAAGAAATTATGGAGCATCATGCTTTTTAATGCATTTCATAGTTCTCCCAAACATCAGATCACAGAGAACACAATCTGTGGGGGAAGCAGTATATTTCTTATTCATTCCTTTCAAATGTTGGCCCTTCACCCAATTTATACTGTAAGAAAACACATTTATTAGCACTTCTACATTCCAAGTGACAGACTAAAAAGCTCTTAAAAACTCTTAAAACCTCAGTCTCTGGTGAGACAGAAACTTATGCTAACAGTAATATTTGACATGTGTCCCTTGCTAGTCATTTATGACAGCTTTCAGAAGAGAGAGGGAAACGAATGCTGTCATTTGACATCCTTTTCATTTCACTCACACACTGTGCTTGAAATTATTACATAAAAACACACAAGGTTAATTCTATACTTATTACAATCCTAGCTGAGCAGTCTTGCATATAATGTTGTAGAAGCAAGCATGCTGTTCTCCAGTCTATCATAAGTTTGCTTTTATCCTCCCAATAACAGTTCCATATTCAGTTCCTAAATATTGTTTTACAAATGCTATTCAAGTGTAAAAAATGTTATTTTAAAACAAATGTATGAAGTAAAGTTGGTCATCATCAAACACTCTTTTCTCACTGTAATTAGAAGGGACAATGTGTAAATACATATGAGTGAAGACCCTATATATCCAAGGTTAATAAATGCTACACAGCACAGTCCCTTAGCTGAACCATTTGTTTCCAAAATTGTGACAAGAAGCTGTCACTGTTACATCTGACTTACTACTGTGGCAATATTACATAGAATGTCTATCATGGTTATGTATTTCTTCAAAGACTGCCATGATAAGTACCAGCTAGATCCAGAGTAACTCTAGCACAGAGAAAGCACCTATCTTCACAACGATGGAGATGCTTTTCCTCCCTATTCTCTCCCCCACTCTTCCAGCAGGAATGTGGAACAGATGTTGTTACTGAGCATCTTTCAGCCCTTTGATTAATTTTTTAAGGGAACTAGAAAAGGTATATCCATTTGTGGCATTCGGGGTTCCATTCCATATCCTTCGCAGGATGGATATGATCTGATTCCATGCCCCCACAGAAGTTTGAGAGGGCAACAATCAGCTGGAGCATGATGGTTTGACAGTAATTTTCAATGCTAGTTTTGTCTGCAGAACAAATATACCCCACCTATATGGCTTTTGGTCTCTACGTGCATTACTAGAAGATCTCATATCTAAACCACAAGCAGCAGCAAAAGTTGTTTAAAGAAGACATCCTGTGGCAAGGAGTTCCACAGACTAACAACACACTGGGTAAAGAAATATTTTCTTTTGTCTGTTCTCACTCTCCCGACACTCAATCTGAGTGGATATTCCCTGGTTCTATCCACTTGATCTATCCCCTGCATAATTTAATACGTCTCAATAATCCCCCCCAGGTACCGTTTCAATGCTGTAGCCTTTCCTCATAAGGGAGGTGTCCCAGCCCAGTAATCATTTTAGCCATGCTCTTCTCCACCTTTTCCAGTGCCGCTATGTCTTTTTTGAGGTGTGGCAATCTGAACTGTACATAATACTCCAGGTGTGGCCTTACCATTGGTTTGTACAATGGCATTATAACGTTGCTGTTTTATTTTCAATCTCCTTTTTAATGATACCTAGCATGGAATTGGCTTTCACTGCTGTCACACACTAGGGTGACACTTCCATTGAGCTGTCCATCAGCACACCAAGATCTCTTTCCTGCTCCAGTACAGATAGCTCAGAACCCATAAGATGATAAATAAAGTTTTGATATTTTTGCCCCAATGTTCATTACTTTACATTTTCTTGTACTGAAACGCTTTTGCCACCCATTCTCCCAATTTGGAGAGATCCTTCTGGAGCTCTTCACAATCCCTTCTGGTCTTCATCACCCTGAAAAGTTTCATGTCATCTGCAAACTTGGCCACCTCACTGTGTATCCCCATCTCCAGGTCATTGATGAACAGGTTGAAAAGCACCAGTCCCAGGACAGATCCCTGGGGCACACTGCTCTCTCCACTATGAAAATTGCCCATTGACATCTACTCTCTATTTCCTGGTTCTCAACCAATTCTCAATCCATAAGAGGACCTGCCCTCTTATCCCCTGACTGTGGAGTTTTCTCAGCATCCTTTGGTGAGGGACCGCATCAAACGGCATCTGAAAATCCAGACAGACAATATCCACTGGTTCACCCATATCTATATGCATGCCGAGCTTTTCAAAGAATTCTAAAAGGTTTGTGAGGCAAGACATGCCCTTACAGAAGCCATGCTGATTTTCCCTCAGCAAGGCTTATTCTTCTATGTGTTTTAAGATTTTATCTTGGATGAGGCTTTCCACCATCTTCCCTGGAACAGATGTTAGGCTAACCGGCCTGTAGTTTCCTGGGTCCCCCCCCCATCTTTGCTTTTTAAAGATTGGAGTGCTATCCTCCAGTCCTCTGACACTGTGTCTATTTTTAAGGGACGTTGTATATTTTAGTTAAGAGATCAGCAACTTCATTACTCAGTTTCTTAATAACCCTTGGGTGGATGCCATCTGGGCCTGGTGACTTATTTATCTTCAATTTATCCATTAGGTCTAAAACATCCTACCTTTTAACCTGTATCTGATGTAATTCGTTAGTCAGGAGGGGCTGTTTGGACAGCAGAATCTGTTGTGAAGACAGATGCAAAGAACTCATTTAATTTCTCTGCAATCTCCAAGTCCCCCTTTCCCTCCCTCACCATCCAGAGGGCCAGTGGCTTCTCTGGCAGGATACCTGCTTCTAACACATTTAAAGAAGCTTTTATTACTCCCCTTTATATTGGTGGCCATACGTTCCTCGAAGTCTTTCTTTGCCTCCGTATCTACATTTCTTTTGCTAGAGCTTGTGTTCCTTTTTAATTTCCTTATTTAGGAAGGATTGCCATTTATGCAAGGACCCCTCTTTGCTCTTTAAAGCCTCTCTAACTGCTTGTTAACCATGCTGGCACCCTCTTGACTTAGTTGACCCTTCTTTCTTTGCAGTATACACTTCCGCTGGGCCTCCCCTACCATTGTTTTAAACCGGCTCCATGCACTTTGGAGAGACTGGATTCTTTTTACATTCCCTTTCAACTTCTTTCTAACTAGTATCTTCATCATCATCATCATCATCATGGAACTGCAGAACTGAGAGGGACTCTATAGATCACTGAATTGTTTAATATATAGTTAGATAATGCACATAGAATGAAAACACATTTATTCATTCTCAACTGTATTCACAATCCTGCTGCAAATCCAAGTGTTATCATCTGCAGTACAATGAGGGACATGGGCTTCTCTACTTCAAGAGTGCATAAAGCGACTTGACTACAACCGTTCAACTCTTGTGTCTTGTGTTCCCTTGCATGTGGAAAGCCCAATCCCACAAAGTAAAGCTCCAGTCTCTCATTCGATTCTCAGAGGAAGTCTCTGTAGAAACATTGAAATTGGATCTGCTCCTTCTGTCTTCAACAGGCCAAGACCAAAGGACTTAGGTGATCCTCCTCTCTGCTGGTCTTCCTCGACATCTCGGTGGCCTTTGATACCGTCGACCACGGTATCCTCCTGGGGAGGCTCTCCGAGTTGGGAATTGGTGGCTCGGCGCTTGCCTGGCTCTGTTCCTTCTTGGAGGACCGGCCCCAGAGAGTACAGCTTGGTGAGAGTATTTCGGCCTCGTGGAGTCTCAATTGTGGGGTTCCACAGGGGTCAATTATCTCCCCAATGCTGTTTAACATCTACATGAGGCCGCTGGGCAGGGTCATCAGGGGGTGTGGAGCATCGTGTCATCAGTATGTGGATGACACCCAGCTCTGTATCTCCTTTTCACCAACTGCAGGTGATGTTGTCCTGTCCTTTCAGCGCTGCCTGGGGACCATACTGCAATGAATGCAGGAAAATGGGCTGAGGCTGAACCCAGACAAGACGGAAGTTCTGAGGGTGGGACCCCCCCGTGGCTGGTGGCCTGGGTGACTCTCTCTCGTTTGGGGGAGTGGCCCTGGCTGCGAAGAGCAGGGTCAGCAGCTCGGGTGTACATTTGGACCCGACGCTCACTATGGAAACACAGGTGGCGTCAGTAGTCCGTACCGCCTTTTTCCACCTTTGGCAGATAGCCCGGCTGCGGCTCTACCTTGACACGGGGGCACTCACTACCTTGGTGCATGCGCTCGTAATCTCAAGATTAAACCACTGTAACACGCTCTACGTGGGGCTGCCTTTGAGGCTGATGCGGAAACTTCAAGTGGTGCAGAATGCAGCAGCCAGACTCCTTACTGGAGTGAGAAAACACCACCACATTTCTCTTATTCTGGTCATGCTGCACCGGCTGCCCATTCGCTGCCGCATTGACTTCAAAGTTCTAATGCTTACCTATAAGGCCCTAAATGGTTTGGGACTTTGATACTTGGAGGAATGCCTGCTCCCACCAAGATCTACCCGGATCACTCGCGCGAGTCAAGTGGTGAGGTTGAGGAGCCTGACACCGAGGGAGGCCTGGAAGGAAAAGACACGAAACCTGCCTTCTCGGCAGTGGCTCCTTGCCTCTGGAACAACCTTCCTCCGGAGATTCGCGAGGCCCCTACGCTGGGTATATTTAAAACCCAACTAAAAACATGGATGTACATCCAGGCCTTCCCTCCTGCCAGCACTTAATTCTTTTTCCTTTTGCTATCTATCATTTATTATATTTTTGAACCGTTTTTTATTATTGATATGTCAATGGCTTTGTATTATTTTAATGAATATATGTTTGTTGGTAGCCGCCCAGAGTGGTAGAATATACCAGATGGGTGGGATATAAATCAAATAAATAAATCAAATAAATAAATATTCTCAAACAGAGTTCAATCAGCAGGTGGGTATTTGTTGTCCAATTACCTATCCCACCACTTCCTCATTTAGAAAGACAAAGCTTTGCCCACCATCTTGGTTTGATGTAGTTCAGCAGGACTTATTAAATCCCTGATTCACTGTATATATGAAACAAAGAAGGTGAAGGGGAGTGTTACAGTTTCCAACCATATACTTCTTCATGTGCAAGCAAGTAATCGGTATTACAGGATGTACAGAAGTAAGAGAAATAAAAATTCAGCCATAACAAGCTCACTATATCCAAATAGAATCATTCAAGAGGCCTTTAAAGGCGATTATTCATTGAGGTGGGGAACTTAAATAACCAGCCAACAGACACACCAGTAACTGGTGCTCTCTTCTGGCAGTTCTCTTCACATTCCCTTTGCTTAAAATGTGAAGTCAACATACTGTATGAAGAAGCACAGAAGTCGAGAAGGAGGAGCTTCGTCTTGGTGAAGCTAGCAGCTCTTGGGAATAGCTCCCAGGAAAAGCTAGAACCACTTTGGTCTGGGACCCTCCCAGAAACAGGGGAACCAAGGAAGAGTCAGGAGAGACCCTCCTGCAGCAGTTGGTGAGCCACAGAAGTTAGAAGATTGGGCAGCAACTCGATTTTTCTTTCTTCTGGAAATTCACATCAGCACAGACCGGAGACGGGCCGCCATTTTTGGCAACTAGCCAAAGACAGCTCCGCTCGCCGAGAATAAGAAAACAGAAGCACGACGAAAGTATACATCAAAGTAAGTGGAAGCCCTTGTTCTATGAAAAACCTCATTAAATGAAGAACAAGTGATTGTGTGCAAATTTATGACCAAATGAGATAAGGAGCGGCATTCCTAGCATACCAGCTTTTACTCAAGCTGAAGGTCGAGTCATTTTTAAAGGAACAGCCAGGCAGAAATAGCTCGTGTCTCCATTAAAGGAGGAAAAATAACTCTTAAAGAATCAACTGACAGGCTTTGAAAAAATAAATTCTATTGCAAGCTGTTCACTCTGGACCCTTTTCCTCTTTGGATATATATTTTTAGACTGTGTGGGACTCTGCTTTCCGTGGATAATGTATTTGCTGGGACCCTAATTGCTGGACTTCCCTTTTTGGGGGAGGAGAAGGAAGCCTCTGGAAGTAAAAGGGAGAAGAACGGACTGTGAGCTGTGAACTGGGGGCCATGTGGTTTGAACTGAACTGGGATCTTGACAAATGACATTCTAATAATAGAGTCTTGCTGGGTGAAGGTTAAAACAAACTTGGAGAAGAGAAAAGAAGGGAAAAGAAGAAGCAACCGGTGTGAAAGTTATCAGCAACGTGGAAAAGGACTGGACTACAAAGACACTTGAGAGATTTATGTTTTAGATTCCATCTCTTACTTGAATGTACCTGCTATCTTATTGCTAATATTGTATAGTTGCAAGGTGAAATATTAGAAATATTGGATGTGTATTTGGGTAAAGGGGAGAAGGAATTTTAAGTGAAAATAGTGAAACAGAAAATGGAACCTCCCCCTGAGAAAATTACAGATCGGTGGCTAGACTGGAAAACCTCTTTTCAGATGTCACTGTTGCAAAAATTCATGCAGGTAAATTATTATATTGACCAGATGGAAGACGTGATTGGAGGCTCTAGGGGAGGGAAGGTAGCGGAGGTTAAATTACATCAAAAAGAGATCTCAGAACCGGCTGTATTGATGAAGATATCAGATAATATACAAGGGATGGAGTGCCACCCAGTAAGCGATGTAGCGATAGCAGATAGGAAAATTGAGGTTGAAAAGCAAACTTTGAATGATATTGTTCCCCCTTTTAAAATATGGAAGAAAAAAGAGTCGCAGAAACAAAACAAGCACAGGGAGGAAAGGGGAGGGGAGAGCAGAATTTATATTATTTTGGGTCTGTCGAGTGTATTCTCAAGAAAAAAGGAGGGTGAAAGAGGGGATATATTTCACCATTGGCCTTGGTGTTCTGATGCTGTGGGAATAACATAGATTTAAGCTGTATTACACGTATAAATTGAAAGCTAAAGAGGTTAATACATAGACAAAATAGTCAAAAGAAGAAGAAGAAAAATAAGAAGAAAGATGAACCTTTATTGGAACATGAATAGATTAGATGTTTATATACTTGATATGAAAGATTGAATGATTATGCATTTGATGTTTTCTTATTCTCAAAACCCTCTTTCCATCCCCCCCACTGCCCTTTGCCTTTTGTATTCCTTCCCCATTACCCAATAGTTTTGAAAATAAAATTTAAAAAAAAAGAAGCACAGAAGTCAATATGTAGAGGATTCTTTGGCAAAGGTGACCTGCACAAACATCAAAACAGCCATTTTATATAAGTAGTATCTATCATATCCCCCCCTTCCCTGGAAAAGACCCTGATGTTGGGAAAGTGTGAAGGCAAGAGAGAATGGGGACAACAGAGGACGAGATGGATAGACAGTGTCACAGAAGCTACCAACATGAATTTGACAAAGAGGTCAAAGAGGTAGTGGAAGACAGGAAGACCTGGTGTGCTCTGGTCCATGAGATCACGAAGAGTCGGACACAACTTAACGACTAAACAACAACATCATATCCCCCCAAATCCTTGAGAAACCAGCCCTCTAGGTACAACAGATCACACTGGCTGAGCCTAAACAGATACGATGTAGATAAATACTGCCATAAAATATTGTGCACATATTTTAAATTTATCTTCGGTGTTTTTCTTTACTAAAAATCCTTTTCCCTCCTCTCCTAAAGAGTCCTCTATTATCAGTGGTCTGTACTGAGAAGAAAAACAAGCCATAAAGTACAGTGGACCCTCTACTTAAGGAATTAATCCGTATTGGAATGGTGGCTGTAAGTCGAAAAGTCTGTAGGTCGAATCTCCATTGACCTACAATGCATTGAAAACTGATTAATCCCACAACTGGCAGTTTTTATTCTCTTTTTGTTCCATTTTGGTTTTCTTCTGGTCTGTAGGTCAATTCTCTGGCTGCAAGTCGAATCTAAATTTTGCAGCCAGAGAGGTCTGTAACTCGAAAAGTCTGTAAGTCGAGCCGTTTGTAAGTCGAGGGCCCACTGTATTTAGTATCATAGGTCAGAAACTGAGCCAGTCTTTGCAGCAGTCTTTCAAAAGGCTGCTATGAAATTTGCTCTCTATCAGACTTATAATGCTACCTTTAATCTTAAAGATCTCAGAAAATCTGAGGGATAACCAGATGTAACTTACACATGCTCCAAGAGGGCACCATGAAGCGCTGTCTGTTGTATCTCTAATCTTTGGAAAATATTAAAAATCGACATGTTTCTCAAAGTACCATTTATTTATCAGACATTTTAAAATGTTCTTCTTTAGATACATTTTAGGAATCAAGAACACTTAACAGGCCACATAATTAGTTTAAGAATATAAAGGAAGCAGACCTGTCAAAGGGAATGTACCTGAAACCTATACTGAAATTAGTTGAACATTAACAAATGATAGGAAAATAAGCGATGTCACACTAGGCTAGTTTCACAGACATATTTGGTTTGTGCTAGCTAATAAAAAAGGAATGTCTTTTGCATTATAAGTAAAAACAAAGGAACCTCACATGATATGCATTGTTCTGAGTGTTTTATTAGTTTCCTCCACATACGGCATTACCATACAAATGATCACAACAGCCAGCACCACAAAAAAGTAGCAGAAAAGAGAGGGAGAAAGCAATTATGAACAAGATCAGGTGACCCCTGAGGCAGGAAAACCTGTAATGTGCAATATGATATAACCCAAGGTTAACCATAAGTTGTGACAAAACATACTAAATAAGAATACATTTTATATAGCAAATGAATTACTGCTCCCAAATCCATTCTAACAGTAACTCTCTTATTTGACTGTATGCTTGCATTCTCTCCTGGCATCAACCATGAATTCATTTTAAGTGAGAAAAGGCCCAACACAGTGGCCACCCACGGAGCCATAAACTAAATGATGACATTTTTCAAACATAAGTGGGATATGAACCTCCAACTAGGATGAATAGCTATATGTACAAATGGGAGAAGGAGAAATCACTAGCACACTGTGCTGGCTGAAGGCAAGGTTCAATTTTAATAAAACACATCAAAGAAATGAAAACAGCTTGGCACTTAATGAGTAGGGACTTGAAAGTAACAGACAAGCTTAGGTGGAGCCTGGTATGCAGAACACAAATCTGGGGAGAGTAATGGCATCAAGCATTTGGTAGGGGAAAGGACTGAAGCATGGTTGAAATGCATGGAATTCAAGGGTTGATGATAAGATAATGTAAAGCTGATAAATTACATGTATATAAGCTACCTTCTTGTATTAATAAACTGAGCAGATGAAAAGTGAGATTTCTAACCATTTCATGTACAGGGGTGATATAGGAATGTTAATCTACTTTAGTAGTTTCAAATTCCAAATTAACCTTGAGAAAAAGTGGGGGTCCTTGTGTTTATAAATACGGGGGTGGCTGCTACAAGCCCATGTATAGTTAACCAAAAATTCCATAGAGACAGTTAATTAAAATTAATAGTTACACAGGAGGAAGGGAAATAGCATAATTAACAGCAGCAAATTGCCACTAATTAATAAGTCCCTGTTTGGATTCCTCATATATGCCAGTTGGGTTGCTAAAGGCTAAATCACTGCTCAAGGCATATATGTCTGATCATCAGGCCTTCTGATCTGATTCAGTACAGGGCTTGGTACACAACGAGGAATCCAGGTGGAGTTTCTTTAATTAGTGACAAATTGCCACTGGAAGCTATATCTTTCCCCTTCCACTCATGTAACTAAGCAACCAGAGTTTGGTCACTAGGATTAACAACCAATCACTCTAATCACTCTGGTTCAAGAAACTATTTGATTTTCAACTTAGGTGTCATGGATAAGCTGATAAATACGCCATATACACTCTGCAATGAGGTCGGCACATAAGACTCTTTGAATCTCTGTGTGCAATATGTACAACTTAGTGCTGGCTTCACTTTTAAGACCTGTCTTACCCTATAATTTGGATTCATTATGTAATAATAATAACCCTACACTTTCCACAATGCAACTGCTACATGAATGCACATTAATGAGAAAGAGAAATAACTAAGTGAATCAAATAAAAATATTTTGCAATGGCAGATCTGACAAGACATCTAGGAATGTCAAGTGACTAGTACAACAAATTGCCATTATTTCAAATGAAAATTTTCCCTTACCGTAACCCATTTCTCTGATCAAAGGCAGGGATCATAGAACTCGGGTGCTCTGACATGAGAGCAACGACAAGTTGTAGGACATCCATTAAATTGTCATCCTGTTAAATATAAACGAAAATGGACCTTCAATTGATACCCAAAGTTATGGTATAATCTTAGGAAAAAAAATTGTACTGGTTTCACCATTGCACATTGGACAGAATCTTACTGTGTACTTCTGTCAATGTACCTTTAGCAGCATAACTCTCAGCAGCATGCTAGCGCAAGTTAAAAAATCAGAGTTGACTTAATAGCACATCATCATCATCATCATCATCATCATTATTATTATTATTATTATTATTATTATTATTATTATTATTATTATTATTATTATTATTATTAAATCACACTAGGCACTTTCTATCCTACTAGGTTGCACCTTCATGCAATGACTACACTGACTTCGTAACCTACAGCAATTTACTACTGAAAGTTACGTTGCTGAAGTTACACCACTGGGCATAACCTAGTAGGATTCCAGCCATTAAATATAATGAAATCAATTTATTGGAGTTGGGGAAGAGAGCACAGATGCTCACGTATAGTTTTTTTCTTTCAAAATGACTCCACTAATATTCAGGAATCTAGACACTGGGCTGGACACAGAATACACGGGGTAGGGCCAGGAATGTGGCTCTACATTGCAGTAACCACGGAATTCTTCTTCTGTCATGTCAGTAAACATGTGGATTTATAATGAAGAAAAATAAAATAAAATAGAGGGGGAATGTGATGAGAGGGAGTCAACCATCAAAAAATCATGTCAAGGCATCTTAATTAGGAAAACATCCAGGGTAAGGCTAACAAGAACCTGAAATTTAGTGACATACTAGCAAAGACCATCAAAGTTGTCTTTGGTCCCAAGTATAGGGACGAGAGTATTTGGCATTTATTTATAACCACAGACTTTTGAAAAGAATCATGCAAACTGTAGCTATTTGGGTTGCGACTATATATATTCATTTACACACCTAGTTACTTTTCCAAAATAAAACATAACAAAATGTGACACAACACAACAAAATGCTTTGGGACCTTTCAGACAGAAACCACAACTACCATTTCTGAATCTCAAGGAGTGTTTGATGGCATAGCTATGGCATAGATCTGTGCAGTTGAAAAAACAGTGGCACTTTAAAAAAAAATCCATGGGGAATGCACCAAGCTTTTAGGCATGCCTAAAGTAGCTCTTTGGATGCCAGCCACTAGGCACGAGCTTAAGGGCCCACCAAGTTTGATATATAGGGGAGGAGGGATGCCAGAAGAAATCTACACAATTTTTTCCAGTTCTGCTTCTATAAATTCAACTTATGTCAATGAGTCAGCCATGAATAACTGGGTGCAAGACTGCTGCTGCTGATTGTAACACTAACCCTGAAACCACTTACTGGCAAAATGTCCCAGTGGGCAATCAGTAAAACAATTTGCAGGTAAGCTATTTCAGGCTCCAATCTTGAATTTGCAAGGGGGCCCTGTTTCAGGTTTCTTCCAAAGTGAAACTATTTTTTCTTTTCCTTTTTTTTACATACAGAAACTAGTGCTAGATCTTATGTTTTCTGGAAATACTGAAAATAGAATTGAAAAGGGGGGGAACACTAATATGCAAAAATGCCAATTGAAAGCTACTATCCTAAAAATAAATTGCAATTTGAAACAGTTTTTTTTAAAAAATGGAAAAGCACTAGAATGTGTTCCAAGTGGTAAAGTGATACTATGAGATGCTTAATTTACAGATAGCAATTTTGGTGGAATGCAAATCTATCTTTGAGATTTGTTTAATCTTTGGGTGCTGCCTGGGATGTTGCCTCCTGGTTCTCAAAGAGGCACTTTTGCTTTCCAGTGCAGTATTACGACAATAGACATGTATTGGTGAATGCTTGGGATAGAGAGGTAACAGAATCTATACTTCTTGAAGCAAAATTCAATTAATTCTTTATTCTACCCATGTCAAGCACCTTGAAAGAACATTAGTTTGGTTAGATTTATGTTTCAGTTTTCTAACTCTTTCATGTTACATCTGGCATCAAGCATTTGCCTGGTGCTAAAATATCAAGATATAACTATTCCAACAGTAACCAACATTTGAGTTTATTAATGTCTTTATTTTTAAACTCACACTTAGAAAGCATTATTTTATTTAAAAGGCAAAATAAGAGGGAAATTATTTGAACCATACACAACAATCCTTTATAGATGCAACTTTGCCATCTGTTCCCTCATGCAACAGCTCAATGAGCTGAAAAGGAAACTATTAAAACCTACTATGTTAATAAACCTCACTACAATATTGAACAGTATCCTTAAATCATTTACTCACTATTGGTACTTTCTAACAACAGTTGATCTTACGCTTCCCCCCCCCCCCGTTACTTCAGAAACATCTTGTGGTAGGAGGAGTTATTTTATTCAAAAGCTTCTTGAAAGCAAGATTACTCAATCCAGATTACCTCATGAATAGTGAGGAGATAGTTGAGGATGCCTTGGAGTTCATCTTCCTTCACTCCATGATCCTTAAAAGAATAGAAAAACACAAATAAATCATTCATACAAGAATACAAAGAGTAAATTCAAACATAGACTAAATGCTTCTTGTCATAGTTCTGTATTCCTTGCTATCCAGTTTCAGAGTGCCCCCAGAAGAAGGAAATGGCAAACCATTTCGAGTACTTTGTACCTAGGGTTGCTGGGAGCCAGAATGAGCAGGACGTATTTGTATTTTCCCCAACAACTTTGACTTATCCTTACAACTTTAGAATAAAGGGTAAAGGTTTGTAACTCTCATAGCCAGAATGCCCCCACAACACACACACACACACACACCACACACACACACACAGAAACACCCTATGGACAAGAAAGCATACAGTCCTTGAAAATCAACTTCTGATTTTGCTGCTCTTGTCACAGCCTTCATAAGTGATTTCCCCACAGTTCTCAAAAAACAGAAGACAATTTCTACAGTCATTGGTCTCAGAATAAACTGTGCTGGGTCTTAGCTTGGCAGCCTGTCTTTAATTTGGCAGTGTTGATTTTAACCTTTAAAGCCCTAAATGGCTTGGGGCCTTGTTATCTAAGGTTGTCTCATAATGAACCTGTCAAAACTTCATGATTTTCAGGAGGGATCCTCCTCAGTTGATGGAGGACCACCTGATAGGCACTCTGGAGAGAGCTTTCTCCTGTGTTGGTCCTAGACTATGGAATGTACTTTCCTTAGGGTTGCAGTCATTTCCCACTTTTGCTCCTTTTAGGGAGACCTGAAAGGTACATCAATTCAAACTAGCCTTTTAAACTCTTTTACTTATTACTATGATTTTATTATTGTGATTTTATTATTTTCCTCTTTCGCCCATTTTTATTATATTAACCACTTTGTGTACTTTTTTTGAAGTGAAAAATAAATCAGTAAATAAAGAGGAGGAAGAACGAGAAGAGGTAATAACAATAGCAACATCAATAGTATCAATAATAGTAATGGTTGTAATAATACAGTGGACCCTCTACTTAAGGAATTAATTCGTATTGGAATGGTGGCTGCAAGTCGAAAAGTCTGTAAGTCGAATTTCCATTGACCTACAATGCACTGAAAACCGATTAATCCCATAACCAGTGGTTTTTATTCTATTTTTATTCCATTTTGGTTTTTTTCTGGTCTGTAAGTCGATTCTCTGGCTGCAAGTCGAATCTAAATTTTGCAGCCAGAGAAGTCTGTAACTCGAAAAGTCTGTAAGTCGAGCCGTCTGTAAGTCGAGGGTCCACTGTAGTATCAAGCCTGAAACCTAAACAGTGGCTTTTCTGCCTACTGCAACTTTGCTCTCCCCCACTCTGTTTTGCCTCCCTAAAGAAGAGTTCTGAACCAAATTAAGCCAACCTTCAAAAGAAGGATGAGACCAATCTGAAAGAAGTCATCTTTTATTTATTTAGTTGTTTATTTATACATTTCTATCCTTCCTTTCCCTTGAAAAGATTTACATTGACATCAAATCCTAAAAACAAATAATTAAGACTGCAGAAAATGAAGTACAGCCTCCAGCGTTTCATGCTGCTAATAAGTGACATATTCAGCCATAAGTAACCCCAGTCAGGCTGGCAAAAGAGAGAGGGTTGTTGTTTTTTACTATCTGTAGTGAAGTCCATTGAGCAACACAAAAGCAAATCAGACAGCAAACTTATATTTCTTGGAACAAGGTGGTATTCAGCTCTACTGCCCTGAGATTTTAAAATATAATCACAAACACTATCTTCCTCCCACCAATTCCTAGCTAACCAGAGAATGCATTTCTCATCTCCTTCTCCCTGAGATGCACACTGCTCATAACAAAAGGTTCACCACTCTACACACAATATGTGAAGCCCTGCACAGAGAACTACAATTGTAAAGCAGTGTCTCAATTTACATATGCCTTACCTTCATCACCAACTGCTTAACAAACATCAACAAAAAGGCTCGCAAGGAAAGAATTTCTTTTTGATTAGGCCGGGCTCCATCTTGAAAAGAGACATAATAGTTTTCACCATGAAATCCTTCATATATTTACAAAGAAATTACAGTAACTCCCCCACTGCATCCCAACACACAAATACGGAAAGCATTCTCAAGCAAACTGAACATTTCAATCATTGCTCTTCTTTTAGTTCAGTCATTCCATGTTAAATGAAGCCAAGCTAAAGATATCGACCTAAAATGTTTTCACACAAATAAATGAGCTTCAATTTAAAAGGCAGATGGCTACATAATGTTTCCTTTCCACATGGAAATCATTTAATCAACAAGCAGCTATATATATTTTCCAGGAAAGAAACATGAACATTGACTATATTCATACCCACTCTGAACTTAGGCATATATCCAGCAAAAATCCATGGGTGCTTCACATTCCATTGTAATATTTTCCATGTGTATTTCTTCTACATGGAGACAAACACTGACCCTAATAAACTGCTTTAAAATGTACCTTTCTACATTGGTTAGAATTTTGTATCTTGACTTACATTTTCTTTAGAAGTGTCACAAGAGTTTACGGGATATATTACCCAGAAAGCTGCAAAGGCATTCATTTTCTTAAAGCCTTAATACAATACGAGTTCCTTCCTTCAACACCTTTATCAGCTGTAATTTTAAAACCACAACTCCAATGCAGACTGCACCATTCCTAACTTATATCTTTAAAAAAAAACACCTGGAAAAATCCATCTTAGGACTCTAAGTTCTTCACACTAATGACAAGACACTGGCGCAAGCCTGATGAAGTTAGGCCTGATTCACGAAAGTTAGCAGATTTCATTATCTCTTTAGTGATCTATAAAGGTATCATCTTTGACCTTGGAGTTCAGAACGAAGCAGGGCAAAGGCTAATAGAGTTCTGTCAAGAGAACAAGCTGGTCATCACAAACACTCTTTTCCAACAACAAAAGAGGCGACTCTATACATGGAAATCACCAGATGGGCAATATCGAAATCAGATTGATTATATTCTCTGCAGCCAAAGATGGAGAAGCTCTATACAGTCAGCAAAAAAAAAGACCTGGAGCTGACTGCGGCTCTGATCATCAGCTTCTGAAAGCAAAATTCAAGCTTAAACTGAAGAGAGTAGGAAAAACCACTGGGCTACTCAGGTATAACCCAAACCAAATCTCTTATGAATACACAGTGGAAGTAAAGAACAGATTTAAGGAACTCAATTTGGTGGACAGAGTGCCTGAAGAACTTTGGATAGAGGCTCGTAACATTGTACACGAGGCAGCAACAAAAACCATCCCAAAGAAAAGGAAATGCAAGAAAGCAAAGTGGCTGTCCAACGAGGCCTTACAAATAGCAGAGAGGAGAAGGGAAACAAAATGCAAGGGAGATAGGGAAAGCTACAGAAAATTGAATGCAGACTTCCAAAGAATAGAGACAAGAGGGCCTTCTTAAATGAACAATGCAAAGAAATAGAGGAAAATAACAGAAAAGGAAAAACCAAAGATCTGTTCAGGAAAATTGGAGATATTAGAGGAACATTTTGTGCATAGATGAACATGATAAAGGACAAAAATGGGGGGGGACCTAACAGAAGCAGAAGACATCAAGAAGAGGTGGCAAGAATACACAGAGGAATTATATCAGAAAGATTTGGATATCCCAGACAACCCAGACAATGTAGTTGCTGACCTAGAGCCAGACATCCTGCAGAGTGAAGTCAAGTGGGCCTTAGAAAGCCTGGCTAACAACAAGGCCAGTGGAGGTGATGGCATTCCATTTGAACTATTTAAAATTTTAAAAGATGATGCTGTCAAGGTGCTACATTCAATATGCCAGCAAGTTTGGAAAACTCAAGTGGCCAGAGGACTGGAAAAGTTCAGTCTACATCCCAATCCCAAAGAACGGCAGTGCCAAAGAATGCTCCAGCTACCGTACAATTGCACTCATTTCACACGCTAGCAAGGTTATGCTCAAAATCCTACAAGGTAGGATTTAGCAGTATGTGGACCAAGAACTCCCAGAAGTACAAGCTGGATTCAGAAGGGGCAGAGGAACTAGAGACCAAATTGCAAACATGCGCTGGATTATAGAGAAAGCCAGAGAGTTCCAGAAAAACATCTACTTCTGCTTCATTGACTATGCAAAAGCCTTTGACTGTGTCGACCACAGCAAACTATGGCAAGTCCTTAAAGAAATGGGAGTGCCTGACCAACTTGTCTATCTCCTGAGAAACCTATATGTGGGACAGGATGCAACAGTTAGAACTGGATATGGAACAACTGATTGGTTCAAAATTGGGAAAGGAGTACGACAAGGCTGTATATTGTCCCCTGGCCTATTTAAGTTATATGCAGAATACATCATGCGGAAGGCTGGACTGGAGGAATCCCAAGCCGGAATTAAGATTGCCGGAAGAAATATCAACAACCTCAGATATGCAGATGATACCACTCTGATGGCAGAAAGGGAGGAGGAATTAAAGAACCTTGTAATGAGGGTGAAAGAGGAGAGTGCAAAAAACGGCCTGAAACTCAACATAAAAAAAACTAAGATCATGGCCACTGGTCCCATCACCTCCTGGGAAATTGAAGGGGAAGATATGGAGGCAGTGACAGATTTTACTTTCTTGGGCTCCATGATCACTGCTGATGGAGACAGCAGTCAGAAAATTAAAAGACGCCTGCTTCTTGGGAGGAAAGCGATGACAAACCTCAACAGCATCTTAAAAAGCCAACAAAAGTCCAAATAATCAACTTATGGTTTTTCCTGTCATGATGTATGGAAGTGAGAGCTGGACCATAAAGAAAGCAGACCGCTGAAGAATTGATGCCTTTGAATTGTGGTGCTGGAGGAGGCTCTTAAGAGTCCCCTGGACTGCAAGGAGAACAAACCTATCAATTCTAAAGGAAATCAACCCTGAGTGCTCACTGGAAGGACAGATCCTGAAGCTGAGGCTCCAGTACTTTGGCCATCTCATGAAGAGAGAAGACTCCTTGGAAAAGACCTTGATGTTAGGAAAGTGTGACGGCAAGAGGAGAAGGGGACGACAGAGGATGAGATGGCTGGACAGTATCTGCGAAGCAACCAACATGAAATTGACACAACATATATAAGTTTTTAGTTACAAAAGTTACAGACAAGAACTTAAATCATACTTCAGTCCAAAAACTATACGTGCATATAGCCGTAAGAGGCACAATAAAAACCAGAGAGTTTATTTCTTACAATATCAAAGTTCTTAGAAGTAAACATATATGAAAGTTCAAAATACATTTCTTAGCCTTTAAACATATTACTATACAGAATGTCAGTCATGTTTGGACTACTTTGTTTAGATTCTGGGATATCAAACATAATTAATAAAGAGAGCAATGGTCTGTAACACTGCTTTCTCAATGAAGAGCAGGGATGTTTATACAAACCTAAGCCTTTGGGAATAATTCCGCTGCGATCTTGAGGATTCACCACCCAGTAGTAATATTTCAAAGTATGCATTGCCAGGAGAACTGTCCCAACTCGTCGAATTGCATTGTAGATGTTAGCTGTTCCAACGAACTCAGTAGATAGGTAAGTGTACAGGATCAACTGAATCTATATCACCCAAGGAAGAGAAGACATTAAGATTTTACACACATGGAGAAATAAAGCTACAGACAAGTAGAGGCTGGATAATTACAACACCAAAGGCTTCATTTCTACACACATTTACCTAGTATGAAGGTGAACAGAATTCAATGAGCATCACTGCTATGCAGACCTTGTAAGATTGTACTGCACATATTTTATGTGAAAGAAGTATTCTTTTTTCCTTGTATCTGTATACCACTAATTCATATACAGAAGTACATTTCTCCATAATATTACAAGTAAAAGCCTTTTCAGAGACACAGAAAATGACAGTGATGTGTGAACTGTACAGAAATAGAATCATTTAGAAAGTCACTCTTGAGATCTCAAAAGCTTATAGCCATTAATAGGTGCTAAGGTATGTCAAGTCCTTTTATGCTAGAGCACTTGGAAACATTTTACCTTGGGTGGAGTATGAATCCATATTGCAGGGTTAAGAAGAATATGATCACACAGCTGCTTCAGCAAGGGCACTCCGTGGTGCAAATTGCTCAGATACTTAGCAAAGGCAAGGCAAAGATCTAGAACAGTTCTACTAATGTGTGCTTTGGAAGACTGCAGAAACAGAAAGAGAATGTGTTCAAGACAAGTTATAAATAATGTTTAATACAACCAAAACAGCAAGCACAGAGTCAAAACAAGGAGGGGAAAAATAAGCAAAAAATTTCATTTACCTTTTCAAGATTGTATCCTATTACAAGGAAGCCCTTACAAGAAAGCATTTGTTCTTGCATAGCAATTGAGTTCTTCAGCAACTCCATGATGAAAGCCAATAGAATGGAACTGAAAAATATATTACATTGAAGTACCATATTATAAGATGCTAAGGTTTGGTGTTTAAGAGCTGGGTTGTGTCTTGTTGGACTCTGAACCTATATCTCTCCTCAATCCAGCACCATATATTAAAAGCAGATCCAATCCTGCTAAAGCCACAGAATTCACACAACCTATTATAATTTCTACCTATGTTACTGTAGTCACTCTGTGGTGATTCCTGGATCCTACGAAGCACGGGTGGAATGAGTGCACTGATTAGCACAGTTCCATGAACCATTGTGCAAGTACTATTGAAAGACTCTATGCTGCGAGCTATGTTATAGTATACAAAGCATTATGCACGATTCATGCTCTGCAACATTTAAACATATGATCTGCTCTAGGACATGAATGTGACATATTTTTCAAATGCGTCCCTTAAAAAACCAAACCCTAATGTCTGGGGGGGGGGGATATACAAATCCCCTTTGCTAAATTGCAGTAGGTTATGGCTTGTGTTCCATCTGTTAGGATTTACTTTGCTAATTACAAGGAATTTATAAACTGTAAAGAATTAAAGCTATGCAATCCAGGAAAATAAAATCCAGCAAACTATCTTCTATAAACAGGTGTAGAAAGACTTCCTTTAAAAAGGGGTGCTATCTCTGAATTTCAATTCACTGATTAATCTGTAATGTTTCACTACGCTAGAAACTTGATATTGTCCAGGAAAGCTCTTTTCCATGTACCGCAGATACACTGTGTGATAACAAGGGATAGAAGCTTCTCTGTGCTGATGCCCTATTTTTGGTGCCAATGGAATGGTGATTGGCCCCCCGCACTCCAATTCTTCTATTGTTAATTCAAAGCCCTTTCATTTGTGCAAGTACATTAATTAATTTATAAGATCTGATTTTCGACTTGTACTCTATAGTTATAATTGTTTCAGTATTTCTGGTGTTTCTACTTGTATACATTTTAATAATAAACTAGGGTAAATTATTTTCCTTCTGTAAGACTGAAGAGCAGTTTTAGAAATATTTTAATAAAGCTAGGTAAGTGAATAAACAGACGCGCTTTCCATTCATGGACAGGAACTGAGGAATACAGAAACACAAACATCTCACACTTCTCATTATTTTTGTGATTTTTAATATATAAAGGCAGGTTCATATTTTTAATGACCTTTAAATTATGAAACTCAGAAACACGCAAGCCTAAGTACAGATATTAGAGTGGAAATGGAGGATCAGAAACACAAATACTACATTAGGAGCCAATGGCACTATAAATGCAAGGCAAAGAGTTTATTTTGCTGCATTTTTAAGGAATTTTGTTACCTTCCATATACGTATTTTTCTTAACACATTCCCCCTGAAATAACCAGAAGTTGCAAGCAACAGTATTAAGAATATGCTACAACAAATGCACTTTTATAGCCCATACCATGAAATATCATTAGTTCTCTGCACACACCTAGCCTTTGTTTTTGACAGTCCCACAGTGAAGTTCAAGTAGTTTGTATATACAAGATATCTTTCACTGATCAAGCAGTGGGCCAGGAAGATAAACTTTCTCTGGTAAGAACCAGCAGCTCTGTAAAAAATAACCTCTCACGCTCTTTGACAGGAAAGAATTCATCCCCAAGAAGGAGATTTTCCATAACCCTCCTTCCATAAATTACATAGCTACTGAATGATGTACAAATTTGTGTAGAAGACCTGGTGCCAGTAATCTTGACTTCATCTCAAGGTCTTCTCTGCAAATGATCTAACCTTGAAAATATAAATAATGTGCTCAATGCTGCAATATAATTGCATTATTTGAGGATAATTTTTTTCCTATAAAGCTAAACTGGCTGTCCTGACATCTTTACCTTTGCTATATTTAGATCTGCATGCCCATCATTTCATGTGCATTTTATCTCCGGCTTACTCTGTTTATCTAGATAAACCTCTCCCAACTTAGCTTAATAACAGTTGCTGCAAAGTCTAACTGAAAGATCAAGCACAAGAATTCTTAACCATTGGAGAGCATTGTTTTTCTAGCTGTTAAGACACATTCCAAAAAGTAAACTGGGAATTTGAATAAAAGCTCTTACCAAACAGTTGTGTCGGGCTGATCCAAAGAATATTGCCTATAGTCCAGCTGTGCAAACAGAGGAAAAAGCACCTGCACTCCTCCAATTGAATGCATTGCACTTTGGATAGAATGGGTTACGACAGCTTTTACATCCTGTTAAGGCCAAGTGGAACAAATTATAAATGTATATTGCTTTTGTGTGATTACTTCTAAGCATTCACAATGCACCTGAATGTTTCAGAGGGATCTCTGAAAATTATATTGTTACTTTGTTGACATGATACAGAATGCGAGGGAGCATGAACATATGTGATTATGAGAAGTTCAAAGAAAAAAGGTTAAAATAATTGTGGGAATGGAAAATCTATGGGGGGAGCAGAATAGAAGACTACATTTGAGACAGAGCAGGCTATAAATTTAAACCAAACAGATGGGCCTAAAGTCTTTTAAAGGACCCACAGTCAAAGCAGAACACAAACTTATCTAAGACAAGGAAACAACTGAAAACCCCATTCCCTTTAACTTGAAAACAGGTGGTGCTCTAAAATACCTGTAGCATGAGGGCATGTGGTGAATGAACAAAGATTGAATGGTTGTCCTTGGGTGAAGATTCTAAGCAGAGCTGTGCATCTGTAGCCCTTGGATTGTATGTAAAGGCAATAGCATTTGAAAGCTTGCCATCGTATAGCAGCTGTTTGTGATGGTCAGCAAGGAAGAGATCACTTTCCCCCTTGAATTTAAATGTTCCCTGAAAAGGAAGAAATAATAAAATATTAACAACAACAAAAACAACTAGAGTACAGTTGGAAAAATAAAATTCATATGCATTCGTATTTCTCGACAAATTAACAAAAGCAAGTTCATTATGCATTATTTAACGTAGCGACTGAAGTGTGAGATAAGAACAGTGTTCTTTACTAGGCACAGCTTAAGCATATAATCTCATATTTACTATTTAGAAAGGCTAAGGAGATGGCATACTTTGCAACAAGAGGGGAAAGTGCCTTTTAAGAGGTTCTCATTGCCCTCCCAGGAAGACATGCTTGTAATTTTTTTTCAGGGCTTTGAACTCTTGAGTTATATTTCATGTTATGATGAACTAGTTTAATATCATAATATCATAAATTTGAGTCAAAGTATTTGCAAAAAAACTGATGCAAAGAGAAATTCTGAAACTTTCATTTCCATTTTATGAAACAGATGTAGTTCAAACTCAATGGGTAATCTTAACTGTAGTTTGTTACACAAATCGTCAAATTATGAAATATGAAAAAGGGTTATTTGAACAAACTGTTTTTAAGATTGGCCAGAGTGTATTGTTTAGACAACATCCTAAGTTATAGCTATGGTTAATTTAAAATAACTCCTTCTCAGACGGAGACCTGCTCTGGCTCATTCTCGTAATGCTGAATCATGTATTGTTACATGTGAAGAAAATCTCAGATGATTCAGTTTGTATACATCATGTTTTTTTGTACTCTACCTTCCAGAATTCTCCATTAAGTCTTCAGGCAAAATTCTGGGAGATTTAGCCCATTGACTCACTTCAGATACCCATATTTTCCTAACTTATCAGGGGACCTAGTCCTCTGAAGCTGCATTCTAGGTCTCTATTTCCTGCAATCCATACTGTCTAAAGAATGCTACCACAATGCTTCCTGGGTGTTATAGTTCTTCAGGAGGTACCCTGTATAGAACCTAAGAGACGGCAAGGCCACAACCACCAGGAAACATTGCAGCAGCTTCCTCCCAGCAGGTAGTAAAGGGAATAAATGCCTAGAATAGTGCCTCAGAGGATTAGCTCCTGCTTCTTGAGAGGGAACTCCAGAGGTCTGAAGTTATGGGTCTATATGTTAGAACTGCAGTTGGATAAATTTTGGGAGCTGGAGTCCAAAAAATCCAAATGGCACGTTCCTATTTTACCAATGCATCTAGAAACCAGAAACTACAGGTCTATTAGTTGAATTTTATGGCTTTTTAATATTTAAATTTTTTTTATTCTTTTTATTTTTTTATATTATTTTATTTTTTTATTTTATTGGTTGAATTTTATGGCTATATCCAAAAAGCACCAGTTTTATACTGTGAGAATTTTAGCTTTAATTTGTTCTTGCTTCACCATTTAGCCAGATGTATTACAGACGCTATACACAAAAACAGATTAGAGCATTTAAAAATCATTTTGAGGGGACAGTTTTTATAACTAGCTAAAGATCTTCAGTTCCACTGAAATGCAGAAATACCTCTATACCATTAAATTATAAATACCTTGTATCCCAGACCAAGTTGATAAATAGCAAAAATCTGAGCTGCATTGAGTGCTTCACTGAAAAGATAAACAGCTGTCATCTGACCACAAAACACTCTATTGGCATCTGCTGTTTCTGAAGAGCCCAGGAAACATTTGTCAAATGTCTAAAGAGGAAAAACCCAAAATACACAGCTATGTTATAATAAAATCAGGTCAATGTTACCAAAGCCTTTAGAAATGGAAAGACATACACCCAAGTCACACAAACATGGAATTCTGTAGCAGAAGAGTTAATCACTTTAAATGTTATAAGATTCTATTACGCACTTATATGGGACTCTGACACTGACGTAAATGAGGAAACTCTCTAGGCCAATTATACTCCACCATGTACAGCTGTTACCCATTCAGTTTTGGACTAAGGAAATAACATGCAAAATTTGATTTGGCTGTAATGAAACTTTTGTCATCAGCTGTTCTCAGTATCTGTAAGAGGGTGGAGAAACCCTCTTCCTCAGTACTAAAGCAATCCCCAGCATTTCTATTTTAAAGCTTATAGTGAAACAGTGCTCTGCCTGAGGCCTTGGAGAGCTGTTGCCATTCAGAAGAAAATCTACTGGGGCAGAATTTTACACAAGGCACTTTTCTTATGAATAGACTAAGAATAGGGAAGAATTTCATTTGGATGGAATTTTCACTTGGATGTGCCTAATTCATGTATCATGGAACAACCCAAATGCTGCCAAATGCTGAAGTAGGCCTTTTCTTTTTCCAGTAGAAAATCAGTACATTAAGGGTAAATGCATGAAATTATAGACAAAAGCACACTATTTAATGAAAAGGAAAAAAGTGCATGGATAACATCCATTCTGAATTTTAAAACAATATTTTGAATGCAAAATAACTTTCAGCTAATTTCATAATCTGGGAATCAAACATATCACAGATTCAGTCCTCCAAAACTTATGTACAAAGATGTAGAATCGATGACTTATAACCACTGTTCATAAAAACAGTATTTCATAAAGGGTGTTTTGTTCTCATATCATGAGTGCATAGCTATGGCTGAAATAAGGAAGTTAATTCATTTTAGTCATTGTGACCGAGAAACCATGAAAAGGTGCCTAGTTTAGAAAAGAGAATGATGACTTTTTTGTTTATTTACATATAGGGCAAGTTCAAATTTTAGATCTTCTAAAATAAAATCATTACCCAGAAAAAAGCAACAATCAGAAGAGTTGTGGGAATAATAACAGGATGTTTAAAAACAATTCAAATTACCAATTTCAGTTTCAACAAAGTAGTAAGAGAGAAAGGAAAGGAGAGAAACAGGGAACATTTTGAACCATTCTGTTACTTACATCACTTGTATTGACAAACCATATTATCTCTCCATAAGATGCTAATTCCCCGTTCACATAACATCTCAGCTCACTGTTCTTCCAACGGTTATAGATATGCACTATAGTAATCATGTACCACTACATAAGAAATGTAAATGAGTTAGCCTAAATTTGAAGTAGTTTTATCTTCTTAACATGATGAAAATTATGTAACACTTAGAATAACTATCATAATAGTGTATCAGAATGTAGTGGCCTACATTCATTAATATCATTGACCCAGCAGATACATTATTACACAGTTAGCACAAGAGAGGCATTCAATGCCATTTCTGTTCTATGAACAAGACTGAACACTTGCAATGCCATACTCTAGTGCAGGGGTCTCCAAACATTTGAGCACGAGGGCCACATTGTATACAGTATTTTCCACATTGTGGGGGACCAAAGGAACATGCACGCGTGTGCCCACCCGGGCAGCTGCACACATGGACACCTGCCTGCCCGGATATGCACACACACATGCACCCCTGCCTGCCCAAACACCCACATCCTGCCCCCCCCACACGTATCCCTGGCGGCCCACTCTCCTGCACATGCATGTGCACAGGCTGAAGGGAAAAGGCCAGATAAAATGGCAAGACAGGCTGGATGTGGTCCGCAGACCATAGTTTGGAGACCCCTGCTCTAGTGTAACTATGCCAGCAGAAATTTGCACTCCACTAATATAATATGGATTTAGATCATAGATCATAAAGCAAACAGACATACCAAACAAATATGATTTGGGTATAGGTGAGAGCCTAATATAGTATAATATGGCAGACTGACAGATCACAACTCAGGAAACCTGGATTCATATCCACACTTGGCTATGGAAACTCATTAAGAGCTACTTGTAAAACCATTCCTTCAACATGGCAGATAACAACAGTGTGAGAGGGAAGTATTCTAACCCTAAGTATTAAAGGACTTGAAACCTAGAGTTTTGTCAAACATGGCAAAGCCCAAATTTCATCTAAAGAGCAATGCTGAGTGTTCCTTCCAAATAAACACTTTTTGCATAGACACTGAAGTCATCTTCTGAAAAGGTTGTCATAAGTATTAGTGAGTGGATGAATAACTGAAGGAAGTAACTTTCTACTAAATCTAGAGAATATTTTGTCTTTCATTATTATTATTTATTAAAGCATGTTTAAACCATTCTTCCTTCCTACAAATAATTTACATTAAGATGAGGTATAACTGAAGAATATAAACTCCAAAACGTATCAAAATGAAGAAGCAACGAAAACAACAACAACCAAATAAGCCAAGTAAAGTGCCTTGATGAACTGATTTTGAGCTGGTGCCAAAACAACTGTGTGTTCCTTGGGGGGGGGGGGGGATATGTCACAGCTAGAATGCCATGACTGAGAAATCTCTCTTGCTTATGGACACATGGTGCACCCACAGTAGTTGAAATACAGTCTCCTCTGATGATCTTACATCTTTTAAACTGCAAATTAAACCCACACATCAAGATCTCCAATCTCTCTCCTTTGTAAAAGACAGAAGGCAGAGCAGAGTAAGCAATAACATACTCCCAACACCACTAGAACCAGATGTCATTTCTTTCTCTAGAAAAGACACCACCACAAAAAGATTCTACACTCAAAATTCACATTCGCAGGATATCTAACATGAAGACAAAACTCACCTTCTGTGGCTTGAAATCAAATTTCACACAGTGCTGGAAGCCTTTTCCTTTTGATTTAATCGAGGTGACAACCAAACAACCTCCCACAAAATGTGCAGAATAACCCAGTCCTTTGTTTGTTCGAAAACTGAAACACATTATGTAAAATAATTAGATTCACCGTTTATTCACAAGTTTCTACACACAATATAGTTTATTAGTCACAGTGAATAAGCTACAATTATATAAGCTATTGTGCATGAAGACATCTTTAAAACCAAACAAAAACGAAACAAGTTGAAGGAGATACAAAGTAACACACATACATACCAATATAAATAAGGCTTATCTTTGTCTACATTGATATTATTCACAGGATCCATTCTTATCCAAGTGTGAAAGGTGAACCCATTCTGATAGGGCCACTTGGCTATGGGAGGTAAGGCAATAGCCTAAAAGAAGTAAGTTAGAAGAAAATAGTCAATATCAGAAAGGAAGTCATGTTGGTTGCAGAATTAGCAACGATTCAATGAAAGATTTATACATGGTTAACATCAGGTACAACTGATGCACATTCACAACAGGCCATAATAAGGAACACACCTCACTATAGTCTTTGTTTCACATTTGTAAAAATAATCTATCCTATTACATCCAATATTTAAGAAATGCTTAAAACTCTAGTAACAGAGTTTTTCTATCAAAAAGCAACATGCACTGTTTCTTGACTTCTTGCATATTATTTCATTTCACACTGTCAGAAAACTTAAGTATTCAAATAAAACTAAGGCTTTGTTTTCATGCAGGCAAGGAAATTCAACAATACTTTTCAAGCCAAAACACTGTGCTTCCGCAAAAAGCTCTTAAAAGGTGTATGTGGAACTATTTTCTTCCCAGGCATTTCAGCGTCTTTCAAATACTATACCGCATAGTGAACAATTCCTCCTGCTGCACTTCACAGACTTGCAATGCAAATCTCAGCACAGATTTCTGTAATCCTTGAGTCAAAGACACTGTCCAGATGATCAACAATAATGAACAAAAACATCAAAGAACTTGGGTGTCAGCAGACTCCTCATTACATTGCTAAACTGTGCAGATATCGCTTTCCAAACACAATGCCATAAATCCTTCTAAAGAGAATCTATCAGTAACCAGTTTGCATCTGTGAGCAGACACCGTCTGGAAGTACATAAATGCAATAAATTTTTAACTAACATTATTCCTTAATGCTGCATTCTTATGTAGAACCATTCTGATATTTTATCTATATTTATGTTTCTGTCAAAACAATGAAATATATCTATAGGCCTATATTTCAATATTGCAGTAACAGAACAGAAAGTCGGATGCCTAGACACCTTCATAACAGCCCTATAGACATTTACAACCCTCTAGGAAAAATCAGAACCCTCTGTTAATCACAGCTGGCATCCAGTCCTAAAAGGGTTAATCTCAGTGTGAACCAAACAATCTTTCAAATCATATCAAAATTCATCTGAGTATCAAAGTAAAACAAGTTGCTCCACTGTTGGAATGATTCTATGCAACATCAGCTTGTTACTTTCGACACATTTTATTTACCTACATAAATGTTATGTTCCATAAACATAAAATGAAATCCAAAAAGTAAAAAAAAAAATTCAATTGAATTGAAAGCATTCCTACAGCTATGAGAAAATCTTTAAGCACATATACTTAAACAGAAACCTGTTCTTGCAACTTGTGGAAAGCTGCAAGTGTAATTGACATTTAAAAAATCCTGCAACTATGAGAAGTTAAAAATAAGAAATACTCTAAAATCAAAACTTAGGTAAAGGTAAAGGTTCCCCTTGACACATGTCCAGTTGTGTTCGACTCTAGGTGGTGGTGCTAAATCCCGTCTCCAAGACTTAGAGCCAGCGTTTGTCCATAGACAGTTTCCGTGGTCACGTGGGCAGCGCAACTAGACACGGAACCTTCCCACTGTGATGGTACTTATTTATCTACTCGCATTTGCATGCTTTCAAACTGCTAGGTTGGCAGGAGCTGGGACAAGCGACGGGAGCTCACTCTGTCCCATGGATTCGATCTTACGACTGCTGGTCTTTCGACCTTGCACCACAGAGGCTTCTGCGGTTTAACCCGCAGCACCACCATGTCCCCCCCAAAAAACCGCAAAACTTAAGTTGGAGGCAAATGCTTAAGTAAAATATATATATATATTTCATATGTAAGTTTTTAGTTACAGACAAGAGCTTAAATCATATTTCAATCCAAAAACTACAGGTGCATATAGCCGTAAGAGGTACAATAAAAACCAGAGAGTTTATTTCTTACAATATCAAAGTTCTTAGAAGTAAACATATATGAAAGTTCAAAATACATTTCTTAGCCTTTAAACATATTACTATACACATGAAAACTGTTTAACAGTGTTCTGATCCAGCCAAGTCAGTTTGAATCTATGGAAGAAAATCCATGTTGACCCTGGTGGTGCTGCTGCAGGGCTACATGCTAGCTACTTGTTTAGATCTGGTGCCCAGGACAGTGGTGCCTCGATTGATACGACCATTTCGAGTTACCACCAGCTCGGGCTGCAAAATTTTGCTTCGATTTGCAGCCAGAGCTTAGAGTTACAACCAGAAAAAGGCGGGGGGGAAGGCGGGAATTCAAATTGCTAACCGTTGGTGGCGAAGAGGCTGCTTCTTTGTAGTTCTTTTGCCGCAGTGGTTAGAGAGTGTGCCATTGGAGTTGGCTTCGGACTGCCTGGTAAGGTAAGGTGCTGCTTTCTACTTTTTAAAAACTGTTCTGGGTGGGTTTTTGGGCTGGGTGGTGGAATTATGTTTCTATGCTGTGATGGGTCTTGCAGAGTTTGTTTTGGGGTTTTTCCCCCATTTCCGATGAGTCTTGAGGAATTTGTTTGCTTTTTCGGTCCCCCCCCCCATTCCTGATGGATCTTGTGGGGTTTGTTTGCTTTTTGCTTTGCTTTTTTGCATTTCTGAAGGCTCTTGCATGGTTTGTTTGCTTTTCTTATTCCCCCCCCACTCGGCTGGAACAGATTAATCGCATTGCCGATGGGTCTTGCAGTGGGGTTTTTTTTTGGGGGGGGGGGTTTCTTCAGCCAGAATGGATTAGTTGCATTTCAATGCATTCCTATGGTGAATATTGCTTTGACTTGCAACCATTTTGAGTTACGACTGGCGTTCCAGAACCAATTAAGATCGTAAATTGAGGCACCACTGTATCAGTGTTGTTGGTATCCAGCATGTGTGGTACGGTTCTTGGCTCCCCCTATATTTGTATTTCTGTCAGTTGTTTACATTTCCCTTCACTGTAAACAACTGCATTTTGCCTGTGTAGCAAATTACTGATCTCTATAAATGGTCAAAAAATTTTCAACTGGAATCCCTATTGCTTTTACTAAGGTAGCAAACTTGTAAGGAAGCCTCTTCAAGAGATTGAAACTAACAACCAAGTGCCTATTGGAAAACACTTAATTTGATGTTTTAAAAATGACAAAATATTGTAACAGAGAACTTGACTATTCAATGCAAGTTAACCAATGGAAGCCTGCTCTAGTTCCAATATCTAGAATCTCTTTAGATCTAAAGCAATGTTTGGTTCAGCAAAAACATTGTGCACACTTCATCTATTTAGAAAGAAACTGGTCATTTCAGCTAAATGTTGGCGATAAAATACCAGTAATGCTTCTTTGAGGCTTATGATGGGGTTATCTCCAGTGATAGCCTCTTTTGGTAAGGTATGTTACAGTGAATTCATTTCATATTAAAAAAATCCTTTATATTTGCAGATATGTATGTACTTTTAAACTATGTTTCTGAAGTTTGGAAATTAACTGGTGTTTAACATGCCTGGACCTTACACACTCTCACCATTGCCAAAAAGCTGGAAAGATAATCATACAACATCTGTCATTCAATGTTCAGAAGATCTTACTACATTAGCTGCATATGTATTCTGTCAATGTCAACTCCTAGTGACAGATATTTTTGGACACATGGTTAATTACATGCATTTATATTAATGTATATGCCTAAAACATTATATTATATTTCTATTTTACATATATATCATAAATTTTCTACATTCCCTTTTTGTTTTTTCCCTTCCATTTTTTTTCTTTTTCAATTTTTAAGTAAAATAAAACTGATTTTAAAAATGAAGGGTATACCAATATGTATCAAATGAAGGCAGAAACAAAAAGGAAAAGAAAGGGAAAGGAAAGGGGGGGAAGTAAAAGAAAAACAGGACAGGGACCTGAAAACTATCCACATAGGCCAATTGCCCTTGTTTTACAGGAACAATTTCAACAATTCAAGGTAAAGCACATGACATTCCCCACAAGTACTATGGGAGTTCAATTGACGTAGGCATGTACACTCAACCTATTAAGTCAGTGGTTCCCAAATTTTTCCAACTCGCAGCCCCCTTGAGCAGCAGCCGTGGTGACAAAGCAGGACGGGTGGCAAGGGATGCAGGACAGAGCAGGAAGCAAAGAACCGCGAAGCAGCCAAAACCAGAGTTGGAAGGGCAGCAGCAACAGCACCAGCTGGGCAAAGAAACAGAGAGAAGATTCCGCCATGCTGCTGCCTGGGTTTGGCGGCACTGTGGGGTGCTGCAGAGGCCACAAGTGTGTCATGGCACACACCCTGTATTAAGTTATAATAAATGGTAGAGGGTATGGCAGAGCAGTTTGCTTTTATAGCTTTGCTATAAGACATGGCTACATTTTCTTCAGAAATACAATTGCATAAAGATAAATTTTCACCCATGGTTCGGTGAAATTTGATGTATCAGATTTCCTATGTATCATGTTTTCATAGCACTATCTACTGCTGGGAAAAGGGGATCATTTAATCAGGCTAACCATTAGAAGACACACATGAAAGCAAAAGGAATAGAAGCATAACACTGAAAATTACTTACTGCAGCACTTTTTCCTGGAAAGTTGAAGAAGGCATCAGGTCCATATTTCTGAGGCATATGTTTTAATACAGACAACAGTTTTCCAGCATGGGGAGGCTAGTTAGAAAAAGATTTTGCACATAAGCTCACTCATTATTTTAATACGATAGGCAGTGACTACCCATAACTAAGAATTTGTAGACTTTTAGTACTTTTATTCATTTACAAATTACAATAGTGCTATTCTATCCAAGTGATAGCATACATCCTATAATATATATTGCATAATTCTGTTCTGGTCTGTATTGTATTATTTAATGTTTGTCTTTGAAGGTAATAAAGTAATTGCAACCTATTAACGGTCTAGGATGTAATTATGCCAGCTCAGTGAAAGTAACAAAAGGTTTACACGGTCTACAATGCATCATGTGGAGCTGAATGACGGACATGCATCAATTGTTTATTTTACTATCTGGTTAAAACATTCTCCACTGTTCAATGTTCAAATCCTTCTGTCAAACTTAAAATAAATGTATAAATTGTATAAAAGCCTCTTTCATCACCTGAATTAAACCCCTTTCAATGAAATAAAGATTGTTGATTCTTCCTAGTGTAAATTTCTACTTACCCATTTTCCTTTTTCTCCTTGAAGTTTGCTGAAATACAGCTTTAACTCCCGAACTGTTACATTGTAGCTTGCTAATACTCCAAGCATATCAACTAAGAGATCTGTGAAAAACAAGTTATTAGATTTAGAGCTAATACCTGCATTTCATTTTACCCATAAAAAGTAAATTTAAAAGACATTATTAATTTAATATAATGGAAGTTATTCTAAATTCTAGAGAAACCCACCTGCAATCATATTGTCAGCCTTATCAATTCTCTGAAGTACTTGCTCAACAAGACCAACTTCTGTGCAAATTTGCAGATTTCGTATACTTTTCTTCAGGATGGCTGTAAACATGCTCCACACCTCAGCCTGGCAAGTGACATCACACTTATCCAACAAGTCCACCATGCAGGTAATACTCTCACCTTCTTGTATGATAAAGTTCATTTCCAGATCAAAGTGGCCTCCTACAAGCTTTAATTTAAAAAGAACCACCATTAGCACACTTTCTCTTCTGTAATCTTTATATTACACAATAACAGCATTTCCGTCTTCATCACTACATGCTACAAAAGCTTGTGGGCATCAACAGAATGTTCAGATTAGACTAGACTGATAAACTAAACAAAGAACTAATCAACTGGGCAATATAATTCAACATGTGTGTGTCTTCAGGAATACCGTAGGTCTTATTGAGCTCAATGGGGACTGAGAAAGGCAATTTGCTGTTTGAAGCAAAAGCAGTCTTAACAGCAGAGGCACCAAACTGACAATCATCAAGCAAGGGTTGCAGTCCCTGATGAGTTGAGCAATCCACCAAATCTGAGGGTATGATGGCCTTTTGCTCTGTTAAGAAGTGTTCCAATAAATCTGGTGTGAACAAAGCATCAACATTCACCTCTAGAAGATTTATCATAATCTGTTATCTCCTTCCACAGAACAGAAAGGCTTTGTTTTATCAGACCAGAAGATTCGACTCTCACCCAAACAATGGAGCCAAAGATGGTGATTATCCAAAAAAGCTTTGGCTTGCTTTCAGCAAAAAATCATCTGTGGGTGAAAAGGCAGTCAAGCCCAAAACAGCTAACAGATAAAACATTGTGGCATCAACAACTAATAAAACTGAAAACTGACAATGGAGGGAAAACTAGGAAAACAGAACAAAGGGGATATAATAATACAAAAAGGACAACTACCTCATCATTGTTTTTCTTTGGCAAAAAAAAAATCTCTGAAGCCACTGTTGTGATGGTCAGAGAAGGAATGAAAGGCAGCAATGGTTCTCCTTGAGCATGTAATTCAGGTACGGGCAGACATCTACTGGCAAAACTCACCTAGTAACAGAAGCTTCTGAATGGAGCACTTTATATAGGCATAAAACCGATATGTTTTGACTGCACAGATATCACAAAGTAGAGCCGTGGATATTGCTATGGTTTTCTCTACATGAGATCCCATGCCCAGCCCTACCAATTATCTGCAGTTCACATCTTCCTTTACATGTCACTTGCATGTTCCTCAAACTGATGAGAATGAATTGTCCCTCACTATCCACAGCCTCTAATACTACCTGCCACCTGAAGACATGTTTCATCAAACAAAAAGCTGTATTTAAGTCAGTGTATGACATCCGTCTGGGATGTACTGTATAATGTTAGCACTGATGATCTATAACTTAACAGAAACTAATCTGATAGTATTTCTCTATTAAAATACATTCATTCTGATATGAAATTCACCAAAACGGTCACTCTTTCTTGCTTGTCCAGCAGCTCCCACTCATTACTCAAGATCTGAAGTGTTGGAGAAATATGCAAGTTGGGAAAGCACATTCTTCAGCACTCTCACCATAAATCAGCCACAATGTCATGTACCTCAAGATTAGAAAGCTCTACTGACTGTACCTGGATTTTGGGAAGAGAATACAATGACAATGGAAGCGAACAAATAAGTAGCATTTGCCTTCCCCCCCCCCCTTAAAACTGGTAGTATAAGCAAACCAAGGTTCCTTGTTGAGGGACAAAGATATTATCTGACAAGTGGTATCTTTGGTAAATCTCTGTGTTTGTGTTGCTGGACTTCACACAAGTTAATGAAAGCAGAATGCATTGGCAGACATTTTTCAAACTAGTGCAAAAATGGCAGGCCTAGGGGAGTGTTTCAAAGCTGCTGGTGGTACATGTTTTCTAGCAGAGTTGGTCACTACACACCCATCATGTAACTGATTCAAGCCATAATTTAGCATTATTTTAACTAATAAATCTTAGGTGGACTGGCACTAAATCTTAGGGAACTATGTTCTCTACCTCCCATTGCAATATCAGGATCAGAGAGCAACCTTGTGGCAGACGTGTCACCTGCCACAAGTGATGACCAAGTAAAGCAAGACATCTAACTAGAATACCTGCTCAAACAGTGACTATCAACAACCCAAAAGCGCATGCTATTTTTATTTTAGTTATTTATTTATATTCTGATATTTATAAATTGCTTACTATAAATTTCTAAGCAGTATGCAAACAAAAATACCATTGTGGAAAAGCCAGGATAGAACTAAGTTTTCAATAAAAAACAGAGCAGTCAATGTCTGTTTGTTGTACCTTACTTTGCTTTGAATGTGGCTTTGCTTTTGTTTACCGTTTTTAGTGTGGTATTTGTTTGATCCTTTTTAGTACTTACTGTATATACTTAAGTTATTAGCTTTAAATATTGTCTTTTAATGGTGTAAGCCACCTTGGATCCTTTTTAAAGATAAAGATGGGATAAAAATATTATAAATAGATAAATGCATGCATGCACATGCATATGCACACACACAGAGACACACACAGGTAAGGTGCTTGAAAAATACTGTGACCAAGGCCCTAATCATAGCTTCCATGGGCGAGGTATATATTATCTCAAGTCCCAGATGAAGAAATTTGCATGATAAGTATAACATCCAATCAAGCAGGCAGAGGTTCAAGACCAGAAGCCAGAGGAGACAGTTTGTTCACCTCAGGCAGTTACTTGGTGAGCTATAATGTATACTTTATGCATCTGATGAAGTGGGCTGCAATCAAAAGATTATACCACCAAAAACATTCTTTTAAGGTGACACAAGATGCAAAGTTGACTTTAGAGAAATATGGGGGTGGTAGGACAATTGGACTTAAGAAGTTAAATTTTAAATCACTATATCTAACTTCAGCCATCACGGAACTTAGGTAGCCAATTCTATTTAACTCTAACCAGTGCCATTTTCTCTACTCCCACTCTTCATAATGAAGAGCAATGGGGCTGTTGCACCGTTGTGGTAGTGGTTGCAACAGCAGAAAGGGCACAATGGAGAGAAATGAAGGAGGAAATGGCACTATAGGAAAGAACAGAATGTGAAGGCTGTGCCGTTCTCTCTAAGGCAGTGGTCCCCAACCTTGGGCCTCCAGATGTTCTTGGACTACAACTCCTAGAAGCCTTCACCACCACCTTTGCTGGCCAGGATTTCTGGGAGTTGAAGTCTAAGAACATCTGGAGGCCCAAGGTTGGGGACCACTGCTCTAAGGCACATGTGGCAAAAGTATATGTGTGAAATCTCTTACTGAAAGGAGTGGAGTAGAGGAGAGATAATATAGCAGAAATACTCAGATTGGGGGGAGTGAGAGATGCTTGAAAGGAAAAGGGGAAATGTAAGACAGAAGAAATAGTAACCCCAAGAGGTAAGGTGCAGGCAGACTGCAAAGAAGAATGTATAGTCACTGTTTCTATGACTTTAATAGTTTGTCTGGGGGGAGGAGACATTCTCCAAAACACCAGCTTTTCTCTGTGCAATATTTTGATTCTTAGAAAGAAAAAAATAAGAAAAATACATGCAGTAAGATTTTCAAAGGAGGGGGTAAGGGGAGAGCTGCAGGAACATAGAAATGTATTTGATCATTTTCTTAAGCCACCTTGGTTTCCTAAACCAGCAGAAAGGTGGCACAGAAACAAAACTTAACAGCCAACTTAATGCACCATCTTCTTCAAAGGAATTCAACAAATAAGAAACTAATTCACCTTTATCTGAGCTAAGTAGGTCAGGAAAAACCCAAAGGGAAACAAACACAAGACAAAAAAATGTGGGAACTTAAAGACTATTATATTTTAATGTGAGTTTTCATGGATTAAGCCCACTTTATCTGAACTAACAGCAACTTATTTTCAGTAATACTAATATAATGCACATCTATTATATAGTTCTAATGTGCATCTAACAGAAATGTAACATTGGCGCAGCTGTTAAAAATATTATGTAACTTATGAATTTGCACAAGCATCACTTGAATTTATACTTATGGACCAATAATAGAACGATATGGGCCAATGCCAATCTCTGTATAAAATTGTAAGGGGGGAAAAAGCCCTGGCTCAGTGGTTTCTTACACTTACAAGTTAATGGATCTGGTTCAAACTGACCATCAGCTACCATGCCAACACTTTGTAAACCATACATTTTGCTGTTAACTAAAGTGACCTCACCTTCACCTCAATTCTCTACCACTCATCTTTCACTTTTGGCTACATGCACCATTGTCAGTAACCACCCATCCAAGAAGTTGACAAATTAGTTTTTCTATCTAATCTGCAAAACACAAATAATTCACTCCCTATTAGAAATCATACATTCTTAGGGCCAGATACAAGGCTTAAACATCTCACATTTAAGTGTTTTATGAAATTACTTTAAGAAAATATGGTAAACAGTTACATGCAATTTGAAGTGAATTTGATATAGTAGTAATATGCAAACATATTATAGACGGACATAAGCACACATATCTACAGTATGTCATATTAACCCTTTCTAATGGCAATTTGAAGTTGATCAACCTTCAAGAAACAAATTTGCTACCAAAGACAGGGATCACATAATCCAGGTCTGTACACCGGCTACTTATTATCTGAGCTGCAGTAATGGCTGTGCACAGCAAAATGTAATCTCGGGAAATGTCACCGTAAGTTATGAATATCTGAGCAGCCTAATGCACCTTACTAGCCATGAAGTGTGAGAATGTAATCTTATTACTTTTTTATGGTTGTATTTTTTTGAATAATGTAGCCTTTGAACTGATGTATAGTCTTTCCCTGCACTTTAGCATGATTTGGTCTCCCATGTCATACAGTTCATTTTTCAGAACTCCTCAATTCAATGTATTTTAAGTCTTAGGCTCAACTTCATAAACAATCTTTATAACAACCCACTGGGTGATATAATATTTTCCTTCTCTAGATTGTGGTATAATGTGTAAGCATAGAGCAATGATTTTAAGGCAACACATTTGAAACATTCAAATACATCTTCATAAGTTTTACATTTCATTTTAATATTTGCCTTGGCTATTCATAAATTTAAAAAAGTCATAAATATATCAATATCTGGATGAATTCAAGAAGCAATGACAACCTTTTGTGGTTGATATTTGTAGACTACACAATTTCATCCCCTTCAGCATTGTTAGCCTCTACCACATTGTCTTTTTTTTCATGATCAGAAACAAAAGGCTAAAAGCGATGATGCTGGAAGATGGATCCCTCAGGTCAAAAGGCGTCCAACATGCTACTGAGGAAGAGCGGGGGATAAGTACAAGTAGCTCTAGAGCTAATGAAGTGGTTGGGCCAAAAGCAGAAAGGACGCTCAGCAGTGGACGTGGCAGGAAGTGAAAAGAAAGTCCAATGCCGCAAAGAAAAATTACTGCATAGGAACCTGGAATGTAAGATCTATGAACCTTGGGAAGCTGGATGTGGTCAAACAGGAGACGGCAAGAATAAACATCAACATCCTGTCATCAGTGAACTAAAATGGACAGGAATTGGTGAATTCAACTCAGATGATTATCATATCTACTATTGTGGGCAAGAATCCCGTAGAAGGAATGGAGTAGCCCTCATAGTCAACAAAAGAGTGAGAAAAGCTGTAATGGGATATAATCTCAAAAATGATAGAATGATGTCAATACGAATCCAAGGCAGACCTTTCAACATCACAATAATCCATGTTTATGCACCAACCACCATTGCTGAGGAGACTGAAATTGAACAATTTTATGAAGATTTACAACACCTTCTAGAACTGAGACCAAAGAAAGATGTTCTTATCATTCTAGGGGACTGGAATGCTAAAGTAGGGAGCCAAGAGATAAAAGGAACAACAGGGAAGTTTGGCCTTGGAGTCCAGAACAAAGCAGGGCAAAGGCTAATAGAGTTTTGTCAAGAGAACAAGCTGGTCATCACAAACACTCTTTTCCAACAACACAAGAGGCGACTCTATACATGGAAATCACCAGATGGGCAATATCGAAATCAGATTGATTATATTCTCTGCAGCCAAAGATGGAGAAGCTCTATACAGTCAGCAAAAAAAAGACCTGGAGCTGACTGCGGCTCTGATCATCAGCTTCTCAAAGCAAAATTCAAGCTTCAACTGAAGAGAGTAGGAAAAACCACTGGGCTACTCAGGTATAATCTAAACCAAATCCCTTATGAATACACAGTGGAAGTAAAGAACAGATTTACGGAACTCGATTTGGTGGACGGAGTGCCTGAAGAACTTTGGATAGAGGCTCGTAACATTGTACACGAGGCAGCAACAAAAACCATCCCAAAGAAAAGGAAATGCAAGAAAGCAAAGTGGCTGTCCAACGAGGCCTTACAAATAGCAGAGAGGAGAAGGGAAACAAAATGCAAGGGAGATAGGGAAAGCTACAGAAAATTGAATGCAGACTTCCAAAGAATAGCAAGGAGAGACAAGAGGGCCTTCTTAAATGAACAATGCAAAGAAATAGAGGAAAATAACAGAAAAGGAAAAACCAGAGACATGTTCAGGAAAATTGGAGATATTAGAGGAACATTTTGTGCAAAGATGAACATGATAAAGGACAAAAATGGGAGGGACCTAACAGAAGCAGAAGACATCAAGAAGAGGTGGCAAGAATACACAGAGGAATTATATCAGAAAGATTTGGATATCCCAGACAACCCAGACAATGTAGTTGCTGACCTAGAGCCAGACATCCTGGAGAGTGAAGTCAAGTGGGCCTTAGAAAGCCTGGCTAACAACAAGGCCAGTGGAGGTGATGACATTCCAGTTGAACTATTTAAAATCTTAAAAGATGGTGCTGTTAAGGTGCTACATTCAATATGCCAGCAAGTTTGGAAAACTCAACAGTGGCCAGAGGACTGGAAAAGATCAGTCTACATCCCAATCCTAAAGAAGAGCAGTGCTAAAGAATGCTCCAACTACCGTACAATTGCACTCATTTCACACGCTAGCAAGTTTATGCTCAAAATCATACAAGGTAGGCTTCAGCAGTATGTGGACCGAGAACTCCCAGAAGCACAAGCTGGATTCCGAAGAGGTAGAGGAACTAGAAACCAAATTGCTAACATGCGCTGGATTATAGAGAAAGCCAGAGAGTTCCAGAAAAACATCTACTTCTGCTTCATTGACTATGCAAAAGCCTTTGACTGTGTCAACCACAGCAAACTATGGCAAGTCCTTAAAGAAATAGGAGTGCCTGACCACCTTATCTATCTCCTGAGAAACCTATATGTGGGACAGGATGCAACAGTTAGAACTGGATATGGAACAACTGATTGGTTCAAAATTGGGAAAGGAGTACGACAAGGCTGTATATTGTCCCCTGGCCTATTTAAGTTATATGCAGAATACATCATGCGGAAGGCTGGACTGGAGGAATCCCAAGCCGGAATTAAGATTGCCGGAAGAAATATCAACAACCTCAGATATGCAGATGATACCACTCTGATGGCAGAAAGGGAGGAGGAATTAAAGAACCTTGTAATGAGGGTGAAAGAGGAGAGTGCAAAAAACGGCCTGAAACTCAACATAAAAAAAACTAAGATCATGGCCACTGGTCCCATCACCTCCTGGGAAATTGAAGGGGAAGATATGGAGACAGTGACAGATTTTACTTTCTTGGGCTACATGATCACTGCAGATGGAGACAGCAGCCACGAAATTAAAAGACGCCTGCTTCTTGGGAGGAAAGCAATGACAAACCTTGACAGCATCTTAGAAAGCAGAGACATCACCTTGCCAACAAAAGTCCAAATAGTCAAAGCTATGGTTTTTCCAGGAGTGATGTATGGAAGTGAGAGCAGGACCATAAAGAAAGCAGACCGCCGAAGAATTGATGCCTTTGAATTGTGGTGCTGGAGGAGGCTTTTGAGAGTCCCCTGGACTGCAAGGAGAACAAACCTATCAATTCTAAAGGAAATCAACCCTGAGTGCTCACTGGAAGGACAGATCCTGAAGCTGAGGCTCCAGTACTTTGGCCATCTCATGAGAAGAGAAGACTCCTTGGAAAAGACCGTGATGTTAGGAAAGTGTGACGGCAAGAGGAGAAGGGGATGATAGAGGATGAGATGGTTGGACACTGTCATCGAAGCAACCAAGATGAATTTGACACAACTACAGGAGGCAGTGGAAGATAGGAGGGCCTGGCGTGCTCTGGTCCATGGGGTCACGAAGAGTCGGACACGACTAAATGACTAGACGACATTGTCTTTTTTCTACAACAATATGGTATCTGTAAAATAATATTTTGATGTTTCTCAAAATCAGTCAAAAGATATCACTATCTACCTGAATACTAAAATACCCGTCATATGCTTTCAAGAGAGGCTGCAATGTGACACAATTAGAGAAGTAACCAGCTACAAGCCTTGTCGATCCAGTTTGTTCAATTTATAAGCCTAAATACTGTATGTCTGAACCTGTCATTCTAAATATACTTAATTTAGCAGCAGTGCGCCATTAAGTAAATTCTGACCTATGGTTGAAAATGAACCTCAAAAATGCAGTTATCCATTGCAGTCTGTTTGGGATCTTAGCTAAAGATATATTCACAACACCAACTTATATTGCAGCAGTACCTGCAGAGCAAAAAACATAAAAGTTAACTAATAGCTCATTTTTTAATAAGGTTGGTTCAGATTTGATAAGCAAACTATGGATTGGAAACAAGTAAATTAATTCAGACCTCCCTCTTCTCCCATCATGCTCTCCTGTTTCTTCTCTCATGTACAATGTAGTGACAGGTCATATTTCCATGTACAACTTGATTTGCTGGCAGTCCACATTTCACCAAATCTTTTTCCACAATTCAGATGTAACAACAATAAACTATGATGGTATTAAATCAGGACAAAGAAAGGAAATCAGAACATACGAGGCAAGAACGGAAAGAGGGAGCATGATAGGGGGGATTTGTTCATTTATCCCCAAATTATTATTTGTTCTTCTATCTAAATAAACGCATAATTTGCAATTAAATACAAAATAGACAGCTGAGAAACTTCTAAAAAATGTCTGTCATAGTAAATTTGTTAGGCTATAGAGTTCTCTTAATTAGGCTATAAAGTCCTCTTTCTTCGGCTGTAGCAGACTAATACAACCACCCCAAGGAATCTAGATCTAAAAAAGGAGCAACTGCATATATGAAAGGCAATATTCAAATTTCCACCAGATGACCTTAAAAGGGATTCGTGGTCTCCAAGAAGTCCCAGATCTTCAAGAGCAGCTTTTCAGAAGCTGCAGAGGACTGGGGAATAAGAACAAAGCAATGTGTGAATGGAATTCTAGTCGTAACTTTGAATGCAATCCAGGGAAACACCCAATATAGATTATTCCACTCACAAATGAATCTGTACCATTTATACAGATATTGACATATTACCTTTTAAGATTTTGCCTCTCAACCACAAAAACAACACTAATCTATAACAAGTCTTTCCAATTAAAATGTATTTTAAAATATTTTATATACACACATAATGCCTATGTAAACAAGAAAGGATAACAAACATCTTTTAGATCAATTAGATGATCAATTAGATATACTGAAAAACATACTTGTTATGAGGAGAAAATTTTTCATTTTCTGTTGGGAATTTCTGAGCCATTTGAAAATGACCAAGTGATAAGTACACCAGGACAATTTTTTGCTGAAAGTCATATGCAAAGAATGTGTCTTCCTATACAAAATGAGATTTCCAAAATCCATTACATCACAGATTCATATATAAGCAGTGGAAGCCTACAAATCACTTAAACCATGATACAGAGGCTCCTTTTAAAATCTGCATTTACCTATAGTAAATACTGCCATGTTGTTTAATAGCTTGCTAGTGCAATCTTAGAAAACTACTGATTTATGGTTGTGACATATTTTCAAAATCAGAAATCCATCACTGCATGACATCTACTAGAAAGTCAGTTCAAGTTGCATTACTCTAAATTTGAACTCCGCATAATATGGAAATCACATACCAAAAAACTGTACCATATTGGTTACTTTAGCTTCTGAACTATTAATCTCATTTCTAGGGATAAATGATAGTTATTTGTGAATATGCCTATATCAATTTACAACATTTTTCAAATAAGTTACTCAGCATTTCATTATGACCATCATAAGACACAAAGGAAAAGATAGCAGAAATGAATGACATTTATCAAACCTGCAAAGGCTCCCATACAAAAAAAAGATAAGGAAAAAGCAAGTATCCTCTCAAAACAGGGATCATATAGAACACATGATACTTGTTTTGAGAGGATACTTGCTTTTTCCATAGCAGCTTTCCTAAAGCAGAATTCATAATGAGTTTAACTAAACTTATTGTGGAGAGACCAGTGGTGAGGACATCTCTGTCAGTGGGTTGTTGCACTCCCCCACCTGGGGCCCAAAGAGCAGACTGGTTTACCATCAGGGGCAATGGAGGGATTGGGAACCTCCAGACTGAGTGATCAGCAGGGGAAGGGAACAATAAGTCCCAAGTACAGGATGCCAGATCTCAAACCAAGCCTCTATCCCACAAGACAGAGGGAAAGAACCCTTTAGTTTACCCCTAGTGGATGGGGCATATGATGGCAGCATTGCCACAAGGGAGCTCAGAACCACCACCTGAAAGAAACTTCAAAAAGCAGACTTGCCAGAGGACTGAAAAGAAGCCACTTTTGCACTTGTAGGGTCAGAAGGAGAAGTCCCCGAAGGAAGCAGACTGGGGGAGATACCTTGGAGGATTTCTCAGGAGCCTGCTGGGTTGAAGACTCACCTGAGGAAGATGCCAAACCATCTGTGGAGTGGGCCTACATTCTCAGCAATATGTTTTTCAATAACTTTTTCCATCCTGTTTTCTCCTTAGCACTGAGGTATCACTAATGCACTGGTTCCCAACCTTGGGTCCCCAGATGTTCTTGGACTAAAACTCCTAGAAGCTTTCACCACTATCTGTGCTGGCCAGGGTTTCTGGGAATTTTAGTACAAAAACATCTGGGGACCCAAGGTTGAGAACCACTACACTAATGTATTTAAGGAGCCATTAATGCTTCTGTTTATATTTCAAAATTCTATATTTCACAAACCATGTTTTTAAAAAACATATTCTGATTGGAACCTAGAAGTGTGTAACTATGTCTACTAATGCCCCTGTCCTGCAACACAGTATTTAGGTACAGTATTTAGGCCTGTAACTCCTATATGCAGTATTGTCTCAGAGATCAACAAAGCAGTCTTCCTCAACCTGGTACCGTATAGATATTTTCTGTTTCAATTCCCATTAGCAACAGTCAGCTTGGACCACGGTGAGGAATGCTGAGTCATGCAATTCAAAACATCTGAACGGCAACAGATAGGGGAAGACTGCACTAGACATTACATACATTTCTTTTGCTCTCACACTCAAATGACTGAGAGGAAGCCAAGAGTGAAGTAAGACTCTGGAGGAACACACACACTGTTCTTTGGAAAGGAGCAAATAAACACGACCTCATACTGGAAACTAATGGAACACTAAACATATTTACCCACTTCTAGGTTCTGATTAGAACATGCCATCAAAGGCAAGCCCTATAATATAGCTATATCTGCTCGGACTCATTGCAGAGGGATTTGATTGATCGATCTATCGATCGATCAATCAATCTTATATGCCGCCCATATAGTCTACTCTGGGTGGCTCACAAAACATGTAATAAAAACAACTAATATGTAATATCAGTTTCCAACATTAACACAAAACAGAATAGATAAGATAAAAAGAGAGAATTACATAGTGTCTGGAGGGAAGGCCTGTCTATATAACCAGGTCTTGAGTTGGTTTTTGAAAATGACTTCAATGTAAGGATTTAAATAAGGAACTTTTCAGACTATGATACCTATTCCGTTTATGATACCTATACCTTGCTACCTGTCTCTCTCCCTCAAAACGTCCCACCCATACTTTATATACAGAGACGCTGTGGATGACAAACCCGAGGGAGTCCCAAAAACCTGTTACTCAAAACTGGGCCTTCGCTGTGGTCACCATATTGCTTGAACATGCTCCCATCTGAGGTACAATTAGCCCCATCCCTCCTTGGATTTAGGAGACAAATTAAAACCTGGCTGTTCTCTCACAAGCCTTTTATGGCCTTACACTAATCTTGCTTGAGTGACTGGGTTTGTTTGTTTGTTTTTGTGTGTATAAACTTGTCTTGTTTTTGCCACCTAATATTATTGTATTTGGCATTTATAACTTCAAAATTATCTTTCTATTGTTGTTTGATTTTTAGAGATTATGTTCCTTGCTGGTTTATGTGATCCTTTTAATATTATGTGTTATTCTGATTTGTTTGCCACCCAGAATAGCGGCTTCGCCACTAGTTGGGCAGAATACATACATGCATGCAGGAAGGAAGGGAGGAAGGAAAAATCAGGCTAGCACAGCCATACTGAAATCCAGGAAGAATCCTCTGTGGTACAATCGCATAAGGGCTATCAGGAGAACCCTACTTGCCATTATCAATAGTCCTACCACCACCCAAAAAAACAAAACAAAATAAAAAACCAAAGAAAAACCTTAGATGTATAACCAGTAATCTGATCACCATCTTGAACAACATCGTTTCTCCCATACAGGTCTTGGATGGATGGCTTGTACTTATTTACAGAAAGCGACCCAACCTGATAAAATTACCAGCAACAAGAGACCTTCCAGGAAAAAGAGACAGCCAAAGGAACCAAACAGTGTGGTACCTACCCTCTTATCTGCCAGCAAATCCCTACCACATTCTCCATAGGACAAACAGGCCTATCATTACACCACCAACACCTAGAGGTGCAGGGACCACATATTCTTCCCTGTGAACTTTGGAAAGCTGCACACACTCACACAACCTTATCCTCCAAATGTTTTATTTTAAAAATGTATGATTGCTGACAAAGTGCCCCTTGCATTTTCTGGTGACTATTTTTAAACTAGAGTATGTGTATGTTTTCACAACATAACAAAATTGCCCTCGCATGCTCAGAGAGCACACATGGACTTCTTAGGCCAAAATATTTCTATCAAAGTTTTAAATTAGGTTTGAATGTGAGAGAGTGCTCTGGGGTGCATTAGGGCCCCAGGGTGTATACAAGCTATATATAATGTTGTGTGCAACATGTTGCCATTACTGCACAAAGTAATACAGTATGGACACAAACCCTGACACTGGAAATAATAACCTTCAAAAATCAGTTCCCCAGGACACTATCTCTGACTTCAAGATAGTCATCCTTCAATAACAGAATGTGAAGGACAGATACTAGTGCAGCTGAGCAAGAATGTATCAAAAGGTTCAATTCCTACCTCCTTTAGCTCAGACAGGAAGCCTTTGTCCCAACCTCACTAGTTGTGTGAATCAGCTCATCTACACAGAGATGTCCACATTATCCTCCTAAGCAAATGCAGGTGATTTTTCACTCTTGTAATTTTTGCTTTTGGCCCCTTAGTATTATTACAATCTCCCATCCTCAAGGGTTCACCTACATGTAAAGTCCATCTGTTATAATTAGATTGGTTAAAGTCTTTCACCAGGATATATGCATTAAACTGATTTTGTCTCCCCTTGAAAATATGCATAATTATCTGCCATCTGTGGCATCAGTTCATATACTTAAGGAACTGAGCTGCAGTCCATAAAAGTTTAATCCTATTTATATTTCATAGCATCTTTCCTTGAAAGAGCAGGAGGCATCAGACATCGCATTCCCACCCACTCCTTCCTCCTGACAACAACCCCGTAAAGTAGCTCAGGCTAGGAGACAGACTGTCTAGTCTCTAAGGTGCCACTAGACTCTTTGCTGTTCTTTTCCTCCTTTGAAACTATATCAGACTTTTCATGCAAACATTTGTATTATCTATTTAATGTGTTTTGTACAATGCCACTCAATCAAATATTATTTACCAAAAAACAGACATTTTGCTTATCATAGACTTACTAGAATTCCATGCATTTGTCATTCAAATTATGACAGAACATGTTTATTGGTATAATTAAATTATGTTTCCTAACGCTAACTGGGAAAGAGGTATACACTTTGCCAACATATGTCTTAGATGCACAGATGATTTCAATTAACGATTTGAAAAACATTTGTATATAACACTAGGTGGTTCAGATTTCAAGACATAATTTTCGTGTGTTAAAGGGATAAAATAAGGGAGGGAGTTATAAAGACCCTATATCAATACATGGAAAGCAGCTACAGCCCCTTCAACAGTACTGGGACAGATGACAGTAACATTGTCCCCAATCCTGACATCCCGCAGAACTCATAGCGCCATTTTATATCAGCGGACATGTCCAAATTATCTCCGTGGGCAGAGCCATTTAAAGCATTAGAGGTCATCCAGTCTAAAAGTGACTGACCAAGTACACTTTCTCTAAGAAAAGACAGAACTGGCAAAGCAGCTGACACAGAACACAAGTCATCTTGGTCATCCGAAACAGATGAACATCCACAGAAAGTGATCTGTCAAAAAAATTTTTCCAGGGTAATGACATTCCAGCTCTAAGTGTCCGGCCAGCATCTCTTGGTTTCAATGAGTCTTACCTTTACGCAAAGAGTTGATGGATATGTTCTTGAAGGCTTTCGTGGCCAGGATCCGATAGTTGTTGTGCCAAACAGCCCGAAAACCCCACAATAACCAGTTGATGGATATTTCCTTGCACAGGGTCTGAAAAAACACTACTGCTCACACAAGGGAGTACTGCACAAATGGGTCAGGGCAATTGTATTCTGGCCTTTGTCTTTTGCCTTGATTCCATACAACAGTTCAAAAAAAATTTAATTAAAAAGAACTCCCAGACCTGCTTACCTTATTCTAAATTGTCAGCTAATCCTATCATTTTGATGCTGTCTGCAAATGTTATGAGCATTCCTTTCAGTCTTTTGTCAAAGTTATTTATAAAAAGATTGGTCCACACTGGGACCAGGATAGAACCCTGGAGTATTCTATCTGTGAGGGTGTATTATCAAAAAACCCTTGGTGAAATCAATAGGTATTATATCCAAAGCATGCCTCCGATTTTTCGAACTAGCAATTCTATATTGAACTTACTACAAAAGAGAAAGACCCTTGTTAGTGTTCTTGAGACACAGGTATTGGCTTTCAATAATCTTTTTTTTTTCTAAATGCTCACAGATGGGCTTATGTGTCCTAAAACATTTCAAGATATTGATGTCTAGGTGAATGGTTGGTAGTTGATTAATCATGTCTCTGTGTGGCCATTTAATCCTATCCTGCTCAGGTCTCATAGTATAACCCACAATGATTTTGCAGTATTTTCAAAATAATGCATAGTATTAACACTGATTGCAACAATGTCCACACTGTCTCTGTTAAGAAATGAAGCAACAAATTTGAAATATTGCATTAAAAATATTAAATCTGATCTCTAATTATTGTTTTGTTTTTTAAAAAATCTCACAATCACATTGATGTGTATCACTTTTTGCTTAGAATATTGAAAAAACATGCATCGCACTGCCTATCTGAAGTTACCCATATCTATGTCTATTTAGATATAAATGTTGGATTGAACAACGTCTTTGTACATTCTGTTAACACAAGATCACTTTTATGAGCTTAAAGCAAACTGTTCCTCTCTACCTTAAGTTAAAATGAATCAATGCATATGATTGCACACACCCTATAATAAACCTTACAAAAGCAAAAGGGATGACCGCCACCTTATGGGCATTAGAGGTAGTGTGCAGAAAATAAAACATCTGAAAATCTTTTCTATACAGATGCAGATGTCTTCACCTTATTCTCCAAACTGCCTCAAGAACTACACAGTCTTATCATTTTATGATGTTGTAAATTACAGTTTAATTTATAATGCAAGAAAATGGCCACATTTTTTCCTACTTCTAAGCTTCACTGAAACTAGTAAATGGTGTTCAAAGTTTAGTAACATTTATTTGTTTGTTTGTTGCCTTTCTCCCCACAGGGCATCCATTTTGTCCACTCCCTCTTACACGTATAGAAAATGTTGCATCAGGCTTGAGTTACTTTGGTTCTTGATCTCATCCACCCACACTTAGGAATAAGTACTACTGAACTCACTAGGCCTTGTATATGATGTGGCAGTCTCAAAACCCAGTTTAAATGGGTGGAAATACAGCCATGGCCCTGAAGACACAAACCTAACTTCTGTGCAATCTAAGATCAGTTTTGCTATCTTTTAGAGAGCTTAGCGGTTTAGAAATAAAAAAATTTTGCAATTGTATTAAGCTCCTTCACAGCACCCTTGATTTTGTACATATATTTTAAAATGAGAAGCTGACCAACTCACAGTTTAAAAATCCAATTCTAGAACATATAATCAGAACTAGACTATCGCAAAGTGACTATGTTAATCTGTTTCTGTGTGCATAATTTTGCAGTACCCTTAAAATGCACACATTTATTTCTGTGTGAGTTTTTGTGGATTACAATCCACTTCCCTCAGACATTATTACTTTCCTTTAAGCTATCTGCTTTACCCAGACTAATTTAAGTATCTTATATCCTCCAGTAGTTACCTGGTGACCTGAAATCTTACCCAGTTACAGCCCTATCTCAGATAACTGCTGCACCAGCTTCTCTGACAGTTCAGGTTACAAACACCTACCTGCTGCCATGCAACATTTTATCCATACACTCTTAGAGGTAATAAATATAATAATGATGGAAGCGTGCATTGCTGTAAGTCGGCCCTCACGAGTGGCCATAGAAAGAAATCCCATATGAATTGCCAGGAAAAGACCCAAAAATTCAGCACCTATTACCAAAACCGACACTGAAACAGTAACTGAGAGCTTTGTATAAAAAACTACTTTTGAACATTTCCAAGCAGAGCAATTTACATTCAACTGACATTTTTAGAGCAAGGTATGAATGTTATACATGGTCCCTATATATCCCTAAATAAGTGCCATGTTGCATGGGGAGAAAAAAGCATTTTTCAGTATAAGTTCTTTCTTTAAATGTTCATAGGAAGATATGATCAATCATGATATAGGTATTTCAGAGTGTTCAAAATCCTATTGTGCAACTACACATGTACAACTCAAAGCTTTGCACACAGCACTAAAACTGCTCTCCTCGAAGTATGTATTTCCACCAGCCCATTGTACAATCGGTCATGCTGGGGATGTGCAACTGACTGTGCAATTTGATAGTGCAATTCCTGGTTGCTGGGTGTAACTCGCAACACAGGGCCTGTTTCCACTGCCAGAATAAACTGGTGGAGCAAGCGTATTTTTTTGGATTTGCGCCTAAGTCACGTGGACTTTAGCATGAATCCCAAACTTCTGTGGTGGTGTGTGTCGCCCTCTTGTCAGGTGGGTCTGATGAGGGACAGGGGGAAAACAGGAAAGGAAGGAGGACAAATAGAAAAGGGGCAAGAGTTTTTTTCTGGAAAACCCAGTACTGTACATATGCACACATACAAATGCGCGCGCGCGCACACAGAGAGGGAGGCAAAATGATGGTTTTTTTCCCCTGTAGATACAAGAAACCCAAACCTCCCACCTAGAGAGCAAGCCAGTGAAGGAGGAGAAAGAACCATGCTTCCCTTTGGGCCTCAATTCCTGAAGAAACTCTCCCCATGGATTCCTGTGGTTTTTATATATAGGATTACCCCAGATCACAAAAATATGGGTCCCTGGCATGTCTTGGATTGAAAGTCCGTGGGCACAGATGGAATTTATAATTTGATGGTGGTTTGTTGGGAATTCCATATAAAAATCATATGAAATCATGAAAGGGGTGGAAATTGGAAGAGGGGCAAGGGATGAGGGTGGTGGCAGGTGACTGAGGAGAACAGAAAACAGGAAGGAATTGGGGGTGAAGAGAAGAGGATGGTTGAGGAATGGGACAGCTTAAAAGGAAGGAAGGAAGGCCTGGCTGACTGGTAGCTGTCAAAACAAACAAACAAACAAACATGGAGCAGAGGTATTCACATATGGGGAAGTGATTAATTGGAATCTGCCTCAAAATAAACAGACTTCTAGCAGGGAGCAGAAAAACTCACTTCCCTGGCAGAGTAGTCCGCTCATGCACGTGCCTTGTGTGCATACTTAACTTTGTGTCGTGTTTTTTTCCAGCAGAACATGGATTTTACTGTCAGTGGGATAGAGCCCACAGCTACAAACAGGATGCTGCCAATATATTATAATACAACAATTTCCTGAGTTAATACACTGAAACTATTTAATACAACTTGGGACAATATATCACAAAGATGGAAATGAAAATCACTCAAGATGTCCAACTGCAAAAGCAAGCGCATGAGATTGGGTGCAGTGTCTGAAATCCTGTTACATAGCTTGTCGTGACAATCCTAGAAAAGTGAAATTGGAAGAGGCCTAGAAGGCCATCAACTCCAACCTCCTGCTCAATGCATATCAAATGGTCATGATATAAGTAGCAGCAGACCCCTGCTGATTGAAGGCTTCCTTTGGTGACTCAGGGCAAACATGACTTTATTGTATTGTGTGTTAATCATGTCCACTTCAAGATGACTTTTAATCAGCTGTGATTTGCCGCTGATGCTGATATAATCCTTGTTGTGCACAGAGCTGCAAAACAGGATTTCAACTATTGAATACAATAAACACAGAAACCTGATTTGATCATATTTGAGTGCAACACATTTTCAAGATCACAGTCTTATTCTAAAACTTATGCACAACGCGAGCAACTGAAGACTTTTGTACTTTTAACTATGGGGGGGTCACCCTGCCACACTTAGGTGAAGACAATAATTTCTTTTTTTTAAATTTTACCGATATTCATGCATTCTGAATAATTGTAAACTTTCATAATAAATATCAGTATAATACTAACCAGCTCTTAACTGTAAATAACAATCTGAAGATGAATAAATGGGTTAAAGTTCAGCTTGACATGCAATTTTGCCTGGAAGAGAAATACTGTACTGTCTTGTCCATAACAAGTACTGTAAGCTGGTAGGCCTGTTCTAACATAATCAGAAACCAAACAATTTTTAACTATGTATGCATCACACAAGCTGGGTGAGGGGGAAAATACTACTCTATTCACCACTAGAACTAAATCATTTCAGAAGCAGTGGGTTGCACAGACTAAGGCAGACAACTAATTAGAAAAAAAGCCAGTAAATTTCTGTGTAATTTTATGCACTGGCATCTCATTTCTGAAGGAGCACTCTGGCAGAAAGAGTTGTGAACAATTAAGCTGTTTAAGTAGCTCTTTGATAACTACAAGCTAGTTCATTACAACAAGCTGTACAATTTATTGACAAGATGTCTTGTCCTAGTCCATACAACTGCAACAGAAAAACAAGAAGAGGACTTGAAAGTCATTGGAAACATAGAAAACATTACTCTTAAACTGGTTAATTGAGACCAGATGTAGAGCTACAAGACAGTCAAATCAATTTTGACAAGCTTTTGTTGATTCGTTGTTAGAATTCAGCAAATAGTTACAAGCAGTGAAAGAACAATAAAAAAAACCTTATGCAATTATTGTGTCAAGCATTCAAAGTTGTTCAAAGGCCCAGTTTCATATCAATTAAATACAAGATCAGAATTATCATGGTCAACGTTTACTCCTGTTTCCATCAGATTAGATTGAAAACATGTTTTAAGAACTTGAAGCTCCAAGCACTTTTCTTTTTCCCTTGATGTATGTAATTAGTTGGATCCAGAATCTGCTTTTCATAGATGGGAGGGTTCCATGGAGGAATGCCATTGGTGAAAATCATAGAGGTAATAATTCCAGATTTGTCTTCTGGTGTGTCTCCTATCTCACTCCCAGTCTGGAGAGCTGGGAAGATACTAGCAGAGACACAAGTCTCAGATCATGCTGTCCTTTTTACTGATCTTTGCAACTGTACAGCATACGCTTCACAAGCCCATCTTGGATGAGTTTATACATGCTGGGTTTACACAGTGGTTGGTGTAATATGATATGTTGTCTGCTTTGCTTTCATAGTGAAAATAGCAGTGCACCCAAGTAATTCAGAGTAATTATACCATAAAGATTACTACTGTGAGAGCTACAAGTTAAAATTTTGTATAATTAAAAGGATAGCATTATTTTCCCAAAGCCAAGGTGTTGACCACCACACTGTCTGAGGGAGGTACATATGAGCAACAGGTAAGAGAGAAGACAGGTAGCCACTTCACTTCGGTTCTCTGTGCTGTTCTCAAAGAATTTGTTTTTGTTGGGCTCTTGCTTAAAATGTGTTTGGCAACATTGCACAGTTTTTACTTGGCAACTACACTACAGATTAAAAAGTCTAATAATTGCATGTAGCTGACTGCGTTTGTTACCAGTCCTTTATGAGGTGCTTTTGTTATGTGGCATCAAGATGTTTCTGACATTTGGTGACTCTATAAATGAGTGCCTTCTATAATGTCCTATCATTAACAGCCTGCTCAGCTCCTACAGCTTCCTTTACTGAGTCAATATATCTCATATTTGATCTCCCTCTTTCCCTGTTGCCTTCAACTTTTCTTACCTTTTTTTAAACTGCATTAGTTCTTACTGTCTAACCAAAATGTTGCTTCAGTGTAAGGTAAGAAGCTCAGGTCTCAAGGAAAAAGACAATTATAAGGTCACAGCCAACAAAAACAAACTTTCTTTCACTAAATGTAAATACCAAACATCCTTTTAGACTAAATTATGTCAAACTTCCACAGGCAGCCATACACATATATATTACTGTTATATATCTGAAAATTCAATAAAACCATATTATCCAAAGGTACAACCAAACTGAGAAGAAAAGAATTGAGAAAAGTACTACACTTTGAAGATGAAGCCAAAAATCAAAAGCTTAAATTCAACATAACTGTTGTTGTTGTTTAGTTATGTTGTGTCCAACTCTTCATGAACAAGACAGACAAGCTCCACTTCTTCCATTCTAACTCTCCCATGTAGAAAGCTAAATCTGGAGAGGAGTATATACCCAATGAGCACCATCAATACATAAACAGAGGTTCTGATATTTCACTGTTTCTGATCAGGAAGTGAAAAGAGAACTGCTCTCCTGTTCAGATTTAGCCCTGCACACATGACAACTAGAACAAGGGAAGGGAACAAGTATGTTCCTTTGTTCATGGATTAGGATCAACCATTTCCTTCGACACCTGAACGACCACTACTGTGGGTGGCTGGTAAAAGAACTTACATCTTCTCAAGCAAATGGAGCAAGAGAATACATCCGCTGAAGTAAAGTGCAGATGCAATTAAATGCATATGCATAATGACAAACTGGCAATATTCATTTCAAGTGCATTTGGTACAAATTTTAATGGGTTGCTTTAAATATACTGGTAATTAACAATATGACCTTGAAGCACCTACAGAAAAAGGACTTCCCATGTGAGCTATTTTGAGTAGAGTTTAAAAGCTGTTTAGCTAGTCTTCCTACAAGTATAATAGAAAATGTCAGTAAGATGTCAAGCACCTCTTGAACTACTATTGAACAACTGGCATTGTGTAGACAAGACATATATAATAATTTACAGAATGCAAACTTTCAAAATTGTTCCTTTAAAACACTTGTTCTTGATATAGTCTTCTTTGGACACTTGCAATAAGATAAAGTTTCATGAGGCTTACTCTGATGTAACTGGTTACAGGATTGCAACATTTCACATACATTTGTGAAAAATAGCCAGACGTTTTTCTTAAATATTGATAGCATAAACTCACACGTGTTTATTCATAAGATTCCCCACTGCTCAACAGGACTTCACAACTAGAGCAGGCCCACTAAATAAATGGAACTTATGGAGGAATTGACTCACCAAATCCCCACTGATTCAATGGACCTACTCTAATTGCAACATACTACTGGATTTCAGACACTATTAATTATGCTTATGATTGGGTCTAAAAGGATAGAGGCCGAAATCGTATAAACGTCTACCTATAGGTAAGTATGGCTGGACTTACAGTCTGGGGACAGTGCAGCCCGTGACCAAAATGTACCCCAACCAGCCCCATTTAGAAAAAAAAAAGTTGAAAATTCCCACATGCCCTCTAGAGGGCATGGGGATAATTTTGCCTCATACTGGTTGTTCCCAGAGGTATTCTAAACTAGAAAGGGGGCTTTTATCAAATCTGGAAGTTGCGTTTGAAAAGGCCTGCTAGGCCTAGGTTGGCATTTCCTGGGTGACAATTTGCCCCTACATTCTCCATCGGCCAGTGTGTATCATATACTACAAATTCAGACCATCCTATAAATAACATTACTTAATGACTACACAAACATTTTTGCTTGCTTACTACAAACCTCTAGCTTTATATCCTAGATTTGTCGCATATGGCACTACAAATAAGTGACAGCTTCTCTCAAGTACCATATTTTTCCGTGTATAAAATGATACTTTTTTCCTTAAATAATTTGAGAAAAAAAAGTGAGGGTCGTTTTATGCATGGAAGGCAGATGTTTAACACTGCTTTTTGCGATGGCACAGGGCTCAGGAAAAAGGAAGGGGAGATGTTGCTCCCTTCCGTTTTGCTAAGCTCCATGCCTTCTCAAAAGGAAGGTGTTGCTCCCTTCCTTTTTGCTAAGCTCCATGTCTTCTCAAAAGGTGAGGGCCACTGGGTTTTAACAAAAAGGAAGGGGAGGCGTTGCTCCCTTCATTTTTGCAAAGCTCCATGCCTTCTCAAAAGGCAAGGGGCATGGGGCTTTAGCAAAAAGGAAGGGGAGGCATTGCTCCCTTCCTTTTTGCTAAGTTCCATGCCTTCTCAAAAGGCAAGGAAAAGCGGCAGCCACTTTGACAGCCGCTTTCCTTGCCTTTTGCCAAGGTATGAGGCTTAGCATAAAATGGAGCCCTTTGATCCCAGCCTTTTCTAATTTGGGGTTAGAAAAGGGGGGTAATCTTATACTTTTGGTTGTCTTATAAACAGAAAAATATGGTAAGTATGAATTACATTTCTGAAAGACTGAACATCAATGCATTTGGGGAAGAGCACTCTTTTTACCTTCTAATCTAAATTCTGTCTACCTTTAAAACAAACTTCAATATAGGAATTTTGTCAACAGTCCTAATAATCAAAGTATATGAAAAACAGGAGGAAATCACAAAAATATATATTTACATGAGCAAAAGTTTCCACAACACAATCAAGGAGGGCAAATTTTTATTTTTATCATTATGAGAAAATAGAAAAAAGCATTCCAACCAGAAAAAAGAACCAATCATGTCTGTAGGGAGATCAGCATAGCAGTACAGTAGCTCAACTTCAGCAGTTAGCAATATGTCTGTCAGTATACATTAAAACAAACAAACAAAATTGAAGATCAACGGGGAGTAAGTGACTCCCTTGTCTACCATGCAGGTACCCACGAACAGAACTTTGCTTTCCTTATCCTATGGGATAGGAAAAAAAAAACTACACTAAGAATGATCAGAACATCATGAAATGTTAATATGGCAGAATGAAATCAATAAAAGAGCATATGCTGAGCTACAGAAATTTTAACTGTCAATTTTGAAGACAGGTTGTCCAGCTAAAAAATGAATACCATGAGATTCACAGGTACCCGGTAGTCCCAACTGTACTGCATATATGCCAAAGTGTACAACACAGAATGAGAAAGTAAGATCTTATGACCTCAATCAAAGACATGTTATTGTTTCATGTTGAAGTGTCTTCTAATGAAGTTAGTAAATGCAACAATAACCAGTTTCAAAATGTTCCTCAGCACAAAATAAAAATGAGGTATTTGCAAGTACTTTCAATAAATATTTTCATCTTCTATGAGTCTAGTCAAACCTATGTTTTTACTTTTTATTTTGACTGTGACTAGGCAAAAATGATTCCTATAACCTTCCAAAGGTTTTCAGTTAGCATCACGTTTGTTACTTTCATAAACTACAGGAAACAAATGCAATTTGAAAGGCTGCCCAATTCTATTTGCTTTTTTTAAAATTGTGTGTTTCACCTCATTTCTAAAAACAGAACACTAGAACAAAGGTTGTGCAGCTTGTCTATGATGGTTAATGGCCAAGTTATTCCTAAACTAATTTCTACTTCTGTTTCTGGTATTTTCATGGCAGCAACATACAAGGCACAATTGATGAACAAAGCAGGTCTAGAAAGATACAGTACTAAAAATATACCATCTATATTTTATAAGTTGGAATGGTAGCAACAAAGTACCCAAAGGCATTCCTGCTTCCTATAAAAATTGCTCATATTCAGACTGCAATCTCATATTTAATGAGTCATCCATATAAGTGCTGCCTCTTCTACTATTCAGTATCCCATTGCTCCTGAACACACTTTGCAATCACTGGACTGCTTTTGATGAGGAGGGTAGTTCTGAAGAATTTCCTAAGGATCTTTTCTGTTTCTTTTAAAAAAAAACCCAACCTAAGCATAATGATACTGCCATGGTTGTCTGTACTCTTGTTTTGACTCCAACCCCATCAGCACTCAGTCACTTCCATTTGCGATTAGAGGAAAGGATGAGTACAATGAGGTAGCTGAAGAAGTGCAGTATGTAGCATGATAGTATGCAGAACAGCCTAAAAGCAGCAAAGAAGCAGCAAAGAGTGAGGTTAATTAGAAGTAACTGCAGAGTTCGGAAAGTTAGTTTCAGAAGATATTAGTTAGATATAATGCCAAGAACACACCACCTATTAACTATCACTGTAGTCACAAATGTTGAAAGGTAACCCTTTATTTTCCCAGTTTTTGAAAGTCAATTACAGTAGTACCTTGTATTGTTTTTACAAAAAGATGAATGCCACAGGTTACTGGCCTGCGCTACTGAAAATATTTTCCCATTCACTTTTTCATTACAACAATAGAACTATGGGATATTCTTCACCAGTTTGGTAAGTCGCATCGTAGTAACAATAAAACTACTGTTACAAAGATACAAAGGTAGTGCAATATTATCTCTGGTTAAATTACAGTCCTAATTTATTTAATCTTCTTGGCAAAAGAAAAAAAGGGGGGTGAATTGTTCCAGCCCTTTAAGGACTAACAATTTTATTTCAGTACAGGCTTTCGTGGCTCACAGTCCAGACACTGAAGTTTAAACTGTTATGTGCCATCAAGTCAGAACTGATTTACAGCAACCCTAACAGGGCTTTCAAGGCAAGTGCTTTTAAGGAGTATCTTTATCAGTTCCACAACCCCAATGAGTTTCCATAGCTGAGGAGGGATTTAAACCCAGGTCTCCTGAATCTTAGTCCATCACTCTATCCATGCCACCAGACTGGGTACTTGGGGGTTTATATACATGACTGGTGTATTTCTACATATTGCCATGGCCAGATGAAAATACAGATAACAGACAATGTGAGAATGACCCATTAGCACACTCTCAAACTGCACGTTATTTCACTTACTAGGTCCTGGCAAGGACAACAGCTGTATACCAGGTAGACTTGACTGACATAAAAATACTAAGGGATATTACTGGGGCATAGATCTGAATCTGTCTAGAGAGGCTTTATACCTATGAGATAGTATACGAAGCTTAGTTATTAATGCATGTAATATTAATGAACTATTGCCATTTTCATCTGTTGTCTGTATTCTCATCACAGGGGTATGTACAAACATGCCAGTCATGTATCTGCAATCCAGCGTCTGACAAAGTAGACTTTGATCAATTAAAAGCTCACATTGAACTAAAACTGTTTTACTGCTAATTTTTCTTTCACCAGCATGCTGCGACAGCCTAACACAGCTACCTCTCTGGAACTTGTTTAGGGAATTAGTCATGGTAATCTGTTGCAGCAAAAACATCTTGTGACATCCAGAAAACAAACAAATCTTATTTCCTATGAGTTTTTGTTGCATGTGACACAGTGGGCAGCCATCCACAAGAGTCCAGGTATTTCTGATATAACTGGCTAAAAAAGCAGCCATGTCAGGATAAGTACTGTACTGTGAAACAGCAAGGCGCTCTTGGGCAATGGCTGCTCTGACTCTTTGTTCAGCAACATGCAAGGGATGCCAGTGTCACCGTTACTTCTACTGTTTGAATTTTCTTCCTCCTCTGGGTTGGCAAGGATGATTCAGGGGGGTGGCAGGAGGCTTCATAAGGGGTGGCAGCCCTTCTCTCCCCGCCTCAGGAAGCAAAGAGCTTGTGCCAGCCTGAGAAAGTAACTTGCCATTTGTAATGTGTTATTTGCAAAGCTCACACAGTTTTTACTGAGAAGACTGGGGTTTGAGAATAGAGAGGAGCAGCCAGACAAAAGAAAAAAAGAACTTTAAGGCATAAAGAACAGAACATCCAACAGAAACTGTAAGGATGGAAGAGAGCTCTATGGTGCAGTGGTTAAACTACTGTACAGTACTGCAGCCAAGCCTCTGTTTATGACCTGAGTTCAAACTCAAATGGATTCAGGTAGCCAACTCAAGGTTAATTCAGCCTTCCATCCTTCCGAGATTGGTAAAACGAGTACTATACCCAACTCCCAGGGGGGCAGGGAATGTGTACCCTGGATAATTACATTGTAAACTGCCCAGAGAGTACTCTAGCACTATTTAAGTCTAAACAATAAATTAATAAAACTTAGAAAAGCGCACAATCAGGATAAAGCTTCAACAAGTGCAAGACATGATAAGGCAGACATACAAGAGCTAAGAATTGTTCATTATTAAGCTTTTTTTAAAAAAAATACAGATAGCTTGTTCATAAGCCCTCTCTCAAAAGTCTGTACATATTCATCTCATCACCCTAAACTAGAGTTTTTATTTTAAAAACTGATTTTGTATTTTTATAAACCTTTATTCAAACTGGCTTTGTTTTGTTGTGTTTCAAGAGCCAGCTTTGCTTTGGCAGGTCACCTTACTTACTCCTATGATACAGTGCATCTGCAAGCACCTTTTATCCAGCCCACTGCAATTTTACACCAGAAGTCTAACCAAGCTCAAACCACCACTACTTTATCATGGCCATACTACATAGTATGAAGTGACAGAACTAGGATAACTAGCGCTAGAGGTGTATTCACCAATGGCTTAAAAGAGGTTATATAATAATGACACACATGCACACTTTTATTCAATACAAAGTGATTGTCTCTGTACTAGCTGACTTTCCTTGCTTGCTGCCATCATTAGAAAGCTTGGCTAATATAACAAAAGTAAATATTTAAGAAAGTTTTATCAAACGAGGGAGCACAATATGTTGAAGAATCAAAGTATTTATTTTAAAAATTCAGGGGGCTGAACCAAACTTTTCAAAAGAAACAAAATCCTATACCATTCTTGCATCTACCATCAATGCAGTCAAAGTTCTCGTTTTTTAATTCTGATTATCTGTGCACATTTCATCACACGAATAACAAGAATTTGAGACTACAGAGATATCCTGCTTATATTTCCAGCAAGCTGCCCATCAGTAGACATAGAACCAGTGGGTGGGAGAGTGGAATTCCAAAGAATACAGTAACGGAGACATGTAACTGCTGTATCATCTGGGTAAGTACGCCACAAGGTGACAACAAACAAATATAAGTTTGTTGAAATCCAGCTTAACTATCCTTAGTCAGAAGTAAATACCATCTGATTCAATGTAACTTACTTTCAGGTAAATGCATAAACAATTGTTGCTTTAGTCAGAAATATAGTTCACATGTAATTAAACCGTAAAGTGAAATTTACTGTGTATATTTATGGAGCACAGTTCAAACAAAAGAGAAATGTACACACTATATAAAGATATATGTTTAAAAATTAAGGAAAATAAAGTCTCCTTTACTTTTAAAATGTTTGAGTAAATGAGTTTTACAAAACATGCTGCACACAATACACAAAGCACAAGCTCCGGATTGAATTTCAGAAGAGAAGTGCTGTTATTGGTTCTATTATTTAATATACCTCTGTATAAGGAAATACACTTTACTTCACAGTTTACCACTTACAATAGGTCCTGGAGGCACTTTTGTTTAAATACACATCCCCCTCCTATTCCTAAATTGATTACTACATTTGCACAGAGACTTGCCCACTACATATCCATCAACACAGGGACTCACTCTATATGTACAACTTTTATGTCCACAGGTTACAGAGATGAGTTTGGTGAAAAGAAAGCTTTTAATACACATTTTCATCTTGGCTACATTTTCCTGCATGGCAACAGACATAGACCTGTTTTTAAAGCACATCGTTCAACACTAGAGGTGCAGGTGAAAATAACAAGGTGCTGGCCCACGGGGCAGGACTGTCCACTCACAATTTCGCCACTGCTGCCGGCTCCACAGAGGCTTCCTACCACACTGTTGTCCGCAATCAATTACCCACTCCTGGCAGAAGGCAGGATGGCAAGCCTCTCTGCCAGGTCGCACAGTGGCTAATCCATTGTTAGCCAACGCTAGTTATTTTCACCTGTGCGGGTATATTCATATACAAATACCCCCATCTCTTTTCAACACATCTTGTAAATCTGAAATGTAATGCCTGTTCCTCTCCTTTGACTCAACAGACCATGGACCCATTAGTCCATTCCTACAATGGCCAAAATTCTACCTCTGTCAGAAGCCAACAGAGGATGAAGATAGGAAAATAAGTTGTTGAAAAAGTAAATGAAAAATAGGTAGAACTGTTCCATCTCTCAACCAAGTACAGTGGTGCCTCGTACAACGAGTGCCCCGTTTAACGATGAATTCGCATAGCGATGGCATTTTTGCCATCGCTTTTGCGATCGTATAACGATGTTGCCTATGGGGAAAAATCGCTTTGCGATGTTTTCCCCATAGGCACCATTTTCCCCCAGCTGAGCGGCGGGAGCCTCCGAAGGAGTGCTCCCGCCGCTCAGCTGGGGGAAAATGCCTGCGGTGGCCTCGGAAGGACCCTTCCGAAGGGTCCTTCCGAGGCCACCGCTGGGATTCCCCTTCCCCGCGGCCGGCTTCCCCGGCCATGGTCGGACTCTCAGGAGTCCGACCATGCATGGGGTAGCCTGCCGGGGGTCGGATCCAAGCCGCGGCGAGAGGGTGGGGGGATCCGGATGGATCCCACCACCCTCCCCCCGCGGCCTGAGGAGGGTGGGAGGCATGGCCGGACTCTTTGGCAGCCACCGCGGCTCGCGAAGAGTCCGGCCATGCCTCCCACCCCCACCCACCTCCTGCGGCTTGAGAAGGGTGGGAGGCATGGCCGGACTCCTCGGCAGGCACCGCGGCTCAGATCGGATCGGAGACGCGGTGCCTGCCGAGGAGTCCGGCCATGCCTCCCACCCTTCTCAAGCCGCAGGAGATGGGGGTGGGGGTGGGAGGCATGGCCGGACTCCTCGGCAGGCACCGCGGATCGGATCTGAGCCGCGGTGCCTGCCAACGAGTCCGGCTATGCCTCCCACCCACCACCCACCTCTTGCGGCTTGAGAAGGGTGGGAGGCATGGCCGACTGTGCTTGCAGCAGCGGAAGAGGTGCCCGGTGGAGGAGAAGGCAGGAGCTGATCTGTCATTTCTCCTCCACCGGGCACCTCTTCCGCTGCTGCAAGCAACTTCGGGGCAGTCCTTTGGGGGAAGCCGGGCTGTGGAGATGAAAGGCAGAAGCCCATCCGATCTCCCCCCCCTCCACACCGGGCAGCTTCTCCCGCTGCTCCCGATGGTTGGGAGGGGAGATCGGATGGGCTTCTCCCTTTCTTCTCCACAGCCCGGCTCCTCCCAAAGGGCTGCCCCGAAGTTGCTTGCAGCAGCGGAGGAGGTGCCCGGTGGAGGAGAAATGACAGATCGGCTCCTGCCTTCTCCTCCACCGGGCACCTCTTCCGCTGCTGCAAGCACAGTCGGGGCAGCCCTTTGGGAGAAGCCAGGTGGTGGGGGAGAAGGCAGGAGCCGATGCCGTCTTCCCCCCCTCCCCCGAGGCTTCTCCCAAAGGGCTGCGCCCGATAGTGGGGGAGAAAACTGGATAATCCGTTCCTATTGGAACGGATTATCCGGTTTTCAATGCATCTCTATGGGAAAACACGTTTCAATTAACGATGTTTTCCCATAGCGATGTTTTTTTGGAACCAATTAACCTCGCTATGCGAGGCACCACTGTACCAAATTAATGTACAACCCTTGACTCTTTGGGTTCAACTTCACAGTGTTATACTGGACTTTTAAAATAAATACATAAAGAGGTTTTCCTAAAACATACCTTGATGTTATTGTGAAGAGAAAAGAGTAATCAAAGAGGATTAAATCTCTGAACTAGACTCAAACTTGCTCTCAGGTAGTCCAATACTCTTTGATATCAATGTGCCACAGTATTCCGTGGCCTGGGCTACTCCTTAAGATGCTAACTATAGATCTTCCATCAGAAACTCTAAGTTCAGTACAGCACTCTAAGTTCAGTACAGCATTGGTTCTTGCAACCTGGGTTACTCAGGTGTTTTTGGACTGCAACTCCCAGATGCCTTCACCACCAGCTGTGCTGGCTGGGATTTCTGGGAGTTGCAGTTCAAAAACACCTGAATAACCAAGGTTAAGAACCACTGCAGTACAGCATGACCACATCATGCGGTGCAAACAAAGCCATAGTTGAATATCTGGCAGCAACTTTGGAACTAACCAAATTATTCTCAAATAGTACTTTGGCAAGCACTAAGGGACGTGGTGGCACTGCAGGTTAAACCACTGAAGCCTCTGTGGTGCAAGGTCAGAAGACCTGCAGTCATAAGATCGAATCCACACGACGGAGTGAACTCCCGTCGTTTGTCCCAGCTCCTGCCAACCTAGCAGTTCCAAAGCATGCAAATGTGAGTAAATAAATAGGTACCACCTTGGTGGGAAGGTAAACGGCGTTCCGTGTCTAGTTGCGCTGGCCACGTGACCACAGAGAATTGTCTGCGGACAAACGCTAGCTCTATGGGTTGGAAATGGAGATGAGCACCAGCGCCTAGAGACAGACTGTCAAGGGGAACCTTTACCTTTACTAATTATACACCCTGCCAGAATATGCAATAAAGAAAAAATCAATCCCTGCTCAAAATCTTCCTGTCCATATTTAGGAAGGGATGGAGATGCACAAGTGTTTAGTGAAGAAAAATACATACAGTCATTCTTGCAAATGACTCTTGCACAGCAAGAAGCAAGTCTATTTTCCTTACAAATACACTTGTCTGTAACTGAAAGAATTAACTTGCAAAACTCCAACTACAAAAAAGCCACATAATATGAAATACTGTGAGTCATATTCAATATTTTTCCTGCCTCAATCTGTGACCTCACCTGTTCACCTTGGAGCTAATTAGAGAAGGGATGTGCCTTCTTTTAAAATAATATTTTCCCCTTCTCATAAACGTGGACTTAAGAGCTATAAAACAATTTAAGTGACACTTGAGTCTCATCTAATTTTATTGGTGGAAAAATAAAAGCCTGGAATCATAAAATTGTATTCAAAAAATAAAAATAGCATAATTTTTTTATAAAAGCCATGCAGAAATCTTAAGATTGTATCTTAAGATGAAGGGAAACTAGTAACTAAATGTCAGAAAAAATTTCTTTGCGATACTATCTGGCCACTTATGTTCCATTACGTTAAAGGCAATACATTAGAGGCATTATGATAAAGGCAAGTCAGATGAACAGCATTATGTCATTAGAACCAGAAATTAAGAAGGGGGATAAATCTTATGATTTACACACTTCAAACAGTTTAGCAGGTTGATTTGAAACTTGGCAAGGTACAAAAGGTGCATTCTTGATAATCCACTCTAATTTTGAGACAGAAAGGGTCAAAAATGGAAGCTTTATAAGAATATAAAGTTTGACAAGTAATTTCTAGCATCTTGACAGGTATTGTCAGGCTTTTTTCTTCACAGACTTTTGTGGGCTTAGATTTTCTTTGGTGAGTGCTCCATTGCTATTGCATCTTTTAGAAGATTTTTTCATGGTATATTGATGGGGATGTCTACTACACATTTTGCTATAGCAGCATAATGTTTTTTTTTTATTAAAAACACAATTTGGGGTCTACTGTACCCTATGGAGCTCTGGTGCACATCCTCAGTATGTTGTGTTGCTTAGCAACATGGTTAAAAATAAAGAAATGGCTGTGGGTCGGTGGATGGGGAGTAAATGAAACAACTGAAAAGGACCTTTGTCCGAGCTGATAAAATCTGACCCCTACATCCTGAGACCTAAACAGCTAAGAAAGGATTCTGTCATAGCTACTGAACCTTAGTAAGATTTGACAAAAACAGGAAGCAGAAATGTCCTGACTGAAAATATTAGAAAACCATTAGATTGACATATTGCTGCTTTAAGCATTGACTTCTGAGATATGGGATGTGGTGGCACTGCCGGTTAAACCACAGAAGCCTCTGTGGTGCAAGGTCAGAAGACCAGCAGTCATAAGATTGAATCCACGCATCGGAGTGGGCTCCTGTCGCTTGTCCCAACTCCTGCCAACCTAGCAGTTTGAAAGCATGTAAAAATGCAAGTAGATAAATAGGTACCACCTCGGTGGGAAGCTAACAGCTGGCCATGTGACCATGGTAACTGTCTTCAGACAAACTTTGGCTCTATGGCTTGGAAACGAGGATGAGCATCACGCCCTAGAGTCAGACGCAACTGGACTAAATGTCAAGGGGAACCTTTACCTTCGAGATATAATTTGGTCCAATTACTGAAATACAGTTTGGATCCTTACCAACAGTAGTCTTATCGCCTTCATTTTTTCCCTTTGGCCCCTACCATCCTATATAGCCTCGCATCTCATATAGGGAAGAGACTGCTGACCTCTGTGGAGCAGTCTGACCACTACTCTTACCACGTACATAACCATCAGAAATTCAATAGGTGAAACTTAACATATGAGAATGGAAACAACACTTGTGGATATTCTGCCTGTATTTGACCTTCAAGTTTTCTGTAAGAGAGGTAAGCTTAGTTTAACAATGGTTTAAAACAGCATTTCTCAAACAGGATAAAAGGGACCATTAGTTCTTAGCCCATTTTAGGTAGGCCTCGCCCAGTAACTCCAGCATACCAGACAACAGAAATAGGATGAGGAAAATGTTAGGAGTTAAGGGTGAAACAAATTGAGGAGGACAAATTAGAGGAAACATGGTGATAGGTTTGAAGGAGAGATGGAGAAAAAGAATATATCTTTGACTTTAAAATCCTCAAGTCAAGGTACAATCAGTCTCCAGAGTGGGATCACAGCCATGCAATAAAAGTCAGAGTAGAGACAGGTTTTTAGCCTGCTGTTTGGTCTGCTATGTGGACAATTGGTTCACTCCTTTTTCCAGTGATCCAAACTGTACGCAGAGCATTCCTACCTGCACCTTTCTAGGCCCTGCCAGGGGCTGCTCCTTTTGGATGCAGGTATAATGACTGCCACTTCAGGATTTTCTTTCACTTTCCGTATAGGCAATTGCTGGAAACTAACAAAATGTGCCCTGTGGCTCTCAAATTGCCTGCTACTGTCAATCTGCCATGCCATGAAGTGGCTTAAGATGACGACCACTTCAGGATATTGGCAAATTAAACACTCCCTCTCTGCACTCCATGAAGTGATTTTTTTTAAAGACTACAATAGGGCACTACTGATGTGGTAACATCACTTACGGAAAAGAAACATTTTCTCAGAAGCAGGAGAAGGCAGGATGGGGCAACAAGGGGCTTTTCTTGTCTTTTGCTTGTCTTAAACGTCTGGTTGAGAACCTGCCCAGAGCTGAGTCCAAAGTGAATTTGTCTGCAGGAAGGTTGCCATCAAGTCAATGATTTATGGCAACTGTTCTCAGAGTTTCTAGGTACAGAGTATTCAGAAGTGGTTTACTTACTAGTCCCTTCTTCTGGGAGCATTCTGGGATTTTACAGTTTGCCCAAGGCCACAGAAATTGGCTCTTACAGAATGCACACTGAGGAACTGAATTCCCAACTTCTGGCTCTGCAGCCTACTTCACTGAGCTATCCAGCCACCATCCACAACCTCTAACTACCCTATTTAGATCAGTCCAGTCCACTCCAATTGATCCTATATAGACAAGCCCTTAGATATTCCAGAACACCAAATTCTGCTTGCAATGCAGAAGCTGTCATGATGTATTTTAAAAGAATAGGTGTTAACAGTTAACACATTTTGAAATCTGACCCACCCATCAGCTTTCCATGATACAGCCAGTCTCTAAAACTTTTGGTGGAGTTATATTTCCTTGTCTTCATTAAAAAGGTGCTATTCAAAGTATGTCTAATAAATAAAAATTATTTCCTGGAATCTGAGTGAATATGGAAACCTCTTAACAAAATGTTAACTCAAAAGTTTTTGCTAACGTTCATATGCCTTACAAAATAAATTATATTGTCACATTCTCAAAGTTATCTCTCTTACACACAAAAACTACCTCACAAGTAGAGAGACGTATTGCTCTAAACAAGTTTACTAGCTTCAAGTGAAATGCTTGTCATTACAGGTAGAATGGATGCAGGTGGAAGGACCACAAGAAGCTTTTGTGGCTAACCGGTCTCTAGATTCCTAAATTACCCAGTATGTGAAAGTTTTAACTCCTATTATTCACATTGTCCTGAATTGCTACATTCCACATTTCTTCAGAAGTGTTTCAGATTAGTTTTGAACAGAGTTATGAAATTTGAACAAGGGGAACTTCAGTCTCTCAGCCATTAGGCCACACCAAGACTGTGATTCTATGCACACTTCCTAAGATGACATAATGAGAAAGCAAACAGTCATATGATGATGGTGTCTCAAACTGCATTCAGGATCTTTTTTCCTGATGTGATGCAACTTACATCAGCTGTTAGCAGACAGGCAGCAAACCAGGAAGCATAGGAAGAGAGTTTGGGAACAACCCCTCCCAATTAATCAGATGGGAGATCTGTGAACTACAGAATTCTATCCTAATATTGCATGAGTTCTACCACAGTAGTAGTTAAATTGTATAACTCACTGCACAATATGCAGTGATGGCTACCAGCTTGAACAGCATTAAAAGAGAACTGCACAACTTCATGGAGGTCAAGACCATCAATGGCTACCTAGGAGGGTGATAATATAAAATCCCCAGTATTGATATGAAGCCTATCCAAAATGGTGCAGGGGATAGTGTGAAGGACTAGGACTGGGTTCAAATGCCTACTGAATCATGGAGGGTCACTGGGGGTACAGAATTAGTAAAACCATTCCTTAAATATCTTACTTGCCTTGGAAGCCCTATCAAGGTTGCTATAAGTCGGCTCTGACTTGATAGCACATAACAAATTAATATGGGATGTGAGATTTCTGTTGCACTTGTGTGCTGCTGCTCACTCGGTTTCACACAGGCAACAGAACTGTTCCTATATGAAGAAAATTTTGACCCAAAGAGACTTCAGTCTGATCCAGCATAGTTCTTTTTATCATTAAGTTCAGTTCCCTATTTTACTGGATATATACTGGCTGGGATATAGTCTCACTAAAATAAAAAATTGAAGAAATATTGAAAGGCTATTTTGAATTTCCCTAGGTTACAGAGATATTCTTTCACTACAGAATGATGTTATACAATCTAATTAAATGAAACTCAATTTAACAGGGAAACAGCTCTGTGTTCTTGCTCATATTCCAGCAAAATGGGAAGTCAGGTGTAGAAGATGTGTTATAAGTTCCATATACAACTTCCTAAGATTCTTTTATGGTCTTTTACTTAAGTAACTCTAACAGAAACAACTTGCAAGCAATGTAATATTAGTACTGTTCATTTTTCTACAAAAATGTGCTATACCACATGATTTTATAGATGTTACTCTACAAATAAGAGCACTATGAGGCAGGAGCAACTTCTGAAACAGTAGCAAAACTGTGTTTACACATGCTCACAATATTCTGCACAAATAATGCAGAATTCCAGGGATTTCATAAGAATTTTATTACCATGCAGAACATGGCCCCAGCTTCATCTTGACCACAGGAATTTTAGATGGTTCAACCCACTTATTTTTTTCTCTCCTGGCCCAATGAACATTGCAAAAGAGATCTGGAGTGAGTTTTAAAATAACAACAAATTTTCAAAAGGCCTAGTATATATGCTTTTCCAGTAATTAGCTGAAGGTATTAATTTTCTCTTCCTGCTTTAGCAGGCCTAGGCAGCAGTTATCCAACAGAAACATTCCCTCACCTGTTGTCATTAAATGCCCATTAGGCAATGCTTAGCCATACCTACAGACAATTTAAAAAATAACAAAATTTGCTTGCATTGGAGGATAATGTACATAGATATCCAACCCCTATATAACACTTGAAATAAAGAACAGTTTCAAGCACTCTTGGAAATAAACTCTTACTTCTTTCCTGCTTTAACTTCAAGACTTACTACTATGTTCATAGCAATTACATTACACCCTAGCTGTAGATTCCCAACTGTGAAACAAAATAAATCCTTCCAGGTTTGTCAAAAACAAGAGGGACTTTTAATTAGACAGCCAAGTGAAAGTGCAGGACTTTGTGAAAGTGCAGGCTGTAACTTCCAAAAAGAGATCACATCAAATCACTCCAATTCAGATAGTTACATTTATGCCAATTCAGGATAGTCATCAGGGCAGTAAATGGTTTACTAAGGCAGTCTAGGAAGACATGTCCTTTCAAACTTGACATTTAAACTGGTCTTTACTGATTTTGATTATTGTGATTTTCATGGGTTTTTAAAGATTTATTTGATGTCTGCTAGCTGCCTTAAGAGCTTTCTTTTAATGGAAAAGCAAGATAAAAGTATAATAAAAGAATGACAATGAATCAAAGAGGTCATATTCTTTTCAGAATTCCAACTCCAGAGACTTACATCTATACAGAACAATACTGTATATACTGGACTTTTAGTTCCCATTACATTCCTAAGCTTAGCTTTAAATTATCTTAAACATTTTCAAAGTTGGGTATTCAAAGTTAACTATTGTCCCCTTAACTACAGTTGAGAGATGACCACTGATTACCCTTGCCCTTAAATGTTTACATAATTGTATATTAAATATACACAAACTTTGAAAATGTCACAATATTACTAGTTCCTAGCACAAGACTGTAATATTCTAACACCACTTACAGAAAGTCTTATATCACAACTTTAAACTGTATGGCATTTGCAATTACTGTATGTGCTTACAATGGTATGCTGAATTACTACATTGGCCTAATATCACAAAATATTACTCCAGAATTACAAAAAGATATATATGCATTATTTAGAACCAAGTCACAATTCGGCACCAGACAAGCACTATCAATTTACTTTTATGAAGTCTCAAATAGCAAGAAAGAAACTTTGAAAGAAGCTATGCCTTGAAATCAGTTGGAAAGGGAGGGAGAGGGAACCTCCAGAGGAAACAATAATACAACCTAACACTGGTTAATCAACTGAGCTGATTAAGGATCCCTTCGAGGAAAATACCTTATTACTCACTGACCTGGAATAAAAAGATAAAGAGAATACTCTATACAGCCAAGATAATAAGGTAAACAGTAGAACTTAAACATAGTTGCCTTAGTTTGTCCCCTAACCTTCATTTCTTCAAAAATAAAAAAATCTACCAAGCAATTTACTTACCAGATTAAACACAGTTTCTACAATATCCCTATTGGATACTTCGCCAACTTCCACCAGTCCTGCCAGAACAGCAAATTTCATCCGGATGCCACGGATTGGGACTCCTGGATTCAAAGGCTGCAGCTTGTTCTGCATTTCAGCTGCGTGGCCTTCTTTTCCCCCTCCAGCACTGCCTCCCCCTCCTCCATCATCACCTGTTGGCGGAGGAAAGGAAGCCTGTTTGCCTTCACTAGCCATAGCTAGTTCGCTTCAAAACTGTCCGTGCACACCAGCGCTCCAAAAGTGTAAAGAGTTCAGCCTCTAGCCTGGGTCTTCTTCAGGTGCAGTTTCTGAAGCACCTGAACGCACAATATCTAGCTGCTTCTTCTTCTTCAATGCAAAGAATATCGACTTCTCTCCTGCCGCACCGGGACTCGGTCCGTGGCCTCTGAAATATATTAGGGAAATAATCAGGAAACGACAGAGATAATTGTAATTAGAATTACAATCATCCTCTGCATAACTATATGCAAACCCGACGGGAACCCGAAGCCTAACAGCGACCGAAGGGCAAAACTCTCGCTTCTTTTTGCACACCCTCCGCTCCCCTTCCTCCCTCGCCTGAGGAAACAAGGGCAGGCGTAACTGCACCACGCAGGTAAGCGCCTCCCTGCTGCATTTTTTCTGCTCAGATGTTAAAGTTCCTCGCGAAGGTGGCGGAGAGGGGGTGGAAGGGGAGAGAAAGGTGTGCTGCTTTTCCAAAGAGACCCCCCCTCCGGGTTCCCCCCTCCCCGGCTTTTGCAACCGCGTCTCCCGTTGCTGCCCTTGGGTTTCAAGCCGCGAAGGTAAAAGCGCCGAGGCGGCTGCCGCTCTGACCGCCTCCCCTCCCGCGCCGTCACAGGTGCAAGGACAAAAGTGGGGCCAAGGCAGGAAGTTCGCGCTCCCCGAGCCCTCCGCTTGCCGCCTGAGCTGCGAACGGAGGAGGAGAAAGAGGGAGAAGCTGCCTCCTCTAAAGCCGGGCGGCTGCTGCTAGGGGCGGGGAGGTGGACGCTAGAATTCCCACCACCAGCGGTGTGGAGCTGCCCCCCCCCGCCTGGGCTCAGGGAGAGGGACTCGGGACGAGCTCCCGCTCACGGAAGCAACCTGAAGTTTCTGTGCCGCCGCCTCACTCCGCAGCCACCCGGGTTCGCGCCTCCATCGCTTCCTGCCTGCCTTAGCGATTGCTGCCGCTCTCTGCCGCCATGACAGCGCTGAGCCGAGTTCCCAGGAGTGTTGCCGGGCAAGCGCCAGTGCGCCTGCGCCTCCAGGAACGGGCGGGGCAGGGAGGCGAGAAGGGTGCAGTGGGCTAGGGGAAAAAAAGGCGGCGCCTGCGCAAGCTCAGGTGAGCTCAGGTGTATCCAGGTAAGCAGCAGGCGTAGCCTGGATAAAGGAGAAAGCGGGGGGGGGGAGAGACAAAGAGAAGGGCCCTGCCTTGTTTTTCTTGCGGCAATCGAGGCGACTTTAAAGCCCATACTAAAAAGGAGGCTTTTATAACCCTCCCTTAGTTGTGGATTAGGTAACTAAAGCCAGCTGTTTCTAGAGTGAAGAGACTACAATTTTTTCAAAAAAATAGTGCTGAGGAAGCTAAGCATCGGCGGACTATGTTGCCTGTTTTTCGCGGTGTGTCTATTTAAACTGCAGTGCTATTAACATTTTATAACCCAGGTGCCGAGCAGTACGTTGAAAGCAATACGATGTACAGTACTTCCAAGGAAACATGATAGTTATCGACCAGTTTTGCCCCGCGGGATGGGACTAATAGGTGAATCTCTTATGTTTTCTCGGAATAAACCGTAGACTGGACGGAAGATATTTACGTATCTCAATTTTTTTTTTTAAAAATCATATGAGCGTGTACATATATATAAAGCCTCTGTCTACTTGCCTGTAACTTTCTTAATTGCTCTTTTCTGCCTTCAGTCTACATTAAAGTTAGGATTAGTACACATTTAAAGAGAGCCAGTGTAGTATAACATGTGGAGTGTTGGACTAGCATTTAGGAGACCTGAAATAAAATCCCTTACCCGGCCATGAAAACTTGGGGAAGAAGGTGTGGCCGCCCTGGTAAGCTTCCTGAGTAAATATCTCATAGATCTTGGAAACCCTGCTAGAGTTGCCATAAGTGGAATGAGCTTGGTAACACATGTCACTCAGATGATTGAAGCAACTTTAATTGATTAAATGATAATAATTGATAATTATACCATACAAGAGTTTTGAAGAAGTCAGGGAGAGACTGCTTTTTGGTAAGTATTCTTAGAAGAGACATTCTCTCAAGCAAGAATATGGCATCTCTCTTCAAAGATGGTGTCTGATTTTTAAAAATTTACATGCATGCCAATTAATTGTTAGTGCCTCTTCTGTTGCTCAATGGCCTTTAATTATTATAATTGCCTTTTAAAAAAACAATATTATATTCCGCAGGAGAGTAGTAGAGGCTTTGCAGTGTGATACCAGCCAGTTCCCCGTTCCAGCAATGACCAGAATAAGACATTTCTGAGACATGTTGTAGAAGGTCTTGGTTCCAGAGGACCCCAAATCCAAACAGGTTATGAAATAATACCAGCCCTAAAGTTGGCTTCCTTTGTGTTGTTTTCAGCTAGAGGGGAATTAAAAACAAACAAACAAGCTGGCGAGCAAGCCAAAGAAAAGTACTGTAGATTTGAGTCATCAGGATTCAGGATGTGGCATATCTTCTGCCTCTGTTACATGTGGTAATTGTTTTCTATCTGGTTGTAATACTGCACCTATACACCAGTGGCACTAATTCTTAAGCATTTAATATGATTTTTTAAAAATCACTCGATTTGTATGTCTGAAAAAGTTACTTGTCCACAAAAGTTCACATTATACTATAGTAGTTAGTGCCACAATGTTTTTGTTTCTTATTTATTTATTTATTGGCCTGGATTTGTATGGTCTCCCATCAAAAAAAACTCTCTGAGTGGCTTATAGAAAGAAATAATAAAATGCATTATTAAAAAGAAGTTGCAATACTTAAAAAACAAGAAAAAGCATACGGTTTGTAATTTTAAAAAACCTCTGGCAAAGGAATCTGACATTAAAATTTGAGCTCTTATACAATACATAGAAATGCTCAAAATTTAATTCGAATAGTTTGACTACTCAAACTTCTGTAGCCACTTTTAATATAGTAAGTGCCATCACCTGCTCTGCTTTCTGCATTTCATTTCCCCCTGCTTCACTGTTTATAGTTACACAAACATCCACAACCCTGTGCCTTTTTAAAGCCAATGTGGTGTGTAGAGTGTAGAGCTGGGATGTGAGAGATCCAGGTTCAATTTCCGCAGAATTATTAAACTCTCTGAGTGACCTTGGCCTAGTCATTCTTTTCCTTAGCCAAACAGACCTTACATGGTTGTTGTGAAGATAAAAGTTGGGATTAGGAGAACCATGTACGTGGCTTGGAGAAAATGTGAGAAATAATGAATCTGACAGTTTTTAAGATGTGAAAAGACTTTTATCCAGTTTTAAGCTGTATGATTCTCCCTAAAATCCAAGGGGAAAAAAGTCCAAGCATCTAGTTCAGTCTTACTGATTTTCTTATTTCACCCATTGCTTTCTTGACTTTTTAAATCCTATAGAAGAGTTATAGCTATTAAGCCCCCACATCATTAACTAAATGGGTCTGAGCTCCTTTAGACAACTAGTTCTCACCTGCTTATTGCACAACATATGGTTCATCTCATCACAATTGACTGGAAATCTGACCTCCTATTTTTATTGTAATAGAAAAGTAACAGGGGTTGATGAACCAGTCCTTTGCTGTATTGCAGTACTTGAAGCTCTCTAGAATGAAATGAAATATGTACCAGTGTTACGCAACAGAGTATTGGCCATAAACTTACATAAGTCTTATCAACATACTTCATTGTCATCATTGTGACTTATAGCAACACTTTTCCAGGGTTTTCTAGATAGAGAGTACTCAGAATTGGTTTACCATTTCCTCCTTCTGAGGGTGCCCAAGACCACACAAGCTGACATTACACAGAGGAGGCACAGTAGAGAATCGAACTCCCAACCTTTGGCTCTACAGGCAAACACCTAATGCACTGAGCTATCCAGCCAGCATCAATGTACTTATTATTAATGAACAGTATTTTATAAAACACTACTAAGAAACTAGAATTAAGCATTGTTTGAATTATAGTTTTTCTTTTTCAGTCTTTCAAACATAATCAAACAGTTCCAATACTTTGCAAAGTTTGACTTGGTCTCATCACTTGAATCACCGTTGCCGCTTGTGGCTTTGCTTTTCCTCCCAAAGCCTTTTATAAGCACAAGTCAAGTTCAAACTCATATAGAAACTAACAGAATCATAGTCTAAAATGGCAAGATTGAAAGTCACCACTAAAATGCAATTCAGGTTTAATGAGATGGGGAGCCTATGAATGGAAGAGCTTTACTTGTACACAGAATCTTGATTCTATGTAAATATTTATGCTTCTCAATTTATAATGGAGAACCTGCCTGCTTGAACAATTTTTTTAAAAAAATGCCAAAACTCTATATACTTCGCTTTTTCAGGTTGCACAGAACTGTTTTTATGTGTTCAGAAGACTGCAATCTGGAAAACAAAGAACACAGGATATAATTTTGCAAACCACATTTGTGCTAGGTCTATTTTTTTCATTCCCTTCTACTGAAGGTTCTGCTTTTGTGTGTTGTAATAACATTTGCATCATTAAATCAAGTTAAGCATGTTAGTCTAGGTGTTTTCTGAGAAAAAGGTGAAAGACGTATTCTACAAAGGAAGTTGCTCTTCGTCATTGATATATGTTAAAGCTGGTACACCCGCTGCACCTATTCCTTCAAATGTCCAATCTGGCCATGGTTACAGATGGCTTAGTTGCATCCCACTTGGATTACTGCAATGCAGTCTATGTGGGGCTGCCTTTGAAGAGTGTTCAGAAACTTCAGCTGGTTGAAAATGCTGCAGCCATTGCTGTAACTGAAGGGGTTACAGGGAGCATATAAGCTGTTCCTCTGATTACAGCAGTTTCCCTGGCTGCCATTCTGTTTCCACACCCAATTCAGAGAGATTGCTATCACTAAAGGCTATGCAGCTTTTGTTCAAGATGTTTGAAGGATCATATCACCCCATATGAGCCTTCTCGGATTTTAAGATCTTCTGGTGAGGCCCTTTTCTCAGTTCCAACACCTTCCCAAGCTTTTTTGGTGAGGATTCAAAAGAAGGCCTTCTCAGTGGTTGCTCCCAGGCTTTGGAATGTGCTGCCCTAAGAAGCAAGGTTAGCCTCCTCCCTCTTGTCCTTCTATTGTCAGGCAAAAACCTTTCTTTTCAGGCCACCCTTCAAGCCATAAATGTCTCAGGAATGCTTTGTTTATTAAACTTAGAGATGTTTAAGTGTTTTAAAATTGTTTTTAATCTTGGTAGTAATCTTGGTAATAATCTTGATATATGTACTGTAGTTATAAGATTGAATCCATGCGACGGAGTGAGCTCCCGTCGCTAGTCCCAGCTCCCGCCAACCTAGCAGTTCGAAAGCATGCAAGCACAAGTAGATAAATAGGTACCACCATGGTAGAAAGGCAACGGCGTTCCGTGTCTAGTCGCGCTGGCTGCATGACCACAAAAGATGAGCACCGCCTCCTAGAGTCAGACACGACTGGACAAATTGTCAAGGGGAACCTTTACCTTTACCTTATGTAGTTTTAGAAGAGGTGACTGTGTTAGTCGGTGCTAGTGTAACAGGCAGAAACAAAAGAAAAAGAAGACAAAAATGCTGTGGCATCTTAAAGATTAACTGCTATGTTTTAATGTGAGCTTTTGTGGACAAATCCACTTCTTCAGATGTAGAGATAAGAATCTACTGTAAGAAACTACATGAGGGACAGGATTCAATAAGTGGTTTTGCTTATAGATTTATATCTTGACTAGAAATGTCAAGCTATACCCTCTTCCCTCTATGTACACATCCCATGCACACCAAATTCCTGCTTGATGGAGACCTATCAGACCCTGCAGGGTAGAGAGGAAGAAGTCTCATTACTCTGGTCTTGACTAACGCAGGGCAATGCAACATTGGAGTTTGGGAATGAGCCCCTTGATTAGTTCCTCCCTGGCATGCACAGTAGTGTGACATTGGGTTTAGATTTAGGTATGTGAACAGATGGGTTTATTAAGAGGGGGGGGGATTAACTTCTGTAAAAAGCTGTTCCTCTGTTGCTTAGAGATTGTGGAGAACTCCTTTGGCTAACACTATTTAATATCTAAATTGTACATGACATCACTAGAGAAGCTTGTCTGGAGATTTCAAATATCGTGATAGCAATACGTGGGATGTTACCCAATTTTATTTCTCCTTTGTAACAGAGATAGACCATTTGTTCCCTGAAGTGTACCTGATTTATCACTGAGGTTCATGATATTTTCCTGCTGTCCAGACAACATGCTTTGTCTTGGCATGTCTAGTAACAAAGGATAACAAAATCCAAAACTTCCTGTGGGTTTTTTGTTTTCTCCCTACTGCAAGGCATGGTTTATTTTAAAGTTGCATTGTTCCATGGGGCTAGAATTTGGCATTATGGCCCTTCCATGGTTTGTTTCCTAGTTCAGAGCTTCCTTGTTGGAAACTTTCAATAATTAGAAGGTAGGGAATTAATTTACTTTCTCAAACAAGAGCAATTTTATAAGATATCAAAAGATTTGAGATGTTCTTCTGACTAAACAAACAGGTTTTCAGAGAGGTGGTTGAAACATTTGGGAATTCATTTTCAGGTCAGAGTGCCCAGATAGAAGCATTTAATTAGATACAATTAGGTGTAAAACCAGTTTTTTAAAAATTGCATCAGAAGAAAAATTGCAGCATCAAATTCAGTACTACCCAGTTTAGAAAAAAAATCCTCAAGATTTTCTTAGGGGAGGGAAGGTTCTGAGGAAAGTGACTTTAAAAGGGGCAGTTTGTATTTGGACTTTGGTAAGCCCCATGATTCTTTGCAACCAACTGCAGCCAGCCAAAAGAGAGGGAGTGTTTATATTGCCCTATCTGGACAAATCGAGAGTTAGGTGAAATGAAAGAAGTTGTGAAATGGTGCTTGAAATTAGTAATTCACTGGATGAAGGTGAAGGGAATAAAGCTCAACAAAGACTGTGATTCTTATTGATGGGTAATGCATCTGACCAAAGAGGTAGCTGATGTTAGATGTGGCGCAGAATGTTTTTCACTACGTACCTCTTGTTCATCAGCTGTCCCCCTTCCTAAACAGACTTTGCCAATATCATTTGTGTCTTGGTAACATCCATATTACATGAACAATATGGGATGCTCACTGATTGACATCCATTTTTGATTGCAGATGTTCCCTCTGCTTGCATATACAGTGTAGATAATTCCTTCTCATAAGCCTTAATAAATTCCGATTGGCATTTGTTGGGGGAGGGGACAAGCAACATAGTTATCTCCAGTAACTAATTTTTCTTTTTTTTTTAAACCACCCAGAGTAGTGCTTGCACTATTGAAGCAGTATATAAATCAAATAAATAAGACACATCAGTGGTTCCTGATAGTTAAGGCAGCTAGCCTATGCTTCTGTAAGGATCCTCCTTTTATTTATTTACCTTTTCCTTCGATGACATTCAGAATTTATTTCTTCCCCAGATTTCACTTATCTATATTTACCATTGCCAACCAAATAATCTGTATTCTCACTTTTGCTACCCTTTGATCCACTTATAGCCTTTTTCCTTCTCTGGCATTATAGTCCCGTTGAGCTATGATGGTCCCAGTTCTGTTTTCTGTACAGCATCTAGCCAAATGTGATGAATAAATGATGAGTAACGACATTTTGCTCCTATGCCAACTATAGAGAGTATTCAGCATGGATAACAAAATACCTTTGATCTAGAATCAAATACCTAACACCACTGTGAACTTGAGAGATATTTAATATTGCTAGTGGGCCTTTACCACCAGGGATCTACTAATTTACTTGCAGGTGAGTGTGTAGATTGAAGTCTAGAGGTAATAATTCGTATGTAAAATGTAATGAATAATATACCTTTATTTTCCTTTTGACTGTAGATAGAACCGAGAACTTTGAATTTTATCTGCTGTGTGGTCTATATGAGGTCCAAACTGACAGAGGTACAACTTTTCCCAAAGGCAGAAGAGTGTTTCTTTTTGAAGCAACTGCTTGCTCTTGCAAGTGTTACTATCTTCATTTTCTTCTTGAAAGTAGTTTGACTGTATAAAGCAACCCTACAAGAATGTCACAAATTGTGACTGGTTTATTTTTACATGAATGCTTTTAAGCTGCATCTACTTGATCAAAAGTTCATCCCATAATAAATTGTTTTACCTATGAAGTTCCAAAATCTGAACCCAGTGAAATATTTTTCCATGGATAGAACTGGCAGGATGGAACACAACCTTTCATTTTTCTTTTTCATCTTCTTGCTGTGATATAAAAGCTGCTACATTTCCCCCTAAAAATATGCCATATTTATTAGCACCATGCAATCTTTATATATACTGCAGATAACTTTCACTTTCCTGGGAATAAGCCTTCAATTTCCAATTTAGACATTTTATTAATAGCCCCCGTCACAAATAAGCCGTAATTAATTCTGCATTTGTCTGTGTTCATTTGGACGTACCTCTAAGAAGAATTGCATGAGATCATGACATTTTCCCCTTTCTCGTTGCAGATAAAATGTTAATGGGGTTTTAAAGTGTGGCTCCAGCCCAGCTGTTATTGAACAGCAGTTTTCATCATGCTTGCCAGCATGCTGAGGGATAATACGAGCTGCAATCCAGCAGCATCCGGAGGACCACATGTTCCCCATTCTTGTTTAGTACATTTGCAGCCAAATCCTGAGCATGTCCAATCTGAAGCAAATCCCAATTTTATAGAATGCAGCTTAGTGCGCATAACTTTCTAGACTTAGGTGTTGTGTTTTAAGTCAAGCATATTCACAGGAGGAAAAAAAAAGGATTCAAATAGGCACCACAAGTAAGCAAAAGCCCAGTTCCAAATCTCTGTGGACACAGGAATAAACATTGATAAAGAAATTACTCATTTCTGTTTGTAGGTTCCATTTCCTAAGGCTGAACCCTGCCATAGCCCTGGCATCCACCACTGATCTAGATATTGTCACAGAGGCTGAGGAGAGAATTGGTGTCTACAGGGACAACTGTGGGTTGATCTCTCAAGCAGAAACTCCTGTACTGTACCATAGATGCCAGAGACTCTTTAGGACTGGCAGTCTGGGACACAATTTATAAGCTGAAGACACATAAGCATGAGACTCTTCAGCAGCCCTCCAAGCAAGAAGCCAGCATGTCTTCCTCCAAGGCTCAAAATCCATAACAAGCAGCAGAGCCACACTGCACGCATGGACAATCAACAGAATGCTAACTTACAGGCCTGCTCCTTTGAGGCCTTCTGCTTTTCATGAAGAAGGTGGAGCTTGAATAGGTTTCTAGGTCTAGGCATAGCTCACTAAGAGTTCTCTTTTGTTGCACCTTGCTGTATGGGTGTCTCCTCAATATCGGGACAGGAAATGTCCTGTCCCTCTGTTGGTGATTTCCCACATTCCTCAATCTCCATTTTTGTATTTTAATTAATCTTTTCTCGTGTTCTGAATTATGGCATAGCTAGATAGCTCAGTGGTTTAGGTATCTGGTTGCTGAGCCGGAGGGTGGGAGTTTGATTCTTGTGCCTCCTTGACAGGGGCTGGATGCAATCCATAGGATTTCTTCCTGCCCCAAAGTTCTTAGATTCATTTTAAGATAAGTTCTAAGATTATCACTATAATTATTGATTATTAAGGTTGGGGAGAGTCGCAGTAGTTTGAACTAGAAAAATGATACCGTAAAGGTAAAATAAACTGTTTATTCTAATCAGCATATTTGCAGAACTAGTAATTCCATGTAAAGGATTAAATTTCCAGAGACTAGCCGTAAGGTCTAACCAACCATTTGGTTTTTCAGTTCCACAATGGAGACTATATTTTACAATGCTTATCTTTCATCTTCCTAAAGAAAAAGGGGTCTTGCGTAACTAATTATACTGGAGATGACTGGCTTCAAATGTGTTCCAGCGACAGTGCATTTTTACTAAACTGGCTTTAGAACAAAAATTTATCTTGGCAATTTGTAAACACATTCCATTTCCACTGCATGCACAAGCCTAACTACCTTTACTGATCAAACTGAGCAAGGAAGCAGTTATTTAGCTTTAAGAAGTCAGCAGAAGATGATAGGATAGAAGCTGACACTGCTGTCTGGGAAGGTAAAGTGTCATGGCTAGCTATTGGACTGTGACACTTGGAAAACTACAGGATAATAAAAAGTACCTGAAATATAGTGAAGCCATCTTTCTGCCACAGCCTTTAAAAAAATATATCACATATATGAGTCACATACACTTCCTCATACAATGAAAAAATGTGAGAAGATGGCAGAACTAGCTTTACTCTCCTACTGTTCTCTGCACCAGCTTCCTGCACATTTGGCACTTGTGGGTAGAGACTCTATGTGTATCAACCTCTTTGTCAAGGGAAATCCAGGTTGGTCTAGAATATCTCAGTGAACCCTGTAAGCAAAGGATTGTGTTATGCTGCTCCTAAATGTGGAGCCACTGATGAAAATTACAAGCCCCGTTATGTGTACTTTCAACATGCAAGAGGGTCCATGTGTACCCAACTCAGCAATTATACCTCTGTGTATAAATTTACTTAGGCTTCAAATTACCGGGGGAGAGGGTAAAATGTGACCCTCCACAGGTTGTTTGGGTTTCAGCTCCCAACATTCCTCACCTTTGGCTGTGCTGACTAGGGCTTTTGAGAGGTACAGTGCAACAACACAAGGAGGGCCTTGTTTTCGCCACTTCTGTCTTATTCAGTCCCTAACACGTAGATCAGTTCTTAATAATTATAATAATAATTGCATGCCATCAAGTCAATTTCAACATATGGTGACCCTTTCCAGGGTTTGCTAAATACAGAATACACAGAACTGGTTTGCCATTCCCTTCTGGGAGCATCCTGGGATACAGTTTGCTCAAGGCTACATAGGCTGGCTCTTGTCTCTGGAGGCACAGTGGAAAATCAAACTCTCAAATGCTGGCTCTGAAGCCCAATACCTAAACCATTGAGCTAAAGTGTTCCCTAGAGACCGACTGCATTAATTTGCTATATACACTTCAAAGCACTCAGTCTACTACTGTGATGGCAGCTTAGAGGTTGCACTCCTCTGAATGTCTCAGTCTCTCTAGCTTGACTTTAAAAGCCCTTTAGGAGGCATGGAGGATCATTTTGCTGTGTTTTTGGCACTCTTTGATCTAAACTCAAGGAGAGCCTTCTTTCAAATCTAAAAGGGATGGCCTGTCATGTCCAGTTTTGAAGAAAGTTCCCCTCAGGCCTAAAATAGGTTGGGGATGGGGATATCTGTCAAAATTGCATCCTCCATTCTCTAGAGGGGGCAGGGGGGCTTTTTAAATTTAAAAGGAGGATGAGGCAGGGGACATGGGAGTGCTGGGGGTGCCTCAGAAGAGCAGGTTGCCCACTCTTGATTTATTAGAAGAAGCCAAGAAGTTCAAGCAAACATGGCAAGCTGCACGTGCAGCACACAGAGATCCTGCACAAGAAGGGAGAACTTGTTTGAATCAGATTCCCCCTATCCTTGTATGGAAAGTCTCTACAACCATATATCTCTGACCTCACGCACATGAAGCACACTGATGGCAAGGAACATGGTGAGCCTCTACAGCTCCCTCCAGCATTGTTCTCCACTACTATTAACTAGTTGAAGAGAGACATGTGTTTGCTGGTGTGGAACCAGGAGAAAACTGGAAGATACTGACCAAATCTGAAGCAAACATATTCAAAAGTGACACTCCTGATATCAAATTCTAGTTGAAATCTTTGGTAGACTTTTGAACCATAACATCCGAAACCTGACATCACTGCTGAAACTGGGGTGTGGGGGTTGAAATGTTTTGCTCAGAAGGTCTGAACAAAAACAGAAATGCATGTTTTTGTGTAGTATGTGTAGTACTGTGCAATAAAACTGGAGGATTAGTTCTGCTGTACAACATAATGTAAGTTACATTTAAATCTCTGATATTTCCTATTATTGTACCAGGATAACTCTCTTAACATATGCAAATATATAATTATGACATAAATTCTATGTTCTACACTGTACTACCTTTTAGCTGAATAAAGTAAGCTTCTATTACAGTCAATACTACAGTGGTGTCTCGCTTAACGATGTCAATTGGTTCAAAAAAAATCGCTGCTAAGTGATTTCATCGCTAAGCGAAACGTGGTTTCCCATTGAAATGCATTGAAAACTGGATAATCCATTCCAATAGGAACAAATTGCCATCCTTAAGTGAAAATCACCATAGGAAACGTCGCTAAGCGAAACGCAATACCCCAATTGAAATGCATTGAAACCTATTTAATGCATCTCAATGGGGAGGGGGGGAATACAACAACAAATTAAAAAAGAGTCAAAACAAAGTCAAATTTGGTTAACAAAGCGTTTATTAAGTGCACTTTATGATTTTCAAACATTTTAAACAGTAAACTTTAACTTATACATAACAGAAAAACATTTAAAAAACAGCAAACATGAGGCTGTTTAAACCATCGTTAAGCGAAACAGGGGACCCAAAATTTAATCGCTATGCGAAGCATGGTCCCAACCATCGCTAAGCGAAAATCGCCCATAGGGACCATCGTTAAACGAAGCATAAAAATGCTCTGAAAAAGTTGTCGCTAAGCGATTTTGTCATTAAACGAAGCAATTGCTAAGCAAGTCACCACTGTAATTGTATTTATTAGGAATAAGCTTTTCTACAGTCTGTACCAGCAAACACTCATACCCCCTATTAAATATAGATGTTTAAATGCTAAAAGATCGCCAAACACTGCCCAAGTGTGTGCATTACAGTATGCGATCACACAACCTAGTAATTTCTCATACCTCAAGAGGCAACATCTTCCATCCCAGCTTTGCACAGATTTATGTGCACAACCCATATTATTTTATTTCCAACAAGCAAAGTAATATAGGGGTGGGGAGGTTATCTTTCAGAACTGAACACTTGATTTAGGAGTTGACACAACGGTGGGACAAAAGCTGAAGAAAACAAAAGGTACAGTATCAATAGAATAATGAGCAACGACAACAGTACACTATTCTCAACTTTAATGCAGTAAGAAATTTTGTTAGACACCATTCTGATTTTTAAAGAACAACTCTCAGAAAGAAAACTATACATGTACATCCATAGGGCCACAGGAAACTGTCTGATAACCATCACATTTATTATAGGCATTACACAGAGGGGAGTTTGAAGGAGAAACATTACGACTGCTGTAGAACAATACCATCCCTGGATTGATGTGTCAAAGAACATAAAGTATGTAGGTACATAATAAGGTCTAGACAAAGAAGATCTGGATAAATGAAACATTACTGCCTACACATACATTTTAAATCAGCTTTGCACATTGGGACTCTCTTCTCCTGGCTTTTATGGGGAAAATTTATGTCAGATCTAAATAAAATTATGGCAAATTGTCAACAGAACAGTACTCATGCTACATTACTCTGGCCTCGAGAGTGAGAATATATTTCCATATATGCTGTTTGTCTTTCCACAGACACCATTTGAATTGCTGCTTCCTTATTTCCTACTCTCATGACAAATTCTGACTGCAGATGTACTAATCCAGACTTACTGCTCATCGGCACTATTTATAGCTTCCTGGCTGCTTCACTATTGGTCCTGCAAGAAGCTATGGAGGCTTGCAGAATGCACTATTCTTCTGCCCAGTGTCTTAGGAGAAATATATTTTGCCTACCAATGAGGTGAAGAACGTGAGCAATAGCTACATGGTCAGTGCCAGCTGTGGCAGTCAATTATTCAGCTCTGCCATGGAAAAGCCAGTGACTGTGGTAGTACCTTTTTACTTACCATATGCTTTACAAAGTTTTAAGTATTATACCTGATTTAAAAACTTTCTCCAATAAACTGCTTTAAGCATAATCAAGCTTTAACAAATGCCCTACACAAAAGGGTATGTTCTGCTCCCTTAAATTACAACAAGTCACAAGATACGAAGAGGGGTCCAATTTCTGTTCCCTGTTCCAGCTATTCTTTTATTAAGAATGTTTTTAGTTATCTTACTGTCCACTAGCTTGCTGATAATGCCCTTGAATACCATGTTGGTCCAAAGTAACAATTTTGCCTTCCATAATTTGATCATGCACACGGGAACTGATACCACTGAGATCTGGTTTATTGAAATGCGGGGCCACTCCTATCCTGGCATAGGCATGTATTGCAACATCTCTTTAGGTCTGAACATTGGAGGACAGAGTTGCAGTTATCTAATATCTGTCCCTCTGGCTCTCCAGAGTCTGTTCCAGGCTTGTACCCATTTAATGCATTTGTACCTTGTGCTGAGCACCGGGATGGTTGGATCTCCTGCTGTATCATCCAGCAGCTTATCAGCCTGGTAGAGGGGGTATGCTGAGGACTCCCAGGATGACTTTAACTCGGACTTCATCTTGGGGCAGCATTCCATTACCCCTACTAACAAATACACAGAGTTTGCAGCAACTCGAATATACGTTTATGTGGAATGCATCTTAGAAACAGAACTGAAAAAGCTGTATAAAAGTTGGTGAGACTCTGTAGAGTGTGGAGAAAGAATAAATGGAGCCCTAATGCACATTTAGATGTTCCTAAAGTCATTTAATTATGTGAGATTGGGGGTACGTAGTTTTGTATGGACTGAAGATTTGATGCCTAGGCATCCTTTCTGTAGTCTTTTTTTTAAATTTCTGTTCAGCCTATTTAAAAAAATGGGAGCTCATTTCCTTCTACATCAACTGATGACTTTCACTTAAAGATAAACATGTAAGCCAACCTACAGTGTGATGAGACAGGTGTTTAGACTGCTGCAGGGACTGGTTAATTTACTCCTTTTGATAGCAATCACATGACATAATCACTGGAGTGATCCAAATAGTTCCCAGAGCATTCCTATCTGCACCTTTTTAGCAATTACATGTGTCAAGGGCTTTTGCTTTTTTGGTGCAAGTAAATCACTTTGGTTTGGTATGTTTTTGGCACATGTGATTGCTGGAAACAGACCAAAAGTGAGCCTACCTTTAATTTATCAATACAGTATAATGAAGTGGCTTGAGGGGTGCAGGGGCCGAAGAAGTATGGGGGAAGTAGGTATTAGGGCAACAAATATGTGCTGCATCACTTTAAAGAACTAAAAGACTAATAGAAAGCAAATGTGCATTTTGACAGCTAGCAAATTGACAGCAGACACTGCCCTTGATACTTTTGCAAACAATAACAGATTTATCATGGTAGACTTGCTAAATGGCATTAAAGAACAGCAACACCTGGGCATGCAAGAAACACGGGAAGACACTGGGAGACTAACCAAAAAAGTTAAAAGCATTGAAGTTTTTAATACACTGGTACAATCTTCAAGAATTCCCATATACGTCTGTGAAACTTTATTTTAATATTTTAGGGGCCTGGGTTCAGTTTGGGTTTATTTCTCCATAAATGTGCATAAAGGCAGATTAATGGTGAAAACATTGAGCTTTAGTCAGAATTAGAAGGACAATGTCCAAGTTAATATGCATAAGGTCTCCTACCACAAGTACTAAATGACTACAGGGAGATGTGTATGTTTGTAACCTCTCATACTATCTCTAGTTTGTGTGATGAGAGGATTCTCTGGGCTGAGATGATTGTATATCTGTCCAGCACTAACTAGCCTTTGAATTAAAAGAGAGCCCCACATTTCTGCTGTATGTTTTCACCCTCTTTTTAGTTGTTTGTTTGCAGTTGATCTGTTTGGTTGGTTGGTTGGTAAGTATGTGAACAGTAAAGAAAGCAGCACACACAAGTCTGTAATTTCAAGCAACTATAAGTAAATAATTTTTTCTTTCTACTACAAATGTCTCACAGTAAGTTATTGAGACTTTAAGTACCAGTTAATGAGAAAGGGGTGGACTCTGGCGAACTTCTAGCTCTTCTGCTCTGTAGGTCTTTATACTTGTACTGTGTAGCAAAAAGCTATTTTACCAAAATTTCAAAACCCTGCAACAAATACTTGTAGTGGTCAGCCCTTTAAAGATACATATTTTGCATGAGATCATCCTCTGGAGATTAAGCCACTAAATGCAGTCAGTTACAGCTTTAAGATGCACTAGAGACAGTGTCTAGCTCTTGAGTTACAACCTCCCCTTGAAAGCACTTGAACAAACTGAGAATTTGTGCCTTTTGGAGATGTCAGTAGCTTCAGATACATTAATGTTGCACCTATTTCCAGACTGAATACTGTATCTGGTTCACTAATTGTTCTGTGAGTCTCTGCAAATCACCACTCCCATTTATCCACAGTATATTCCATTATCCTTTTCCCCCAAAGCAGGCATAGGATCAAAGCACCACCCCTGAGGCCCCAAACTGGTAGGTCCCCCCAAGTTTGCTGAAACCCATCCTAAGTTGCAAATTTTCTAAGGCTAGAAGTGGAGCAGCTTTTAGTAATCCTAGATGATTCAAAGGCCCCCAGAGTCTTTTTCATCATTCATATCAAAGTTGTTTCATAGAAACTTGAACTGCTACAAAGGTGTTAAAACTGTCATTCTAATAACCTATGGACTATCTTGTCTCCCCAACCCTATCCACCACCAGCTTTCTATTTTCTAAAAATACGTCATTATTTCTATTTAAGTTTCTGTGATTACTACTAACTCATAGTATTTAAAACCAAAGCATATGTTACCTTACTATTGTGAAATGTGCAAAAAGTACAACAAGTGAAAGATTAATATATCTTAAAGGATCTGTCTGTTGGAATTTAACAGCCATCAATGCACTTTATTACTCCCTACTGCTTGAGGACTTACTACTTTTGAACAATCACCTGTATATTTCCTCTGCAAACGCTGCTCCTGAAATTCTGGTGCCACAAGTAAGAAGTTCTAACCGGAGCAATATCTTTGTATCCCAACCGGTTTCTCTTCTCTCTTGTGGGCATAGTTTGATGCACTGAATTTAAATGGCAGGTGTTCATAAGACCCTTTTCTTCCTTGGGAGGTACACAATATAAGAGCTGAATGGCCCTGTTATTCATGTGTCAAATATGTAGACTATGAGAAGGGAAAATTGTTTTGGTGAGTGTTGAGGTGTAAAAACTCCACAGCCTTCTAAGCCATGGAAAAATACAGGAAATATTTGCTTTCATATTCTTAAATGGGTTAGCATATCAGGCAAAAACAAAAGAAAAATAAATTAAAAAAGTAAAGAAGGCAAACATGTAGTGGCACCTTAAAGACTAACTGCTATATTCTTTTTTTTTTTTTTTAATAATATTATTTATAATTAAAAAGTACAAAAAATAATAATAAAAACAACCTAAAAAATACAAAATACCTACTACTACAAAAAAACAAACTGTAAGTTACGAGACTATAAATTACAAAACATAACAGTGAACCCATCACCCTCAGGACTAGCATTACACTTCTTTCCATCCATTTTCATTCCAAAATTTCAGTGTTTCTTCACTCGGTGTATACCCCCTCCCTCTCCGAAATACATGTTCTAAAAATACGTTCCATATTTTTTTAAAGTCATTATTTTTCATTTGGCCCCTGCTTATTTTCATATCGCATGTCAGTTTATCATTAATAGCCATATCCCACAATTCTCTATACCATTCCTCAAGGTTAAATTGATTTTCATTTCTCCAATTCCTTGCCATAATTATCCTTGCAGCCGTAATCATTATTATTATTAAATCCTTATTTTCATTCACCAATTGCTCTTTACTCAAATTCAATAAAGCTGTTATTGGGGACATTGAAATATTCGATCCCATAATTTCAGTTATTTCCCTAAATATTACTTTCCATTCTTTCTTTCTTTTTTCACATAGCCACCACATATGTAAATACGTCCCCTTCTCTTTTTTACAACTCCAACATAATGATGACACAGTTTTATCCATCATATTCATTTTAACCGGCGTTAAATACCACCTCCATATTACTTTATAGCAGTTTTCTTTTATCCTTACTGACATGTTCTTCATAATTCTCTGATCCCATATTTTATCCCATTCTTCTCCTATTACTTCTTCATCCAAATCATTTTGCCATTGCATTTTTAACCCTACAGTACCCTGTTCTACTTGATTTAATAATTTATATATTTGACTTACAGTTCCTTTTCTTTCTGTTTTTTCCTCTGATTTCAATCTTTTTTCTATAATTTCTTCAAATTTTGTCATATTTCTACCTTTCCCTTCTTTAGTATACCATTCTCTTGTCCACTTTTCTAATTGAATTAGATTTAACCATGAATACCCTTCTCCCCCTAATATCTTTTTTATATCCCCTTTTTCTTTTATCTTCTCTGTCCAGTCTTTTAATCTACTTATCTGTTTGCTTTTTAATACATTCTTTAGATTTTTTAAATTTTCTGGGAAATTCCTTAAATCAACTACCTGAGATAAAGGAGATATCTGTGGGCTCAATACCTCTCTAAATTCCTTCCAATTTTCCAACATGTTTCTTAAAAACGGATTTTTAATCTTTTTTATCCCTTCTGCAATTTTCTTTTTAAACAAGATACTTTCCACAGTTTCTCGTATTCCTTCCATCTCCATATCCATCCAAATTAAATTTTTATTATCCTTAATTATATCTGGGATATGTCTAAGCTGATTCGCTACATAGTATAATTTTATATTAGGTAATCCAAGACCTCCCTTTTTTTGTGCTACATACCATAATTTTTTATTAATCCTCCCTCGTTTATTTCCATTACAATAACAATTTATCATTATCTGCCATTCTTTTAATTGTTTTTCTGTAATCTTTATAGGGAGCATCCAAAATATAAAATTTAATTTAGGGATTATTTTCATTTTACATAATGCAACTCTACCAAACCATGAAATTTTTAATTTCTGATATTCCTTTATCCTTCCAGTTATCTCTGTTTTTAATCTATCCAAATTTATTTTGATTATTTCTTGTAGGTTCCAAGTTATACTAATCCCCAAATATTTCATAACCTTTCCTATTTTACCTTCAAATATTGTTTTCACTTTATTTTCCTCTTCTTCTGAATGGTTTAACAATAAACATTCGGACTTCCCCCAGTTTATCCTTAATCCCATTATACTCTCAAATTCCTTCAAATGTATTTTCAACCTTTCAATTGTTTCAACTGGATTATTAACTATTAATAATGTATCATCGGCAAATAAATTTATCTTACCATTCTCTTTATTATCTACTCCTCTAATTTGTTTATCTTCTCTAATTATCTGTGCCAAAATTTCAATTATCATTGTAAAAAGTACTGGAGATAGGGGGCAACCTTGTCTAGTGCCCCGACCTAAGTATATTGTTTCAGTTATACCATCGTTCACTATAACCTTAGCTGTATTCTGAGAATAAAGTTGGTGAATTATATGATTGAAATTAGATCCAAACCCTAAATACTTAATTAATGTCTTCAATGACTCCCATTCCACTGAATCAAAAGCTTTAAATATATCTAGTGATATTACTCCCGCCTTAGAATTACTTTCTTTCGCCAAGTTCATTACATTAAGTACCCTCCTCATTAAATCAGACATTTGCCTACCAAGTATAAATCCATTTTGGTCTTTTTCAATATATTTCCACATAAAACTATTCAATCTTTTTGCCATTATTGCCGTAAATATCTTAGCATCCTGATTTATCAATGATATTGGCCTATATGCATCCATGTTTGCAGGGTTTTTATCTGGTTTCAGTATTAAAACTATAAGTGATTCTCTCCATGAAAGTGGGATTTCTTCTCCCTTTAATATCTTATTAAATAACTCTTTTAATTTTGGTATAAGGATCTTTTTAAATACTTTATAATACTCTGGGCCTAGTCCATCTGTTCCAGGGGTCTTTCCTACTTTTAAACTGTTTATAATTTCCTCTATTTCCTTTTCCGTAATCATCTGCTCCATAACATTTTTATCATCATCTGAGATTTTTTTATTAAAATTATTTTTAATATACTCTTCTATTTTTATAGTGGAAGGATTTTTACTGCTATATAAAGTTTTATAAAACATTTGAAAAGCTTCAAGCTTCTCCTTTGTTTTATTACATCTTTCCCCCTTCATATCTTGTATTACTCCTATATTACTTTTATTCTTTTTTTTAGAAGACGCATTAGCTAGTAATTTAGAATTCTTATTACTAAATTCAAAATAATTTCTTTTTAAATATATTAAATTTCTTTGTACCTTTTCTAAATGAATTCCTTCCAGTTCCTTTCTCTTTGCTTGTAATTCTATTATTGCTTTTTTATCCCTAGTTTTTATAACTATCTTTTCTAATTCCTTTATATTATCTTCTAATTCCTGTATTCTTTCCCCCTGTTTTTTCTTTATCATGTATGACATTTTACATGCATACCCTCTTGCCACAGATTTCATTGCATCCCATATTACCTTAGTTTGACTTCCCCCTTTCTCATTTATTTCCCATGTTTCATATAGATCCTTTTGAAATTTTTCAATTAGGTTTGGATTTCTAAATATACTCGTATCCATTTTCCACCTATTTGCCACTTTATAATCACATTTAATCATCAACTCCATTTTCACTCTGGCGTGGTCTGAAATTTGTATAACATCAATAACTGTTTCATTTACTCTAGGAAGCAAGTCATTAGACACAAATATATAATCTATCCTTGAATATGTGTTGTGCACCTGTGAGCTGAAAGAAAATCTTCTTTCATCCCCTTTTAACTCTCTCCATACATCTTTCAAATCAGTTCTACTTATTAATCTATTAAAACCTGTAGTTTTAGATTTCCTTTCCCCAGTCTGCAGCTTTGATTTATCTTTCGCCAAATCCATTACCATATTGAAATCTCCTGCTAATATTACTGACCCTTTTCTCAATTTGTCCAACTTTCCCAATATATTTTCTAAAAATTCTTCTTGTCGCTCATTAGGTGCATACACATTTACAAGCGTAATCTCTTCCCCTCTCACTTTCCCTTGTATTATCAAGTATCTTCCTTGAGTATCTTTTTCTATTTTTTCAATCTGAAATTCACACTTTTTTGAAATTAATATTGCCACGCCTCGAGATTTAGAGGTTCCAAATGATTTTTCATAAATTTGAATCCATTTACCTTTCAGTTCATTGACACCTTCCTGTTTTTGATGAGTTTCTTGCAGAAATACAATATCATTATTACTTTTATTCAAAACACTCTGTATCTTAGCTCTCTTTGAGTTAGATCCAAGGCCTTTTACATTCCATGTAAGAAAATTTAAATATTTAACCATATTTCAATTTACTAGTTACTATTTTTTTTACTAATACTAGTCCTGATTGGTGTACCCTTGCCCCCCTTATTACGAAACAAAACACTAAACACAAAAATAAGCATAAACATAAAATCCTACTACCTTTACCTACACCCCCCACTACTAATATTTCTCCCCCCCATACTTCGCAAAATTTCTTCCGGTCTTCTCTACTGACCCTGGGGGGGGGGGACATGTCTGTCTCCTCCGCCTCGGCTCTCTCCCTCTCTCGCTTTATAATGTTATATAAATCCATACTGTATATATTTATATACTCACATACGCACACACATACGTATATATATATATACACATACACACATATATGTATATATATATATCCTTACCCATACACTCGTATACATTTCATAATATGTACTGTTATCACATAAACAGGAAAGGCAATGTAACTAATAATAATAATCAAAACATTATTTTAAAACATAGGATGAGAAGGGAATGTCACTATCTAACTTTCATAGAATTTTTTTTTTTTAAATAAATATTTCTTCCCAGATTTTTTCCATCTAGATCTATACATCTATTTCCATATTGTTCCTCTATATTCGGTTTTCTCCTTTTTGTGTCTCATTTGCTCTTATTTATTCCCGATTGTTCCTCCCCTTCTCTTTTTTTTTCCACTTAAATTTACCCTCACTGGGTATCTCCCTTTATGTCCCATTGTATCTTCTCCTTACGATATCATTCCCTTCTCATCCCTTCTTCCCTCCTTTTCTTTCTGGTTTACCCATTGATTCTTGTCTTTTTTTTTTTTTTCTTCTACTAAGAATTCATCCTACCAGACCCTCTCCATTTATCTCAATTACATTTTAAATTATACCTAAAAACTTTTACTCCTTTGATTTTCCACGTCCCCTAGTCTTCCTTGGTTGTTTTGGAATTGCTCCTTGTTTTTCCTTTTCCTGTTCTTCTTCTAGTTGTCGTTCCTCTTCTTCTTGATCTTGTTCTTGTTCTCCCTCGCCCTTATCGCTCTCAATTGAATCGCGCTCCATTGTTTCATCTTCCTCAGATTCCTGATTTGACCCTGATTTCTTCATCAGCCTCATCTGCTCCTCCCACTCTTTTCTTGTTAATATTCCAGAATCCTTTAAGAAGTCCAAAGCCATTTGAACGGATATAACTTTGTTAAATTTTCCATCGTGATGAATCTTTAGGAACAAAGGGTATCCCCAACTGTATTTCACACTTTTTTTTTGCAGAATAGATGTGATAACTCTCATTTTTCTGCGAAATTCCATTGTCTCATGCGAAAAATCGTTAAAAATCTGTACTGGATATTTAGCAATCACCAAGCTTCCTGGATTCTCCCGTAACGCTTTCATTAACTCCTCTTTTTTTCTCAAGCTTGAAAATCTAATTAAAATATGACGGGGTTGATCTCTACGTTTAGGGCCCACTCTATGTATTTTATCTAGATCGTACACAGTCCAATCTATTTTTGGTAGTGTCTTTTTCAACCATTCCAGTACCAGCTCTGTTAGTTCCTTCTCTTTAGGGCCCAAATCTGGAAGACCTTTTATTCTAATGTTATTACGGCGATTATAATCCTGTGTTAACACCATCCGATGCTGAAGATCAGTAGTCACAAGCTCGTTATCCATGATTCTAGTAAAGTTCCTGTTGGCTTGACTCCGCAGCTGTTGTAAATGTTCTTCAGTTTCTTTAACATGAGAGTCTAATTTTTTACTAACTTCTTTACTTCGCTCTTGATTGGCTGAAATCTGCTTTGACATATCATCCACTTTTTGTTCTATATTGTCCACTTTTTGATTCATTTGCCGAATGGATTCAGACAACTTAGTAATTTCTTCCAAGACCAGCCTCATCTCTGATTTCTCCCCCTTCTGGGCCATCTCTGAATCTGCTTCTTCTTTTAACAAACTCTCCAAACGTTTATCTGAAGGCTTACTTCTTGAAACTGAAGATTCCCGCCTTCTAACTCCTTTCTCCTCAAGCCTCTGCATGTATTTTCAATAAGATTTCATTAGCTTTTTTTTTTTTTGAAGCTTTGACTGCTATTTTCGCTGTTACCAGCAGATGGCGCTTATGTATCTTATTGAGAGTTGAGGGCTTGGGCTTCGCTTTTGTGAACACGTTGCAAAAGCGAAAGTGAAAGAGTCTATTTTTATTTTACTCTTAAAGTCTTGCGATGTAGCTCTTTACCAAAAATATTTCACCATCGTAGCATTTATAACAAAGATTAATGAGTTCGCCTTTTCTCTTTATTGGATTTATTTCCCTCTAACTGCTATATTCTAATTGGAGCTTTTGTGGATTGATTCTTCTTCCTCAGATTTAAGAGTGAGATCACCAGGGATGTTGGCAAGTCTTTGGTTCCGAGTCCAAATCTTTGCTATCAAGTCGCACGCTTGAGTCTATGGTACCAAGTACCAAGCCTCAAGTCCGAGTCCCTATTAAAAACAAGAAGGGTGTGTGAGTTCCAAGTTGGGTCCAATTTATTAGGGGGGGGAACAAGTTAAGTCTGAGTCGAGTCATTAACAGTGAGTCCCCATTCCTGAAGATTACACGGCAAATGTTTATACATTTATTATACATGGCCACAAAATAAAGAGACAGTAGTTGGTTAGTAGATATGTTACAAATTGTGTGAGTCAATGTGGTATTTTACATCTAGTAATAATTTATGTTTGATATTCAGATCTTTTCCATTGAAGCTTTGCACTGTGAAAATCAATGGTTAGTGGGTAAAGGAACCCCTAGCTATAGATAACATTTATAAAAATCTGCTGTGTAATCTCTCTTGTATCTGAGGAAGTGGATTTGATCTATGAAAGCTCACATTAAAATAAAGCAGTTAGTCTTTAAAGTGCCACAATTTTTTTATTTTTTTATTTTGGTTCTGTCTGATATACTAGGACAGACTAACATGGCTACCTCTTCTAAAATTACATGAGTTAAATTATTATGTATCGGTTACAGTTTGTGTACCTGATCCCACATGGACCAGGGTCCCCTTTACATGGAGAAGCTCTATATGCTGATACACAGAGAGAGGCCTTAATATCCATTTCCAAAAACCCAGGTAGCAGTATGGGGTTGGGTTAGTGTACAAAACCCTGTGAGCAATTTCATGAATCCTTGTAACACATAAGAAATTCTCAGGTTAGCAGGATCCCATTCCCTGAATTTCAGACCAAAAACTAAGACCATGTTGGGTTGGCAGGCACTCCTAGAGGTTTGAAATGTCACTGATGAAAATGGGTGTTTTCATATTAGGTCTTCCATCCTGTAACTTCCATTAAATCTAAGATGCTTGCAATTGATATTTTAAAATTGCTGTATAGTTTTAATTGTTCTGAGCCGCCTTGTGTTCCCAATGGGGAGAAAGATAGCATATAAATAATATAAATAAATTAAATGAATAAATTGCAGAATCTTCAAACACATAATCATTGGTTTTTACTTCTCTGTATCATTCTGGAAAGATTCAAGGAAAACATATATTATTTTTCACTGTTTTCCATAATGTGTGATGAAGAGTGTAAAGTGCAACAGAAAAACAACAACATAAATTTCCTATCTCTATTCAGGTCCATGGGGTCACGAAGAGTCGGACATGACTAAACGACAACAAATGATTCAGGTCTTGAGGCATACAGTACTGTATGTTTAAATATACAAGAATCTTCCACTCTGTCTTGTCCAACCATCTGATACCATTGAGGCTTTTGCCATGTAAAAAAAAAGCAGGTGTCCTGATGACATAAAAGGTGAGAAGGGTCAGGCAGTCCCTTCATGTCTGGTTGCCATGACATCACAGGCACTGAAGTCTGATGGAAGGGCCAAGTTTCCTCAGGTCCCTAGGTAGGAAGACAAACCTGAGGGCAAGTGCGATTACATGCTCCAATTTTGATGCATGAGGTAACTTTAAAGCATAGGATTCCTCTTCAGAGGAGTCTGTTATGCTCCTCTGTATAGGTCTTCAGTATACACTGCTTCTACCTTATCTTTATTTACTCCTTCTCAGATAGCGTGCTTCCCTGTTGGTCATTCATCATTCCTAATCTACGTTTAAATTTCCCTTTGATTTTCTGGATCTTCTGGAAGAGATCTGAAACAAAAATATTCTGTACAACCATTTATTATTTATTGGGCACAGTATTATATACTCTACTGAGCAGATGTTTTACATACACCTTGAAGTTAAAAGTATATTTATTGCCAAAATGAAAAAGAAAAAAAAAAGAATCCAGATTCCCCAGTATTACTGGTGACTAATATTTGTTTAAATGCTGGAATTACAGATACTTTGTTGTCAGGGTTTTTCTATTCTTCACTCGCTGACACTGAGTTTAGGGCAGTGCCCCAAACCATCAGTGTCATGCCACTTTTCCAATGTTTGAAAGATCTTCATCCTTCCCCATTTCTCCTTTATCATCTCCTAACTCCCTTCTGAGAAAAAAATTGTAATTTAAAAACAAACACTAAAAAGATTATTTTGAATTTGGAAGAAACATAAATTGTTCTTCATGTCACAAAGATTAATAAGAATGGAATTTAACATCAGAACTAGAAGAAACAAAACTATTTAAAGGTGAGACATGATGATGCTTCTCACAATCTTGTATCCTGCCTCAGAATTTTTTCATGTTCTCTCAAGAAAAACTTTGACAATCAAGAAGAAGTTTTAAAAAATGATAGAGGAAAACAAGGATTTTTTAAAATTTGTTCTACTTTTTTATTAACACTAGTTTCACTCCTGCATTGTGTGCACACTAGAATGCAGCACAGTACTTTACTGGTATTGTGGGTGCAAGGAAAGCTGATCAAGTGCTCACTGTGGCTGAGGTAATTGCTCTCAGTTGTGATTCGGTGTGGACAAGATAATTACAGTGTCTTCATCTGGAAGAATTAAAGCACATGTCCTAATCCTGGCTGTATTTTTAACATGTGTGCCTTGATGACCACTGGAGGATGTACATCTTTAAACAATTTAGTAATCATGGCATGCTTTCCTTATCAATTTTGTCTAAACTAGTATAGCAGCTGCAGTTATTAACATCTCTGATGTACGTGACTGTCATAAATCATTTGGAAACCACTTATTTTTAAGGAAGATTACAAGTAATTGTCTTTGAGAGATGTCAGAGTTTGACTCTGACACTATAATTACTGTTAAGGCCTGGTTGAGAAATGTTACAGGTTTGGTAGTTATTATGCTGTGAAAGCTGTTTGAAGTGTCGATTTGCTAAGCTATTTTTTGACACTTTGCTTTTATTAGGATCCTTGCCTTTCTGCTCTACATTATGGGCTGTCAATTTGGAATCAACTTATAGTGACCCTAACCAGGCTTTCAAGGTACGTGAGATATTTATGGAGTGGTTTTACCACTTCCACACCTTCCATGGCTGAGGGGGGATTCAAACCCCAGGTTCCTAAGTCCATCCCTCTATTCACTGCTCACAACAGGTTTCCAACAGGACCCTAATACAGTATTGTTAAAATATACAGTAATGTGGAACAAGGCAAACTAGTGCTGTTTTGTAAAAACTTCTAAAATAGTAGGGTCAGGGAGGTGCCAACCCAAGTGATTCTCACGGGCACCACTCCAAAGTGGCATAAATATAAGAAGTACCTATATTAGAGCAAAACCCCAACAAAGAGTAACACAGGCCCCTCTAGCAGTCACAATAAAAAGCATATTGATTGTTCATTTATTTTTGCAGAGGCCTTCAAGACTACAACCCATTTCCTCATAAATCCCAGGTATGCTTGTTTTACGTTTAGTTCCTGCCTGCTCTCCCTCGCTTATTTACTGCATACATATCTATAACTATGGGAAATGTGCATCATGCCCTGAGGAAGTGGGCTGAAGTTTATACCATCTTAATTTTCATCATCTTTTAAGTATCCGCAAACCACTTTTTTCTTTTCGGTCTAAAAACACATCCTGTGTGGATCTAAATACATTTTTTTTCCAATTCTCGCCCAGTTCGGAGCTGTGTGAAAGAGTGGTTTCCGTTTGTAGCAACCGTGCGGAGAGGCTATTTGCATTTGCTATACCATTTCTCAGCATGCCCTAATTGTGGGGCGGAAAAGTACAGACTCATCAAAGAGAAGTTTACTCGACTCCCTCTTCCCCCTCCCCTCCCGTTAGCAATCTGCCGCCTGCTCATCGCACAATCCGCCACCAGAGGCCGCTGTGGTTTTCCCACCAGATCTCGGCCGAAGCCGCGCGCGGTTTGCGCCTCTCGCGGCAGGCATGTGCGTCCCTCGCCGCTCTCGCGCGAGCCCGTTTCTCGTATAACCTCGCGTGGTTTGAGTAGGTCGGCCTTTTTGGTTCCCGGCGGAGCGCCATGGCGGTCGGCAAGAACAAGCGCCTCACTAAAGGAGGCAAGAAGGGCGCAAAGAAGAAAGTGTAAGTCGGGCTGGGCAGACACGCGGGCGCGGCAGGAAGGCGGCGGAGCGGGAGCCGCGGCTGGAGGTCGCTGGATGCCTCCGATCTTGGCTGGATGGAGTACGGAAGGAGGGCCGATGTGGAGGAAGCGCTGCTGTCGTGGCCGCTCTCTAGAGCAGGAAGAAGTGCGGGGACCGGGAGGCAGCCTCACGGGCGCGCCGCTCTAGAGCTGCGGCTCTCGAATTGCCTTCCTGGTGGCCTGAAAGTCGGGGCAAGTCGCGACTGTATAGAGGCGGTTTTGGCCGCTGCTGCCTCTCGTCCCTTGGAGGGAATGGCTCGGGAAAAGAGAATTGCTAGAAAAATGGGAACGGGAGGGGTCGCCACCGTTCCCGTTCCGCCCGGGTAACGGAGTGGCCCGGATTTCAGGCTGGAGAGCAACGTTGCCCTTCCTGCACGGCTGTGCAAATAGGAACCGTTCTGCACGACCAAATCGGTTATCACGTGCATGGTAATTTCGTAGCAATAAATTTCGCTGCCCTTTGGTTGCTGCAGACCTTTTGTGCATAATCTAAAATCACACGTTGGCTGCAAAAATGAAAATAGAAGTGCCCCTTGTAGTATTTGGAAAAGATTCAAAACCTGAGTTGGGGTTTTCGTCGACGTTTTCACTTGGGAGACTAATTTTTTTAATCATACGTAAATGGGGAAGAGAGAGGACATGTTTGGGTGGGGAGAAATTTAAAAAGGAGATGGGTTTTTTTCTTCAAAAAATTGCATGCTAGAAAGTAACATTAAGTATCAAGTGAGCTAGTCTGACCAACTTCTTCTCTCGAAAATTAGGGTCGATCCTTTCTCAAAGAAGGACTGGTATGATGTCAAGGCCCCAGCAATGTTCAATATTCGAAACATTGGGAAGACATTAGTGACCAGGACTCAGGGAACAAGTAAGTACTGTAACTTCTAAATAAAATGTTTGCTGTTATGGTATAGTTCCTTAGGAGTTGCTGGCTTCAGACTTGCTAATTGGTTTTGTGCTGCCGCTTCTCAAAAATTGTGTGTAGTGTTTTTGATGTCTAAATGTCATTCCTTAGACCTTTTGAATTCAGCAGTCTGAGAAAGGTTATGTTGAAATTTGAAGTGAGAGCCACTTCCTTAAAGGAAAGAAAAAAATAAGTAGCCTGAAATGTAGCAGACTTTACAGTATTGTGTTTTTTTTTACTTATTTCATCTTAACATCCTACAGAAAGACAATTCTGAGAACTATCTTGGAATCTGTTAGCACTAGATAATTTAGAGTTTATAGGAAACAAAGAGTACTGTAACAGTAATTAATATTTACAGAAATTGCCTCTGATGGACTTAAGGGCCGTGTATTTGAAGTAAGTCTTGCTGATCTTCAAAATGATGAAGTCGCCTTCCGTAAATTCAAACTGATCACAGAGGATGTGCAAGGGAAAAACTGCTTGACAAACTTCCATGGTATGGATCTTACACGGGACAAAATGTGTTCAATGGTCAAAAAATGGCAGGTTAGTAATGTTTCTAATGGACATAATTATACTAAGTTTTAAATGCAGTTTGGAGGCCTCCTTTTGGGTGGGTTGGTGGTGTTTTGTTTAGGGAGGAGTAATAGATGTGTTTCCAAAATGCCAGCTGTACGAGAAATCATCCCAAGCAAATCATAAAAGGTTACTTACATTATCTGGTTTCTGAAGATGTTACTACTTAGGTTTGTTAGATTGGTTTCTTAAGCTTAGTTTATGTTTTTATTATTCCGTGTAACGCTTGAAGTGCCAACTGATATGTCAGGACTTCAGTAAGGGCTCCAAAGGTAATGAGGAATACAACCAGCAGTTCCTTAAGTACTGGCAATTTGGTGCTATGATTTATATTGTATGCATAAGTCATTATGTTTTTAATTGTACTTGTTTTTAACTATGCGAGCTGCATTGGCTCACCTAGAGAAAAACAATGTAGCAGTTAAATAAAGCCTGGTTGACAAGGTTCCCACAAAGCTGGGTGCACATGCGCCTCTGCCTCCCTGTGCGCAGCTGTCTTCCTCCTCTGTGCAGCAGTCACATTAGGTTCTGGTCACAATGGAACCCAGTGGGGGGGGCAAAGTTGCACACTCAAGAGACAGAGCCCCCCCAATGGGGCTGAAAATTAAAGGGTACGTTGGTGGTCGGTGTTTCTTTATTACTAGATGCTTCTATTTAAGTATAGTATTGTTACATGTTAAACCATGTTCAAATTTTCCAGACAATGATTGAAGCCCATGTTGATGTCAAAACTACAGATGGGTACCTTCTACGCCTTTTCTGTGTTGGCTTCACCAAGAAGCGCACTAACCAGATTCGCAAGACTTCCTATGCCCAGCACCAGCAGGTCCGCCAGATCCGCAAGAAGATGGTGGAAATCATGACACGAGAAGTGCAAACGAATGACCTGAAAGAAGTTGTCAATAAGCTGTGGGTAGAATTTTGTATCAATTCTTTAGGAACAATCTTTTTTATTGAAATAGATTTTACTGACAACAGGCTGTCTGCAAAATATAGTGGTACAAACTAAATTCTGTTTGGCAACTCGTATATTTTTCTTCTTGTAATCCTCAAGAGACCATTAAATTTTCATAGTTTTGGAACTTACCCAGTTTGATATGTGGCATCATGTATCCATAGTTGCTCATACTTGGAGCACACCTCTTAAAATCTATGGAGGCTAAGATGGCATAACATGTTTCATCAATGTCTCTTGATTGCTGCTCACTGTTACTAAATATGAACTATTCACTTTCCAAGTCATGGCTAATATTTTCTCCACATTTGGAACGAAGGTAGTTGTTTTAATATTATATGCCTGGGTCATCTAATAAATGATTTTTTTAATTGAAAAGAATCAAGTTTCAGCATATTGTGCTTCTTCCTATTCTCTCTTCCCCATGAATCCACAAAGGCCAGGTTTTTTTCCTATTTTGTTAATATTTCTCAAGCCTGTACTCATTTCATGTCCCTTTTTTTTAGTTTTTAAGCAGTCTCCTGTTTGATTCCCCCTTCCACAATCATACACTATCTTTTTTTGCTATACAAATAACATATTTTAGTCAATCTCTTGCTTTAATTCAACTTGCTTTTTAGCTTAGCTTTAGTTTGTGCAAGATAATCCTGTGTCTATGTGATGAGAATCTTTAGAGTGTTGCCTTAATATCCCTGGTTAGTCCATCCTCTTGTTCACACATATTGTAATACATTACTCCTTGACATTTTTTTGACCAAGATGAACCAAGTACCTTTGCTCTTTATTCAGGTCCTGGCCATCCTTTCTGATCATAGTTGTGCCTAGACAATGTAGAAAGAACATAAATAGAGATGAGCACAAACTACTGGTTTGGTGGTTTGTGCTGGTTGGGTTTTTGGCCAATCAAGTGTTCGGTGGTTCCCAGCCCACCTTCTCTGGCAGGTTCCCTGTCAGAGGCAGGGCCCAGAGAAGGCAAGTCAGGGAAGCACCAAACACCTGTTTGGCCAAAATTTAAATTGGCACAAAGTAGTGGTTTATGCCCATCTCTGAACACAAGCCCTACGGTGCCATCAGTACTTGTCCTCTTGCCATAAGAGGAATTTTCTGAAAGACAGAAACAAAAATAGTGCTTTCTTTTGGAAGATTTCAATTCTGGACACGGTTCTTACTAATGTTCCTTGCAATTGTAAAGGCTGGCAAATAAATAGGTTTTTTTCTCTCCCTACCATTCTAGGATCCCAGACAGCATTGGTAAAGACATAGAAAAAGCATGTCAGTCAATCTATCCCCTTCATGATGTCTACGTTCGTAAAGTCAAGATGCTTAAGAAGCCCAAGTTTGAATGTAAGTACTTTGCTGTTTATCAAAATATTGACTATATTTTATTGAGGGAATGAATGATGACAATTTGTTTCGGTCCCAAATGAGTCAATGATTATTCTTTCCTAATTCTGACATTCCCATAAAACAGTTCTTAATGGTTATTTATAGGCATCTAATGAATGCTGATCTGGTGTTATCTTACATTTGGTTGAATTTCTTAGCAGATACACTTTGCAGAAGATTTAGATTGTCAGTGTAAAATTCTTGATGCATTAATTAATTTAAACTATTGCATTATTATTTGCAGTGGGTAAGCTGATGGAATTGCATGGTGAAGGTGGTGGTGCTGGAAAACCATCAGGTGATGAAACTGGTGCCAAGGTAGAGCGAGCTGATGGGTATGAGCCCCCTGTGCAAGAGTCTGTTTAAACCAGATACACAAATAAAAGATTTAATATAAACATTGTGGTAATGTGATTTTCTATGGAAAACCTGCCCGTATTTTGTAGTCACAAAGTGGGTTGCTAAGGTTATCTGATTTACAAGCTGTTTTATTATTTGGCCATTTTGGTACATGCCTGAGAATTCAGCAGGGATCTATTGATAGAAGTGAGAAGCTGCTGCGAGTGACTTCCATTTGTCTTCCACAGACAAAAACCTGCGTAGTAGGGATTTTTGTGAGTGTGTGTTTTAAGGTAATAATTATTCACTATGCAGATGGAGTGCAGGCATTTTAAAGTCAGTTTCAGTAAAATTCTACGGTATATAGATGGTAGATTAAAGTACTATTTGATATTTCAGGATTGGTGTTTCCTGTTAACTTCAGAATCTTGTGAAATCACACACAAAGTATAATGGACCTTAGAACATCTAAAGCAAATTAGCTGCATTTAAATTTTAGCTTAACTTCTGTCAGGTGGTCTTAAGCCTTGTACTTGTATTATCAAAAGTTATGAGTTTGCAGTTTTCTGCTGCTTAGGTTATGGAAATGTGTTCCTCTTTTATAATTTTATATATAGTTTTATATATTTTTAATATAAAACAGTTTTTTATATATTATGCCAGTATTCTGTGATTTTTCAAGCTATTGAACATGCTAGTTTTTATTTTTATTGTATGGTAAGAGCCAGTGATATATAGGTAAAATGACAGACTTGCATTCCGGAGATCTGTTCAGACATCTCTTCTTGGCTACAGAAACTCACTGGACAGTGGCAATAGTGAAGCCATTCCTTGAAACCCTGTTAGGGCTGCCATAAGGCAGATGTGACTTAATTGCACATTAGAAACAAAATAAATGGTCACATAGTCCTAATTTTTAATCTTGGGGGACCATTTCTGGTCTTCAAATAGTTTTGTGATACAGCATGTCTAGTTCCTCATCACATGCTGGATAGGGCTGATCAGAGTTCTACACCCCCAAAAATCTAGAGGGTTTGAGTTACCCACCCTTGTTTCAATTAAGTGCTCTTGCTCAGTGTATGTGTGGAGTGAGATGCCTAAACAGACAGATTATTCCCACTTAATAAGCAAAGGCTGTGAATTACTTTTCTAGGCCATATGAAAGCCTTATTGTAAATTTCTTTTGTTTGTGTTGATAAGACGTGCTGGTAGAGGATCTGGTTTGAGAAAGAAATAGTTTTAAAGTGCTTTGTTTCTTTTTCTTTTTTCCTTTTCAAATCATTGTTTATATACCTTGAATATTATGAACTGGATCCAGCTTGAGGCACATTGGTAGGCTAGTGAAAATCTTGCTTAAAGCAGTTTTACTGGTTTCCAAATATGCTGAATAAGAATGGGGTAGTACTTCGTGCCAGGAGAAAAGGGAATTTCCCACAAATATGTGAGGTATTTTTCACCACCTTAGTGATCTCATGCTCTACTATATTCAGCAGGATCTCTCAAGTCTTGAGGGCACTGTTTTAGAAGGTACCATAATGAGCAGAGGCAATAAAATCTTGTTTTCATCATTCTACTTGCACATTTGTAAGTCTTATCTCTAAGCCAGTACTGCAAATCAGCTCCAGTTATCAAAAATGAATAACTATAATTTAGAACTGCAGAGTTGAAAGGGACTCCTATGAATCATCAAGTCCACCCTTTGTCAAGGACACAGTGAAAAATTGAACTCCCAGCCTCTACCTCTTCAGCCAGATCCAACTAAGCTATCCAGCATTGAGCATAACCTTTTCCTGTTGTCTTATATACACATAGGAAGAAAAACATTTTTAGAATAAGCATGAACAAACCAGGCTGTAAGAAGGATTCCAGAAAGGGCACCTCCCTTATGAGGAAAGCCTACAGCATGTGGGGCTCTTTAGTCTAGAGAAAAGGCGCATGAGGGGGGACATGATTGAGACATGTAAAAGTATGCGGGGATGGATAAAGTGGATAGAGGGAAGCTCTTTTCCCTCTCACAATACCAGAACCAGGGGACATCCACTCAAATTAAGTGTTGGGAGAGAACAGACAAAAGCAAATCTTTACCTAGCATGTTGTTAGTCTGTGGAACTCCTTGCCACAGGATGTGGTGATGGCATATGGCCTGGATGCCTTTAAAAGGGGATTGGACAGATTCCTGGAGGTAAGGTCCATCGCAGGTTACAAGCCATGATGGGGATGTATAATTCCAGTCTTCAAAGGAAGATGCCTCCAAAGGAAGATGCTGGGGAAGGGGTATCAGGAGACAGGTGCCTTTTGTGCTCCCAGAGACATCTGGTGGAGCCATTGTGAGACGGGAAGTTGGACTAGATGGGCTCTTGGCCTGATCTAGCAGGGCTCTTATGTTCTTAAAGAGACATTTTAATTGAAATTGTAAGTTTAAACAAGTTTTTATCTTAAATTACTTTTTACAGTTTTATTGAGGCTTGTTTTTGCATTATTAGGAGTTAGAAAGTTTCCTGTATCACAGCTTCCTGATATCTGATGAAGAAGTGAAATTTCACTTACTAGCTTTTTAATTTGAAGAAGCTATTTTCACTTTACGTGTTAAGTATAGTTGACATTTGAAGCCAGCTCTGTTAGTACTGTTTGTGGAATTATATTACATGGATTTTAGATATGATCCTGATGCTGGGTATTCGAGATTTTTTTGAAAGCAGTTGGGTCAGGCCTGTTGCAATTTATCTGACTGGCAGTAAATGTCTAAATCAGTTTTTTTTGGAAATAATTAGTAGACTGTGATTGCTTATACCCAGTATAAGTCAAATGGTTTATTTACACACATTTCACATACACAGAAAATATTGCACCGTGGAAGCATACATGGAACTTACCATGTCAAAATGGCTTAGCTTGTCTTCATAGGCGTGATCATAGAAAGGCAATTGCCTAAGTGTGCCCCTAGCAGGCTCCTGTGTTCTTAATCTGTCTTGCATTTGTTGAGCAACCTCTAGCACTGCTGGTATAAGGGAAGGCCTCCATTTTTAATAGGATATTGACTATGATCTGGTAGGTTTAAGAAATCTGGAGCTCTAAATGTTACAATTAAACAGCAGCTGTTTCTACTTTATAATGATGGAATATATTAAGCTAGTCTGCCCTGTGCTATTTTCTTATCGGCCTGTTCTTGTAGTCAGTGCAGAATTCAGAAGCAGGAGCAAAGAGTAGTTGTCCAGACTACTCTATTTCCAATAGCAAGGAGTACTGGTATTTGTAATCCAGTGACATCTGGAGAGTTGCACTTTGTGGTTTCTGGTTTAGGGTCATGGTATCTGTAATATTTTTATATTCTTCTGGGAGGAGATGACAAAACAAAAACATTTCTTTTTAATGAGGATTTTCTAAGAACACACTGAAAAACTATTAGGAGCCCTTTAGATGGCACTGTTGGAGTGAAGTTGTGGCATTTGGCAAACTTAGTATGCAGAACTGAGACTACCGTGCCAGATGCTTATGTAAATGTATGAAATGAAATGCTAATAGAATACAATCCATTCACTATCTAAATGAGAAAATAGTAATTAATGTTTTTTCATTAACAAGGCTATAAAATAGGAGTTTCCCAAGTGCCACTAAATGTCTAAATTAACCACTCGCTCAAAAAATTTGTTGATCATGTCTGCTTATCCGATGTTTTATATAAACAAGTAAACATTGTGAACAGTGTGTTCAAAATTGGTTTTCAGTGGACCCTAAAAACTGGATTGGCATAGACAGCTGTATAAAATGGGAAAATCTTATAAAGCCTATGAAACAGAAGTCATGTGCTGAACTAAAGCAAAATATTAAACTTGGATGGAAAAATTGTTGCAGCTTTTGTACCAGTAAAGCTTTTGTACTCTGCTGGGTAGAAGTCTAAAGTCTATACACCTTTGGTTCTGCAAACAAAATTCTGATACTTATAGTCTAAAAAGGAGTGAGTGGACTGTGTAGTGATAAGTCTTGTGGATATGAAAGCTGTGGTGGTTCTCTTTTTGAGATGACATATATCCTTGTTTTGGGCAAAAATAGCATACCGCCTATATTTGACCATGTTTGACTCATGCAACCATTGTGCTGCTGCTAGACTGCCTCATATTAGGCACAGTTAAATTATTTTCCTTATTTTACCTCTCTGTGTTGCAAGAGGACTTCATTCATTGAATTTAGAGTAGAGATGGGCAGCTTCTACAGGCCTGGAGGCAGTAATCCGTTCGCTGCTTTGAGGGCCATACATAAACATGTCCCTGTGAAATCAAGAAAATCTACCTGAATGGGTAACCCTTTCTCCTATCTGTTTAAAAGAAGCTGACATCTATTTGTGACCCCAGATAATAGCAGAAATCAGCAATATTCTGAGTAAATATATATGTATAAATGTGAAAGTACACATATAGGGAAGCAAATATGAGCTGCAGAAGAAAAATTGGAACTTTTGCTACAATTTGAAGTGAAAGCACTTGCTAATTATTTGATTGCACCAAAAATACCAAAATAAGAATTTCTTATGTACTATATTTGCAAATATTAATGGAGATAGACACCTTGTAGTTATATGCATAATCTTAGACATAGCATATGGCTACTTAAAGTGTAAATATTTCTAATATTTTAATAGTTAATTTAATTTTATGCAGGTTTTTTTAATTCTAAACATGATGAAAGAAGCACACATTGGGCATCTGGTTCCCAAACAGAAATATAACTGCCGGTTGGTAGAGGGGAAAAACACATTCTATTAAACAGTATTTACTTAATCTACACATAGTGTTTTTCAAATTTCTGATTTGTCTCTGAAAAACCATTTAGCTGTATTGCACATACCAGCGTCACTTAAAGGGAGGGATTTGTTGTCTGTAAGTACCATATAAAAATTCCCTGCATGGCTGTGGGAGAAGGCTGTTTTATCTATAAAAGCTTACAAAACTACACATTCAAGAGCTTTGAAGTTACTACAAAGTTCTTGTTTTTCACAAATAAGGAATACTTAAATGGTTGAGTGGACTAATTGCAACTTGTTCAACTACAGTCATTGCTTTTGTAGTTTGTGTTTCTTGATCAAAATGGATATACATTATTATGCTGCAGACTGATTAAAGACTATAATGAGAATTACTCCACAGAAATCTGTAGCTTGCAAATATAGAACAATAACTTATCATCTGGCTGCTGTTTTATCTTGGCAAGTTTCATTTTAACAGGAGCATGAGAAACATGGGGGAAGAACCAATTTACAAGAATGTACTGCTTGGTCTTACATTTACACACTTTTGGGAGGACAGAAAGGAATCCAGTAGAGTGAACAGAAGACGGAACAGGCTGGGACAGATCTGTGATAGTGATGTCTTGCATTGTAGGATTGAACAGCCATGACCCATGAGGTCAGGATTTCACACAAATGCATAGGATGCACATTATTTTCTCACAATAAGTGATGCAGGTTTTCTGAACATACATCATTCTAGACATAGGGGATCAGCTGACAGAAGGGAAACACCACTACCAGTCATGAGGTGAAACCAGTCTTTGAACCATTTGTGTTCATATCACCACGGAACCATTTCAGAGAATCCTGCTCTTTTAATCCCTTTTAATACAAAATAATGCATTACACGGTAGATAATTTAGCTTGCTTGGTTTGAGTGAAATAAAACCTGAAACCCAGTACTTTACAGTGGCTATCCTGTAATCAGGGTTTACTGTTTTCATACAGTGCCTGTTAAGAAAGGGTATCAAGTTACTGAAAATGGAATGCAGCAGAATTAATATTTGAATATTCAGTTGTATACTAGAACAAGATGCATGCTGGTTAACTTTTTCTTGGAACAATGATCGGAGGTGGAGTTTCTGAGTCTTAACTGGAAACAAAGTATTGGACAAACTAGTATATTATAAAAATAGTGCAAAAATGCATTTGATAGTCAAAGATTAGATCACGTGATCATAGAGGGCAGCCTCTGCTACCCAAAATATAATGTGCTTAATAAAATATTCACTTTTATAGGGAGATGGTGCAGAATTGTGTTTCATTCTTAGGAGAGTTGTAGAATCTGGATGAAGTTTTTAGGAAATATTCCAAATTTGCCATGTAATTCTCCACTCATCCATTCTTCATCTACAGATTCGAGCCCTGTTATAATGTCACCAACCTGTTGGAATAAGTAAATTGTAGTCAATAAGAATATGTTTTTGTTAACAACCCTTAAATATATGCTGGCAAAAAAGAGAAGCAAAACATTGTGGCCCTAACCTATTTATTTCAGTGTGAGCTTTTGTGGATCAGAATCCACTTAAACAAAGAGTGCAAATACTCAAAGCTACTTTGAAAAAAAAAAACACCTCACATAATTTCACTACTGTTCACTACCATTACAAACTCTACTTTCCACCCCTTCGTACTTTCATTAGTTAAGCTTCAACACTTGGGTCATAAATACAGATGGGGGTATTCGTATGCAAATATGAATATCCCCCCACAGGTGGAAATGAGGGTCCGGCCTCATGGGGCCAGACTGTCCACTCATTCTTCCGCGGACATGCACTCGATGGAGCCTTCCTATTGCGCCATTGTCTGCAATGGATTAGCTACTCTGCAACCTGTCAGAGAGGCTTGTCATCCTGCCTCCTGCCAGGAGTGGCTAATCCATTGCGAACAACAGTGCGATAGGAAGGCTCTGTCGAGCACATGTCATTAGTGGAATGGTGAGTGGACAGTAACTCGTTAATTACACCAGTGGGGGGATATTTGTATACAAAAACTCTAGATATAAACTCAGTTAATTAACTGGTTTATATGAAACAATGATACTAAGGTGACGAAGGTTAGTACTGACATTTCTGTAATGCTCTGTCTACATTACAGCACGGTGGAAAATAAAAATGAATTTTAAAATTACTCACTTTAAAAGAAAGTTCATCAATGTTTTCAGCATGAAAATCATACAGGGCCTTGGCTTTTCCTTTTTTCTCACCTGGAGTTTGCGCCGGTTGAGTTCCTCCTATAAGATACAATTGTTTCACAACTAAAATATTAATTTGGGCTTTTTCTCTGCTATCACATCATCTTGCTGTGACATTACATTGGGGAAGGTGAAGGGAAGAATACTTGTTACATGCAAGGAGGTAGGGAAAAAACTGCAATTTTCTTTCAGTGGTGACTTGCCACTGCATTTCTTTAAAAAAAGCAAAAGCAGTGGTCCATTTACTAATTATCAGCTAGTCAGACATGTTCAGGGGTTTAAGCATCTGGTTGCTGAGCCAGAGGTTTGGAGTTAAATTCCCTATTGTGCCTCTTTGATGCATTGGACTCTGATCCTTGGGGTCCCTTCCAGCTCTGCAGTTCTATGATGATGATGATTAACAACTGTTCTGTTTTCAGTACAGCAAAGGGAGTGGGAAGAAAGGTAGATTTTACAGTTTGGAGGAATTACAAATTTGTCATGGGACTGCCAAAATATACCTCCAAATGTGTATTTTTTTAAATTCGAAACCTCAACACAAATCTACTGAAAACAATGTTCAGTTGGTCAATAACAAACTAAGAAATTTTAATCGAAGCTGATGGTTTTGTCAAGATTTCTCTTCGTAAAGGAAGAAAAATACCTACAAAGAAGAAAGCATGATAAATCGCAACCACTGTCAAATTTTTTCTATATTTTTCTTTAGTTAACAGTGAAACTGTAAGATAGCAAATATTGTGTGTATGCCTCCCCATATATCCTTATTCCTAAGTCATATATTTCTACAAGCAAAGCCTAAGCTTCAGTCAAATAATCAGCAATATATAAAAAAATACAGTGCAGTTTGAAATATATTCAAGGTATAAGTTGTTAGAATGTATCCATCCTGAATATATTTCTTCTCAGCTATTATAAGGCCCCTCTCCTAAGAGATAACTTCATATCCATGTAGAAAAGCTACAGTGCATCATTGATTCTGGTTTGTCTAATTGTCTATTAAAAGGCCTTTATTTAAAATGTATGAAGAGGGAAGAATGACTTTCCTTATATATAGAATGAAACATATAGAAAGACTGATTTGAGTAAGCTTTGTCAGTTCTGGCAGTAGACACTGCAGATTTTTATCCCCTTGTCCTCCCCTTTTAGATCAGCGACATTCTCGAGATCTGAAAATGTTCAAGTATTTCATCTCCTTTACAATATCTAACAGAATGTATCACAATAAAAGTACTTGAAAGCATTAAGATGAGTTTTGCAGAAGGTTGCAATGTACATTTTACCATCCCATTTGGCAAACTTCTCAGTATTTTCACACGCTGGCACACATCAGAGGAAAATGATTTGATAGTATCAGCGGTGGGCTTATACTGTCAAGAGATCTTCCAGTAGAACTGATGCTCACAGCCAACATTAATTTTCTGTGGGCAATTTTCATGCTGGGAGTATTTCCTAGTGTCATGGCGGCCTGCCCAGAAATGCTGGAAATTTGTTCCATACTTGTTTCATGTTTTACTCAGCAGAATTAAGTTCTCCTTGATGGAAGTGTAAGTTACAGTTTGCAAAGAGTAAACATTTGCTAACTGATACTGTATTACTAGAACAACATGTCCAGTTCTGTGGTGTTCCACACCTTTGCGTTCTCTGTCCAACACAGCCTCCATGAGATGGGAAAGGATGGAACTGCAACAACATGGGGCAGGAGTAACAAAAAATTTTTTTTGAGACAAAGGTCTTGCCACAAGCAGTTCCGATCTGATCTAGAACATACTGGATATTCAGTCTCTCACTATCTTATGTTCATGCTGTGAACCAGGTTTGGGGCGGAGGAAACGCAAAGGATTTCCTTTACAAGGGAGTTCCGAGCCCAGAGAACAGGCATGAAAAAGATATTATCGTACTTTCCACCTAATGTTATCTTACTTCTCACCTAATGTTCCTTTGATGGATGGAGGGAAAGAAGACAAGTACATCTGGGCCTGAGCATGGATCCAAACTCTAGTTTAGAGGCTGCTTTTACTTAGGTTTCTAAAGACTTTCTCCTGTCATAATCATTCCGTATTTCCAAGACATTTAAACAGTGGCATAGATCGTTAAAACTGAGGAATGGGTCAAGCAGCAGTGCAGTTAGTATTGTGATTACAACTGCAACATCTAAAGAGGGAAACCACTTTATATTCCTAGCAACATACATGCAAACTTTAATTATGTAACTTCTATGAGAAAATCAGAATGGGTGCACATTCAGTAAAAAGCTGTTGCATATGATTCTGTACCTTCAGAATCTGGACACCTCACAGAACTGTTTACAGTGACTATACTTTGTATACCACCAATGTACCACACAACAGTCTGTATGGCTAATCATTTTATCGCTAAGCAAACATTTTTTCTTTTAATGTGTTGTCTATTTTTGCACTACCTGTTCTTGAGTGCCAAAGTACACTGGAACGGATTATCAATTCCATGTCAAAATATTCAGTATTGCCAAGGACCAGTCAAGGCTGTTCTACCAATATACATACTGCCAAAGTTAAGTTTATCTTCAAGCTCAGTGCCCTGAGTTCTCCAAAGTATGGGATCTGCATAGTCAGGGTGGTGGTGAGAATACTCATTTCTTACTTAACTGAAGGAAGAGATGTATCTTGAGCAGGTGCCTGAAAAACAAAATCATCTAAATCTGCCTGATATCAATGGGGAGAGGGGTGTTTTGTTAAATCCAGTGCAACAGATACAGCAAAGTGTGGCACCTTAAAGCCTAAGAGGTTTAGTAAGACACGTGTTTGTGAACTGCAGCTAGCAAAGCTGTGTATGTACATATCTAGTGAAGTGTGCTAGAGTCCATAAAAGCTGTTGGCAAAGAAAACTGATTAGTCTTTAAATACCACTTGTGCTTTCACAAGTTGTAGGTAGCCAAAGGAGATCTCAGGAAGACGACAAGCCAGAGAAGTAAAGTGTTCAAGGCTTGATATATCAACAGTAGTACTAACGATAATGATAGCAAATACTCCAGAGAAACATATGTCCTTTTCTTCAAGGGTTTTGTGTTCCCTAATAAATTCACAAATTCCAAACTGAACTGTTTACTGAAGCTAGAAACAAACATACATGGCATCTCTCAAGGGAACCTTTTCTATACCTTTAGATGACAGCCATTAGGGAAAGCTGCCTACATAGTATGACCAAAACTGTACACACCACGGGCCCATTTATTTACTCAGCTGTTGAGTTGCCCGATAGGCTGAAGCTCTTTGGACACTGCACATAAAAACAAATAATTCAGCTGAACACACACACATTATTGTTTGGCAAATTCCACATACTGTAGTTCAGTGGTCTCCTGTTTTCACTCTGTCATGCTACCAACATGAGCAGGGCTTGGAAAAGTTAACCTTGTTGGACTACAGCTCTCAGAGGCCGGGCTCCTTGGATATGTTGGGAACTGAAGTCCAAAAAGCTAACTTTCTCAAACTGTGAATATGAGTGCAGGCAGCATTAAAAAGAGAGACGAAGAGGCTTGTATGTATGTGCCACATCCACATAAACCCCTGAATGCAATATGCAAGTCATCGGCTGGGCCTGGGCCCTATGCCTTACATGTATGTTTGGATTATTTCTTAATGCTTTGGCCTTTACTTTGACTTCCTTGGTTAACACAGGAGCCAGAAGCTTCCCCTTTCAGAACTGTACCTGAGCAAAGACGAACAAACACCGTAGGGAAAATTCCTTCCTTTCCGTTTAGTCTCCCTCTGTACCACTCTGAGTCCACATGCTCTAATATCAAGATACGGTCTCCCTTTTTAAAAGATAAATCTTCTTGGGCTTCTGCTGTGAAATCATGGAGCGCCTCACACCACTCTCTGGCGTGTCCTTCCACCTGTGAAAATGGAAATGAGCCTTGAGGTCAGTGTGTATGACAAAGAGAACTTTTCTAGTGCTGTTTAGAAAGCAATCCTGCCTTATTAATTCTATACGCATCATTTAAAAGGCTTAAATGGATTAGTGACTTGAGGTTAAATGGGAGAGAAGCTTAATATCAATCCTGCCCTGTGAGGCACAACGAAAAGATAGTGAATCTTTGGTGCAGTTTAAAGAGCCTGTAGCTGCACTGAGGTTATTTCTTTATTTACTCTTTCTACTGAAAGGAACACACTGCATTGCATTTTGAGTACCAACCTTATTTTGTTGGCTTTTAGGGGAAAGGAGGATAAGTATCCAACCACAGACCCAGTAAGGGTCCAAACAGAACTGCCTTCTAACCCAGAAACCTATCACTACCTTTTATGGGTACACAACAGTGGGAAACGGCCCCTTCATCAAGGGGTCTTCAGTGCACTTTAGGAGCTTGAAAACACAGAGAATAAGAGAAAGAGTTTAAACAATGAATAAAATTTAAGAATGGGTAAAGTGAAATAAAAGTTGTGCCTGTAGAAGAAAACATTTCCTGTACTCTTTCTAGTCACAGACTAAAAACATTAGATGCCCACCATCTTATACAAATACTAGTATCCCTGTTTGTCCCTAAGCACTTCTGGAACAGCTTATTCTTTCTGCTTTTTCCTCTCTGGCTGTTGCTTGTGCAAGAGTGATCTGCTCTTGTCTTGCAGGTGTGGAAAGCCTTGTTTGAAGTGACCGGGTAATTTCCAGTTTGCCTAAATTTCAAGCCAGAAACTGTCAGGAAGAACCACACAGCATTCTGTCTCCAGAGCTATTATGCATGGTAAAAACAAGCAGGGTTCTGGCCTATGCATAATACATATACAATGTATACGCATAGCAGTATATACAGGACGCATTTGCATTGTACAACTCCCATGCTGACTATAACATCAAATGGGAAACAAATTACCTCCGTCACAGGTGTGGAATTCTTATTCTTCAGTGGGGTCCCATCACCTGTGCAAAAGGAGAATAAAGCAAAATTATTTATTAAACAGCTAACATTTCCTAATTGCTGTACAGAGATTAAAAATAAAATAATCCTTGCCTGCAAGAGTTACAGTCAAATAGAGATGGAAAAAAGCAAAGAAAAAGCAAATGAATTCAAGCATCAAGTCTTCAAGATACTTGCATCGACTTCAAAGTGTTGATGCTTACTTATAAAGCCCTAAACGGTTTAGGGCCTCGATACTTGTCAGAACGCCTACTCCCACCAAGATCTACCTGTGTCACTCGTGCGAGCCAGGAGGTGAGGCTGAGGAGCATAACGCCGAGGGAGGCCCGGAAGGAAAAGACAAGAAATTGGGCCTTCTTGGCGGTGGCTCCTCGCCTCTGGAATAATCTACCTCCTGAGATTTGCGGGGCTCCCTTGCTGGGTACCTTTAAGAAGGAATTAAAGACATGGATGTTTCGGCAGGCCTTCCCTTCACATAATTCCTGACCTTTTTCCTCTCACTGTTTTCTGTTTTGTTTTTTGTGTATCGCAATGTAGTGTTTTTATTACTTAGAATTGTCTATTTCTACTTTTATTGTATCATTGTATGATTGTTAACCGCCTAGAGTGGTCCTCATCCGACCAGATAGGTGGGATATAAATAAATAAATAAAATAAAATAAAATAAATAAATAAATAAATAAATCATCTGATCAGGACAAGGGGGCCTCCCTGCCTTTAAATACACATGCACAATCCCATCTGCTTTCTTTCAGCTCTGCATTTCTAAGCAATTCAAATACTGATTTTCCTTGGTTTCACATTATATACTGCCTACCTTCTGTAAGTTCAAGGTCTTGTAAGTATGTGATTCTTTCCCTCCCTATTTTATCTTCACAAGGACTCTGTGAAGTAGCTCAGGCTAAAGGACTGTCAATATTTCAAACTCTTCTGCTACCAATAACTCCAAGTGAAAATTATATTTGTATTTTAATTATAATTCTTTGATCCACCATTTAATTTATGTTATAATTCCATCCCATCAATTGTACTTTTTAAAAAAATCTCATGTAAAAACAAAGAGTGAAAGAAGAGGGATTATAGACTTAACTAACACATTTCATCAACAAAGTCTAGCTCAATCTTCTTCAGCCTCAGCGCCAAATGCTTTGGAGTACATCTCACATCAGCACCCACCGGCATGTTTTAACGCATTATGAGTCCAGAATACATGAACCCAAGAGCCAGGTTGGGGAGGTAGGCTTGGGAGCACTTATGCCTGAACACAGCATGGAGTGCATTCACATCCACACATTTGAACACTCCAAATTGGAGAAAGGGAAAAGGATTTAACAGTGACATTAGGGATGATTTTCATGATGCTTCTTCAAATACTGAATGTCATGATAACTGTCACAGCGCTCTTCTTTTTCCAAAATTCTTCCACATTAAGCAATGGTTACCAGTCTTGGATCCCCAGATGTTTTTGAACTAAAACTCTCAGAAGCTTTCACCACTAGCTGTGTTGGCCAGAATTTCTGGGAATTGTGGTCTTAGGAAATCTGTGGACCGTTAGGAAGCACTGCCATAAACTATGGCCTTGTGTTTAATATCATGTGAAAGCACATTGGGGAAAATTTTTTTATAATGAATCATGAATTAATAACAAAGACATTTTTTGTGTGGCTAAGTAGAAACAAAACAAAACTTAATTTTTCAGTGTTTCCAGTTGACTAATATAGCACACTTCAAAAAATTTTGGAGACCTACAGTGGGGTCTTGACTTAAGAACGGCTCGAGTTAAGAACATTTTGACTTAAGAACCGCTCTCATAAGAAAATATTGACTTGACTTAAGTACTTAGATTTGAGTTAAGAACTGAAAAAAACCCATGTGGGAGGCAGGGAAAGTGCAAAATGTGAATTTTCAGTTAACTGTTGGCCAGTGAAAAGGGTGCCTGTCTGCTTCCTCACTCCTCCCAGCGTTTAGAGAGTGGACTGGGAGACAGTCTTCGGACTGCCTGGTACTGTACTGCCTGGACTGTATTTTCCCTGCCTTCCCTGAACCTTTCTTGACCTAAGAAAAAAAGAAACAAAATATCCCCCCTCTAGTGGTCGAAGGCAGAATAGCAGCTTCCCATTAGTTTCTATGGACGGAAAAGAGCAGATACGGATCAAATGGTTTTCAATGCATTCCTATGGGAAATGCAGATTTGACCTGAGAACTTTTTGACTTGAGAACCGCCTTCCAATACGGATTAAGTTCTCAAGTCAAGCCCCCACTGTACTTGCTTAGTTTTTTTTTTTACCTGATTCAGGTAGATCTTCAATAATTTCTACAAAGTTCAAGGGGAAAATTCCTGAGGTGCCTCTCAGTTCTCCTTTGGCCCATTCTTCATTAACATACTCCTTCAAAAGAATGATGTCACCTTCCAGAAAACTTAGTTCATCTCTCTGGTCTCCGATGTATTCAAATCGAGCTATACATCTAGGGCCACTAAAATATGAATCAATCAGTCAATCAAGAATAGTTTTCTTTTTTTAAAAAAAGATCTAATTTCTAAATCCCAGCCATAACTGCACTGAGGTGCTACTGAGATTTCACTCACCGCATTAAAAAAAAAAGATCTCATTGCTGACCCGAACAGACAAACTGCCTTTTTTGAATAGCACTAAACACATCCTAGGGCATGCCTACCCATACATGTGAGAGAAATATGTGCTGTTTTAACTGTTATAGTCACTAATTTCCATAACGAAATAGCTAAAGTCTTTCTGTTGGACTGGGCAGTCATAATGGTCAGAATAAAGTATCAGATCCATGTAATGGAAACTCTAACTATCCACACACGTGTCCAATGCCTCAGATACGATCATGGATGTAAGATGATACACAGATGCTAGTTGCTCATCAGTCTGGTACTGTTACAATAGCTCAGGATATGATTCAGCTCTCACTACTAAAGCTTCTCCATGCAGTTGCACAAACACATACATGATCATAATGCACAAAGAAACAGTAGGACTTCTATATGCCTCCTGGCTCTTAACAAAAAACAAAAACTCAAACAAAAACACCACAATCACCCCCAGATTTCAATTTTGTTTTCAACTGGGAATGGGAATTATTAATAAGATAGAAATTAACACTGCTTATTTTATCTCTCGGCTGACAGCAATGGACTGTGGCTATCAGAACCTATAGTTAGGCTCATGAGAAGATTGAGAAAACGTAAATACTGTTCACATGGCATAGTCTATCTTTTCAAATTAAAATCTAAGGGTGAAAAAGAACTGCAAGGTTGTAATGCTTGTCTCATATTTTAGGTAAGTAGTATAACCACTGATACATTTCTCAGGAAATAAATATTTCACTGACATCACTAGATTTTGCACAATCTAGAAACATCTATTCTTTTGTTTATTTTGGTCACTGTTAACTAGGCTGGACTAAAAAGACTTTTGAAGAATGAAAGAAGGAAAAGCAACTCAAGCAGTACACTTAATTTCTAACTAGAATGCCATTTCAACAATATAAGTGAGGCACAATGATTTTCATGTATTATTTCCAGGGCTTTTGAACTGGTATTTTAGTTAATTTTGATAATAAATAGTACAGATCTCTTTCTGTTCTCTGAAATATGAAATGTTCAGCTTCCGAAAATACTTTTCTTTATATAGTAAAAATGTCACAATAAATGAAAGATTAAAAGAAAAAAAAATCTCATCACCCTATTGAATCATGATTGCATGTATTAATCTCCAGTCTACTGCAGAAAAATAAATTATTTCTCAAAAAGGGGGGAAAGACAAAGATCTTCTGTATGATAATCTTACAGTATTCAGACACTCAATAGTTGTACTTAATTAATTCAGTACCTTAAATGTAATTTCAAAACTGTATTTTCAAAGGACAGAGCCATGAAGCTGAACATAGGCAATCATTTTTGCTTTAGGAGCTGCCTAACAGATATAAAGGCATTTGCGATCATTACCTTACGGACATAACTCATTTTTTAATGAGAATCTTCATCAAAATAATTGTTTTTTCCCCTTCAAACATTTTATTGCCTATCTGCCACAAGTACAGACTGCACAAGTAGAACAAATTAACATGAAAGGCTTGTTTGAGATATGATCCCATCTGCCAGCTCCCTTAATCATGGCAAATCAAACTAATGTTTAGCTTTGACACACACAAAAAGTCTTATGTGTTACCTGAAGTTGTAATTGATTTTGAATGAGCAAGGAGAAAGAGACTAACATTTTAAAACTACAAACTCAAAAGTATTTTCAACTGAATCAGGTCATCAAGACATCTGTATCTCAACTTCTAAAAAGCAAGGATATCTGTCTGAGCTAATGATGTCCTGTCACACTGTTACTGATACAGTATATTCTGTGCTTCCTTCCTTTCTGCTAGCACATGAGGTCTTTCAGGAGGGTGCAAGTTTCCCAGCCTTCTTTTGCTGGAATTCAGAAAACCCTTTGTGGGCTTAGAAGGCTCATGCAACAGGTAGTCATGTGAGAAAGAAAGTTCTGTTCACCCTCTTTGAATTCTATGGTTTTATGTATCAGGGCATAATAAAAAGCCATCTGGTCCTTAGCAAGTCAGAAAATTAGGTAAATAGAACCTCAGATGAACAACAGATGACATATTACACCATGTCATGATTTATTTAAGAAAAATAAAGCCAAAATGGAGAAGTTGTGTGAAAAACTAAGTATACCTTATGATTGAATAGCTTGTTGATCCATGTTCAGCAGCAATAACTTGGAAGTACAGTAATCCTTTTCTACATGACTTTATCAGTCTCTCACATCGTTGTGGAGGAATTCTGGCCCACTCTTCTTTACAACATTGCTTCAGTTCGTTGAGGTTTGTAGGTATTTGCTTATGCACAGCTCTCTGAAGGTCCCACCACAGCATTTCAATTGGATTGAGGTTTGGACTTTGACTGGGCCATTGCAACACCTTGATTCTTTTCTTTTTCAGCCATTATGTTGATTTGCTGGTGTGCTTGGGATCATTGTCTGTTGCATGACCCGATTTTGTCCAAGCTTTAGCTGTCAGACAGATAGCATCACATTTAATTCTGTATACTTTGGCATACAGAGAAGTTCATGGTTGACTCAATGATTGCAAGATTCCAAGTCCTGTGGCTGAAAAACAAGTCCAGACCATCACCCCTCCATCACTGTGTTTGACAGTGGATACGAGGAGTTTGTGCTGATATGCTGTGTTTGCTTTTCACCAAACATGGTGCGGTGCATTATAGCCAAACATTTCCACTTTGGTCTTATCTGTCCCAGGACATTTTTCCAGAAGTCCTGTAGTTTGTCCAGATGCAACTTTGCAAACCTAAGTTGTGCTACCATGTTCTTTTTAGAAAGAAGAGGCTTTCTCCTGGCAACCCTTCCAAACAAACCATACTTGTTCAGTCTTTTTCTAATTGTACTCTCATAAACTGTAACATTTAACATGCCAGCTGAGGCCTGTGGAGTCTGAGATGTAACTCTTGGTGTTTTTTTGCAATTTCTCTGAGCATTGCAAGATCTGACCTTGGGGTGAATTTGCTTGGACATCCACTCCTGGGAAGATTGGCAACTGTTTTCAATATTTCCCACTTACGAATAATCTTCCTTACTGTAGAATGATGGACTTGTTTGGAAATAGCCTCATAACCCTTCTCAGACTGATGTGTAGCAACAATTGCTTCTCTATGAGCATTGCTTAAGTGCTTCCTCCATTGTGTTAACATACTCCTGAATCCAGACCATCAGTCTTTGGCTTTTATAGAGGTGGTCACACTTATGATAATCAGTTACTCAAGTGCATTTGGTTAACAACAGCTGGATGCTACTTAGCCTCTTAATTTCTATGGAGACAGTAAGGGTGTACTTAGTTTTTCACACATGGCTTTTCCATTTTGGCTTTATTTTTGTAAAATAAATCATGACATGGTGTAATACGTCATATGTTGTTGTTCGTCTGAGGTTATATTTAGCTATTTTCATACCTGCTAAGGACCAGAGGATTTTTATTATGTCCTGATACATAAAACCATATAATTAAAAGAGGGTGTACTTTCTTTTTCACATGACTATATGTGTGTGTGCGTGTGTGCACATAACTCTCCGACTTCTGTTCATAATTCCAGTTATGGTTACGTGTACAGTGATAACTACACACAATTAATTTGAACCACAGAAGCAGCTTTGCAGAGGTGCTGCAGCATAAAAGAGCTTTTTTTTCTTTTGCAAAACTGAAACTTTGTTCATGGATCCTCAGTTTCACTAACAGGTACAGTGTTTAGATACTACTTTAAGGTACTATTGTGAGGTGAACATTTGTATAAAGACATACATCATACTTGGTGATGAAAAGTTTACTTTTTTCCTGTCGCTTTCTCCCAGAACATCAACCTAGAAAGCAGAAAACAAGAGGATTTAAATGTTTCGGCTATTGAATGTATTTAGTTTTTGAAACACAATAAGGTTTATACCAACTCGTTTAATAAAGCTGCAGTTCCAGCTGTAACCTTCATGTGGCAATGCTCAATTGTTGGAATGTTTGGGTCACTGATCAAAACTGAAGGGGTTTGTTTCATTATCACTTTTTATTCGGTATTCTGGAAGACATGCCATGTTCTATATTTTTGTTTTGTTCCTAAAAGCACAGCTCAGTACCAACAGTCCTCTCTTGGCTGCACACATGACTAGATGAAATCAGGACAGAACATAATTATATGCTGTTGCATTTGGCACCTGCTGCTAATTAATACGTATTACTATCTATTATCTGCTCATTCACATCACAATGGTCAGAATTATTATTCAGACATATCTGTTCCAGAACTTTAATCTCTGACATCTTGCCATCTGCAAGCTGAAAGATATAAACATATGTTGAAAGTCTACAACTTTATTCATACATAAGCAGAATTTTAAGAAGCTGGGTTTAATGATAAATTACCCAGAGACTCTGACACAGGGCTTCTGGCAATATACTCAGGAAATATATGCTATGAAAGCAGCCACAAAGGGCCTAGAAAGACTGTTGTAAACTTTTACTGCAAAGCAGTAACTGCACCCAGAATCAGATTTCCTATCTGATTTGTGATATATCTCAGCCAGACTATCAAAGAACCCAGAACAACTGTGCTTGTTGCTATATTTTTGGAACTAATTAACTAAATGGATCACTGTAAATGAGCAAACAGGAAAAAACCCAAAAATATACATATGTATGTAGCAAATAATTTTTCATGGTTACATTCAAGTGTGTTTGCCCATTCACCTAAGGACCTGTCATGAAAGCCTATATATTTATTATGATGAATATATGAACAACTACATATATTAGGTATTAGGCCACTGTAATTATTTATCATTATTTACTACTGCTCGTTTCTATGCCACTATTCAGTATAAATATTCTCAGGGCAGCTCACGCAGTAAGTAATCAGATGTGCCTCAAGCTGTTCCAGATGCACAGCAATATGGCATCAGGCAAAAAGCATGTCTCACAACACTCTGGAAAGAATAAAAGCAGCCCTAAGCAGAGTGCTCTATCTGTTTCATAACTTGAAACCTGATCATCAAATTGAATCTTGTATTCAGGTGAAAGTAAGGTTATCTGGGCTTGCATGCACGTCTCCCTTCAACAACACTGCAGTTAGGAGCACCAGACCCACGTGTAGTTCAAAATCCCCCCAAAATATAATTAAAAGGCATAAACAGTTGATTCTCTGTGTGTGTGCCTCTCTCTCTCTCTTTCCACAAACTACTGTGTGTAATGAGCCTTAATGGTCCTTATGATCCCCTTATTAGAGATGTTGTGTTTGGGGGCAAGTAGACTGATGCCCTCCGTCTTGAACTCATGGGGTTCTGGACAGCCAGGGGCACAATATTTATTGAATATTTATTTGTTTATTGAAAAAAAACAACTGTGTATAACTGAAACCGTGTTGTTCAGATTTGTGCAGTTCAAGCGAGCACTGTATTTGAATTTCAGGTGGTTCAATCCCACATAAGCAGATGTCCTCAAACCATAACACTACCTATATTTGAAAACTTACAGTAAACCCCATTTAAATCAGAGGTAGGTCTCTTCACATGCCATCAGACTGCTCCTCTCAACATTCATCAACCTTGGCTATGCTAACTAGGACACATGGGAACTCAAAGGGCTCCATCCTGCCTACCCATATTTAAATAGAAAGACTAAGTCCACAAGGACACCATGAAGAAAATGTGAAGATAAATTAAATTAAATCTTCACATAAATTAAGCTCCATATGAAACTTAGCTTATGTCATATCAAGTAATAGGCCTTGTTGCTCTTGCAAAGACACAGAATTGCAGAACTGGGGCAAACTGGTTTCAAACTGATCTGCACATTTTAAACAAATGTGGGCCTGAAAATACAATTCAAATGCCTTGAATTTCAATATAGCTATATGGCTAACAATTTTCAGTATTCTCTGATAGAAAGTGCCTGCAAGGATGTTTTGCTTGCTGTTTTGGATATTTCAATCCATGTGAATAGTGTGTGGCACATGAAATCACACTATCTGGTTTCTTTTCCTCAAACTAAGATTTGTGTTAAATGCTTAAGAAGCAGAGGCAGGAGAAAACCTGACTTCACAGGAAATACAGTAAGCTGCATGCCTTAATTTATTATGCTTAGGTGTGTAGGGCCACATGTTTTGCAAACAGTATTATTATTGAAGGTGAATGCAGAGCAAATCAACATTCTATAAGGCAATTCTACAAATGAGATCAGGTCAAATTAAAAAATATATAACTTGTTATAACTGTATAATTTTCACATGGGGCTTCAGATCAGTACCAACTTTGGCACAGTTTTGGAAGACAAAGTGCTGTCGCTCTGTGCCAATTTTGGGGAAGTTTGGGCAAAAGGTTTTTCAATTATGATTTCATGAACTTGTTGAAAAACCGCCCCAACAATTGCTTTGTGTTCAAGTGAGAAGCGGTTAGCCTCTAAAGCTATCTGCCATAATTTGGTGCCTGATGTTTTGGATTACAATTTGCAGAATTTCTGGCCACTGGCTAGAACTGAAGTCCAAAACATCTGGAGGGCCCAAGATTAAAGAAGGCTGTTCTGTAGGAGTTCTTTGAAAACCAGTATTAGAGTTATCTGTGAAGATTCTCAGTGATACAGATGTGGTTATCTAGAACTAGAGTCATGGCAACTGGACTTCTTTCTTATTAGGTTAAAATGTTTCATCTAAGTGGTTTCTTCAGTCTGAGGAGAGTTGGTAGGAGATCCCTGATATATTTTCCACGTTGGTTTCACTTCGCCCTGGTCTGAATAGGCTTGTTAGAAGGACAAATGACTGGGGGTGAGGGATAATCCCACTTCTGCAGTCCTTGTCTATCCATTGTCATGGGTTAACGGTTGCTAACAGTGGTCTTTCTGGTGTGTGTGGTCCTAATCTTTCTGGGGATGGATGAAAGGGCAGCATGATAAATAGGAGACAGATTGTATCTAAGGCCTCCACCCCTGTTGAGTGAGGGATTTTCTATATGCACATGTATGGCCTCCCTGACCCTTCTCTCAAACTCCCTATCATCTAGGTCCAAAATCAGTACATCTTGGTCCTCAAACGAGTGTCCTTTGTCTTTCAAATGAAGAAACACTGCTGATTGTGGTCCCCTCCTGTGCTGGGCCATTCTCCTGTTTAGTGGCCATTTGGTTTCTCCAATGTAGAGCTCCGAACACTCCTCTTTGTATTGGACCACATAAACTACAGTAGAACCTCCATTTACAAATGCCTCAGTTTACGTAATTTTCAGTTTACAAATGGAAATCCATTAAAAATAATGCCTCGGTTTATGGGTTTTGTTGGTTTGCGAAGAAGGTTTCCCCAGGATGCATTGTGCCTGGAAGTTTGTAGCGTCACCCCCATTCCTATGGCAATCCACATTTCAGTTTACGAATTTTTCACTTTATGTACATCCCACAGAATGCATTAAATTCATAAACCGAGGTACTACTGTATATTGCTCCTGTTGTGTTTTGGTATCCGGTCTTTTGGGTGGACAAGTCTCTGCCTTAGTGTGTTTTTGTGTTTGAAGTACATGGGAATGTGGGTTTTACCAAAAATCCTTTTGAGCTTTTCAGACAAACCCATCATGTAAGGAATAGCCAGGTTCTTCCATTGGCTTTGGATCTCAGACTGTTCCATTGTCCTCCTGGGTCGGGACACTGCTTGTTAAAGGTCCATAAACACACTGACTCTACTTCCAGATAGTACTAGGAGTTGTATGTAAATATAGTTTCTTAATCTGTATTGTACTTGATGGGTTTCCTAACATACTGCCCTGCATCTGTTGTAATTGCAGCACTTTAGTAGGTGGATAGAATACTGAAAATGTAGCAGTGGAAGATAATCATTTCTGATGTATCAACAAGAAATTCAAAAGGGAATCTGATGTGGGGGAAAACAGCACAGCACTCTTTACGATGATTTGTTGGCACACTTGAATTAAGTAAAGGATGTGTTCTCACTTAACTTGAAATTATCATGAAAATGATGCCCATAAAAAGTCAGGCAGAATTGCAAGATTAAACAGAATTTCTACACCTCACAAACAAGTTGATATCTGCTTTGTGCACTCAGGCACGATTTATCTACATGGCTTGCTCAATAAAATACTCAGGGGAGAAATTAATTTGGAACTGGGATGTATGCACAGATGGAATGCACTATATTTCACATGAAGTGCCCTACTTACAATAACTTTGACAAAACTAGCTGGAAAGATCCCCGTGCGATTCCTACATTTTCCTCTGTACCACTCATTATCTATTTTTTCCAGAAGATAAACAGTCTCTCCAGAATTGAGGGCCAGATCTTCTGTATGTTCTGTGGAAGGGAAGAAAACATATTATATCTCTTATTAATCATGGCTAATGCACTAAACATTGCTTAGTATGGCCTCACTTTAAGCAAATATATTTTAAAACAAAGTGAAGCTTGAAAACAAAACAGAAAAATAGCATGATGGGCAGGAGTAAGCTCTAATTTACAGGTGTCTCCTGTAACTGTTCCTTGATAAAGGAAGAACAAGTTGCTTCCATGTAACTTGGTTCTTTGAGTGATTATCCATGAATTCACACCGTTGGTTTATCTGTGATGTATGGAAGCCCATCTAGAATGCTCTAGAGCGCATAGCTGAAAGCTAAAGAGCTTTGCCCCTCCCCAACACACTGTATGGATGCTCCAAGGCACTAGCAGCTTTCCCTCAGTCTTTCTCCATCCATCACACATAAACTACAGAGAAGGCATGGTGGACAGAGGGAGAGGATGGAGAGCTGTGTGAATTAACAAATAACTACATGAAGAACCAGTTATAGGAAAGCAACTTGTTCTTCTCCATGGTTTCTGTGAATCATACAATTGGATGACTTGCCAGTTTAAACCATGGTGGAGGAATGGCACACCAGCAAATAATTACTGCAACTCAAAAGATAACACTGCTGAACCGAACGAAGTATCATTCCTGGCTTGCACATTTAACCTGTAGCATCTCACAAAAGTAGATGGCAGGGACTACATAGCCACTCTACATATATCTTGAATCGACTTCTCTAAAGAATGCTGTTGAAGTACTCCCTGCTCTTGTTGAGTGACCCTTGACTTCTGATGATAAAGAAACTTAAGATAGATCACATGCTAATTCACTTTGAAAGCCCACTGGGAAGAAAGAGCATAACCTTTCCTGTGACCATGGCAGCAAACTAAGAGTTTGACTTTTTTTTCTAAAGCCTTTGCTTTTTGACTGGTAGAAAGCAGACAACCTTTTGACATCAAGAGAATGAATCGTTCTCTCCAAAGATAAGTACGGAGAGGGAAAGAACATCAGAGGACAAAATGGTCTGTGGAATGAAAAGCAGGGACAACTTTAGGCAAGGAGTCCATGTCAGGGTGCAATGTAGAATTGTCTGGATGGAACGGTAAGAATAGAGAACCACATCCGAGGGCAAATAAGTCACCGGCCCTTCTGGCCAATGTAATAGCTACTAGGAATACCATATTGAAGGATCAAAAGGAAACCTTGTTAGCTGAATGACAACTAGAGATAGAGATCAAGGCATGATCAGTGTATGCACATCCGTGGATGTGTTATGTAATCCCCTTACTGTACCAACCTTCTTATCATCTAGCTAGCAAGTTGTTTCAGGACTGTATCATCAAAAGATTCCTTAGGGTAGTGGTTCCCAGTTTTGGATGACCCAGGTGTTCTTGGACTGGAACACCCAGAAATCCTGGCCAGCACAGTTGGTGGTGAAGGCTTCTGGGAACTGCAGTCCAAGAACCCCTGGGTCATTTTTACTACTGTCCTGTGGATAAAGGGAAACAGCAGGAACAGATACAGAAGATTCACTTTCCAGATCATGGTGAACGCATCTCCCATGGAGCCTCTTCCTACCTCTGCTGGGGAGCAGTAAAGATGGCACTTCTGAAGGGCCTTGAAGTGAACATGTCTGCAACTGACATTCCTCACTTTTGAATTATGATTCTAAAAGCATTCCTTGCTACTTCCCATTCATGTGTTCTGAGCAGACTGTCTGCTGAGAGAGCCTGCTTCCTGATTGCTGCCCTCCCTTCTATGTGAATTGCTGTAGGGAAAACACACCTGATTATGCACCAGTCCCTTCAAAGACTCACAAAGCAGAATTTAAAGATCTTTGCACATACATGATTGTTACTTATTTTTGTATTTACCTGCCAGAAAATCATGTAGAACTACCGCATGAGGAGCACTTGGATCGGAAATGGTCTGTGTGTTCTCATATTCCTTAAAAACACAGTAAATTTGGAAATTATAATGCTTGATAATATATTAGTTGTTTGGGGACTATGTGGATACAATTACTATTTGAAGCATCCATCACTGACTGAAATACCTCCTTCATTGGGTCATGTTCCTAAATGCCACATTCAAAGAAGATTTGGGGCATAAAACATGGACCCTTATTCTTTTCTCAGTTAATCTGGATTTTAACACTGCCAGATCTCATTGAAAATCAATGGTCTTAAACTGGTCTACTTCATAGCTCAGCAAAGAAAATCACATCTTTGACAACAGCACACAACTTCTTTGTTACTCTAAATGAGATGTGTGCATGTCTAAGCTTCTTTCTCATTAGGGAAAATTTCTAACTGATTCACAATATGCCAACAATGCTAAATCCCCTTGAAAAGCTTGAGCAAAAGATAGTGACTGTTCTAAAACCCCGCATCCATTTTTATTTTTCAAGAGCCACTTGTATACTTCTGAATAATAAATTATACACCTTTTCCAAAATGATGAGATGCTAACCCATCCCATATTATACCTGAAAAATTACGTTTTGGATCAGTGTGGACTGGCATCACGGCAATGTTAGTCTCCAAGTATTGGCCTGTAATAACTCTTAACAGACAAGTTATTCTGGGGACTGGACAAATATCCAGAAAGCTGCAGCCTTGACCCAATATCCTACTGTACTTGCATTAAGCAGAAAGTCCTACCAACATAGTAATCCTGGATTGTGCTGCTTGTGCAAATGATAATCTTAAGAAGAAATTGCAGCCTCCACTTGTGCAAGGGCAATGGTGGTGGAAGCAGTGCAATCTCACACAACAGTTTTGGCAGGATTTTCAGCTCAGCACAAGCTCAATAAGATACCACCTTCATGTGCAAGAATTATTTAATATTTTATATATTAAATACTATAGCCCTAATTCAGGTGTTCACCAGGGTTTTATCACAGTGGAGATTTGCACAAGAAATTCAAGTAGCCAACATCCCTACCTCACCTGAAAGTTATCCAGATCTGTGTGTGTTCATTAGAAGGGTCTGAAGAGGTATCTGCAAGCATGTTCACCTAACCATGTTTTCAGCACTCATGTTCTATCAGGACTGCTGACTCAAATGAAAGCACTTAAAGGTGTGAAGGACCTAGTAACTTTCAGAGAAGAGTGGCATGGTGGGGGCAGGACTGACTTTGAATCCTATGTCCCTATCAGGCTTAAAGCCCTATATGGTTTCAGGCTGAATGGGGCTCTAATTGCAACCATTTTCTGTGTTATTTCTGATATGAAGTTCTTGGTAAATGTAGATGCAGATATTAACATTCATACCCTTTGCCTACTTTTCAAACTCTCATCCAATGGTGCTATGATCTGCATTTGGGATAATGGAACCTTGCCAGTTTCATCTCCCTTTTGGCGTTCAGTGCGGCTGTTGATGACGTTGTCAGCAGGCACAAGCACGTCTTCTTGCTTTAAAGTTATAAAAAGTAATGGAAGTCATGATTTAGAATACTGCATCGGTATACTCAAGTGTCAACATCTACAAGGAACAGCTTTACCTTGGAAGAGAGGCGTCCAGTATTTGAAGCAGAAACATCTTCCTTGGCAATTCCATGGAGCACAGGAAGCTTAAGAAAAAATGAAGCAGTTAGGTACTATGGATAAAGTGAATTTCTTTAAAACAATTTGAAACTGCCTCTACATTGTGAAGAGAATCAAGATACTGACCGAATTCTGAGTGCGCAAGGGGTCAGTGAATGTGCACTTGTCTTTCGTTGCCAATTGCACATGGGGATGTTCACTTCCTGCTGGCACACACTGTTCTTTTCAGTGGGATGAGCATCAGGTTGCAAGCTGGATATCACCTGAGCAACCATGAAGCACTCCACCCACAAAGCAGCTATGGTCTTCAGGTAATAGAAATATAATTTGTCTCTTCCTGACTGTTAAAATTTCTCGTTAATTCAGAAGCATGTTTTTGGCAACATAAATGTGTTAGATTAACTACAGCTTTAATATACAACAGATCCCTAAGTACTAGTTAATTCCAGCTTTGTTTATAAAACTTTCAGGCTTTAAAGTTTGTCTAGACTTTATGTCCTATTACAAAGCTAATCCTTTCATTTCTATATGAGAGGATTTGGTTGTGGATAGTATCAAAAGAAGGTGCTCCAAACATACCAAGTTACAGTACTCAATTTATAACTTGAAAGGATTCAGGCCTTGAGATCTACACTGGAGAGAAACTTTGGCTAAACTCTTGTTAGACTTGGATCAAAATAAGCTCTGCTTTACTCAAAAAACAAAGGGGCCCATCCCTGTGCAAAACTGTCACCTCAAACAGCAGAATCAATACAGGCAATACAACCATGATCACAACAAAATGGCAATAGCTCTACACCACACAACAGAAAATTATTTGAAAGACATTAGGTTTAGATACTATGGCCAACAGTGTGTTGAGCTTCCACTGAGCAGAAAGTCTTGCCAGTCTTTTTCCAGGCACAATTCAAAGTGCTGGTTTTGACCTATAAAGTGCTACACAGCTTGGGCCTAAGGTATCTCAAAGACCACACCTCCCTATATGAGCCTGCTTGGGTTTTAAGATAATCTGTGGAAGCCTTTGTCTTGGTCCCACAGTCCTCACAGATGTATTTGGTGGGGACATGAGAGAGGGCCTTCTCTATCGCTGCTCTCAGACTCTGGAACTCCTTCCCACAGGCAGCCAGGTTTGCACCGTCTTTGCTATCCTTCTGCAAGAAAGCAAAGACCTTTCTCTTCAGGCAGGTTTTCTCTCAATAACTGGTTACATAAGAGATATTCCCAGAAATGCGGCTGCTGGGTTTCTGTGAGTTTTTTTTAAATGTATTTTTACATAACCATAGTCCCTTGAGACTGAAGGATGCCTACACATTTTTACCTACCAGTTTTAATAGATTTAATTCTTTTTTAACATAGTAATAATTTATTCTTTATTTTATATCTTAATACTGTTTGCCTTTAACACTCAAAATCACTTTAGGTTTCCTGTCAGGAGGAAGGTAGGGTATAAATAGTTTGAATAAATAAGAAAGAAGTCCAGTTGCCATGACTCTAGTTCTAGATAACCACATCTGTATTACTGAGAATCTTCACAGATAACTCTAATACTGGTTTTCAGGTATAAATAGTTTGCATAAATAATGTGGGACCACATCACTTGTTGCTAGTGTTGACATTGCACAAATGGTGATCTGCATTAAGAAAACCTGCTGTCCACTTGCAAACAGCAACATCTGCAGAAGTGGTAAGACACTGTGTTCCTACATTTGCAGGACTTTGTGCTCAGCCAAAACTCCCTCAGATAATGGTCGATCACAGCTGCCACGAGCCACATTTTGAAGCATCACATAGGACTGGGTCTAAAAATTATCTTTGTTTTAAAATTGGTGTGTGACTTGCACATGTTTTTAATATGTGGCTGAGCCAATGTTTATTGTCCTGGAACTTACCATGTATTTACTGTAGAGAGGGTGGCCTGGTTTGGGTCGAGGAGGTAAAACTGGGTCGAGATTTTTAATAACATCACTCTTGGTCCTCTTCACACTCAACCCAAACATGCTGGTTTTCTTATGGAGTGTCATATCAGATGATGAGCGAGAAAACTTGTCTATTTGGGATGAGGACTTGGTAGATTTGGGTGGTGGTGGCCTTCCTGGGGCACCTTTAGGTGGAGGAGGTCGAGCTGGCACAGTTTTTCCCTCACCAGGCCTAGTGAGGGAGAGCAAAGCTGAGTTAGATAGCCACCAAAATACTATAATCATCATAATAATTGTGCACTATCAAATGGTACCGCAAGCCTTTCCAGGGGTTTGTAGGTAGAAAACACTCTCAAAACTGGTTTGTATTCTTCTAGGGGCACTCTGGGACTATGCAGCTTGCCCAAGGCTATGCAAGCCGGCTTTACTCCCAGGATGCACCATACAAATTCCATATCTCACTCACTGAGCTATCCAGCCAGATTTACAATAATTCTATAAGACCAGATTATTTTAAAAACTCCTAGAAAATGAAAACCCACAAAAGCTACTGGAGGGAGGAAGCAGGGATTGGATAATCAACACACTTTCCTAAACTATTCTGCTAAAGAGCTAATTCAGTTTCTGTTCTCCAGTTTGATGACACACAACCAGCCAGTTGAGTAAGGTCGGCCATCATTAATAGATTTTGTCTGATCCTGTCAAAGGCACTGGGTGTATTTTAGTTAGCTTGAGTGAAGTCTTGCTGGGTCAGCTAGGCAGAATCTTAGGAGACTGTAAGATGAGCATTGAACAGTGGGTTGGACTCAATGGCCTTATTATTCTATGATTCTATAAATTATTCTATGATTCTATAAATTAAAGTGTTTACGCCATACCTCTCCAGAAACACATTTGGCCGCCTTAATAGTATACATTTTTTTATTAACTTTGAACTTTTTTCAATATTATTTTAAACACAACAATTTGTTACAAAAAAGTTTTCTAAAAAGTTAGCCAAATTGTAGTCAAAAATAGTTAAGCACCATTTAATAGGATGAAGTGCCTTTTCCTCTGTGACAGATTTGCTCAGAACCATTAAAATAGGAATGCCACTCAGTTTTCCCCCCTCAAGCCCTAAAGTGCTTTTGGACATGTATGTCTTCAGCAATTGAAAATGTGGTAGGTATTAAAATTTTATTTTCCCCCAGTGCTCTCTAAATTACCTGAATCCTTAATTCAATAGTAAGTTCTAAGCTTACTCAGGTGGCTAGGGAATGATGGGTAATTCAGTCTGACATAACTATTCTCTTATGGCCTCCTGAGGGGTCCTGGCACATTTGAAGGGGCCCACAGACTGAAAAAGTTTCTGTTCATCTGTTCCTGTTTTGTACATGTTTGAGAAGGGGTCCTGGAAGTTGAGAAGAGCTCCTAAAAGAGCCAGCCCCTCACCCCCAAAAAACCTCCAGCTGTTGTAACTTCACTAAGAATTCATAAAGCAAAAGAAGAAAGCTAAGATTTAAGGACTTTTTGTGGCACACACTTTTTAGAGGACACCATATGCAAAAAAGGAACAGAACCTTTTTCTCATACCCTTCTCTTTCCTGTCTTAACCCAATTCATAGTTCACCTCCTTTCTTGGACTGGCACTGTGATAGCTTGATTCTGAAGAAGTAATGTTCCATCCGGTTTGGGAGATCAGGAGCTAACTCCATTTGCTAGTCCCAAGTATAGCAGACACACGGAATGATTTGGGACTTATGTAAGTGTTGTCCTACACATTAATTGGGTCTCCTCTGGTTGGGACTAACTACTGGATTTAGGCCGCAGTGTTTGGAGAGGCTGGTCAGAGGAATCCTATTTATTTCTTGACTTTATTGGCTAGTCTAAGCTGGGCAAATCAAAATTTGTGTGTTCCATAACAGGAGGTTTCCATGCCATTTGCTAAAAAGAAAAATGTGTGGCCCATTTTACTCCAAGCCCCTTGTTCCTTCTCTAGAATATCTCTACTTCTTTAAACAGGTATAAATTTTCCATAGCTGGTATGAGCAAAAGTCTTGCACTCTTCCTTGGTTAACATTCATTAAACCTTGTTATGGTAAATTTGTGCCACTTTGAACATTCATATTTAAAACCTTGCTAAAATATGTCGCTTATTAAATTCTCCATAAAATAAATCTCTTTTATCTACTTATTTCTCAGCCTATCTTATCTGAAAAGTAAACACTCCAATTAATTTATCAAATGATCCTCCATGAGGGGAATGACCAATAAAATGTTACTGGAATGTTATATTTATTTAAAAAAATTTAAAAAGGCAATCAGGTTTAAACGGAATAGGAAAGGTTTAGAGTACATGTTTATTAGGAACTTAGGAAACAACAATAAAGGCAACATATAGTACACATAGTATAACTAGGCAGGAAAAAGAAAATACCATACTTATAGAAACAGCAATAATGATTAATCTCCTTTGAGATTAGCTGAAGCTTGCTGAGACAACACTCTAGAGCCTAGTGCTATTATCACCACTGTTGTAATTTGATTTGAGAAATAAAAAGGGACCCCTGTCTTCTTGCTGTGAGACTGAATTGATCCAGTCCTATGATCGGTTCTATCTCTATATCTGTCTCGGAACAACAGTGATGTAATTTCCAATTTATTTTACAGCTGCTTAGAATGGCTTGCTCAGCAGTCTCCTTTTATAGAGGGAAATCTAAAAACTTTCTTAAGGCACTGTTCATACATAAAACTAGCTCTGCAGCTGAATCATAAGAAGAGGATCCAGCGTGGGAAGTTCTCTGAGTGAAACAGTTCCTTACATGGCTGTTGAAACTTCAGCCATAATAATCTTGAAAAAGAGAGGTTCTATTGGATTTATTAGAACTATTGGGATCAGGGCTGAAATGGTTTCCCATATGCAATTAACCCCATAGGATTTTGTTTTGAAAAGCCTACCTGGTCACCAATATAACATATTAACTGATATTGTGCCATCAGATCGGTATAAAAGCATTTTTAAAATTTACTGCTTCTATCTTCGGCTGTTAAAAAATATAGTATGAATAATTATGGCACAATGTAACTATTTTTCTGCCCTCCCAAGCCAAAATACAGCATTGTTTTCTTCCCTCACAAATGCTGGGGAAACACTGGATATCTTTTTCATTTCCATTATAAGAGGAAAAAACAATAAAGTGGTGGCAAGAGGTTCTACAGCAGTGCAAACATTAAAAGGGGAGCATTTTATTGTTGAAGTTACTAAGGGGAATAAACTACTAATATGTGAAAACACAGATTTAAACAATATTGTGACCCACAGTGAGAATAATGTTGAAACCTACAAATAACCAACCTCAACATTATTTTGTTAGCAGAATTAGCTCTCTACCAAGACTTCTCACAACTGCTTCTCTTCACTGTTGCTACTGGTCTTGATATTTTACTCACCTTGGGGGCAGGATAGGTACATTCTTCAACAACTGTGTCAAATTGGATTGCTCAGGCTCCTGTTAGAGAATAAAATCCTGCTGTTATTTGGATGAGATATTTAAATATTCAGCACTATTATCACTCCCCTGCCTTCAAAAGCCAAATTTTTCATTACTACCTTCTTTAGTAATAACAGATACTACCTTCTTTAGTAATAACAGAGCCACTATTAAAGTGAAATCAGTGGATGTCAACATGCAGAACTGATGTTTCTTTTCCCTCTTTTCCCTGCAGCTACCTACATGGCTCCCAAATCAGCTCCAGAGAGAACCCCAATGTTCTAGACCAGACTTCAGGGCCCATGTAGGTGAACCCCATCATCTAGTTGTGAGGCTGGGAGCACCCAAAGGGGCACTCCTCAGAGTGTGCCATCCACCTCCTCAAGTGAAGGTACAGTGGGAAAGATGACTGCCCTGGAAGAGACCTTAGAAGGACTATGCTTAAGTGAGGAGAGACAGAGAGAGATCCAGAAAAGAAGGAACCAACAGAAGGCGACGTCTTGGCAGGAAGGGAGGGAGAAATAAAAGGAAGAGAGGAGGATAGGAGGGGGCAGCTGAAGTTGGGAGAGGTGAAGGCTTGTTGGGTGACAGAAAGAAAAAAAGATGAACAGGAGAAAGATTGGGTAGAAATAGTGCAAGATCTGTGGATGGAGGAATGGATTGAGTTTAAAGTGCCTAGAGAGTATGCAAGAAGGAGTGGGAAAGGAAGGTACAGTATATCGCAAACCACCTTATTAGGGTGAAACTGAGGAAAGAACAGCGGAAGAAATTTAAAGAAAAGAGAGGCACAGAGACATGAGAATAGGGCATGTTCCAAAATTCCTGGGAGACCCCGTTGGGCGACTCCCTTCCAACCCAGATGATGACCGAACCCCGGGCAAGAATGTTTGGGAGCCTCAGGTGGGAAGGCTTTTTAACCCTTACCAGTAAAGTGAGCACTACAGTAAGCACTAATTAACTAAAGAGTTGGGCGTCCCACATAAGTGGCAGTATAAAGAGTTTAGTTTGACACTTTTACCTGTTGAGAGGGATTTGTTGGGGGTTGATGATAAGGCAGTTGAAAAGATGCCTCTGAAGCAAGGGACTGAGTCTGTTACTAATCTTAAATTTGTCAAAAACAAAAGACACTTTGTTATGTTAAAAACGAACGGTGCCCAAGAATCACTGATGGAAGGAAAGGCAGCAAAGGGAGAACAGACCGGACCCAATCACACTAGTACAGTGGTTCCTAACTTTGGTTCCCAGATATTCTTGGACTAAAACTCCCAGAAGCCTTCACTATTAGCTATGCTTGCTAGGATTTCTGCTCTAGTGTGTTCTGTTCTATAGGAGGAAACATAATTTCTCTTTTACAGTGCACTGATGTGGAGAAACAGTGAACCACCTAAGGACAGCAAGTCTGTTGCATAGATGAAACTTGAATAAAGTCTAGACAGAACTGGAATTTGGCATGTTCATATTATATGTACAATATATTGCCTCATATTTCTATTTTTGATTATATTGTATACTGCATAAAACTTCCTGATTGAGGAAATTGCACGACACCTCCCACACTGTTGTAGGAGTTTCCATAGCTATCACATTACAAAGAATCAATATAACAAGGTATGAAACAGTAACTGTAGAAAAGGACCAGCTATGCTACTGTATTCCCATTGTATTTCCTTTTTTATTGCTAAAACATTTCCAGATGAAAACCTTTCTCAGTGATTTTCAACACACAAGAAAGAAAGTAAGTCTGTGCAACTTTTAGGAAGTGCTGAAGCTCTTCAAATTGTTTTTAATGTGTTTCTTTCAGAAAATGATTTAATTAAAAAAATCAGGAATATGAAAGGAATTGGGGGGGGATATATTGGTTCAGCAGTTCCTCTGTGTTGGCTCCACAAATTTCAAGCCAGCCTTGGGCAACAAAGGACAATAGAAGGCAGGGAAAATAAGAAAAAAAATCACAATGACACCCCTTTCTCTAGCCCTAGAAGAACGCCAAATACAGAATCAACAAAAACAATGCGAGCCAAATAAGATACTTTTTCTGGGGGGAGAGTAGGTTTCAGGCAGACAGTTTTAATCCTGTACAGTTCATTAAGAGCTACCTCCACTTCTTTGGCATGTGCTGATTTATACTACGTGGCACTAGCATATTCTGCTATGAAGTGGCACAGGAAAAAAAGCTGTTGTCCTTATTGTTTATGAATGTGCACCTAAGTCTGACCTAGCTGATTTCCTAAACCATTCTGGTGGCAACATTCTGTTTGGCATGTAGACAATGTTTTTGTAGGTCAGCGTTCAATCCAGAGTGATGCTCAAATACTTTAGGGTAAGAAAATGTTTCACAATCTTGGTTCTCCGGCTAAGTTCCTCTCTGCTGCCTCTCTGCTGAACCTCCAGAGTTTCCTCTCTGCTTCTCCATTCTTTAAGTGGAGGGCACAGACCTGTATTTTTAAAGGCTCTGGTTTCAGCTGGAAATATCTTCTAATGTATAGGTTAGCTGGTGCTCAGTGGACAAATGTTTTCCCCTCGACTGTCAAGGTAAGATCATCAGCATAGATGAAAACTCCTGGAGTATGGGAACACCAGTTCATCATTTGTGTAAATGTTAAAAAGTAATGGCACTGGATGCTACCCTGTGGTAGATTGTTCCTTTGATTTCTCCAGTGACTGTGCCTCCCTTGAAATTCAACAAAGAATCTTTGATTTTAAACTAGAACATTTATGTTCATCCATGATCTTTAGTACGGCAGTAGAGCTTTTTAAGCAGTAATTGGTGGTGGATGGGCATCATATGCTGCTGTCAGATCAACAAATGCTGCTTCTGTTATTTTATTTACTATAATACTTGGTCTTACAAAAGTGGCACTTCCATATCTTTCGCTGACCTCTCAGTGACTAGATGTATCCCTGGCACTCTTGGTTGACACTGATCAGTTCCTCTGTAACTTTCTTAGAAACAAAGGATGTAACATTTTTGTTTGTGGCACAGTGAAGCTAAGAATTCCTCTCTGGATGAAGAGGTGCTCTTTGTAGTAATAAAAATTATTATCATTTATAGTCCTAAAAAGGATTGTTGGGTCATTTTGACCTTCAACAAGTTTGAGCTAAACTTTTTTCTTTAGCGTACAATATTGCTGTTCTTCTTGGAACATAAAGTCCAGTTAATAAAGTCCTGGAGAATCAACGCAGAATGTGTCAAAAGAAAACTATTGCCAAATTTTTCTTCTACTAAAGGAATATCAAATACAGCTCAATTTCACCTGGAATATGGGAAGGAGAAAAGGCGGGGGGGGACGGGACAAGGAGACAGATAATCTTTCCGTCTAGAAAGAGATGAGAATTTGTTTTTATACATCATGATACAGATTAAAACTTTTTGTACAGAATCTGTTCCGCAGTGCAATGAGTGAAGCTGCCAGAGTACAAAAACAATTTGTTACAAATGAAATGTGTTTCTCCAGCACAGCGAACAACCGTATGTATCAAAGCACAGAGTTTCCCATACTGATAGCTAAGGCATCCTGTATTGTTTTGTTTTGTTTTGCTTTGCTTGGTTTCTCTGAATTAATCATTACAGCTAAGGTAAATTGCTCAGATGGACTGGTGGACTTAGGTCTGAAGCAGTATCAGTAACACAAAGATGAGCTCCATGCAGATAAAATATGGAAATGCTATTCCTCTCAAAGGATTCCCAGTGTGGTATAGTGGAGGACTAGGTCTTTAGAGAACAGGGTTTAAATCCCCACTTGGCCATAAAAACTCACTGTGTATGTTTGTGTGTGTAAGTCCTATTAGGGTCACTATAAATCAGTTACAACTTGACAGAGCAAAACACACACATACTCCTCTCAAGGCTGAGCAACAAAGATGGAGGGAATTGTGGGAAATGGCAATCTCTTCTGGGGGCAGTCCCTGAGTATGAGAAATGAGTAAGTGCTCAAAACCTGAGGCAGGATTCAGCAACTCCCCAGTAAAAAGATGTTACAATTTTTATTTGTTTGTTTGCTTTATTTGTGTCCTACATTCAGTACCCAAATCTGGAAAATAAATATAACTAAATCTACAGTATTCAAGGAATATATATATATATATATAATGTTCTACAGATGCCGCATGAGTCCCACAGCTCTGGCTAAAATAAGCACTCAGTTTTCAAATGTATGTTGGAAATATAAACAGAAAGAAAGGACATTTTACCACATGTGGTGGATGTGTAAAGAACCCCAAAAATACTGGACCAAAGTCAACCAGATACTGCAAGACATATTAGAAACTCCAATATCGATGATACCAGAATTTTTCTACTAAATATTTTGCCTAATACATTAGATTCTGAAAAAACATTCTTAGCCATCCATATGATAACAGCGGCAAGAATAGTATTTGCGAAACACTGGAAGGAGTCTGGAATACCACAAATAGACGAACTGCTAGGGAAAATACTGGAAACCGCAGAAATGGATATGCTAACAGAATGGTTGAATCCAAAAAAGAAAAAGGATCATCGGGAAACTTGGCTGCCACTATATAAATGGTTGCAAAAAAGATCAGCTACATAATTAATAATGGGAATTACAAAAGACCTGTCTGAATTTAGATTTTTCTATATAATGTATATATATCTGTATGATAATTGGAATTATTCTTAGAAGGAATTATTTAGATTATGGGGGAAAATACCAATTTGTGACCGTTCAAATCCACTCCCTCTAAATGTATCCTTATCCCAGTTATCCCTTACTCCACCCTACCTCCATAAAGAGAAAAATAAATAGCACGATAATAATAATAAAAGATGTCCAATATGTTGTGTGTGTGCATGTGCACATGTACCTGCCTCAGAAAAAATATTAAGAGGTATATAAAATTATGCATGGCATAGATAAAGTGGATAGACATGCACTTTCCTCTCTTATAATGCTGAAGCCCAGGATCATCCACTGAGGCTGAGTAGTGGGAGATTCAGGAAATACTGAGAAGCACCTCTTCACAAAGCACACAGTGTGGAATTCACTAGTATAAGATGTCTTGATGGCTGCCCAATGCACAGTTTTAAAGAAGCATAAATGAATACACAATGGGGTGATCAGTGGCTCCTAGTCAGGATGGCTTATACATCCTCTCCAGTACTGCAGGCAGGATGCTTCTGCATGCCTGTTGCTGCAGAATGGGAAAAGGCCTTTGCACTCGTGTTTTGCTTGTAGCCATCTTGTTGGCCACTGAGTAAGCACAAGGCTGGACTAGACAGGACTTTGTTCTAATCCAGCCTAGTTCATCTTATGTTCTTAATGCAGAAATATGACAGCATCATTTACTCCCAGAGGAAGCTGGTTAGGAAGAGACAAGGGCAATGTACTGAGTCAAGAAAAGATGTCAGAAGGATCTCCTGCTGACTGGGTGGGTGCCTTGGAGCTCACAGGAGCCTCTAATTAGCTCTTGTATTACATTAGTAGTTTTCTCACTAGGAGAAATTTGTACCTTAATGCACAACATGAAATATCAAATCAAAGGAATCCTTGTAGGTTAATACAAACTTCTGATGCAGAAAATCCTTAATCACAGCTCCACATCAGATGGCTGCCCAGCCTCTACTCAAAAAGTACAGAGAATCTCGTCCTCAACCAAAAATGGTTTTCGGTTATGGCTTAATGATTTTTTTAAGTCATCCTAGGTATAAAAGACTTACTCACACATTTTGAACAGAATATAATGTATTCAAGCATACCATTGGGGGGGCTGTTTTAATATTTTTGAGCTTTTCAGCTGAAATGCCAGATGTGTTCCCAATTGGTTTCTCACTAGGAAGCGGAGGAGGACTTTCTGGAATCTCATTGGAAGCTGCAAAAAAAAATGAAGTCTTTTGTAAATGTCAATATTGTAAAGATATTTAACAATAATGGATCTAACAAATCCAATGCAACTGCAACTTCTTCCTTTGTATGCACAAAGAAAGACACAAACAATAAGAGATAACCTGGGATGGGGAACATATGGCTTTGCCAATGTTGTTAGACTGCAAGTCCCATCCATCTCAGCTACTATATCCAAAGTTGAGAAATGCTGGGAGCCACAGTCCAATGACATCTGGATGGGCACAGGTTTGCCTATCCTTGATATAAGCCACCACTAGAAATTGTGATGCACTGATGTGCACTATGCATTGTGTCAGATTTTTCCAACAAATGACAGTATATTACACAGGAAAGAATACTCCACATCTCTTTTTTTAAAGAGGGAGGACCCCTGAACACAATTGACTATACATGGCAATTTAAAATAGATATAAAACTGATGCTTTCTTCTGGTTGGTAAAGAGGCGGGGAAACTAGTCCTACGGATATAAATCAAGTATTAATTAGCAAACTAGATCAAATTCCATTATTCTAAAATGATATGATTGGTTTTCAGCAGCACTTCTATTTTGTTTTTCCAAGCACAGTATTTCTTATTGTGGTACATAAAACTTAAAAACACACCAGAGGAATGATACTACATACTGTTTGAATATAGTAGACCACACACTTACTGAGGCTCTGCACAGACTCATAGGAAACAAACCTGTTTATACACACATGCATAACAAAAATGAAACAACATCTTAAAGACTAAGAAATTTACTTCTATGTGAGCTTTTGTAGATTAGAATCTACTGGCTCAGTCACATGAAATTATTTCTCTGAAGAGGTAGACTGCAACCCATGTAAGTTCACACTGAAATAAATCTGTTGAAATGTCAAGATGCCTCAATACTTTTCTTTTTGTTACACTTGCTGAAACAAACTAATATGGCTACATCTTTAAAATCTGTACAAACAGAAGATCCTCCCAAACATGTACTAACATGAAACACACTTTTATTTTGAAGGAATCGCCCTCTTCAGCTTCAGTCAAAAATCAGGTCGTACCACACAAGAGAATATTGTATATTCAGAGATCAGTATGATTAGTCTTCTTTGGAAAACGGATACAGATCTAGTAAATTCATTTCTCTTATGACCATTAAGTATGACTACAACCTGGACTGGAATTGTCCTTGGAGCCTAATTCATTCTCTTATTTTCCTAATGTGAAGACTGATATAAGCTCTTTATTCTTCTCCTGCAAGCCTACTCCAAAGATCTGATGTGTCAGATAAGCAAGGGGTAGATCCAGTAAGAGGGTAAGCCATGCCTTTGTCTTCAGTGTGGTGGGAGTCTGTCTGTAAACGGAATGCTTTTGTCACCTTTGTCAGATGTAGAGTCTAAAACTCCATTTTGTTTTTCTGACGTTCACATTATGTGGGCTAAAAGCTCACATAGTATCTGGCTCAATTTTTTGACTTTCTATTGGAACCCCAGGTTTTATACCATCTTTGTCTTATAACAAGTGGGGGACTTGAAAGGTTACCCAGGGATCCAGTGAAAGCAGTAACTCATTTTTTCCCTCCTTCTTTGTAAAATATTCCTGATACCATTTGAATACTTGCAGAAAAGTAACTTTTAAGAAATATTTTTCTTTACTATTCCTTTAACTTACAAGGCATTCTTAACATAAAAATAGCAAACAGAGCCACAGAGTAGTATATGGAAAAGAGCATGTGTAACTTAATACCATTATCTAGAGTTTCGTAGATATGGAAATGTTCTCTGCATACATCCATGTATTTAAATCTGTTACATGTTTGAGTCCTGGCTCTAACTAGATTTTTGAAAAGATTTTTGTTCCATTTAGGATGGAAATCCCCATTCTTTTGCCTGACACAGTTTAACAAGGCAGAGGTAAAAGGGACAAAGCAGGTCTAACTAATCAGAAATTGGAAGTAGAAAGCAAATTACACTTTGAATGTTGCAACACACACAGAAACTGGACTCATGACTCTTATCTGTAATTTCCTAACTGTGTAGGAGTTGCCCTGTATTGAGACACAAGAAGAGTCAAGTTTGCAAGACACAATGCAAATTTGTAAGCATTATTAATGTATGGGATAACATAGGGAAATTGCTGGAAATTCTATAATAAAATTCAGGACAATATTTTTAGTTCATTTGAGCTATACTTTGTGCAGCAAGTGATTTCCATCTAAGTCAAATATTTGTATACATCATATAAGGATGTATTTATTTACAGTACAGCTGGAATAAATCTGTGTAAAGAAATCTGAGCAGGATGCTGAAGTAGTTACAAAAATTGTGTCACCCAACCAAAGGTTACGCAAGAGTTAAATATTGAACAAATTTGAAGAGTTCACATTTTAATTACTGCACTGAAAGTCATGTCCAGACAACTTGCTAAGAACTTCAGAATTCACGTTTAATTCTTCACATAATGCACATTAAGAGGACACTTTAATACATATAGGATTATATACCTCTTTTCTTGTAAACAAATAAAGTTCAGATACCTCTTGTTCTGCCAGGTTGATAGCTCCTACTTTTCAAACATTATGACCCCCCCTTCTTAAATCTCTTTTTAAAAACTATCCTTAAACAACAAATCATAGAAAATGCATTCAATGATGTGAATATGGGTTGGTTCTGCCAGGGGCGGTTCCGTTGACAGCGCGGGGAAAAGGACAGGAGGCTGCTCTTCCTTTCTAACAGAATCATTTTTATTTGTGAACAAACTCAACTCGGCTGGCTCGAACGGGTCCATTAAACTCAACTCTGGCAACAACTTATAACTGCGAATTTGTGTGGTTATTTCTTTATCCTTTCTCCTTACAGGGGGGCTGGCCCAAATCGCTCCCTGTCGGTCATAGGGCAGATCGGTGTGGTCCGTACTGCACAAACCGTCCCACAACATGGGTGTCTTACCCAGTCTCCCTCCCGCTGACTCCGAGTAAAGAGGGACTGGGACGGATCACCCACCTCCCCCCACGCTGATTGTGTGGGTAAACCACCACAGTCCATTCTAGGGGATCTAACTCTTGACCGCGCACAATGAACTCAGGAGGTCCCAGCAGTAATCCTCCATCAACTTGTAGATATGGGAATTCTTTTAGTAACTTCAGGAAACTCTCATGGCCCATACTCCATTCTGTCTGGACAGGCCTATCCTTCTTGTCTGCTGGTTTACTCTTTACCACTCTGAAACTTCCCGCCTTTTCGCCCTCATTTATATCCTCCCATACAATCAGATCAAGCTCCTCCCCTCTCTCATCAGCCAGACACACTTCCCGATGTTGCTGCACCTCCCTATCATCTTGTTCTACCTCTACTAGTATCCCTTCCACACATTCTGTGCCTCCTTCAGCTCCTTTGATAGAGGAGGACTCACTCCCTTTCTCCTTCACAAATGAAGAGGCTGTTTTTTTTAATGTGGCAAACAGGTCATTTAACCTATGGTAGGAATACATTTTCTCCACAACTAATTGTGATGATGGCATTCTAAGGTTGGATTCCTATAATACATTAATCTTGGAATAGTAAATTTAAGGTTTGAGGAGACATGTCTAGGATTCTATTACAACAGCTTTATCTGAAAACATTAATCTGCATCTTCTAATAATTCTTAAAATTGTGATAGCAATTTAGCTATTGGCCAAAATCCTGTTACTTCGTGTAGTAAATTGCACTAGATCCACTGAATCAACAGGGATTTCTCTTCCATAAATTCAACTGCTACTTATGTTGCTAAAGTAAGTCACAGATAGAGTAGGCCCATTTGAATCAGTGCAACCTATGGAGGAGTTGATTCACCAAATCCCTGTTGATTCAACGGACCTACTCAAATGCAAGTTACTAAGCTAAGCAACACAATTTTGGCCGGTGTCACTGCAAGTAGTTATACTTGATTGACCCTGATAAAACAATTCATGAAATACAGATGGATTCCTCAGTACGGTGTGTTCCAAAACACTGGAGAAAAATATTCAGCTCCAGGATCTTTACCTTTTGTTGGCTTTGATGGGATTCGGATTACAGTAGGCTTCCTAACAACTGCTGGTTGAACGGTCTGTTCTTTCAGAGGCTCACACTTGGATGGTGTAGGAATAAGATCTAAGAAAGGTAGCAAATTTAGCACATTATTTTCTTTCATTCCAAAAGAAAGCACCAGAAACTTTCTTCCTTGCAATATATTGCCTTTCATGAGAAGAAATAAACGTGTGTGACAGAAATGTGAAAAACAGCCACATTGTATATTGCTATGAATTTTACTATAATTATATTGATTGTATTTATTTGATTAATGGTATAGCCACTCCAACTGTAAAAATATAACCTAAACTAGGGTTAATCCTTACAGGGTGTTCTCATGTTACTAAATGTCTATTGAAATGATCTCCTATAAATTCTTCTTCCATCTGAAAGAAAAGCATGCTATATCTGAGACCCCTTGGAAAAGTGTAAGTTGTAAGTGTTATAGTTTTTGTTGCCTACACAAGGCTGTTCTGATGACACAAACTGACTGGCGAAGTAATAATAATAAGACCTGCAGCAACATGTTGCACAGCATCTTTCTTTCCAGAGGGTCTGCTTAAGTCACCAATCAATCATTCCAACGATGGCATTCCTCCACATGCTTAGTCCACATTGGGCAGAATTTTGGATAGCTTTCCATCATACAGTTTTTTAATACCTTTTTTTGTACTTCAACTGCAGTTCTTTTAAAACACGAATGGGACCTGTGAATTCCCATTGGAAGTGGCAAAGATCTTCTCTCCATATGCATTATTTCTTATCATTCACTGAATTACTAGAGCTATGCATGGACTTCAGAATGGAAAAACATCAACTGTTAAATACATATTTTAAGAACAGGGATTTTCATTTAAATAGGATTTTATTTATTTAAATCAGGTTTTTATCATATACAGGTCAAAATCCTGTTTCTTAGTAAACTGCATTAGAGCAGGCCAGCGGAGTCAATGGGGATTGGGTGAGTCTGCAAATTCCATTGATTCAAATAGGTCTGCTCTAACTGTGATTTACTTTAGCATAGTAAATTTTAGTTAGAATAGGCCCATTTGAACCAGTGGAACTTACAGACACTAAATCTGGACTGATACAGTGGGTCTACTCTAGTCCAATTTACTGTGTTAAGCAACAGGATTTGGGACACGTTAAAAAGCAGATCTGAGAACTGTAAAGCAAACTATTTTGAACATATATCAAAGACAAAAATCCATACCTACATGGCTTGATGTCAAAATGAAATAAATTAGAGCGGATTATTTTGAACCCATCTTAAATATTTCCTCTACTGGAAAATGTGGCAGCCAACTGCAGATTTCAAATTTAATTGCAGATTTGAGAGAGAGAGAGAGAGAGAGAGAGAGAGAGAGAGAGAGAGAGAGAGAGAGAGACACCTGTATACAGCAAAAATAAACTAATGCTGATGTCAGTTTCATAAATATGTGTACTTATACACACAACATAACTTGTCACCATTGTTATAAGAAGTTATTTTATCTTTTTGAATAATCTCACCTGATTCTGACTGAGCAATTTCTTGAACATTCGAGTTAAGCGGTAGAACATCATCATCAAAACTGATTAGATCTCCTTCCACACATGGTATACTCTGTACTGGAGGTGGTAAAAGGTTCTCTGAAGGTGGTTCTCCAAGAGATCTGAAGGCACTTGTTTCTGCAGCTACGGAAAGCCTGGGAGCAGCACTTGCTGGCTTCAGTGGAAGTAGAGGAAGGGCAGGGCTTTCAAAAGAGACAGACTTCTTGGGAACAAGTGGCCTTGGAACAGGAACAGGAGATTTTCTCTGTCCATCACTGTTATCAGAAGCCTGCTTGCTTCCTAAATTAAGCAGTCCATTGCTGCTGCTTTTTACAATGGCTGGTTTTGGTTTCTTTGGCAATTCAGGCTTCATTGTAATGTTGCTCTCACCTTCTTGAGGCTGAAGAGGCCTTTCCTGGGAAACGGCCTTTAGTTTGGTTTCTGTGCAGGAATCCCACTCCTCTGAAGCTCTGACAGCCCCTGGCTTTGGAGCCACAACAGGTTTTTTTGCACTAATTATAGGTTTGGGGCCTAACGAGCGCGGAGATATTTCTGGCTTCTTTGTTAAACTTGTCGTGTCCATATTCCCTTGCATTTCAAAAACTTTAATTCTTGATACTATACTATTTTGGCTGGTGTTTGTATCCATATTTTCCACTACCATATGACCATCCAAAAAGTTGTCATCTAGTAAGAACTCCAAGTAAAGTGATGGTGCATCCTTTTCAGTCCTTGATTGAATTGTTTCTTTCTGATTGTCTTCCGGGGTATTGTGAGTATCTCTAACGACAGGTTTCAGATTGCCTTTCGTTCTTGGTTTTGGCACGGGACGTACTACAGCATCAGGTTTCTCCTGACATGGCTGTTCTTCCAGGACAACGAGAAGTTCTTCATTTTTTGCATGATTGTTGTTCAGCAGAGAAGATGAAGGTCTAGGTGGCTTGCGAGGAATTTGCACAGCTATGAAAAGAAATGGATACTTCAAATTTATTTTGCCTAAGGTCACAACATTTTGAGCAATATATTTTAATTAATTCTAATTTTAATTAATTAATTTACAGCTGCCCCAAATTAATAATAGAGCCATAAAGCTAGAAGGGATGTCAGAAGCCATAAAAAATTGTATTTCTTTAGAACTATTTTTTTTTACCAACACATAAATTTCAATGAGCAATTAATAAACGCATAATTAGCTAAAATTTCTTAACATATTTACTTATGTATTTTGTTCTCTCATACACACCAGCCAAACTAGACAGTGGAGCACGTGGTTTCAATTAAATCCTGTAAGCTATTAGTACTTTACACAAGGGATTGTATACATCTGATCTTAAATCGTTGTAGCAATTTTCAGTCATTATTAACATAACCTACTAACATCTAAAAACAGAATGATTTCATCAATGTAGCTAGGTTACCAGGAACAGCTTAGAGAACATCACAACATAGTTTAGTACAGAAATGCATGCATTAGATCATTTTTCAAGCAACATTCAAATCAGTACTACATTTGCAAACTGAAAATGTGACAAACTGTAATCAACAAGCATTAATATAGTTCCTATTTTGAAAACGAAAAAATACATCTACACCCAGAAAACAACGCCTGACTGTTCCACTGTATAAAGTATGAGATGTTTTGCTTAAGGCAAGGTTCTCCAACATCACACTAAGAAAATAAAATAAAAATGTTTATTTCACATGAAAAAAGAGATCCTTGAGTGCTTTTTTTGTACAAAGGCATGTTATAAGTTACATAAATAAATAACAATCCTTAGCAATGACTAAAATGCTAGAGATGGACAGACATTTATGTCTAGTGCATTTAAATTTTCCATGGGCCCACTCATAAATTCCTTCCATCTTTTTTCCACAGCAAACTACATTTCTTGAAACCCACAGAAAATTCCAGTATTTTGTCCTAAAGTACATATTTGCCTATGTCACAAAATTTGGAGGAGTGTGAGAACTATAAGATGCCTGCACTGGAAAATACAAACCAAGTTTATTTCCTTTTTCCTTTTTCATGATCCAAAAAAACCTGTCAAATATCACTAATTATAAAAAGGATTACTTTTACATTGTTCCAACCAGAAAATGCTCATCTGCAACTGTATGTTTTCCTGATGTACCATTTTATAATTTTAATGCTTTTTCACTGCCTGAAAACTCCCTTATAAATAGCTGAATGTTTAATTTCATTTGATAAAGAGTAAGAACCATGAAACCTATAGCTGGTAGGTGAATAAAATCCTAGAAACCTGTAGTCTCGTTTTTACACTTTGCAGATTAAGACGTCTGAAAAGTATGGTTGAAGCAATACTGCCTCTCGCTTCTATCTGTCTTGAGTCTAGTTCCAAAAATAAAAAATTGTGAATTTTCTGTCTTAGCCTACAATTAGAGTAAATTCATAGAGAAATGTCAACCCATATTTCACATATAACCTAGATAATATCAAACAGAAGTATCTTGGAGTTACTGAGAAGATGTAACATAAGCCCATATAATACACCAGGGTGGTTAACACCAGCCCTCCAGGTGGTTTTGGGATGCCGCTCCACTGATCCTTCACCATTGGTTATGCTAAAAAAAAACAACCACCTGGTATGCCACAGCTGCCCACCCCTCCAATACAACCATCAAAAGGAACATATTTTTTATCCAGCAGAAATTGGTTTTAATTGTAATCAAGATATATACCTTGCGTGCTTTTGCATTCAGAGGCAGTATGCAAATTACTTTTCACATCTATTCCAGGCAAATTGCTGATTATCTCTTCTGGAAAGTCGGTCTGTGTTGAAGATGTAGCAGTACATCTAGAGTTAGCGGCACTAGCAGCATTATTGTTGCTGGTTGTGTTGACTTGCACTTGATTGATTTCTTTGATTACCTGTTCATATGAAGGTGGCTGCAAAACAAAAACAAAAAAACATTATCCCAAATGTCACATGATACTTCTCAACTGCAGCATTTCTTAATGCACTAAAAGCTTTTCCATGTCTGAAGAAATGATGACAATAACTAATAATACAATTATATTGCTGCATTTTAGTGCTCACTTTATCAAATTCATCCAATGGGTGAAGCACTGTGTTTTCTCACCTCAGCTGGAACAAGATCATTTGTTCTCCAAGAAGCCTGGGTATGAGATGATGGAAACACTAAACCTTGTGGAGAGACATGATTTCCTACTGGAAACCAAGATGATGGCCTGAGGGGCTCAGCTGCAACTATTGTGATTTCAGGACGTCTGAAAGGAAGAACGCCAAAGGTTAAAACTGATGATTACTGAACTATGTTGAAGAACAGCTAAATGCTGTTCCTTACTTTGATTTAGCTTTCACAAGGATCTTCAGGCAAGACTTTGGGCTCTCACTAAGCTATCTATTAAAAAACATTTTCCTCCCTGAACATTCTGAAATCTCTACAGAATTAATTAATTATTTAACTCCAAAATTAACTATAAAATTTTTAGCCAAATGTTTAATCTGCTTTAATTAGTGGTGGTTTCACCTTTTAGCGTGTGTCTACAAAAGCTAATAGCAATCCCTCCCCCAAACCTCCAAAAGTATTATTGATCCACAAAAGTGCACCAATGATCCTGTGTTGGCAGAGCAAATCAATATTCTATATGACAATTCTAAAAATGGGGGCAGCCCAAACAAAACATTATAACTCTTTATAACTGTAATTTTTACACCAGGCTTCAGATCAGTACCAAATCTGGCAAATGTATTTGCGAAAGCTTTCATGGCCGGGATCTAATGGTTGTTGTGGGTTTTTCGGGCTCTTTGGCCATGTTCTGAAGGTTGTTCTTCCTAATGTTTCACCAGTCTCTGTGGCCGGCATCTTCAGAGTGCAGTCCTCTGAAGATGCCAGCCACAGAGACTGGCGAAACGTTAGGAAGAACAACCTTCAGAACACGGCCAAAGAGCCCGAAAAACCCACAACAACCAAAATCTGGCAAATGTTTAGCAGTCTGCCTTTGCTCTGTGTCAAATTTGAGGACGCTTTGGCAAAGGATTTTTGAGTAATGCTTTTTTCAAAGTAAAACTGTTCTCCCAATTAAGAAATAGCATCCCCCAGATTCCACAGATTTAAAATAGCCCATATAAACCAAAAAGGCCAATCTCATTTATATTGAGAGAGAATGAATGGGCCCCACCTGTTTTTTGTTATTTGTTTGTTTGTTTTGTTTTTTAATTTAGAAAGAATCCAGGCTGCAGGTCTGAAATACTGATCCTCAAAAAAGGCCTTTCAAAAAGGAAAAACAGTCATTTTTTGTAAGACCAAACATGCATGATACAGACTTGTCACAGGAACTTTGTGAAATGAAACACTTTATAGATTTGTAGGCAGGGGACAACGATCCCCAGTATACATCCTCTCAGAATTTTTTAGACTAAACAGCCTCCTCACATAAGTTTTCAAAGGGGAAATCTGCTCCACATCTAAGGCAACCTGCACTCACGTTTGACTCTGTCAATCAGGGTGCAGTTAGCTGACTCTTAGCTAGCTTTTTAACACATTCCTGACAAAAAAAGGCTTATCAGAATCATGCTTGCAAGAGATTCTGTGTCTGATTGTACAACTGGAGGCATAAAAACAATACACACACACACAAATATTCAGAAGCTCACTCATTTAAGCTGTGAAATTACTGAGGTTACTTATAGCTGAGGGTGGCCTTACTTGATATTAGGAGAGCTTTGACCTATGTCTTGTCAAGTCTTCCATCACAGTCTCCATTCTACTCATCTTTTCACTATACCATAGTTTGGTAATTTAAAAAACCTCCAAAGATGTTATATTTCATCAAGTCACTTCTGATGTGTGGTGACTATATGACTTAATGACTTCCCAAATATTCTATCATTATCAGTTCTGCTCAAATCTTGCAAACCAACAACATCTCATATTAGACTGTTCTCTCTTCCTACTCCCCAACACCACCACTGACATAGCAGCTATGGATACCTTTGCTGAGTCAACCTATCTCAAGTTAGCTCTTCCTTTTTTCCTACCACCCCACAGCATTTTTCCAAGCAACATTGTCATTTCCAGTCAGTTCTTTATTCTCTTTATATGTGTAAGGTAGGATAGCCTCAGTTTACTCATTTTTCCACCAGTAAGAGTTCAGACTTGTTTTCAGCTGGGGGGAGCTTTAAAGGAACACAGTACACGAAAGAGAAGTTCATGTTCACAATTAAGCCTCTTATATTTAATTCAGCCCAGTACATATCCTGCTGGAGGATGTATTTTAAATCAAATATTAAAAGACAAGCTGTTGCTTTGCAGGAAGCAGCTACTGAGCTGCATCCTCAAAGGCAATCTGATTCCAGATGTGGGGGCTGTGACAGTCTGAGCCAAAAATCCAGTCTAATCTGTCAAGCTAAAAATCCAGTCTAAGTAATCTAAGTAATTGCAGGGAGCAGGCAAAAGTAGGTCATTGGATGATCTGAGTTTTAAATAGTTCCAAGGAGCCTTGGCAAGATGTGGTAAGGTGCCTTGGTAACATGCAAGAGTTTATGAATGGTGAGTTGTCATCCACTAAGCTGACTATCCCAACTCACAGAATTTATAGCTCTCAGCATGCCTCTCCTAAAACATCCAGCTGTTTCTACTCAGCAATCACTTTAGAATAGGGGTGCAAGTGGTGTTCTCACTTTTTAATTCTTCACTGCTTTATGCTGCACATGGGCCTCACATCTTGCCAGTCTCTCTTCATTGCTGGATGTGTCACTGGCAAAACTAGCACTAGCCCATGTCCTCAGGAATTCTAAGAAGGTGCAGCCAGCTGGACCCCTGAATTCTACCTGTCCACTGGCTTTGCCCAGCTGCAGAAGATAATCCTTCCTCTCTGAAGATGACTTAGCAAAATGAGGCATGACAGTGGCGCATTTTAAACCCTAGTCATTTTGTCTCAAGAGAGGTGAGAAAAAAATGTGAGTGATTCTAAGAAGAGACCAGATGAGAACCACTGTAGTGCAGTGATTTAGTATACTGCACTAGAACTTCAGAGATCCAGGATAAAGTCTCCAAACAGGTATGAAACTCACTACGTGACCTTGGTCCAGTCACTCTCTCAGCCTAAACTCCCTCACAGGATTGCTGTAAGGCTGAAATGGGGAAGACAGCCGTGTATGCTATCTTGAGCTCCCTAGAAAAAAGTTATATAAATGTAAATATTGACATAAAGGCAGAAATCCAAGATGCAACACCAACGTGACGAAACATCCTTCCTTTCCCATCCCCCATGCAGCCCTCACAAAACCAAAAAATGGCTCCAGAGATTTCCTAGCACTACAGAACAGGTTTTTCAGGTCCACAGGTAACTGCAGGGGAAAAGGATATTGCCTCTCCCATTTCCATTAGATTCCACTATTCCTCCAGCAAAAGTGCAACTTTGGCTTCTGTCACAAATAATAGCTACAGCAATATTACAGTAGATTTAAATTCTCCAAAAAGGGTAATTAGAAATGGAACAGCAATGATTACATCATACCTTCTCTCTCTTTGTTGTTCGCTATGGCCAGATGTCCGAGAAGCTATTTTTAAAAAAGCAAACAGTTAAATTTGGATTACAGTAGATATGAAGCTTATATATCGGTCTCAGTTCTTCCCAAATTATTGGTGAAAATCCTGTTGTGTACTTTATATCTGCGGAAAGGTGATAATGTTATTTGCTGGAGATTTTTTAGTAATTAAAGGCCTTTCCCTTCTGTCCTGCAGCTTGTCCAACTTGCAATCCATTTCATTGCATGGTAGCCATGAGAAAGAAGAATAAAGTTTTTAATTACCTAAAGTCTCCCTGTGCCAATAATGTCATCATCCTCCCACAGACATAACTTACATAACAGGATTTCAGTAATGAAAAATAAATAATCTTTTGGTGACATCTGATTATCAGATAAAGCATTCATTAAAAACAGTGACAAATTTAAACACACAGGATATTTCTTAAAGCTTATTCTTAAACTTCTTAAATGGCATTTCTTTATGATGGGGATTAAGGAATCCTCACAGAGCACAGTAATGGTTTAACAACAAAACTGGATGTAAAACAATAATGATAGTATTAAAAGTCCACTGGCTTGAGCATTAGGTTTATTAACAGACCGATGGGCTCTAAGGCTCATAGAGAGCTCTTAAGCCTATGAGGCACCCCATTCATGTCAACACAGAGAGAGATAATCTGTTGTTTCCTGAAGTATGTACCTGTGGAGCTGCTTCCACCATAAAACAACGGTGCATCCATTTAAACTGGGGAGCTTTATATGTTGCTCACAGTTCATTTTATGCTTGTGTTGTAATCCAGATGTGTACATTAAAAACATGATGGAAGGGTGATAGTTCCATCCACTTGCTCTGTTCTTTTGAGGCCTCTCATAACCCTCATGCTCTCATAGAACCAAAGAAGGAGCCAGGGCTGGCACTTTCCATGTGTAACCCTAATGTAAGTCAGGCACTTACTACCAATATTAAATAATTATATTTGCGTTAGGCAGTTGTGGGTTTAATGCAACTTTATTAAGCCAAATGAGTCCATGACAGCCTAAGTGGAAGTATATTTTTATTAGCATTATTAATTTTTATGGATGTGTAACCTTTCCCATTTGTCTTATGTGATTAAACAATAAGCAATTAACCAGGCAGAAAGGTCCCAGAGCCATATGATTGGTGGTGGGGAATCGTGGGCTTTTGTGCAGAAATGAATTCCCCTAATTTCACCATTGTGAATTCATAGCAGAGACCAGTAAGCTCCTGCTGGGAAAGGGCAGCAGAGACATACCTCTTCCACGGGGCATATTTGATGTGCACTATTCATGAGTGCTGAAGGGAAAAAAGATGAGGTTATGGCAGAGGAAGAGAAAGGCAGAGATACAAGAATAAATCATGCCAACAGGTAAGAGCCAATGAATATCCATGGGTTAGTTGATATTAAAGGTATCATAGTACTTTTCCCCCACTAAGTCATCTCCAGAAATTGTTTTAAAATGCATGTTTTAACATTTAAAACAAATTCAAAAGTGTCTTTTACTTAAAGTGCAACATTATTGTAAAACGAAAGAATGGATGGATTAATTTCTCTTTACTTTATAGCAAAGGTGGCAAACCATGGCTTTCAAGATGTTTCTGGCTTACAATCACTACCAGCTGCAATCCACCATTGCCAACATCAGCTTTAAAGAGGCCCCAATAAAAGCCTGTCTCAAAGTGCTGAATATTGCTGTGGTTCTGTTCATAAGCAACATGATATGTAGAGCTCTGCACAATGTGCAAAAATCATGGTCAGATTTAATCTGCAAAAGCAGCATGTTCAATCAAACACTTTGTTTTGGAAGGCTTGTAAATACTGCTCTGTTAGATCTCTTCTTATCTTTCTGTGGCCAGATTTAAATACATTCCTTTCCTAGTGTTCTTCAGCCTTTTTATACTGTACTTGAACTTGTAAAGTTTTCTTCTTTTTTATGCTACAACATAGATGGCAGGAGATAACAGCTAAGGATTCATGTGTGTTAAAAGTATGGCTATCCCTCGAAGATTCATCAAGCGTCAAAATCCACATTGTAAACTTTTCTGCAAAACCTGCTCTACTAAAACTGGGCCTGATCCAAGAAAACTGCTCGTGATCTTAACCGGACAGTCACTTCAGCTTGTGAAGTGAGGTAGCACTTCTCCTTTCCAAGCTCAACTCCGCAGAAGCAGCTTTCGCAGTGGGGTTAGGGGCTACTATCGGAAGTTCTTATAATGACTGCTTCTACAGTCATATTATGAATGTTGACCATATCCCTATCCCCTCAAATCCCTTAGCATCTGTCTTGAAATTAAAGGTTTCTCATTATATGGGCCTGTTCATGTGTTGCATTATGGGGAGAATTTGCTGTTCAGTCTTGAGCATGCTCCTTTTCTCTCCTTATAATGAGCAAATAAATAATAAACTAAATATCCTGGGCAGCATTTACACATGCAGAACTGCATCTGTACAAGTTGCTCCCACATTCTAACAAGGGCACACATAGGTGTGAGCTTAACTGTGTGAGATGGTTGTGCAGCCAGATGTGTAATTGCACCTGAGGAGCACCTTGTACCAGCTTCCACAGTTGGAACTCTGACTCTACAAACACTGAACAAGACACTGGCCAGTACTGCACAGGCCACTTGAGTACAAAAAAAATCTGATAATTCTAAAAACACATCCAATAGGTAAGGAGATAACACATTCAAATACAGTGGTGCCTCACAAGACGATTTTAATTCGTTCCGCAAATGTGTCGTCTTGTGAAAAAATCATCTTGCGAGGTTCCATATGCATCGGTCTCAAAAAAAAAAAAGTCTTGCGAAGCATTGGTCTAAAAAAAGTCTTGTGAAGCACAGTCATAGAAAAAACATCTTGCGAGGCACCATAGTGATCGCAAAAACCAATCGTCTTGTGGGTTTTTCGTCCCACAAGGCAATTGTCTAGTAAGGCACCACTGTACAGTCCAAGCCAGTCTCCTTACATGCAGAAAAATGGGGAAAATTTACTTTGATATAGAAATTGTTAGTGAAAATACACTTGCGAAACCATGCAAAATGAGAGTTAGTAAAAGGTAACAAAATTCAATGTAATTAAAAATACAAATGCTGAGAATTCCACGTAACTGTAATTATGCACTTCAGCTTGTTGAGGAGGAGCAAAGAAAAGGTGATATAAAGAATGAGGGAGTTTGGAAACAGTGTTTAGAATGGCCATGAAGAAAAAATGGAACAGCTGCACTTTAAACAAGGTCTACAGTCTACACTATGATCCATTTTCTATATTTATTACAATGTAAACTATTAATCAATGAATAGGATTGAACTGGCACATTCACACCTTGAAATAACCAATACTGTGAAAGGAACAACCTCAGACTTGTGCACTCTGCCTCATGTTCATATAAGATTAAGCATAACTTACTGGATCATCAGAACTTTGTCAAACTGCATTCAAACTTAGCTAGAGTAAGTGGAAACAACCCAGTATGAAAAAATATGAAAAAGGCTTGCTTCAGTGAATTACACTCAAGCATAATCACAGTTTAAGGACTGAATAGCACATGAAATTGCAAATAATCTAAAATGGAAGTGAGCGCTTTGGATCTTCTCATAGCCATGCTGGAAAAGAAGACCGTGGGAAGCACCAACACAAAGCTCGCTGATGCTACTTCTCATAACAGTATACAAGGGCTAAATGCAGCATTGTTACCTGGCTTAGGTTATCCTGTTCAGGGGAAATGGCATTAATAAACAAGAAAATAAACAAAAATGACCAGAATCCTATTCAAATAAAGTATGCATAATTTGCCATAGCAAATTGTCAATGTATCAGGGTCCATCTTGGTTATTCAACTGAATGTGTGTCCAGGCATGTGCCCCATCATGTCATCAATTAGGTCCAATTAGCTGTGGCAAACCTTACACAAATACCAACAGGATTCTGGTCAATATTTCCTCTTTTTTTAAACTTTTAATGTTTATTACATTTAAAAAAGAAATTATAAAAATAAGTAAATAATTATCACAATATTAGCACATAGCCAAAATAACTTTCTATTATCTTTCGCAAAACAGTAAGTCTTTAACATTTTTACTTCCTTATTTTCCACCAGACATTTATTTTCTTTGCAATCTTAATAAATACCTTTCTTAATTCTTATTTTATATCCATATTAACAATCTGCTTTACTTTGTTTTTACTTCTGTTGAGAGCAGTTCTACGTCTAATTTAAACCTAAGTCACTTGGTACAGGTTTGGAATTTTTCTTCCATTTCTCTCTAAGATAAGTCTTTACTTTCCCTCATTGAGATTCATGCTCCATTCTACTGTTTCCTTTCAATGAGTCTGTTAGTTTGTCCATTAATATTAGTTCCTGTAATTTTGTTAAACAATCCTGCACCAAAGGTTCCTCCTTGTCTTTCCATTGTTTTGCCATTTGAATTCTGGCTGCGCCTAATATGTATAAACCATTTTTTGTCTCTTGTCTTGAATTTAGCTTTACCATATTGAACAAATAAATTTCATGTTTCATCTCCATTTTTATTTTTAAATCTATGGTGATTATTTTTTTCTATTTCTTTCCAAAATTTCCTAATAAATTTACAACCCCACCACATATGATAGTATTCCTTTTATTGTCTTACATCTCCAACATTTATCTTTCTCATTTTTCTTCACCTTTGCCAATTTCTCTGGTGTCATATACCATCTATGTAATATTTCCATAAAGTTTTCTTTCAAATCTGTACTTATTAATAGTTTTTGGTTATAATTCCATGCTCTAAACCAATCCTCTGTTTGAATTGTTCTACCTAATTCCTGCACCCATTTTATCATATTTTCTTTAAATTACTTTGTGTTCTATACTTCTTTCCAATAATAGTTTATACAACTTTGCGATTTGGTGATTTTCTTTTCCCCATATTATCTTGTCTAGTTCCGTAGGTTCTTTAACCAATCCTATTAATTCATTAATCATTTTCATTCTTTCTGATAGCTGTCTGTGTGAAAACCACTGGCATATTATTCCTACATGATTCATTTCTTGTCTTGTTCTTAACCTTAGTTGTCCATCCTCTTCCTCTATGAGTAGATCTTTATATGTTAACCATTTATCATTCTTTATGTCAATTTCCTTTGAGAGAGCTTCATAGGGGGACATCCACATTGGAATCCCACAATAAAATTTCCCTTTATATTTCTCCCATACTCTTATTAATGCTTTTCTTATTATATTATTATCAAAAGCTTTGTTCGCTTTCTTTTTTCCATACCATAAGTATGGATGAAGTCCATATTTAAAATCTTTGCTTTCTAGTATTAATATTTTTTCATCCTCCAGTCTTATCCACACTCTTAATCATTGTAGTCCTGAAGGCTCCTGGAAGGCACTCTCAAACCCTATGGAGGCTTCCCCCACCCTCACCCCCGCTGGCCCAGCAGGCTGAAATTCCCAGATTATTTTTTTCCTGTTTTCTTCTCCTAAAAATTTGGTGAGTTTTATGGAGAGGTCCGTTTTACGGAACACACCCAAGGACCCTTTGGAGGCTCATCCAGCCCCCCCAGGGGCCACAGGGGGCAAAATCGCCACCTTCAGGGACTCTTCTGAAGCTTCCCAAGCCTCAAAAGAGTCCCAGAAGGTGGCGATTTCGCCCCTCTGGCCCCATGGGGGGGGCAGGGTGAGCCTCCAAAGAGTCCTGGAACACACCCTAAGACCCTTTGGAGGCTCACCCTGTCCCCCTGCAGGGCCAGAGGGGGCAAAATCGCCACCTTTAGGGACTCTTCTGAAGCTTCCCAAGTCTTAAGAGTCCCTGAAGGTGGTGATTTCGCTCCATAAAATGCATACATTTTCCCCCTGACTTTTTTGGGGGGAAAAGTGCCTCTTATGGAGCGAACAATACGGTATTTATTATTATTGGGACTCAACCCTGAGTGCTCACTGGAAGGACAGATCCTGAAGCTGAGGCTCCAATACTTTGGCCATCTCATGAGAAGAGAAGACTCCCTGGAAAAGACCCTGATGGAAAAGTGTGCGGGCAAGAGGAGAAGGGGACGATGAAAGATGAGATGGTTGGACAGTGTCATCAAAGCTACCAACATGAATTTGATCCAACTCTGGGAGGCAGTGGGTCAAAGGCAGTGGAAGACAGGAGGGCCTGGCATGCTCTAGTCCATGGGGTCACGAAGAGTCGCACATGACTGAACAACTAAACAACAACAACATTATCGGGATATTCTGAAATAGGAATACAAATATAGGTAATACTATAATTTTGATAATTGCTATTCTGCCCATCAATGAGATTTTTACATGTTCCCATCTTTCTAATTTTTTCTTAATTTCTTTCCCTTTCTTCTAATAATTTTGTTCAAATAAGTCCTTTGTCTTTTTAGTTATTGTTATACCCAGGTATCTTACTTTATTCACTACTTTATAACCTGTCTTAATTTCTAATTCTTTCTCTTCTTTTCCTATCATATTTTTGTTAATATATTAGTTTTTCCTTCATTTATAATTAAACTTGTTTGTTCTTCAAAGTCACTGATTATTTCTTAAAGTTTAATAATATTACATGATGGGTCTTCCAGAAAGATTACCATATCATCCACAAAGGCTCTTACTTTAAGGTGCTGCTTTTCAATTTTTAAACCTTTAACTTGTTCCTCTTTTCTTATTTTCCTTAGTAGTACCTCCAATGTTTTGAACACTAGGGGTGAGAGTGGACATCCTTGGTGTGTTCCTTTAGAAATCTGATTGATTAGTTTTCTCTCCATTTACTATTATTCTTGCATTTTGTTTGCTATATATGCTTTTTATCCATTTTAAAAAATTATCTCCTACTTGTATTGTGTCTAGAACTAACATAAATTCCCAATTAATATTATCAAATGCTTTTTCCGCATCTAGAAAAAACATTCCTAACTTCTCCAGATGTTGTTCATAGAATTCCAACACATCTATTACCAATCTTACATTTTGACTCATATGTCTTTGTGGTAAGAATCTTGTTTGATCTTACCCAATCCATTCCTTTAATACCCTCTTGAATCTCTCTGCTAATATTTTAGCAAATATTTTGTAATCTACATTTAACAGTGATATAGGTCTATAATTTTTTGGATCTCTGTTTTCTTTAGGGATAATTATGATGTTGGCTTCTCTCCATGTTTCTGGGCATCCTTCCAGTAAAATCTGATTTATTATTTCTTTTAATGGAGATGTCAGTTCCTCTGATAATTTTTTTATAATATAGTGTGGGAAAGCCATATGGGCCTGGTGTTGTTCCCTGTTTTAGTTTTTTTATTGCCTCTTGTACTTCATTGTCAATATTGGGGCATTTAATCTAATTCTGGTCAATATTCCCAAAAGAATCCATTATTTGCTATTATGTTAATTTAAACATACTGGAAAGACTTCATCTTTGTTAAATAGGTCTATTCCTTTGTTTGAAGCAACAACATTAATGTAAAGTATTATTCAATGATGTGCTATCAGGATACTGATTGTGTATGTTCTATTCAACTTGAATGCAATTCTTCTGGAATTTAGATTTTTTAAATTCAGATAAGAGGGTACTCTGCTGTTGATCAGATCATATCTGACAATAATATATTCAGGAACTGAAGACACAAATAACAAAAGGTTTAAGTAAGAAAAGAGCAAGTACAAGACATCGCTTACAACACCGCAAAACAAATGCATTTGCAGTCTAATGAATCTGAAAAAAATTTGTATAAGCATTTCTTGTGCTCATAAACATTCAGGAACCAGCCATAAAGGTAGATAAAACCAACTTGATGCATACTTACTTCTCTTGATTGCTGCTTTAATGGATGACAGGGGGCCTTGGCTTGGAAAAAAGACAGAGAAAACAAAGAAATCAATATACTTTGTAGAATTTTTTTTTAAAAAAGTTCACATTTACATGGAATTCACTCTAAAAGCATAAGGCATCTTCCATGTCTACTACCTGCTAAAGTCTATTTCTGGTTCTATAGAAGTTACTTTCAAACTTCAAAGCATCCACCCACATAATAAAGAGATGCAAGATATAATCAAGTTGAAATAACTGAAGTTTAACTACTAGTTAAACTAGCCACCTAGAGTGGCCACAATGACCAGATAGACGAGGTATAAATGGAATAAATAAATAAATAAATAAATAAATTCAATGATTATTTGCTCCAGATTACATGTTGAAGTTCATTTATATCTGCTACAACCCTTTTCATGCAATTACCACCACATGACTGTAATCACATAATGGCAAAGACTAAACAAAGGTCTCCAGCCATCCCATTTTCCTGATCATCTAGCAGTTGATAGAAAGGAAAGCCTCTGTGTACAGTGGAGGTCAAAAGAAGAAAAGTTCTCCCCCTAGTGGTAGAATATGGATTAACCAGCTTTGCATTAGTTCCTATGGGAACTAATGCTTCAACCTATGAATGGCGCCTCTACATAAGAACCAAAAACAGCTGGAACTGATTATTCAGTTTTCAATGTATTCCTATGGGAAATTTTGCTTCTACTTACAAACGTTTCAACTAACGAACATCTTCTGGGATGGATTAAGTTAGTAAGTAGAGGTTCCACTACATAACCTCTCCCATGAATTTGAACCATCTGTGTAAAGTGGGGCTTTCCTTTAGAGACACTCTACTGTTCCCCATACGCAAGGACAGCACAGAAGCTGAAGCCAGCAGATGTAGCCTCAATATCCTAATTCACAGAATTATAGTGATTTGAACAATAACATCTAAAAAAGGCTCCCATCTTAACAGTGAAAGCTGCCTATTAAGAAGCCACTTGTTTGTAAACTTTATTACATCTTACATGCAAGACTTCTATTTTGAGTGTGGTTGATGTAGATTGAAAGTTCAAAATATTTGTAATTGTTAAGTTTGAGAATTTTTTTTCAGCAAAAACCCCTAGTTTTGTTTATGTAGATGCAGGATGTTGTGTATGTAAAGTAACAACTAGTGAGAGTGTGTTTATATATAAACAATCTTTATCTCATAGTCCAAACTGGACTGTTCAAAATGTTTCTATTCCCCCTCATATATACGAACAACAGAGAGAAAGATCTGAGCAAGTCTGCATATCAGAGCCACAACTTCAAAATGTTAAGCATAAGATATACATGGATAATCTAAAATGTGCATTATATGACTGCACAGGGTTAACCTTTAAAAAGAGCGGAGGACCTTTGGAGCAAACATAAGGCAATCTTTTTTCAAAGCTATTTTTTTTCCTTCTGAGAAAAATAACTCCAAATAGCAGGTGATTTTTTTCTGATTTTTTGAAACATCTTCATCAATAAAATACAAACATTTAGGAGTGTGTCAGGAGATTAACCATCTCATTTTCTAAATAAAGAACTAGTAAGTAGGTAAAAAAAACACAACAATGCACAGAAGAGACAGGTCAAATAGAAAAAAGCCAAAGAAGTACAGTATTGTAAATGTTGGAAATGCTCTCTGGAAAATTTATATACAGATGTGAGATCTAGCACTCCAGGGAAGTGGTACTTTGAACTGAACATAATGAATGCTTCTTCTGTGAAACAGCACAAAACAAGGCATTCTGCTCTTACAGGTTATGCTGTCCTAGCAATACCTACTGCACAACTTCCTATCCCAAACCAGATGTGCACAAAATACAGCATGTTCTGTTTTACAGTGACTTCTATAACTTGACAACAGTCAGACGCACACCTGGATGTAGTCACAAAGCTTGCAACTACGCTAAGATTAACAGCCATTTCTAGGGCAAGTCAATGAATATGTTTATTAATTATAGTATACTAGCTTCAATGACTGCTGAAGAAAGCAGGAAATCTAGATTCTCTCTACCAAGTATATGCTGGTTACAGCCAATTCAGGTTTGTGAAATCTCTATTAGAACAAAAAATGGCTAAATGGCTTCTCAAAGAAAGAAGGTGCCTACTCAGACTGCCTAAGGCCTGCTTCACATATATTTTTCTCTAAATCTTCTGGAACGGATTAAGTTAGTAAGTAGAGGTTCCACTGTATCCTGAGCAAATACTATGTCACAAGTATGGTGCCTCAACTTACGAACTTAATTGGTTCTGGAACTCCGGTTGTAGCTCAAAATTGTCGTAAGTCGAAGCACCATTTCCCAAAGAATGCACTGAAATGCAATTAATCCGGCCGAAGAAAAAAATTACCAAAATAATAATAAGAATAAGAATTAAAAGAACAAAAAACACTGCAAGACCAATTGGAAATGTGATTCATCTGTTCCAGCTGAAGAGGGGGGAAAAGAAAAGCAAACAAATCATGCAAGACCCTTCAGAAGTGCAAAAAACCCAAAGCAAAAAGCAAACCGTGCAAGACACATCAGAAATGCAAAAAAAGCAAAGCAGAAAGCAAACAAACCCTGCAAGACCCATCAGAAATTGGGAGAAAAAAACAAAAAACAAACCCTGCAAGACCCATCACAGCATAGAAACATAACCCCATCACCCAGCCTAAAATCACGCTGCAAAACCCACCCAGAACAGTTTTTAAAAAGTAGAAAGCAGCACCTTACCTTACCAGGCAGTCTGAAGCTGCCTCCGATCGCACACTCTCTAACCGCTGGGGCAAAAGACCTACAAAGAAGCAGCCTCTTCGCCACCAACGGTTAGCAATTTGAATTCCCCGCCTTTTTCCCTGCCTTTTTCTGGTTGTAATTCAAGGCTCTGGTCGCAAGTCAAAGAAAATTTTGCGGCCGGAGCCTATCATAACTCGAAATGGTTGTATGTTGGGACGTTTGTAAGTCAAGGCACCACCGTACTATGTGATGAGGATATGAATCACAACCCACTGAATAACAAAGCAAAAAGTATCTCACTTCATGTGCCTTTTTTTAGCCCATAAGATATATTTTCTTGTAGAAAAAATGGTGGTCAGTATCGTATTGATACTGCATCCTATTGACACCACCACAGTAACATGTGATTGAACAGCTTGCACAGATGTTACTGTTGAGCAAGCAGAGGGCAGATTTCCTTCACAAAGATCAGTACTTCCAAAACACAAATTCTGCAATTAGTACAATCCTGTATTACTAAAGACACAAATGGAAAATCATGACTCTGCTACTCTCTGGAGGAACTTACAGAACATTACGGGTTATAAGAAAACATCTTCCCCGGTTCTGGAAAACCAGAAATTGGCAGATGACCTAAACGAGTTCTACTGCAGATTTGAAACACCACCATCTACACCTGCGGTAAACCATTTGTGTTCAGAAGTATTAAAAACCGCCTCTCCTACTGTTGTTCCTTTATCTCAGGAATCTACTTCCTTGGTGATTTGCGAAAAAGATGTGCGTGATCTTCTTCAGATACAAAAGGTTAGGAAAGCTCCGGGAGCAGATGGGGTGACTCCCTTCTGTTTGAAAGTGTGCGCTGCACAATTAGCGCCTATCCTAACACGGATTTTCAACAGCTCATTGGAATTGTGTAGTGTCCCTACATGTCTTAAAACTTCCACTATTATCCCTGTACCTAAGAAAGCTTCTATTAGCGGACTGAACGACTACAGACCCATCGCCTTAACATCTGTAGTGATGAAAGTCTTTGAGAGATTGGTGCTGACCCATCTGAAGGACATCACTGATCCTTTGTTGGACCCTCTCCAGTTTGCATATCGGCCTAACAGATCAGTAGATGATGCTGTCAATATGGCTATGCACTACATCCTACAACATCTGGATTCCTCAGGGTCTTATGCACGAGTTCTTTTTGTCGACTTCAGTTCCGCGTTTAATACAATTGTACCATCTAAATTGTATCTTAAACTGATTCAACTAAAGGTACCCATTTCTGTTTGTAAATGGATACATAGCTTTCTGATAAATAGGAAACAGCAAGTGAGACTGGGGAAAATAACATCTAATATCCGTACAGTTAGTATGGGAGCCCCCCAAGGGTGTGTACTTTCCCCATTACTTTTCTCCTTATATACGAATGATTGTATTTCCACGAATCCCTCTGTTAAGATTCTGAAGTTTGCAGATGATACGACGGTCATTGGACTTATTAAGAATGGTGACGAGTCGGCATACAGACGGGAAGTTGAGCATCTTGTCGCATGGTGCAACAGTAATAGCTTAGTGCTCAACCCACAGAAAACGGTGGAGATGGTAGTGGACTTTCGAAAACACCCCCCTTGTATACTCCCACTTTCCGTCTTAGGCAGCACGGTCTCTGTAGTAGAGTCGTTCAGGTTCCTGGGCACTGTACTCTCTCGGGACCTGAAATGGTCAATTAACATCGATGGCATCATTAAAAAAGCTCACCAGCGTCTGTATTTTCTACGACAACTTCGGAAATTCAATCTGCCTCGGGAGCTGCTTGTCCAATTTTACAGAGGCATTATTGAATCTGTCCTCTGCTCTTCCATAACTGTTTGGTTCGGTTCGGCAACCAAACTGGACAAGAACAGGCTTCAGAGGACTGTCAGAACTGCTGGAAAAATAATTTATTTATTTATTTATTTATTTATTTGATTTATATCCCGCCTATCTGGTCCAAACGGACCACTCTAGGCGGCTAACAACCATAAAGATAATATAAACAACGAAAACAGACAATTCTAAAAAAGAAGGCACTACATTACATCATATAATATACAAAACAGAAAACAAAAACAAAAAAAAGGGGGGTCAAGAGGAGTATGATGGAAAGGCCTGCCGGAACAACCAAGTCTTCAACTGCTTCTTAAAGGCACCCAGCGAGGGAGACCTGCGGATCACAGGAGGTAAGTTGTTCCAGAGGCGAGGAGCCACCGCCGAGAAGGCCCGATTTCTTGTCTTCTCCTTCCGGGCCTCCCTCGGCGTTAGGCTCCTCAACCTCACCTCCTGGCTCGCGCGAGTGACACGGGTAGATCTTGGCGGGAGAAGGCGTTCCGCCAAGTATCGAGGCCCTAAACCGTTTAGGGCTTTGTACGTGAGCATCAACACTTTGAAGTCGATGCGGAAACGGATGGGCAGCCAATGCAAGGCGGCCAGAGTGGGTGAAATATGTTGGTATTTTTCACACCACTGATTAATCTGGCCGCCGCATTCTGCACCACCTGTAGTTTCCGCAGCAACCCCAAAGGTAGCCCCACGTAGAGCGCATTACAGTGGTCTAATCTGGAGATTACGAGCGCATGTACCAAGGTAGTGAGCGCCCCCACATCAAGGTAGGGTCGCAGCTGGGCTATCCGCCTAAGGTGAAAAAAGGCGGAACGGACCACTGACGCCACCTGGGACTCCATAGTGAGCGCCGGGTCCAGATGGATCCCCAAGCTGCGAACCACATCCCTGACGGGCAGGGTCACCCCCCCAAAAGAGAGGGGGTTTCCCAAATCCCGAGCTGCGGGGGCACCCACCCTCAGCACCTCCGTCTTGTCCGGGTTCAGCCTAAGCCCGTTCTCCTGCATCCACTGCAGTACAGTCTCCAGGCAGCGCTGAAGGGACGGAACGGCATCTCCTGTGGTTGGCAAAAAGGAGATATAGAGCTGGGTGTCATCAGCATACTGATGACACTTGACTCCACACCCCCTGATGACCTCTCCCAGCGGCCTCATGTAGATGTTAAACAGCATTGGGGAGATAATCGACCCCTGCGGAACCCCACAATTGAGGATCCACGGGGCCGAGACACTCTCCCCAAGCTGAACTCTCTGAGGACGGTCCTCCAAGAAGGAACGGAGCCAGGACAATGCCAGGCCACCTATTCCCAACTCGGAGAGCCTCCCCAGGAGGATACCGTGGTCAATGGTATCGAAGGCCGCTGAGATATCAAGGAGGACCAACAGTGACACTTTGCCCCTGTCGGCCTCCCTCAGAGCTGATTTGCCATCATTGGAAAAGTTGTACATTGCACGGGTTAAAAAGAGAGCGGAAAAGATCGCGGCAGATCCACGGCATCCTGGTCACAACTTGTTTAATCTTCTCCCCTCTGGTCGGCGATACAAGACACTGTATACTAAAACATCGAGGCACAAAAATAGCTTTTTTCCCTGTGCCATCAAACTGCTGAATTTGTAACCATCTGACGCAACTGGGAGTTGAGGCAATTGGCTTTTGTAGAATTTGTTCTTAATTGTCTTGTGAATTTTTCTGTTTATGGTGTGTGTGTGTGTGTGTGTGTGTGTGTGTGTGTGTATTGTTTTTAAGTGTGGCCGGTAGCCATATTAAATTCCGGGTATGGTTTACATACCTGGCCAGTAAATAATAATAATAATAATAATAATAATAATAATAATAATAATAATAATAATAATAATAATAATAATAATAATAATAATAATAATAATAATAATAATAATAATAATAATAATAATAATAAAGTGTTTGGATTTTCCACTCAGTAGAGGCTCAGCAGGATACTGGCTCATATGTTACGTGGCTACAAGTCAGGATCTTCACATTACCAAATCCACAGATGCCACCACCTTAGTCACAAGCTTGCCTTGGCTTAATGTGGGTATCTGAATACTGAGTTGATATTTATGCAACAGTACTTCCTTCACTCCACCTCACCAACACAGCCCCAATATCAAATTATCATTATTGGTACCAGAGAAAGAACTTGTAGCAAAAAACTTCCTCTGCCCGAGCAGTTTTCTGCTTGTGCAAAATCTGGGTACAACAATGGGATACTGTTTATACTTGTGTTTGTAACTCACTGCTGTTGAACAATTTAAAGTTACTGTTACCTAGCAATGAGAATGAATTAGATATAAACCTACAGTAAATTGGATGGCCCTGCTTAAAACTCCAGAAGCTCATTACAGTGGTGCCTCGCTTAACGATTGCCTCGTTTAGCGATGAATTCGCATAACGATGTGTTTTTTAAGAAAATAATATGCATCACATAACGATGTTTCCTATGGGCGATTTTCGCTTAGCGAAGTTTGGGACCATGCTTCGCATAACGAATGCGATTTTAGGTCCCCTGCTTCACTTAACGATGTTTCTTTTTTCAATTAAAAAAGTGTCTTAGAAGGGTCAAAAACGGTTCTAAATGCTTGGATTCATTAGAGGACCCCTTAAGTCATGTGCAAACCTGATTTGGCTTTGATCTGACTTTTCGTTAATTTTTCGTGAATTTATTTTTTTTTGGCCCATAAGAACCAATGGACCTGTCAAAATCTGACAGCTCTATGCTTTCCTATGGGGGAGAAAACAATTCACAGAAAATTAACGAAAGTTCAGATCAAAGCCAAATCAGGTTTGCACACGACTTAGGGGGTCCTCTAACGAACCCAAGAATTTAGAACAGTTGCTGAGTCTTCATTAATTTTTTGTGAATTTTTTCTTCCCCCATAGGAAATAATGGAGCTGTCAGATTTTGACAGCTGTCAAAAGTTGGGGGAAAAAAATTCAGAAAAAATTAATGAAAAGTCAGATCAAAGCCAAATTAACTTTTGCATCCGTTTTAGAGGGTGCAGAAGCTAATCCAAGCATTTAAAACCATTTTTGACCCTTTTATGACACATTTAAAATTGTAAAAATTGACTTCGCAAAGCCCTTGAAATGTATTGAGTCAGCTTCAATACATTCCAATGGAGGATACATTGTTTCGCTTAGCGATGTTTCCTATGGGTTTTTTCGCATAACAACGGCAATCCGTTCCAATTGGAACGGATTAACCGGTTTCCAATGCATTCCTATGGGAAATGGTGTTTCGCATAGCGATGGTTTCACATAGCGATGTTTTTTTTGGAACCAATTAACATCGCTATGCGAGGCACCACTGTATCTTGTCCTATGAATGTCAACTCCGAATTTTAAGTTGTGAGAACAAATTCCATGGGGCTTATTGCCACATAAATATGCATAGAATTGGACTCTGGATTTCATTAATTTATTTGGTCCAGAGAACACTTTTTCCCATTATTACACAAAGCAACAGTTCTGTTATTGTTATAGTAACAGCTACAGTAGCTAACATAAACGTGCTTGAAAATACTATCAATCTTAAGTGCTGGCTGGGAGTGTCTAAGAATTGTTTTCTATTTTTATATTTCAGAATGGTGTGATTATATGTCATTGGTAGAACAAAAAGATAGATGAATGCTTCTTGGTTTTATAGCCTTGGAAACTGATAACAGCTGAAATATTTCCAAATCCCTTGAAATCTCTGCCAGCCTTTCATGTTGCAGATTACAAGAAATGTTGGCCATAATCGTCTTGCATAAAGTTATAACCCCCCCCCACAAGCTGATGATGTCGTCAGCTATAGGCTCTTATTACTTATTTAAAGTTTCCTACTCTTCCTCCATCCCCAGGTTCCGTGGGATCCCCTTTGAATAGACGAAGCCTTTGGAAGCCTCAGGACGGGGACGGAGCCTTTAAGGCCTAAAAAGCACTGCCGATGCTCCCACCTCAGTAGTAGAATAGAAAACTTTTAATGTGTGACAAAAGCCCACAGATCATCAGCTTGCGCAGGCATAATGTTATGCAAGAGGGGTCTGGCCACTGTAAACAGAGGGAAGAAACAGTTCTTCCAACACATGGTTTTGCCTCCTTTATTGTCACTTATCGAGGAATCATGGAATTAATTAGTATATCAGGCAAAACCAAAAGAAAAATAAAACCTCACTGATTAAGCACCATTGACACTTTCAGAGTTACACTGATATATTCCTCCTTAATAATTTAAATACTTTATTTATATAAAATATCCAACTGTGACAACAGAGTTTTTGTAATGTAGGGGATCATTTAACCCCCCCTCCCCTTTCATATGACATGCCATTCTGCTGCCTCAGACGTTTAAGGTATCCTGCAGCATGTGCAGATCAAGCCCTGAGAAACCTCTAGGAAGACAAAGATGCAGGCACCTCTAACGGCTTTCCACTGTAGCCATTTGTCAACCATTACAATCCTCCATCATTGTCCTTCCCTCGTGAGCCTCAGCTGGCTATTCTGAAGCACGAGTCAAGACACAGGGAGTAAAACTCTGCCAAAACATCTGCTGCTATTCATACTGTGAGGGAGGGGGGCTAAACAGTCCCCTGTCTGTGTTGGAATTGTATATGAATGACTCATTGGGTGGTTTTTTGGACCTTCCACTCTTGCTCAATTCCAGCCATGATCCCAGTAAACATTAGTTTGCCAACAGGGTCATAAGCACTTTGCTTTTCACAAGGGTGTTCCCGTTGAATACATTACGCTATGTGTGTGCATAATGATGTATTATCCCTGACTGGGTGTTGGTGGCAGCCTAGCCAGATTAGCTTAGCTCTTCAGTATTACTCGATGCAAAGGGGTTGATTAGCTTCATGTTTTAACAGAATATTTTAAAAACGCATATAAATCACCAGACCTCGCCCATTTCAACTCTGTACAACAGTCACAGTGATGTGTCAAATAAAAGGTTTGAATTAACACACTACGTGTTATGACTTGAGGAGCAAATAATACCTGGGCATCTCGACAGATACAACTTGATAACAACAACACCATGCACATACTGAACCATACACTTTAAGCATCATGGGGAGAGAACAAAACATTTTTATCTACAAAAAACCTATGGCATTGTAAAAACACTAACAAGTTCATCATATCATAAACCTGCCACATTAACCTGAGTTTATCTATATGTTGTAGAATCCACAAGTGAACAATTTTCCTCAGAATGCGAGTCTTTAAGGAGCCACAGGATGCTGTGGTTTTTGTTGAGCTTCAATGGTTCCTTTTAAAACGGAAAAAAAAACTCACAAAATACTGAGGCAATTTTAAGATTAACAGACTGTTTTATTTTAGTGTGAATTTACGTGACTTACACTTAGTAATATGTTCCTATTAGTCATTCCAGTGTTTCAGAGGCAACCACTGTCATTACTTGTTACAATGTTTAAAAAGTAATTCTTTGCATTACTTGTGCTCCTTGTTACTGTTTATTACATTCATTTTTTAATTGAAAAACTCAGGATGGCTCTGAAAGTTATAGGAAACCTGAAAGTAACTAGAAAATGTTACTTATTACAACCGTGAAGTAACTTTTCTGCTTGATATGTTACTTTTGAAATGTAACTTCATTGCACCTTCACTGCCAAAAAAGTAAATAGTTACAGTTAACTCTGGCACTTGTAAGAAATTATTGCCAAACTCTGAATTTGCTTCAGCTGGCTGAATTTACGTGGCTTACAATACATTTCCTGGCTGCAGAGACAGGGATTGAGACCTTGATTCTCCACTGTGCTTAATGGGGCAAGAACCAACCTGTGTAGCTTTTGGTCCTTTGAGCGATGGAATGGTAAACCACTTCTGAGTACTCTAAACTTAGAAAACTCTGAAAAGGGTCACTATCAGGTGGTAAAAAAAAAACCCCAAACTTCTGGAATTTGTCACCAGCCATTTTAAAAATTTCTTTATAAAAGCACAATTATATTTCTGAAGAGCAACAGTTCACTCCAAGTAGTCGCTGATGCAGCTCAGTTACTCCCTTCACAGCACAAGCAAATACGCAAGAGTAGCCTTTGAAAACTATGCATTACATAGATATTCTAAGCTATTATATAAACACACCTTCCCTAAACTTGCCTCTCTCCAGAAGCACGAACTGGAGGGGGCAGCCATTGAGGTTATGCGGGGGAAGGAATGGCGGTGGGAGTAGAACATCCCCACATAGGAGAAAAGAGGTTAGATATCTTACATCTATCCCCTATTCTAGTCCTACCACCAACCAGATGGTATCAGCAAACCCTTGGGCCACACAGTGCTGTTGATGAACACCAGGTCGGTACAAAATAAGGCTGCCCTCATCCATGATGGTAATTCTGGATGGGGATGTGGAGATGGCCTGCATTACTGAGACCTGGGTGGGACAGGAGGGTGGTGTTCCCCTCTCCCAACTGTGCTCACCTGGGTACTTGGACCAGCACCAATGTTGCTTGGAGGGTTGGGGAGGCAGAGTTGCTATAGTCTATAGGAGTTCTATATCCTTCCTATCCCTTTGAGAGGAGGTCTTGAGGGCCTCTATTGTGTGTTGGGCTTACAAAACAGATTAGGGATTCTGTTGGTGTACCGCCCATCCTGCTGTGTACCAACAGTCTCCCTGCCTGAGCTGACAGAGGTAATTTTGGACCTGGTGTTGAGGACTCCCAGGCTGTTGGAACCTCAACATCCATGCCGAGGCTGCCCTGACTGGGGCGGCTCAGGACTTCATGGCTACCATGACAACCATGGGGCTGTCTGAATGTGTCATTAGCCTGACACATAAGAAGGGTCATACTTTGGACCTGGTTTTCTTAACAGGACTGGAAGATGGTAGTTTGGATGTGGAGGGGCTGGTTGTGACTCCATTGTCATGGTCAGACTACTTCCTGGTCAAGTTTAGTCTATTAGCTTCTTCTCTCCTCTGCAAGGGTGGGGGATCTATTAAGATGATCCGCCCTCGGAGACTAATGGATCTGGATGGTTTCCTGAATTCTCTGTGGTTGGCGCTCCTGTCGAAACTCAGGTCACTGTAAGGAATAAGGAGATTACCTGGGCGGTTGATATGATTGTGCCTAAGCATCCTCTCCCTGCACACAGATACCAGACAGCTACTTGGTATACATCTGAACTGCAGGTGATGAAGTGAGAGGGGAGGCAGCTGGAGCGCAGGTGGAGGAAATCCCACTGGGAGTCCGATCAAACACGACTTAGAGCCCATTATCAGACCTATTTTGTGGCAATACAGCCAGCAAAATGGCAATATTTCACCATTCATATTGCTTCCTCAGAATGTTGTCCAGCAGATCTGATTCGGGTGGTCTGGGATCTTCTTCAACTGGGAAATCTGCTGGAGGTCCCGGATAGCTCATCAGCTCGCTGTAATAAGTTTGCCATTCATTTTGATGGGGAAATCGCTCAGATTCACAGTGGGCTGGATTCCACCATTAGAGGATGTGTCCAGCATGCCGTGCTTCGGTCAAGTATTAATGGATGAGTTTCAGTTGTTAAGACCTGAGGATGTGGACAGGGTGCTTGGATCTGTCCGTTCTACCACCACTCCGCTCAACCCTTGCCCATCTTGGCTAATTCTGGCAGGGGGGTTCGCACCTGGGTCCAGGAGGCCGTGAACGCCTCTTTGAGAGAGGGAGTGGTCCCTACTGCCTTGAAAGAGGCGGTAATTCAGCCACTCCTTAAAAGCCTAACCTGGACCCAAGGCTGGTGGTTAAATACCAACCAGTGGCAAACCTCTCTTATTTGGATAAGGTGTTGGAGTGGGTTGTGGCCGGGCAACTCCAGGCGCTGCTGGATGAAACGGATTTTCTGGATCCATTTCAATTGAGTTTCAGGCTGGGCTTTGGTACAGAGACTGCCTTGGTCACCCTACAATGACCTTTACCAGAACAGAGACGAGGAGTGTAACCCTGTTGATACTCCTGGACCTCTCGGCAGCGTTCGACACCATTGACCATGGTGTCCTTCTGGATAGGCTGGCTGGGTTGTGTATTGAGGGCACCACTTTACGGTGGTTCCGCCCCTTCCTAGCTGACTGTGTCCAGAAGATGATGCTGGGAGATAGTTGCTCTGCTCCATGGCATTTATGTCATGGGGTTCCTCAGGGCTTGATATTGTCCCCCATGCTGTTTAACATCTACATGAAACTGCTGGGAGAGGTCATCAGGAGGTTTGGGCTGAGTCAGCAATATGCTGACCACACTCAACTCTACCTCTCGTTTCTCACCAATCCAGATGAGGGGGTTTCTGTGCTGAACTCGTGTCTGGACCTGATAATGGACTGGATGAGGGTTAATAAATTGAAACTCAATCCAGACAAGATGGAAGTGCTGTTAGTGGGTGCCTCGCCAAACAGGCTAGAGGGAAATTTCCCTGCCCTGAATGGGGTTGCACTCCCTCTAACGCAGAGGTCATCAACGCCCGGTCCATGACCCGGTGCCGGTCCCTGGCATAAGCCAGACCGGGCCACGAAGACAAACTTTCCCCCTCCCTCCCGCACTCCCCTCCCCACAGCTCCTTTGCACACACCTGCACATGCCTCACCCCTTCACACATGCGCCCATGCACGCAAAGCAGTTGTGGGGAGGGGAGTGCGTACAGGGGGAGGGGGAAAGTCTGTCTTCACGGCCCGGCAGCGGCGGCGATGGGGGTGGTGCAGAGCAGGGGGGGAGAGAGAGAGGCAAGCAAGAATTTATGTCTACAGCAGGAAGGGAACAGAGGTAGGACTTCCCCCGGTAAGGAGGCAGAAAGAATACGTATGCTGACTTGGGGTATTCTCAGCCTCAGGCTGGGAACCATACCCCATTTGCAAAGTTCTTGCCATGCCTCCGGCGTGTGTGCTCCCCCACCGCTTCGCGTGTGTGCAGGAGTGCCTGCCCACACATGCAATGGATGTAGTCACAAATATTACTGTAATGTGCTCTACGTGGGGCTGTCTTTGAAGATGGTCCAGCAACTGCAACTGGTCCAGAATCGAGCTGCACGGCTGGTGATTGCTGGGGCCACTAGGGAACACATCAAGCTGATTCTGTTTAAATTACATTAGCTACCAGTTGCTGCCTGGGCCCAATTCAAAGTGCTTGTTTTAATATATAAAGTCCTAAACAGCTTGGGCCATGGATACCTGAAGGACCGCCTCCTTCCATATGAACCTACCTGGCAGTTAAGATCTAGCCAGGGGCCCTTTTGAAACAGCCGTCACTCAAGGCGGTAAGAGGGATGGCTTGTAGACAAAGGGCCTTTTTGGCAGCTGCCCCCAGACCATAGAACACCATCCCAATTGAGATTCATCTGGTGCCTACACTGATGACATTTTGGCACCAGGTCAAAACCTTCCCATTCCAGAAGGCTTTTAATTGAAATAATATCAACCGTGGGTCCTGATGGCAATTTTTAGAGTATATATTTTAATTGTATTTTAATTATTTTATCTTTTTTACTATATTTTAATTGTTGTAAGCCACCCAGAGACCTTTGGGTAGTGTGGGTGGCATATAAGTTAAATTAATGAATGAATAAATGAATAAACAAACAAATATATAAATAAATAAAATGTCAGACTTTGCTGTGTTAACTCTTTGCCACCAAACCATAACCCCTGAAAGGATTTGTCACTGAAGAGAACAATCCTTTTGATGAAACAAAACAAAACCCTCTTATATCTCTACTTAAAATTCAGTCATGAAATGCTGTATCAAAACTGTCCCCATTGACTGTATTTTCTTCATTGTCATATTCAGCATGCACAGTACAGCATGAAGGGGCCTGTGAACACCTCCCCTTTCAACTGGAGGGTGCAGAAGAAGAAACAAGAATTCTGATATTACTTTTGACAGTCCTTGAGAATAGACATCTAACATGTTATATGCATTTAAGTCACTTTTGGCATATGGCAGCCCTATAAATGAGTGACCTCCAAAAAGTCCTGTCATGAACAGCTGTTTAGTTCTTACAACTGCAAGGGTGTGGCTTATTTTATTGAGTCAACCCATCTCATAGTTGGACTTCCTCTTTTCCTCTTCAACTTTTCCTAGCATTACTGTCTGTTTCAATAAGTCTTGCCTTCTCATGATGTGCCCAAAGTATGACAGCATCAGTTTCATTATTTTTTGCTTCTAAAGATAATTTGGGCTTCATTCAATCTAGAACCCACTTGATTTGATCTAGAACCCACTTGATTTGCATTCCATGGTGTCAGGAAAGCTATCCTCCATAGTTCAATTTGTCTTCTTCTCAGCTTTCTTCACTGTCTAACTTTCATATATATGGATAAGTAATTAGAAGTATCATAATATATGGATTATATTGAGCTTGATCTCCAATGACAATAGCAGTTAATCCTTTTCTAGATCCAATTCACAAACCTCTTTTGATTTCCTGGCTGCAGTCTCCACTTGGATTGATGACTGAACCAAGGTACATAAAATATTTAACAATTTCATTTTTTTCATTGTCAAGATTCAAGTTATGTACTTCTCCTCTAAATATGATTTTTGTCTTCTTAATATTTAGCTGAAATCTGCATTTTTTTTCTTTTGCCTTCATCAGGAGTCATTGTCACTTTCTGCCAGTCTGTGGCTATGCACAACCAAGTTGGAACTGACTTACAGCAACCCTAATAGGGCTTTCAGGGTAAGTGAGATATTTAAGGAGGGCTTTAATCAACACCATGGCTGAGTTGGAATTTGAGCTCAAGGCTCTTCTATGCCATCACTTTATCTACAACACCACACTGGGATTTTCTGCCACGTGCATTTATCATATATAATCCATTTCCCCATTTTGATCAAAGATATAGAATCAAAAACAAAAAGGCAAGTCTAGTGAGGCCCAATCTGTTTCAGTGTCGTTGCTATTTGAATTTTATTCCCCACCCCAACTTATAAAAAAAGGACACAAAATTACACAATATGAATACCATGCTTACAAGCTATAGTATGTGCCAGAGCCATGTAAATTAAATTCCAGATCATAGATAAATTACACAAAGAAGTGTCCTTTAGACTTAGGCTGCAGTCTTAAAAGAGCATCCTAAATAAAGACTTAGGATTTTTTCATGTCTTCCTCCATTGGGGGGGGGGGAGCTGCAGGAAAGTTTGCAACCACTGCTTTTATACTGGTGTTTTAAATTTTGAGTCACAGAAAAGGAAGCACATGGGAGTAATCATGAGGAATTATTTCTTTAGTTTTATACATTGAAAATCTATGGATCTAAGCAAAGCCATATACATTTTAAAAAGATAAATAAATAGAAAACAAAGTATTTATGTTGCCCTTCAAGTAGGTGGTAGGTAGGACAACTAAGGTAAAGACTTGTAAAAATAAGTACTTTTTGACATATGTCTAAAAATAGAAATGTTGGAGCATGTTAAAGTTATATCAGAAGAGATTTTAGATACATAAGCACAGCATGTCCAAAAACGTGGGCTGATGGAAGTATGCTGGCAGTCTTACAACTGCTGCAGTCTTTTCCCCGTCCAACAGAATCAAGGGAAGAAATTTATTAATATTCCTGGTGAATGGGATGGGATGCCATGTTGAAAGATCAACATGCAGCCTTTACCTTATTCAGGTAAAGGTTAGTTGCAACCTTAACAGCTATCCAGTTATAATCCGTTAGGTTCTTCCTCCATCTACGTTCTAGCCTTCTCCTCATACGCTTCAGCGCTCGGAGGTCCTGGTTAAACCAGGGCGTTGGCCGAGCTCTACGACAGAGAGGGCGTTTAGGTGCGATCGTGTCTATGGCCCTGGTGGCAGCGGTGGACTAGCTGTCAACTAGCGCCTCGACAGGAGTGCTAGCCAGGTCAGCCGTAACACCTCTCATGGCATCCTGGAATCCAACAGGATCCAGTAGCCTTCGAGGGCGGACCATAACAATAGGTCCCTGCTCCCTGCGAGGGGGGAGAGCCACTGTGAGGTTACATTTTATTAGCTGATGATCTGACCATGATAAGGGGACTGACACGAGGTCTGTCACCAACAGATCACATTCGTTCCAACTGGAGGAAAAGACCAGGTCCAGTGTGTGACCACCCACGTGGGTGGGGCATTGACATGTTGGGACATGTTCAAGGAAGCCATGGTTTCCAAGAACTCAAGAGCTGACCCAGATGCCTCTGCTCTCGCTTTTGATATACTAGCTTTAGGGTCTCCTCCTCCATTAAAAAGTTATACTAGTGAAATAGAAGCTCAGTAGTAGAGAACAAGCTATGCCACATAACAGAGTATGAAAAAGTGTGCCTAAAAACCTTAGCAAATGGCTGTTATCTTAGTACCAGATATACGAGCTATATGATTTGGATTTATCTCTCTAAGTCACGGAGAACACATGGAGTCAATACAAAGCTGAAGGCAGAGCAGCTCCAGATCTCTTAGCTGCTGCTGTCACTTGTGTGGAAAAAAAAGGAGAAAACCAGAGAATATCAAAGCAGCTTCAAATATTTGGTAAGTCCTCTGACTCACAAATACATGGAGATTTGGGACAGAGTTTTTTTTTGATCAGCCCATTTCTATCAGCACTTTTAAAATTAACCAAAGAAACTCTAATACATGGATCAACAGCTGGGATAAGCAACTGCTTGAGATGCGGCCAAAAAGAATTCACAAGAGACTTTGAGAAGAAGATACTTGGGCCCAGAAATAAAGTAGGAGAAAGGGCCTGGGAGAGCAGATGTCAATTGACTAATGGGCAAGTACAACTGTCTCAGTACCATCTTCATTCTAACTATTTCATTTATTACCCTGTAGTTAGCATGAGAGACCTTGATGATTAAAAGAATGTTAAATAAACAGGAAAAAGGAAGTACAAAGTTGCAGAAAAGCTAAACAAACAGGAACAAAAAAAATATGGCTACAAATGTTTAGAACGAATTCCACTCTTAACATAGTTTTGATTACTTATTAGGAGGTCTTATAAGAATCTTTAACTTACGGATGGATCTTAATGTAACATATTTAGTGTTGTGATAGCCCATTGTTGAACATTAGTATTTATAGGCTAGACACACTTTTCCTTGTTATGCTAAAAATTATAGCTATTTTAGCTATTACGTTATTTAGATTTCTGATCAACAATTATTTCTGCTGCTTATATTTTAAAGCCAATTCTTTTTTCCTGGTGCTTTGTAGGAAAAAGCAGAATGGGAGCAGGAAGTGAAGAAAAAACATATCTGGATTTGATGAAACACTTAGCCTATTAGGATAAATAACGGGTCCAAAATGATAGCATATGCATATGCTAATTAACAGAGCACACCTAGCATGTAATTTCTCCAAATTTCCCAATTATCATTAATAACAATATAACAACTACAGATGAGAATATGAACAAGAACAAAGATCTTACCCCGAAGATCGATGGTCAGGTTTATTTCTTTCAGAACGATCTGGAACAGAGAAGACATAACACCCAAAAGAAGTGTTAATTTAACTTTGCATTGTTCAAGTATGAACAAAGCATCACATCATATTTTACAAAACATTTTTGAAAGCTACATTTTATTTGTCCTCTTTAAGGAGTACTCTGCCTGGAAGGAAAGAAAAAGTCTATAATTTTTGTTAACCACAGTCTTTGAAACACGCCCTTCTCCATACTTGAGTTCACTTGTTTTTATGTTTAACAGATACTCTTTTTAAAAAATAACAGACTTCAGTTTTGCTAAAAAAAAAAGTTAGAGAGCAATGGAAAAGAAAACCACTGGATTAGTCAGCACGTAAAAATCATTCCATGAATCACAGCTGGCAAATTCTCTAAAAGGATGGGAGAAGTCAGTGGAAGCTGCAGTAATTCCTGCAAATACAGACTAAAACTGCTTTGCTTTAACTCTTTCAGTACATTTCTATACATGCCTACTCCAAAGCAAGCCTGACTGAATTCAGTCGTGCTTGTATCCAGATAAGTGTGTATAGGACTGCAGTGTAAACTGCCATTAAACTTGCCAACACCCAAGCCCTTCCATGTTCATAAATATATTTCCATTTAGGGAGCTATTATTAGACCTTTTCTAGCAAGACTGAGAAGTTGAGGACTTAAATTGTACTGGGCAAAATAATTTGTACTTTTTTTCCTATTACACTCATATGTTTAATTTTATTTTGCAAAAGAGAAAGAGAGAAAGCACATCACTGAACACTGCAACAGAACGAATGATAAATGGCATTACTTCTGTAGGTTAAAAGGAATAATCCTATTTAGGAAATAATACCATCTCCTCCTAAGCATTCAATATGCTCCCAGTTTCACTAATATTACAACAACACCATAGAAATAAAATGCTCTTTTTGTTTGCACTGTACCTGGCACTGTATTTCATCAGAGCTAACACACTGAACAACTAACTGCCTAAACTTTAAAGCTCCATAATAAAACTGTCTATATCACACCAGAAAAGACTTCCTTTTGACCTAGTAATTCAACCTTACCTTAGCTTACAGAGAAAACAGGCAGGCATTTCCTTTTAGGTTGTTTTCCATCTGATAGAGGAATTAAAAGTTTCTTGGATACTCAGACAGTTAACAGCAAGAAGTCAAGAGGGCTGTTCAAGTTGTACAACATCAGCAGTGAGAAGGGAGAAATCACATAACATGTAAACAGCATCTGAGAACTTCCCTCCAAGGCCTATTTCTGATTGGCAGCTTGATCGTGGCCAACCTCAAAACTGGAATGCTGTCATTCAGGAAGTGAATGTTATTCCCTTTTCCCTTTCATTCTTTGTTTAAACAGGAAATGGTTCGGATGGATGTGAAGAATTTATTGCATAAAACTGGACGAAGAATAGCATCCAACAGAAAACGGTGTCAACACGCTTTCAAAGGAAGGCATAATTGTTATTTTCATAAGAATTATCCCACAAATAAATAAATAAAAATGCCAAAACCCTGCATAACTTAAAACATATTTGTTCAGGACAATACATATTAAATTTATTTTGGATGTAATAAAAGAGAAGGATGCCATTTTTGAAGGATAGTCACTCATTATGTTTTCCTTTTGTGGCATGACACCTTCCCTCAACTTGATACTAATGAATCAAAGAGAGACTGGCTGGATAAGGCTCAACCTAAAATGTGAAATATTTTTACAGGCCTGGAAAAGAAATAATTTTCTTTAGAGAGGAAGAAAAAACAGAAAGCAGCCAACTTTGTTCGCAAGTGTGTCAGACTTTAGGTGGAAGGCATGAAAAAGTGACATAGTATGCACAGTATAACACATACACAACCCTCTTACCTGTTCCTTCAGGCTGTGACTATTAGGAGCAAACAGCATTACAATACGTACTGAACAGCTAAGCAGACATTTAGGCCTTAGCAAGGTACACCATCAGGTTAGCAAACCTAATATGTAATTTATGATACAAGAGTTTAGCATTTAACAAAATGTCATTTTCAGACACTGGGAAATATAATATGATATGCAGATTGAAATAATAGCACAAATAGCTGCACTGACAGAAAATAAATTCCAACATCCATACTGATGTATTACCTGTTTTGCTCTCAGAGCAGATGTATGAACTCATACATGTTCTGAGCAATACTTGGAAGGCCTCTTTGGATTGTAGCAAAAGTCAGTCTCAACACAGACTCATCCAAGTAAACAACATTCAGGAGAATTTTTTTAGACACACACACAAATAAATGCCCCACAATTCTATTGGTGAATAGGAAGAATTACATAGAGCTGCAGAAATGGCAAACAAATACTGTATATCGTGGGGAAATGTTGGCTGAAAAGAAGCAAAACTCAAAAGCTTGAGAGGGCTGCAGCCTGGTGTAGAAGTGAGAAAGCGGTCCAAAGGATAAGCCTTTGGAACTCTTGCCAGAGCATATAAGGAAGTCACAATGTGTAGAGAAAGTACTCCTGAAGACAAATTCAGCGGTGACAGATATTTCCTGCCCTTAGATTCATTATACTACCTGTATCCTGAAGCTGGGAAGTGTTGTAACAACAGATGGAGCAATGAAAGCCAGCAAAAATCTTCGGCAGAATTCCCAAGAAAAACAAGGCAGATAAAAGTCCTAGGACAGAACCACGATTCTGGGTGCAACGACAATGTTTCAGGTAGGCCTGGTTTTTTAGAGATTTCAGGCCTTTAGAGACATCAGCTCAACAGAATGTTGTTGATGCTTCCTATGTAAGCTTCTAGGCGGCTTCACAAGGAGACAGAAGCAGCAGAATGAAAAACATAGCCATCTTATGCCTTTTTGTGGGGCTCTGGTGGTTTCGGGTTCTAATTTGATCACAGTCCTGAAACACCTGGCTAATCCTTTCTGACAATCGAAGTATCAATAGAATAGCCCAGGAAATCCACTGGGCTACTGCTAGGATGCTTCTGACAGTGTTTTTCTTGTAACCACTTTGGACTAATAAAGATGAATGGAGTTGATTTTTCAGTAGGATTTCCTAGCTTGTTGCTTGTGAGGTATTAAACTTGAATGTCTCACTCATGGAACTGTCCACTTTATGTTAGACTCTACAGAATGGGAGTTTTCACATTTTTGTTTTTTGTGATTTCATATGGCTTGGAGGTTTGTTTTGAGAACTGATGATGTCATCAGCATGGCAATTTTTCAGAAATAAAAGATTTCCAATTTTCCCCTGATGGTTTCAAGGTTCTTGTGGAATCCCTTTCACTCACTGGGGGAAATACAGACCTCGAAAGCAATGTTTGGCTCCCTTATGATCCTCCTGGTAGTCTGCTCTCTTTATGTGCTACTCAACTGCCAAGCTCACTTTCATGGAGCACATGTGCACATTTCTCTATGTACATTTTGGCTTTGCAAGCAGTTTCTTGTCCACAGAAGTGCAGATGCTTGTTAGGTCACTGACCTGTATGACAGATCTCTGAATGATATGCATAGTATCTTCTGGGATTTTATGCGGGGTGCAGAGCAGTCTTAGTACATTAGTATATTCTGTCAGTGCACACTAGGTGTACCACACTGGTATCTTTCACATCCAGTGAATGATGATGCACTGTCACACCCTGTAAAGACATGGGGCATTTAAAAAGTATACTATTTTTCAATTCTAATACAGGCAGACACTTCATTAAAAATCCTTCTAGTTTCCTGATACAGTACTAGTGCAGGCTTCCTTACACACAACAGTGGTGCCTTGACTTACGGACGCCCTGACCTATGAACGTTTTGAGTTACGAACAGCTCCAGATGCTAAATATTGCTTTGGGTTACGAACGGAGCTTTGACTTACAAATGAAAAAAAAAACTTTCCTGCCCTTTTTTGACCTAAGTTCATCTTAGGTCAAAAGAAGAAGAAAAAGAAAAAATTTCTCCCCCTAGTGGTAGAGTACGGATTAACCGGCTTTGCATTAGTTCCTATGGGAACTAATGCTTTGACTTACGAACCCTGCCTTGATATAAAGACAAAAAACAGTCGGAACGGATTAATTGGTTTTCAGTGCATTCCTATGGGAAATGGTGCTTTGACTTATGAATGTTTTGACTTACGGCCACTGTTCCAATATGGATTAAGTTCGTAAGTCAAGGCACCACTGTATTACATTTCACTGCATTCTCTTTCCTCACTGTGATCTCACTCTACTTTTCAAAGTCTGTCATGTATGTATCCAAACTCCACCTCAGAGTTCATGGTTGCCACAAGACATGTGACACTGCATTGTTACATACATACATGTTTCGGCAGTTGCAGTTCCCTACATGTACACAGCTTTGTTGATACAAAAGTAGAATTAATAAACAGAGTTATGCTCATTTTTCATCGTCTCTTTACCTCAAGCCCTTGCAGCCTATCACATATTGTTTAGATAGTTTACTGATCTTCTGAAGATACTTTTAAAGCACAAGGGAATGCACTGATAAGAGGAGAATAGAACATTTCTCCAGGAGCTTTTTTAAGCTTATGGTTTTCAAGATCCAAGCCATTAATAAAATTATTACGAAACCAATTACTTTTATGGACATTCCTGGACAAAGCTATTTTGTGGAGATTTTCCAAGTAAATCTCATTGTGTTCTCAAGGAAGTATGCATTGAATTTCAGGAGTTAGCTTGCAGGCTAAAGATATAGATTAAATTAATTCTGGTTTCTCTAAGTAAATTAATAAGGTACAGAAAAGAAAATTGGATGTCATTTATCTCTATTTGGCTTAATGCAATTTGACAAATAATAGAAACAAACAAGCCTAAATATAAGAAATTACAGGATGATAAAGTTATGAGAAATAACTTAAATAACAAACAGGGTGGATAAAAATCAGTATTTTTTAAAATCAAATTTAGAACACTCTTTAAACAATTTTATTTTGCTTTAAATTGTGATGAAATCACAATTTGATTTAATCAAATCCACCCTGACAATAAAGATTCCATACAACATTAACCAGAATAAATTGTACTATGATTGGATGGTTCATCTGTAGATTTTACCCTTATCAGGTAACAAACTTGAACTATAGTAACTTAAAGTAAAGGAGATGAAAACACAGGGTTCCTGTACAGCAAGATTAAAGTCATACTAGTACTGTTTGCTAGTAGGGGTTCTGCAAAGTCTTTAAGCTGAACAGCGTGGGTAGGATTAGTTACTTGGCAACTGTGCACAAAGACTCCCCTGAAGGGAACTTTATAACATACTTCCTTAATGCTTCTGATACCATGCTGTATAAGTTGTACTTTAACCATATGTTGCCATAACAGAATGTAAGAAGTGTAACTGCCTCAGTAGTTTAAATCAGTTCTCATCTGAAAATAACAAAAGAAGTTATTTTCATTCTTGAAAAGGAGAACACATTCTGCTTGCCTAAACCTGCTGCAAAAGGCAACTAATAGCTAAACTTGAATACCTTTTTTGCATTAAGCCGGGCAATTTTACAAAGTGGTCATTTAGGGAACCAGATGTAGTTTCAACATTCAACATTTTGACTGCTCTCTTACAGACATAGAGTAGTTTTCTCTACTAAGCTTCTGGTAGCTGTTTCCTTCTGTGGTCACTGTCAACCTCCAGAGCAGGCCATGGCTGGGTTCGCTGGCACAAACTCCATGGGCTCAACATCCAGATTCTCCTTCTCCTCCTCCTCCTCCTCCTCCTCCTCCTTCTTCTCCTCCTCCTTCTCTTCTGTAGACCAGCAGCCCCCCAGAGCCCTGTCTTTGCTCCTTTTTATCTGACTCTTGCCTGCCTTGGGCACCTGTTCCTTGGCTGCTTCACCTTCCCCAACTAGTCTTCCCTCCCTCTCCTCCTGTGCCTTAACCTTTTCCCCTGGCAGAGCTCTCTCAGCCATCTTAAAGGGGTCTGAGGGCTCGCTGGAATGCTCACTCCATCACACCTTCAAACAGTTAAGTATTTTTCTTTTCTATTCTCTAGAATTCTCTGGTCTGACCTAAGCCATAATATCCAAATCAGGCCATCTCTAAACAGGTTGTTTTTCCGTCATGTGGAGGCAACCACTGTATTTTACCTTTTGTGTAAAATTTACAGGGAACTCAACATGGATTGCTGCCTTGTCGTGGCGAAGGGGCTTGAGTAATTCAGAGAAGCTTGGACTATGCCGTGCAGGGACACTCAAGACGGACAGGTCACAGTGCAGAGTTCTGACTAAATGCAATCCACCTGGAGTAGGAATTGGCAATGCCACTACAGTATCTTTGCCAAGAACACCCCATGATCAGAAACAAAAGGCTAAAAGATATGATGCTTGAAGATGGGACTCTCAGGTCGGAAGGCGTCCAACATGCTACTGAGGAAGAGCGGAGGACAAGGACAAGTAGCTCCAGAGCTAATGAAGTGGTTGGGCCAAAGCCAAAAGCACGCTCAGTTGTGGACGTGCCTGGAAGTGAAAGGAAAGTCCAATGCTGCAAAGAAAAATGCAGTGGTGCCTCGCCTGACGATAATCCGTTCCGTTCAAATCGCTGTTAAGCCCAATCGTCGTCAAGCAAAAGTAAAAAACCCATTGAAATGCATTAAAAACCGGTTAATACATTCCAACAGGCAAAATACCTCATCGTCTAGCGAAGATACTCCATAGAGGAAGCCATTTTGATTGCTGTCTTCCGGAAATAGGTCCGGAAAACAGCAGGAGACCATTTTGAAAAGGTGTAAAGATCATCGTGAAGCGAAAAATTGGTTCCTGAAGCAGGGAACCGATCATCATAAAGCGGATTTTGCCCATTAAATCACTGCGATTTCAGCGTCAAGCGGGGTAATTGTCAAGCGGGGCACCCCTGTACTGCAAAGGAACCTGGAATGTAAAATCTATGAACCTTGGTAAGCTGGATGTGGTCAAAAAGGAGATGGCAAAAATAAACATTGATATCCTGGGCGTCAGTGAACTAAAATGGACAGGAATGGGCGAATTCAATTCAGATGATTATCATATCTACTATTGTGGGCAAGAAGCCCGCAGAAGGAATGGAGTAGCCCTCATAGTCAACAAAAGAGTGGGGAAAGCTGTAATGAGATATACAGTAATCTCAAAAATGATAGAATGATTTCAATACAAATCCAAGGCAGACCTTTCAACATCACAATAATCCAAGTTTATGTACCAACCACCAATGCTGAGGAGACTGAAATTGACCAATTCTATGAAGACTTACAACACTTTCTAGAACTGAAACCAAAGAAAGATGTTCTTCTCATTCTAGGGGCTACTTCTGCGATTGGTGCAATAAGAATGATGTCGGTCATGTGCAACACACGGCAAGTGGACCACTGGGTTCTGGGGGCATGAGGTAATTGGGCCAGTCACCTATGCTGGTGGGATTCATCTTCACAGACAAAGCCAAATTCTCCATCTCTACTAACAATTAAAGCAACTACAGTACTTGAAGATTCAATGTAGATCTTAGCTTAACATCTAATTGCCTATAACAAGGACACCAGACATATCTCCTCTAGGGAAGCATTCTATAGATAGCCACTACGGAGAAAGCACTTTTTGTGGTAGTTGCCTCTCACACCATCATGGATGACAGCACTTGAGAATGTGACAATTAACTTTAAAAATTGTGCAGGAACATATGGGAAAAAGCAAAGCAGAGTGATCTGATTAAGGACTTTTAAATGCCAGCCACAACTGTTTGGGTCTAGAAATTGTACAGTAACCAACACAGCTAGCGTATCACTGGAATCTTATGTTGAAAAAAAAACAGCCACACAATGCAAAGAAGATAAGTAAGATAAGCAAGGATCAAAAGCACAAAACACAAGTGGCTAGATGGAGAAATACATACACATGTCCATATCCTCTGGTTTCAAGGGATTAAAGCCTATTCAACAGATACAACAGAACTGACCGAACTAATACAGTGGACAATCCCACCATCTGGTCTGCATCACCTACGGAGCTGAAGTGAACCTAAGTATTGATACTATACTTTCAAAGTGCATTGCAGAACAATCACAACAAGGAACTGATTCAACTGGAAAGGCTTCAAACTAACAGAAAAGCTCTACAGACAAACAATGTGAGGACCCAGTGATGGAGGCTAAGAAACTGATCTAGGCTATCACCAGATAGTAGTGATGATCTACAACCTATGTACTGTATGTTCAGATTTTGCATGATTCTTGTTCTGTGTTGTTCTTTTCACTTCATTCCTCTGAGCTCCACTGAATATCTTTGTGGCACAGCCAAATGGCTTGGAAAAATGAAATACATTCTCTGAGTCTAAAGATTTAAAGGAATGCCAGTCTGATGACCAAAAAGACCCTAGCTTCTATTAAGTCAGACTGTCCAAACCTGTTTCAGGCTTATCTTTCTGGTTTGTTCCCCCCCCCCCCCAACTGGCGATTCTAGAGTTTCCCATCTCAGAAACAACAGGGAACGTTGACCTTAATATAAATCACACTCCTTGTGCCAAAGCTGGCTCGTGATGGAGAGGAGGAGGAGGGGGGAGGAAGGAGTGTTCAGTCCAGCTGCTTGTTCCCTTGAATTGGGAATGATACTATGAGGCAGTCCAGCTCATTAACAGATTCAACAATAAGAATAAGAAATGTAACAAACAAACAAATCTGACATTAGTTCACAATCTGCAAGTTCATTTTTATGTAAATTCAATATTTCAGAAATAAATCCCTTTCTTCAAAGGCTACCTGCACTACTTAAACCAGGGGCTGAAGAAAGAGTATCTGTGAAATGCTGGGCTGCTCAAACACAGACAGGCAGTTTGAGAGCAAAGCCATTAGTTTGTCTGATCACTCTATACTCTGATTAGCAGTAACTCTCTATAATTTTTAGAGAGTTACCGCCCCAGCTAGTCTACCTTGTCTAATCAGAGATGCCAAGGGCTTCACCTGAAACCTATTGCGTGTAAAATTTGCACTTAGTCACTAAGCTATGGTTTGCCTATGCCGATAATTATGGTAAACCCATAATACTGTAGCACTGTATGATTTAGAAGACAGTGTCTATCATCATCATCATTAGTTGTAATATTTGGTATTTTAACCTATACTTTTATCATCATGTGCTGTCATGTCAATTCTGACTTATGGTGATCCTTTTTCAGGGTTTTCCAGGTAGAAAATACACAGAAGTGGTTTCCCATTCCCTTTTTGGGGGGGTGCCCTGGGACTGTGCAGCTTGCCCAAGGCCATACAGGCTGGCTCCTCTCCCATGAATCGAACTCCCAACCTCTGGTTCCACAGCTAGAAACCTAAACCACTGAGCTATCCAGCCAGTTCAGCTTCAGAATTTAAAACAATTCTGAAATTTAAAATTTTGAGTGCTCACGAGTTTCCTGAAAATAAATGCAGATACAAAAAGATTTATTAGCACAATGTACCAAGGTAATTAACTAGGACCAAACTGATCACAGTTAGAGAATTCCACCTTTTAGGATTGTTCCAGTCATCATTTTGGAACTGTTTTTAAAAAATTCACCAAATAGCAGGATAGCACTCAACACTGACCTTTAAGGCAAAGCATATTTAAATAAAATCCATTAATTATATGAGTGGGGGACACTTTCTCCAATAAGGTCCTTTGTTTACCATGTTTTTCATCTATAAAAAACCAGCAGTGGGCAACTAACCCCTATCAGGAAACCAGAGAAAGTCTGATGTTCCTCTGAGAGCACCAAACAGACATTCCATTCCATAGGCCTCCTCCACAGAATATCTTAAAAGCATGAAAGTTGCTTCAGTGGGCCTGCTTGCCACACTGTTCTGGTTTGCAGCAAGCAGTCGCATGGGAAGGGTAACCAACCTGGTTACTCATAATGAAAAAATGTTAAATAAAATAATAACATTTAGCAACCCTGAAGTGTGAAGCAAACACTACACAAACAACTGTGCCAAAGTAATATCCATGCCTTTCAACAAGGATTGGCCCATGGTTACAGATAAAAGACACAGTAAATTTATGACTTGCAAATGCTGAACAATCATGGAATCATAAAAGTTGGAAGGAACATTAGAGGTCATCTACTTCAACCCCACACACTGCACCCAACCTATGACTACTATTTCTCTGACAGATGATTATCCAGCCTTCACTTCCCGTGAAGGAGAAACCGTCTTCCAAACAGTCCTTTCAACTTTCAAACAATTACTGTATTACTATTACTATACACTCTTCAGGTGACATTTGCTTCCCTGCAGTTTCCCCACATTGATAATAGCTGCAGTCTCTGGAGAAACAGAAAATCTGTTCTTTGCAACATAGCCCTTCAGCTATTTGAAGACTACTGTATTGCTTCCCTTTAGCCTGGCATATCATGTCCAGGTCATTCAACCATTTATCACAGGATGTGATTTCCCAGCTGGTCATCTTTCTCTGGATACAATTCAGTTTATCAATGTCCTTCTTAAAATGTCATAGTCTAGATTAGACATTTCACAACACTCTTTGTTTCAACTGAATTTACAGTGATTTAATTTTGAAAAATTGTCATGTAACTATTTTAAAAAGTTATATAAGAAAAAAGTACATAAGCATACATCTTAATATTTCAGAAAGCTGAAGAAGAAAAGAAAGCATGCCAAAGCAGGTCCTGAAAAACGTAGCAAAATGGTAGCTGCAGATGACTATCTATAGCAAGAAATAAAGCAGCTCAATTCAAAAAATATTTATCTTTTGAGAAATGCTGCACAATGCTCCAAAATGCATTAAATTTTAAACTATAATTCTTTGTCAATTTTTCTGGCAGGATCCCAAATTTCCCATCAAGTTCAAATGCGCACACACACATTAACAAGGGCAATTCTTGCATCTAAAGAATTTATATAATGTATTTAGTCTCAGGCTATAAAGTCACCTGATAGAGAACTTAAACTATTGAGCAGCTAACAGAAACGAAAACTTACAGAATATGCAGAAAAAGAGAGGAAATCTAACTCACGTTTTAAAACAATTTATTATCCTGAGATGTTCACTCAAGAGGCAGGATGGTAACAGAACAAAGAGCCTAGAAGAAGCCAAACATGTTAGGAGTGGAATAACTACTTGTGAATTAACGCACTGACCCTGTGTCAAGACTCTTCTCACGACCTGTGTTTGATTCTGACAGGCTCAAGTAACCATCTCAGGGCTGACTCAGCCTTTCATCCTTCTAAGATCAGTAAATTGAGTACACAACTCACTGGTGGGAGGAGCAATGTGTATCCCAAACAACTAAATTAATTAAATTGTAAAGTGCTATTGTGCAGTATATTAAAGCAACACATTTTGCTCTGTTTTTGCCTTCTGATGCATATTCTTGGAATGAAGAGAAATAACCACTTCGTCACAAAAGCATCATCATATTCTTCCTATTCCACATGTAGGAATAAGAATCAAAGTGTCTCTTTCAGTTCAGCACATTTAATTCTTTCTAGATACATAAGTTACATTTCATCATACTTGAGAGATTTGTTGGATTTTAGAAACATTTTCTCTTCATGTTGATGAAGCCTAAATTACTCTTAAAACTGCATTTCATTTTCGAACACTTTTAAAGAGGTATTTAAGAAAATGTAACTGTTCTGTTTGTTGCCTGGTACAAATGTCAGAAGCCAAGTATTTCTCTGTAAAATAAAACAGACTTTATACTTAGTGATGCTGGTTCATTTCCAAGGACAAGCTGCAACAGATAAGAGCAAAAGAGCCTCTGTTACTATCCTTAATTTATTCTAGCAGAACTTGGTCCAGAGCCAGCTGACTCCAACCAATTCTTCCCACTGACTTTCTTGGATCTGGACTGGAGCGGGTCTCATAAGCGACAATCTTCTAGCTCAAATGCAGTCAGGTATTCATTATACTGTATGTTCAATCAGTGATTGCCAAGAAGAGTTCCAACTCTGCATCTAATGATTAGGACTGGCTACAAAAGAGCTCCTCACAAATCAACCCACTTTCATCACAGCTTGCCATGAAAAACACGGTAACCACAAAGCATCTGTGAAGACATATGCAAGACTGGTCAAGTTATTACAAACTTTTCTAGGCATTCTAGAAGTGTCTGATCCCTTTCTGCTTTACAGCTGGTGCAGAACACATCCAAGAGACTCAATCTAAACAGCCAATCCTTACAAATCATTCAAAGTGAAAGCCTAACAACATGCAACAAAGTCAATACAGAGTCTATAGTTAATGTCCCATTGAAAATCAGTGGCTATTAAAAAATCCTGCATTTTGAGTCAAGTAAAATATATTCTAAAACAATTATATTCCACAACTAGATGCCACCCAATGTCCTGCCACCTGGAGGAAAAAAAAGCCTGGTGTCCCAAAGGAAGTAGGGCAATTGGCAAATGATACATACTACCTCACGTTAAATTGTGCTCCAGTATATGGAAATACTGCATTTTCTTAACCATTCAGAAAAGTAATACAAACAAAACTGAACTGAGAGAATTCAACCAGGGTCAGTTTTAGTCATTTTTATGATCTCTCAGTTATAAACCATTTGAAAGTCTGTGCACTCCCAAATGTTACAGACAGATCTTCCGTAAAATATTATTTTTCTAGTAATTATTTGCCATAATAGTTGTGTTTTTGTGTTGTTCCCTGCAGATACATTTGTGGTATGATGTAAACATGTGCAGCTCACAGAAAAAGAGTAAAAAAAAAAAAAACCCACTGGAGATGCCCAGTATTTAAGGCCATGTTGAACCCATCCCAGGCTTTATAGTTCTTCCATTTAAAAATTATGTGTTATCCAAATCTCTGCACTACTGCTGTCCTCTGCTGTTGGTTTTATTCTATGGCTGTTCTAATCTGTTTTAGTGTTCACATTTTTATTATACTCACATGTTTTATGGCTTTAACCTTTTTTTATGAACTACCCAGACAACTGCACTTATTGGGCATTTAAATAATAATAAATTAGGCACACGTAATGTAGCTCTTTGGATCTCAACCACTAGACATGAGTCTCTAGCTATAACAGCAATTCAAATATGAATTGAAATAATATTGGTTATTATGATATATTAGCTGGCCATGAAGGCTGCAACCCTAAATGCCTTTACTAGCGAAAAGCCCCATAGAACACAGCTGCGCTTACTTCTAAATATAAGTGGACAGAGAAACACTGTGTAACCCATCAGCTTTGATGGCCAGCCAATGTTTATTTCATGGCGATCCACCAACTATTTATATTTGTAGACCAGAAATGGCCAACTTTGGAGGATCCTGGATGCCCCATTCTCCCCATGAAACTGGAGGTGGCAAGAAGTTACTTCCAGGTCTTCTCTCCTTTAGTCAGCAGTATGCCACACAGATTTCTATGGCACTTAAGTGCATACAGGAATGTGAGCAAGCATGCAAAATTGGACATTATATGAGTCATAACTTATCAGCATATTTATCAGAACAGTAAATCACATGGAAAATAACAAAGCAGTACTGTGCTGCATGCTCTTTACTAAAAGTTACCTTCAGTTCAAATATTATGGACCAAGTATATTTTAAAGAAATAGGCATAAGTGATTCCAAACAATTGTTTATTGAGAAGTTAGTTATAACACAGGGTAGCTTAGTACAAAGAAGCTGGTGTGTGTGTGTGTGTGTGTGTGTGTGTGTGTGTGTGTGTGTGTGTGTGTGTGTGTGTGTGTGTGTGTGTGTGTGTGTGTGTTTAATAATTGTTATACTGTAACTCTATTCAAATTCCATCAATGCACCTTCAGCCCATAGTTCATCCTGATAGTATTTTGACTAGAGAGTTAATGCAACCTTGTTTTGCTGTTCTAAATCCAGCTAGCATTTTAAATACCAATAACAAATCAGCATGAGTTTAATGTGGGAGTGAAGAAGAAATAAAGCTGCTGTGAGCTAGATGTTGCTTTAGAGAAAATTAGGCACAAATAGCGAGCCACACATATTTTGTCAGCTTTCTAATCCTTCCGAAACTGATTTACAGAAAAGAGACAGATGCATGAAAAAGAAAAGTTAATTTATAAAGACCAGCAGTTGAAAAACAAAATAATGTGCAAGATTATCCCTACAGCAAGTTCCCAATTTGCAACATTCATGGTCACCACAATAACAAAAGTAGACCTAGTTAGTATTTCAAGCAGCAGATGTAATGACAGATTCACAGTATGATTCAAAGCATTTTTACTCAAAAATAAATCACGCAAAGTTCCGTGGGACTTACTTCTTACTAAACATGTTTATATTGTTATGTGCACTTATCTCTTCCGCCTTATGGCAACCCTATGCATTTGTGATCTACAAAATGTGAGTTACAACCTTGCACAGTTCTTGCAAACTCAAGGCTGTGCCTTTCTTTATTGAGTCAATTCATCTCTTTCTTTATTGAGTCAATCCATCTCAGTCCTCTTCTCCTGCTGCTTGCCTTTTTTGCCAGCATTATTGTCTTAAGCATACTTATAGTACTAGCCATGTAGGTAACAAATCTACACAGAGTTGTGCAGCTAATAGTCCAAATTAATCAGCCAAAACCCATCTGAAACATCTGCACAGGATGTGCAGCTACAGGCAGCTACAGACATCTCGCCGTTTTAGATAAATCTGTGGCACTTGTCTGTGTTCTGCTTCCTTGCCAGCTGCCTCTTGATTTGCTGGTAGCAATGGTGTGAGTTGCAGATCTCCTGATACTTAATACTGTATTATGGATGCATTTGTGCAACAAAACAAGGAATCTAGGATTGTCATGAAATAGCATAGCCCTGGTATGCATGCTACTTAATTGCTCCCACTTGCAGTCATTCTTGCTCCACTGTTAGTCTTATAAGTCTCCTGGCAGTAGTCATTCTCCTGTCTCTAGGTCACTCCTTCCCAATAAATCAGAGAGAGAATTCAATATTTGACTGTGTTTCTTTCCTTCATTTGAGGAGAGGGAATAAACCAGAGAAAGGGTTTGTTTCCTCTGATCCCACTGCTAGCCAACATAATACAGTGGACCCTTGACTTACAGACGGCTTGACTTGCAGACTTTTTGAGTTACAGACTTCTCTGGCCGCAAAATTTAGGTTTGACTTGCAGACTGAGATTTGACTTACAGACCAGAAAAAACCCAAAATGGAACAAAAACGGCCTGTTACGGGATTAATCGGTTTTCAATGCACTGTAGGTCAATGGAGACTTGACTTACAGACTTTTTGACTTGAGAACCGCCTTCCAATACGGATTAAGTTCTCAAGTCAAGACCCCACTGTAAACTAGCTGTGGAATGAAGCACCCAGCATGCTGCACCTTTATGAGAAGCCAGGATTCAGATGGACCCCAGTTGTCATGTTACACAAACATTCCCTATACAGGGCGACCAACACTTGCTGTGATGATAAAGCAGGTCTAGGAATGGGGCTACAGATGAGCACATATGATCTTGTGCAGCCCTCATTCATAACAATGAAACTTGACAATTCTATTAGTGGGTTGTACAAGCCAGTGGATTAGATTTGTATTTTATGGAGACTCATCAGTCAAAATGTGATCTCAGACTGTCATAAGGGACGTGCCTGTAGTTTATGTTTCTTACTCAAACACCTGAGATTTGATGAGTTTCCTTTTATTCAGGGAGGCAAAACTAATAACCCAGATAATGGCTGATAGGAAACTTGGCTCTACTGCTGAAAAGAAGAAGGTCTGGTCTTATAAACTGGTGGGATTGGAAACAGCCTGAAATACCATGTATAACCTGAGTTCTTCACACTGAGGGAGTACAATGTGAACAAAACAACATAAATCAAATGCCTGAAATGCAATTGTGCATATAATTAAGCAGCAACAGCAGGTGTGGCCCTACTAGCAGAGTGAGGCAGTAGAGCCTGGAGCAGGGCACCTCACGGCAATGAAGTCAGCTCTGAACTTAATTTGCTGCCCTTATGTCCACTGGAAAACAGACTTCATATCCCCAGTGTTGAAATAAGATTTAATTTCTAATCTAGTTGCTTCTGCATGTGGAACAGTCTGTGGCTCAGACAGCAAAATATCTTAGGTTGACTCTGAAAAGCATAAGAAAAATTTCTCTACTATTCAGTGGTATTCCACCTACCACTCAAAATATTTCCAAGAAATCTTGCAGTCGCTTAATGACAAGAGTGGGTTGTTGGAGAAATCTGCCATTCCCTTTGCAAAAGAGTTGCGAGTCTGAAAATCTGTAGGAAGAGTGTGTGTGAGATTACACTGTTTTACAATGATGGGAATGCACAAATGTGTCGTTTATCAGTGAGGCTTTTCAAAAAAATAAGCTCCCAGCCAAAGAGCTGAAGAAAGAAAACAAACACTTTGGGGCACAGAATAATCTTCTGCTGTGTAAACATAGAAACCGCTGATAATTCAGGAAAGTTAGCAAAGCTGGCAGTCCAAAGTCAACACTGGATAAAGCCTGAAGCATCACAAGTTGAAATTTGGGTTTTCCTTCAGTGTCCCTTCTACTTGTACGAATTTCTTGACAGAACTAATGCCATGTTACACTGGGACTGTGGAAACTATTTTATGCAACCCCAACCAATGATTCTACTTAGATTAGAACTCCCTACCCCAAAGTGTGGTCCTCCAGAAGTTGTTGGGACTGAAACTCTCAGCAGTTCTAGTCACCAGTGAGGAATGCTGGGAGCTGCAGTCCAACAATATCTGAAGAGCTGTACTTTACTCACCCCACAATAACACTAACTGGCAGGAACTATCAAGGATTTCAAATCAGGCCTACCAGGAAATGCCAAGACAAAACTTGGCACCACCTGCAAACACAAAAAGGTATTTCAGAGGAAGTTCTGATTTTATATAGATTTTTCATTGTTTTAAACTACAAAGTTATAAAAAGAGGGGGAAATAGTGATATGTTTAGTCATTTTAATAACAAAACGCAAATTCATCACAGATTATAAACCTTATGTAAACTTGGATTCTAAGAACCTGTAGCTCAGGTGCAGCACTCACCTCACCCAGGAAGACAAAGCAGGTTGGAATTTAATCCTGGCACCTGGCACTGAACCATATATAAGGGAAGGTATCTTCTGAGTCACACCATGAGATAAAGCACAATACACTTCCAGAACATTCTGCCAACAAAATGTAGCAGAATTTTTTCCCTCTTTAATGTTCAGTTCAGATATCACCACATAACCAAAACAAAGGACCAGAGGTCTAAGACTCCATCTGCTAGTCTCCTGTACGTCTACAAATCAGCGACAGAAAGTGACAGAAAGCCCACAAGATTTCCAGGGATTGCAGTGAATGGGTAATACTCACACTCCCAAAGGGCACATAAACAGAACACAGCTAAAGTGGAACATCCTTTTCTATGCAGCAGTGCCCCAGCTGTGAATTTTGCTTCCAAGGGAAGTTAGGTTAGATACTCGCTGATTAATCTTCAGCATATTACTTTGTAGACACTTGAGCTTAGAAAAGTTACTTTTACTCCCAGAATTCCCCAGCAAGTATGGTTGCTGACTGGGGAGTCTTTGTGTTTTAGTTTAGAAAATAAACTTTTCATGGTTTGATTAGAAACGAGATTATGCCTCCAAGCTTTCCAACAGTTGCTGATTTTAGAAGTTTGTATTCTCTTTTTTGGAAGTATTTATTTTAACAGTATTGTTTCCTTTTTTTTTTCTTGTTTGGAACTGTTTTCCTTTTGTTGTTTGCATGATGCTCCACTCAGTAGAAGAGTGATTCAGAAATAAATTAAGTAGAATAAAATAACAAGCCACAACAACCAATGTCTTGACTGGATCTGGGTGCCGGGAAATACATGACACTGCCATACATGACATCAGCATTCTGTCATTTGCACCCCACATAATGTGAGTGCCAAGGAAATTAAATCTGTGTTTAGAAACATATCTAAATGTGAAGCATGTAATGTGTTTAAATACCAGATGGGGAAGTGTTTGATTATACCCTGTTGCCGAGATGGAGAAACTTCCTCCCAAGACAGTAACCTGGCCAACTTGGAGCTGCAGTCCAAAAAAAGTAACTTTTTAACATCATCTCTGCCCTGTGAGATATCCTCACATTCCTTTGTCTCGCTATACTGTATTTCGAAGCCATAATCCGGAACGCGACTAACCACACACTTTTATTAAAAAAACGCTTTCTGGAGCGAAAACCAGAACATTTAAAAATCTCAAGCCCTAAGACAAACACAAAAGAAAATGCTCTTGTGACCCTGATCTGAACTGTGCTTCCAGAGAAGGCTAACATATTGATTATACTGGCGTTCAGCTTCTCTCCCCGGGCACATGGCCCTCCTTCCTCATCCACTCCTCCCCATTAGAAACTGTGCCCTGGGTTTCCGAAGCCCGCTCCTCTTCAAGCCCCGCCGGTCCGGGCTCGGCTCGGCGCCCGCAGCCTCCGCCGCTTACCTGTTGCAGGGTTCAGGTTGGCTCTCCTGTGCCTTCTGCCAAGCTCCTTCAGCTCCTCCTCGTCTTCCTCCAGCCTCCGGGCTTCAGCCATGGGCGACCCGGACAAAGAAAGCGCTCAGGCATGGGTCTCCTCCATTATCTCTCGAGCCCCCCTCCGCCTGCACCTGCGCCTCACGCTGCCTGCCCGCAGCCGGGCTGCCAAGGATCCCCGCTTCCAGGCGGCCACTTTTGCTTTCCTTTCCCTTCCGCTCCCTCCCTCCCTCCCTCCCTCTCCAGTTCAAAAGGGCGCTCCGGGGAGGCTCCCAAGAAGGCCTGCCTTCCTTCTCTCCCCCTTCCCCAGAATCGCGCCGGAGAATGGCAGGAGAAAAGGAGGAGGAGCGGAAGGGCAAATCCAGCGATGGAGGGAAAGAAAGAAAGAAAGAAAGAAAGAAAGAAAGAAAGAAAGAAAGAAAGAAAGAAAGAAAGAAAGAAAGAAAGGGAAGTAGAGGAAGGTGGCGTTTTCCTGCCCATTCACAATATTCCGGTATCAACAGGAAACTGGGCTCATGCCAGACGCTAAAACAAAAGGCGAAAGGGGGAGGTACCTGGAGCGCCCAGCTAGCAATCAGAGGCGCGGAATGTGAGTCTGGAGAGACCACAAGAGTGGGATGGGAAAAGGAAATTCCTCTGGAGAAACGGGCACTTGACTCTGGCAGCAAAGAGGGCGAGGGATCTTTAGCCAGTCCAGTCACGTTTCTCTCTCGCTCACACACACACATACACACACACACAAACACACTTCGCGCGCGCGAAGTCCTTCCAGGAACCCACACACACACTTGAGCCCCGGTCAGACTCGGGCTGAACTCTTAGCCCGCAGCTATTCTTCGAAGGCTCCTGAGTTTAGCGCCATTCGATTTAAGGACCGCTGAGGGAATGCCGGGCGTACGGGGCTTCAGGGTTACCCGAGGTCCCCTAATTCAGGGATTGCACCCCATTTATTTATTTATTTATTCCATTTATACCCCGCCTATGTGGTCATTGCGACCACCCAGAGGGTGTGGGACGTGTTAACCACGAAGGAGCGATGAGCTGTGTAGACGGGGGCATCCTATGTTGTGGTTTTACAAAACAGAGTAACCACAGTGGGCTTTACCTCGCCTCCCTTTCAAAACAGAGCATGCTTTCACTCAGACTTCTCGCTTAACTGTGGCGACCTCAGCGCTGTTGAGAACACAGATATGATGGCACAGATTTCAGAGGGGATGTAACTGAAGTTACAGTTATGCTCAGTGTATATTTGTGTGTCTATTATGGGCCACATCTGACTTAGAGCAACCTTAATAGGGCTTTTGAAGTAAATGAGATATTGAAAGAGTGGTTGTATCAATTCCATCCCTCCCCCACAGGTTTTCCAGGCTGAGTTGAGGTGCAAACCCAGGCCACCTTGTGTCTTTATCCAACACTCTTTCCTCTACACACCACTTTTTTTGCTCAGTATCTATCGCAACACTTTGAGAAATATTGGAATACAATTTTCAGAGAGTGCGCAGCATCTAAAAAAAGACTCTTTCCCAGTCCACATGCTTCTTATTCTTTATGCCACACTCCCACTGATATCTAGAGCAGAAGTGGGCACAGCAGGGCCCTTCATATGTTGTTGGGCTGTAGGCTAAAGGTGATGAGAGTTGCAATCTGAAAATATCCAGAGGCCACAGTTTGTCCAGCCCTGATTTGCAGTAGGAGAATCCATAGCAAAACACGAGTCTGTGTCTGTGAAGCAGCTGAAAGTTGCTCCAATAATGAAACAATAGGACAGGTTTACATAGACTAATGAAAAAAAGGAAACAAGTGCTGGTGTAGCTATTTGCTCTTGTACTGGTGACAGGTTGAAATTTGAATATTAGTTTGCAAACATACACTGATAAGAAAGGCTGCAAGCTTCTGAACCACACAGAACTCTGTACAGTATTAAGAAGTAACAATTACTTTGCATAGCAAAGTTGGCAACTTATGCAAGTTGGTCTCAAGTAAACTGTGACCTAATAGCAACAAAATTATTTTGTGCTTAGTAGTTCATACGGGTACATACATCCTTCTGTTCCATTTGGTAAGAAGTTACAGAGGCACTGCATAAATCCTCGGTTTAGTTCCCTTTGGAAAGAAGTCGTAAGAGGCTTGTTGGCATTTTGTAATATTCATATTCATATACAAATACATTGGCCATATATAGGTGACTGCACAGCTTAACTCCTCCATCAGACAACCAGAATTTGCAAAAGTCACTTTTTAGACTATAGCTCTCAAAACTTCTAAACTCTCAGAACTGCTGATCATAGTGACCGAGAAATTCCAGAAGTTGTACTCCAATTTTTTTCCAAGCTCTGATGTTTCCACTTTAAATTCCTCAAAATGTTTATGAGAGCTGTCCCACTATTAGAAAGAGTGAGACAATTGTCCCATGCACAGTGCAGCCCCTTAGCTGTTCTCTTCTGTTGGAAGGCAGGACTATATGTTCTGTTTAAATTGTCATATAATCTCAAAGCTACCTTGCAACTCTCAAGACACATGGAAAATGTATGTCCCTCACCAGGACACTTCCAGTCCAGATGTTATATTGCTGGAAGTCAGCACGCCAGCACATTTGACAAGTAATTTGAACCAGGGCGTGGGGAGAGTAACATGTGGGTTCTCTCCTCAAAGACAGATATCACCATACCTCCATGAATAGAAGTAAGCATTTAGGGACTTCTGTGTTCAATTTTGGAGTTCTTGCTCCCTATACTGTCCCTGAATGGGTTTTCTAAAGCAATAAGTGTAAATTGCTTTAACCTAATTACACAATTCTGTTGCAGTTGCTTCTGTTTAGTAGTCATAACCTCAGCACTGAATAAAATAAATAAAATAAATAATAAATATCCCTACAAAAAGTTATCTCCTGCAACCTAGAGTTCTTGATTGTGCTTGTGAAAAAAGTCTCACAAAGAAAGAGATTTATGCAGACTAGTATTTCTTGGCATACAAGGAAACTAACATAAGGTTGCATTTCCTTCACCTATACTTCTAATTAATTTTAATTGCTACAAATTATGGCAAAGTAAAATTCAGTGCTGTGAACAACCATTAGGCTGCTTAGACTTTGAAAACAGGGAAGGATCTACGTACATATCAGTGCAAGCAGACAGCATACGTATAAAGCAAATAAGAAAAGGTGCAGAAAGTGTATCAAAACAAACCTCGCTCTCACTGATAATTGCATAAATAACACTTAAGCTGCCAGCACCCAAAGATTAAGAGATATTTAAAACAAATATGCAAAAGTTGTGTGTACATTCCTGAGATAAAACCAGTGAATATAATTATTCTACTACCTTGAAAAATATCAACCACCTGTGATCACAAAAGCATTACATGCTGTTTAAACCTTGGTTTCCACTAAGCAGAACTGAAGGAACAGTCTTATAAGTGCAGTTGTACACAGTTTGTATATTCTGTAGAAACAAAGAGTGTAGAATGAGCCCCAGGACAGAATCATATTATGAAGAACCACTGGCCTGAGAGCTGTTTGATGGAAGCCCTGCCACACAGGCGGAACATCCCATGCAGCTCTCCCATACACCATTATACCTGTAGACGTGCTCATTAAAAAAAAGTGGACTGTACTGATCCAAGAAACAAAACTAAATACATAGTTGGGCAAAGCCTGTATTAGGAGCAACTATAAATTCACAAGTATGCAAGCTTCCATCTTTCTTTTTTCCTCCCAAACCTTTTACTATCTCATCTGTTGAAGAGCACTGTAATAATTGAAAGCTTGTTTGTTTTGTAAGCCAATATTCATGTGTAACAACCAAGTTCCATCAAGTCAATTCTGACTTATAGCATTCCTTTTCAAGGTTTTCAAGACAGAGAATAGTCCAAAGTGATTTGCCATTCTCTTCTGGGGACATCCTTTGGCTGGGATGGTGACAAAGATGACCTTCCTGTGGGCCGAAGTCCACATACTCACAGATACCCTCCTTGTTTTACCCAAACAGAAAGACAGATAGACAGATATATTAATTTTTTTAAAAAAATGAAGTTCCTTACCTCTCTCCCCACCCCACTCCAGCTGGCTGTAGTCCATATTCATGTCTGCTATTGGGGAAGCATGTTTGCCATTTGCTTTGGGAGGAGAAACCTCCAATTAGTGCAAATGGGAGCTTCCCCTCAACACAAGTAATATGTGTTAAGTATGTATTAGGTATAGAAGATAGAGTAGAACCATAGTTGGGGACAAATGGTTAAATCTTCCTGGAGTCTCTTTTGACCCACATGGCAAGATTCACATTTAAATGGTGGGGCCATGTTTGCAAGCTACTTCTTAAAATGCTTCCATACTAAGCACCCTCAGCTCAAAGACTTTTGAGGAAGAACAACAAAGGGGTTGGTTGTATATAAATGTGAGCCTTTGTTACTTATTGTGTTTGAATACAATAGTCCACTGATTTTTTTTCTAGATGACCCAAGATCAAACACCTCTGCAATTATCAATAATAAACTTAATTGCCAATATAAACTGAGCAGTAGGCAAAACAATGCAAGCAAAAGGCTGAAGACGCCAAATCTATTGTATTGCAAAATGGAGTTATCAATTTTCACAAGGTTAATTATTGGGGATTTTGAGATTTATTACAGGAAATCTGTGCAATTTGTGTTTTCATTGCCTTCAGCAGAGCTTTAGCAATTAATTTTTTCAAAGCATAGTGTGCCGTTTATATACCGCCGCACAGCATTTAAAGTGCTCTCTGGCCAGTTTACAAATTAGTTATGCAAGTTACAGTGGACCCTCTACTTACGGAATTAATCCGTATTGAAACGGTGGCTGCAGGTCAAAAAGTCTGTAGGTCGAGTCTCCATTGACCTACAATGCATTGAAAACCAATTAATCCTGTAACTGGCCGTTTTTGTTCCATTTTGGTTTTTTTCTGGTCTGTAGGTTGATTCTCTGGCTTCAAGTCGAACCTAAATTTTGCGGCTAGAGAAGTCTTTAACTCGAAAAGTCTGTAAGTCGAGCTGTCTGTAAGTCGAGGGTCCACTGTACACATTGCCCGCCCACCTCCTGGCAACCTGGGTACTCAGTTTACCAACCTTAGAAGAATTGAAGTCTGAGTGAACCTTGAGCTGGCTACCTGGGATTGAATCCAAGTTGTGAGCAGTTTTGGCTGCAGTGCTGCAGTTTTTTCAAAATATTTTTTTTATTGCTGCTCCTTGCTTGATTTTCTACCCTACTTGTTTATTATAACTGTTTAATTAAAAACATATATGAAAATTCCTCCCAAAGCACTTTGATATGCCATGTTGGATTGATTGTTTTCTGTTTTAGCTCAAAATCACTCCTATATCAGTGTTGGTGAAGAAAGCAAGGAGAAACTTCCAACCAAATAACTGCTGAGATAGGTGCAGGATCCAAAGTATTGCACCGGGTTGGGGTCAAGGCCAGTAAGACATTTGCCAGCAACAACACTGGTGCCTGCTGTGAGGCTCCATTCGGAAAAGTGCTTCGCAGTTGAGTCAAGAAGATTTCAGTTCAGATAGAAGAGACATGTAAAATGCCCATTGAAAGTGGTGAAGGTTCTACTAGACTCCGTATATTTAAAAAAAAAATAATTGAGGAAGCCATAAATTGGCAAAATATGAGAAAAGACATCCAATGGGGTATGAAAGAACTGTGGAATTATGTACAACATCAGGGTTACCCAGCAACAGGAGAAGGTGAATGAAAGTATGCAGTTCTCCCAGCACATGAAAAAAGCTGAGTGGGTCTTACTGAGGCATGCTTGGGCATGCATGCTGGAGGTATAGGAACCAGTTTTATCTAAAAAGTACTCAACTCCAGATTGCTCCAGGCATGTCTCAGTGCAGGTGCAAGATCCATACATGTGAGTCATAGAGACCAGGAAGAAGAATTCGTGGAAACTCTTCTGCATTTACAGCCTCAACATCATAAGCCACACTAATCTCAGGTCTCCTTGAAACAGATCTTCAGGTATACCAAGAAGCAGAGAACAAAAATAAAGCTGAGTCACATGAACTATGTTTCGTTCCCAAAAGAATGTTAGTATTTGAGCCAAAATGTTCACAAGAGGAATGTTAGCAACTGAGCTAACATTGTGAAAAAGAATGTTAGGTTTTCAGCCAGAAGGTATAGATTATTGTTAGGGCTGTGCACTGCCCCCTTGATTCAGTCTGTCCAAAGAAGGGTACAGAGATTGGGACCTGCTTTTATAAATACTCGTACCTGATATTTGTCCATGCCGTTGAGTCTGTGTTACAAAATCTCTGGGAAAAAGTATTTCATACAAATGGGGAAATGCAAATAGCTATAACCTGGGTGGGGAGAGTTAGAGCATCATCAGAGTTATTTTGGGCAGAATTATTTTCCCACCTCCAGCCCAAACAAAAGACAGACCATACACAGAAAAGGAGATCTGCACATGCATGTACAGTTCTAGTAATATAAGAAATAATTAGAAGAAACAAGAGAAAATTCAGGAGTGCGATGCAGATTTTGCCACCCTAATGAAAGTCTCTCACTTTGCACCACAACTAAACAAAGGGTCACTGAGAGCAGCTGGAGCGGAATATACAACCTTGTGACATCACTCAATAACCCTTCCCAGTGTTTCAAAGATTACCGTAGGCAGGGAAGGTCCTGGGCTTCATTAGAATAGAACTTTCAGTCTCTTACTCCTTTGGCACGGCAGCATCATCTTCATCACAATTCCCCGCTTTTAATCCCGTTGTCTCTTTATGATCTTAATGTATTTAACACCATAAATTATGGTTTTAACATGAGTATCTGTGAAGTACTGTATGCTGCTCCACCCTGTGAGCAGCTCTAGGTTTACCAAAGATGATCCCTCGCCTAGAAGAGCTGGGGATGAAATTTAGTTGTTATATTAGGCAAAAGATGTTGGTGAGAGCCAACATAAAAGTGCTAGAGCAGTGGTTCTTAACCTTTTTGAAAGAAACGCCCCCTTGAGCCATTGAGGAAGTTATCATCCCCACGGTGATATCTTATTTATTTATTTATTTATTTATTTATTTATTTATTTATTTATTTATTTATTTATTTAAGACACTTAAATCCAATGACCCCTGAAAACAAAATTCAATTCCAAGAAAATGAAATGCCCCCAAAAAGTAACACTTAATGATTTAGTTGTAAGCGAATTTTAAGACTCAAAAAGAAATATAAAAAGGGCATAAAAACAAACCGCAATGCAGAAACTAAAAATTTCAAGACAAAAACTCTGAAACTAAATTAAGATTGGAGGAAAATATATATTCATGCACATTGTAAAAAGGCTGCAGCCATCTTCACAGGTTTGGCTTGCTCCAGGGCCCCCCTACCACCCCCTTCTGCTCCAGCGCCCCCACGCCGCCCCTTTTTGTTCTACCGCCCCCCTGAAAAATGAAATCGCCCCCTGGGGGGCATTATCGCCCACGTTAAGAACCACTGTGCTAGAGGATGCTAGAAGATAAAAAGAAATACTGATTCACACAACATGTAATTTGACTGTGGACTTTGTTGCAGCAAGCAGCAGTGATGAGTATTTTGTTATATTGGAAGTGTTAGAAAAATGCCTTAACTTTAAAAAAGCACTTTAAAAAAGCACTTTAAAAAACTGAAACACAGTGGCCATGTGTCCTATTTTCCAGAGTTCAGTCTTCTGTCTGAAAGTCTGCTCACTTCTAGAAGACTGACAAGGGGATTTGCACATCAACAATTAGGACCTGCCCAGTAGCCTGAGCAGATATATATATATCTCAACTAGTCAATTACATGGTTTTCATCACCCTAGTTATATATTTGTATTGGAAACTAAATTTCCATGGATATATACGACATGCCATATGAAATTATTACTTAAATTTATATACTGTACTCTTTTGTATTCTTTTGGGGTGATACATTTCCTTTTTTTGAAGCGGGGAGATGTGTAAGGAGCTATCCCTACAAATATGTTTGTGAGCCTATATGAATAAATAAAAATATTTTTAGATATAAAGAATGATGAAGATGAAAGTTAAAGCAAATATACAGTATGTGCTAAATGTAATTAGTTCATTTGTTTCAGTCAAGACTTAGGTTTCAGGAGAGCAAAAGGACAATATAACAGAGTGACACTTTAGTTTCTTAATATGGCTACTATAATGTTTCTTACTTGCTGATATTTTAAAGCAACCTAAAATTTACCTTTTACTTCATAGACCAAACTGAGATTTCCTATCAGTCTTCACAATTTCAGTGACAGGGGAAGGATTTTGTTTGGAAAAATCAGTTTACTAATTTCAACTTTCTATACGAAGCTTGTTTGTGTATACAAGTTATATAAGCCAAGTTATGATTTATTAACGGTGCTTTTACTAATGAGTTATTGATTTCTCATGCTGCCAAATAGCAAAGAAGAAAAAGAAAGAAATTACATTTTGTTTATTCAATAACAACTACTGCATGCGTGCATGCATACTTTTGTATATCAGTGATTCATATACCGCTTTAAATATGCATAACACCTAAACCCTGGGGGAGCTAGTAAGATAATTGTAGGCAGGTTAGACAAGTATTAAGGAAGAAGACTAAATATAGGAGTTTCACATCTTGACAGCTAGAAACTCTAGTCTGTTCTACCCACTCATACATCATCTGTGAAGAGAATAAGGCACAGTTACACCCTTTCTTGCTCATATTATTTTAATGACTTCTAGACTCCTTTAAATAGAGAGACTTGTGGGCAGTGGTACAGCTAAAATGTGGATGTGCAGGCCTAACACCAAGCCACATAAACCATATGGCACTTATATTCCATCCCCCACCTACCTCCACTGCCCAAAGCAGCAAATAGGTTTAGTGAGCACATGAGCCAGCTCCTGGCTCATGTACTGGGGTTTCTAAAATGGCATCAGTAGCAGGGCAGAAAAAGCAAACTGAATTTATTCCAAAACCATGCTGATTTAAGCAGGTTTAAATGAAAAGCTACCCATGCTCAGAAGAATTTTTCCCCTAAAGCTAACAGATTCATTATGTTTTTACACAGACTGATAAGAAGGAAAAGAAATGGGGAAATGGCACCTACTGGCTTCTTTGGGATCTACTATCCAATGTGAACATTTTGCATTTATATTGGCATAAGTGCAATGGCATAAGCTACAGCACTGAATTGCTGTTAATTAAAAGTTGCCACTTACATCCCTCATTGCACATAAACTCATATGACTGGCATACAATGAGGGACAATAAGTGGCAATTTGTAACTTGTGGTTATTTGCCACTGTGATTTATGCCACAACACTTACACCAGCATGCCTAACCAATAGGTTTCAGGCCACTGCTTCATAAAAGCCCATCTCTGGCCACAGGGCATATATAGTACATGGCATTTATCATGGGAATACAGACGTCAAAGCTTTTATTTATTTAAAAGGAGAGTCACCACAAAGTCAAGCTTTATTTTTGACTCCTTCCATGGATGCCAAAGCATCATCAAGCTGGATAGCAGGAGAGTGTATTTTATACCACAAACCAATGGTTTTAAGCACCTGGATTTTTTTAAAGTAGCAAAAGTAGCAAAAAGTGACTATTACTTCAAATAGAATGAAAAGATTTATTATAAAATGCTAGCTATATTTTCAGACCTTGGAACATTAAATAAGTTGGCCAAAAAGTTCAAAGAAGTGTTCTCTAGTATGGTCACAAGCTCCTTGTTACTACAACTAACTAATTTTAAAGTAATGGTATAAGTTTGTATTATTAAAAGTTGTTATCCAAGAATGAACTGTAGCCAACAAAGCTGGAATTCATCCCACTAAAAAGCATTGCCAAGAGTCCAACCATCAGGTGTCTACATGAGCCTGCATATTGTACACGAAGAAAGACCAGAAGGAGTCACTGCAGCTGAAATTCTTCTCTCAGATATAATCGTAGTTAAAGTTATAGTCACGATTCCAGTAATTCTGTTGAGCAGTGGTATGATGGTAAATGTTGAAGTGCTTATCATAACAGTTCCCATACCTAGATTCTGAAAGACAGTCCAAAAATACCATTGTGTTGATCCATATCAACAAATTAGGTAATTCATAAAATTACAGTGTCTTAACTTTATAAGTTCACATGACAAATATACACTGGTTAGTGGATCACATTAAAAATGTCAGAAGATCAATATATGCCTTTGATTATGGGGATCATGAGAAGCTACATATTTTTCTGAAATAAATGAATGTGCCTCAGCACTTGATTTTCCTGATGTTGTGTTGTCAATACAGTGGTGCCCCACAAGACAGGCGCTCCATTTGACGATGAAATTGCTCGACGTTGATGTTTTTGCGATCGCAAAATGCTGTTCCCTATAGGGGAATTTCGCTTTGCAGTGATTTGTTCCCTGCTTTGTGAATCGATCATTGCAAAGAGATGATTTTTTAACAGCAGATCGGCGGTTTCAAAATGGCTGTCAGGTAAACAAAATGGCCACCCACTGTGTTTTCACACGGATTCCTCACTGCACAGGCAGCGAAAATGGCCGCGCTCTGGAGGATCTTCACTGGACGATGAGTTTCAAGCCCCTAGGAACGCAGTAATCTGGTTTTAATGCGTTTCTATGGGCTTTTTAAAATCGCATTACGACGTTTTTGTTCTACAGCAATTTCGCTGGAACGAATTAACGTTGTAATGTGCTTCTGTTATGACTGAATATGTAGAAACAGAATGGTTTATTATAGGCAAAGGTATCAGACAAGGGTGTATTTTATCTCCCCGTCTCTTCCATCTGTATGCAGAATATATAATACAGAAGGCTGGATTAGACTGAGATGAAGGTGGAATGAAAATTGGTAGAAGAAACATCAATAATTTAAAATATTCAGATGACATCATATTATTGGCAGAAAGCAACAATGACTTGAAAAGACTCCTGATTAGAGATGGGGAAAAATTAAAAAATGGTGACTTGTTTTGATCCGTTATTCATCAAGGTTAACGGATCATTGAATATGAATATTCTTCGATGAATCGACTAATCAATCCGTCAATTCGTCTGCACTTCAAATGGCTATAACACTGGCCCCCAACCACCTAGAGACACCAAATTTGCAGGGAAGCTTTCTCAGACAATTTTTTGCAACTGAAAGTTTGGTGAACATTGGATCATGGACCCCTGAGTTATTTAGTCACAAAGAGGATCCCCCAGGAAAGCTCCCCCCAGATACTTAGAGACTCCGGTATCACAACGAGCTTGCCTGTCAACTTTGGTGAATATTGGATATTGGACATCTGAGTTATTCACCTACAAATTGGGTCCCCCCCAGGAGAGTTTACCACACAGCACAGAAGCCCATTCTGCCTACCAGCCACCGATCAGCTGATCAGAAGCTGATAGGCACACAGACACACACAGCCACCCCAACAGCCTAGCCCAACACCCCTTCCTTTCTCTACCTTAGCCCCCACCCCACTCCCACTGACATGCCCTTACCTTAATAGCTGCTGCCGAGGTCTCCATCAGGACTTTGCAGCCATGGCATGTAAAAAGGGAGACTGGCTGCCCTTTGCAAAGATGGCGGCTGTGGCTTTGCAGCTGCCATCTCTGCAAAGGGCAGCCTGGATTCCCTTAAGGCAGGCTAAGGGAATCCAGAATGCCCTTTGCAAAGATGGCAGCTGCAGCTTCCCTACCCTGCAGCCACCATCTTTGCAAAGAGCAGCCAGTCTCCATTTTTACATGCGTGGCTCCGAGGCCAGAAGACCTTGGCAGCAGCGATTAAGGTAAGACGGTGTTGGGGGGTGGAGTGGGACCTAAGATAGGGAAATGAAGGGGGTGGGGCTAGGCTGTGGTATTGGGTGGCTGTGTGGGATGGTGGCTGACTTTCTGCTGCCAATCAGCTGATTGGTGGCTAATAGGCAGAATGTTTGTTTGTTTTTTATTTTAATATGAAGGATGAATAAAAACGGATAAATATTCATCCCTTCATATTCGTGGAGGTCTCTGGAACCCATAAATGCGGACTGATGAATATTTCACGAATCGGCTATATTTGTCGGAAAAATGACCCGTTTTTATATTCATCCCCATCTCTACTCCTGATGAAAGTGGAAGAAGAAAGTGCAAAAGCAGGACTGCTGCTTCTGAACACAAATAATGACTACAGAAGAAGGACATAACTTTAATGTTGACAATGAAGAAACTGATATTGGTAAAGATTTAGTATGCATATGTTCTATGTCATCAAGTCAGAACTAACTTATAGTGACCCAAATAGGACTTACAGAGTGAGTGAGATATTTAAGTAGTGCTTTTATGAGTTCCATTCCCCCAGACAGTTTCAATGGCTGAGTGTGGATTTGAACCCTGTTTTCCAAAGTCCTAGTCCTTCTCTCTATCCCACTGCGAAACCAATCATCCATTCAAGTGGAGACTGCAGTTGAACATAGCAGGAAAAGAGGAAAGCCATATGTTAGATGGATTGACTGCAAAAGAAAGCTATAAGGTTGAGTTTACAAGAGCTGAGAAAGGCTGTTCAGAACAAGACATACATACATACATACATACATACATACATACATACATACATACATACATACATACATACATACATACATACATACATACATACATACATACATACATACATACATACATACATACATACATACATACATACATACATACAGGGAAGTTTAAGAAAAGGGAAAATCTCACACTGGCTTCAGTTTTTTCCAGCATTACTGTCCTTTTCAGTGTATCTTGTCTTCTTATGATGCACCCAAAGTACTTCATCCTCATTTAAACATTTTTGCTTCTTGGGAAACTTCGGGCTTGATTTGATCCCAAATAAATTGTTAAGTGATAATGTTAACAATTGTCTTTGTGTGAATGGATGTAGGAACTAAGAATACCTCCTATGCTACCACTGTAACCCCTTAGAGACACAAGCTGAATAGTAGGTTGTAGTCCTTCATTTCCTCTGTGTAGTGGATTATAGACAATGCAATGGAGACCATGGTTTACCCAGTATAGTGCAGGAATGAATAGTATAATGGACTAGGACTCAGAAGATCTGGGTTTGATTCCCTAGCTCTGCGATGGAAACTCACTGGTAGAATAGAACTGGTAAAATCACTCCTCAAACACCTCACTTACCTTGAAAATCCTACTAGGATCCCAATAAGTCAGTTCTTCTGACCTGATGATGCATAACAACATAACATTAGAGACCTTAGTTACCTAGGAGGTTAGACAGGGAGTACATCAGAAAAGAAATCTTGGCTGTCTTTCCCTGTCTGCCTTACGCATCCCATGTGGAAGCTGGTGCTAGATCTGCTAGTGCTAGACACTGCTTTCAGATACAGTACTTATTTGTCTCTAGGTTTCTGTATTTTTTGGAGAACATGCTGTGTAATGAACCTGACTCAGTGTGCCTTTGGGGCCTCAACAGCATTCCCTGTAAATGTTTGTCTCTGTGATAGGATTGCATAGTAGCCTTTCCTGTACTTGTGGAATCCAATTTCCTAGGAATCTATCTACCGTTCTCCTTGGTATTGTTTCAATATTCTCATGAATATGATTCTGGCAGGTGTTTGGTCTTAACTATAAGTACTGAATCTGGCTTGCTTAACTTTTTTTTTATAATAACAAAATTGTTTGATTGCATACTTAATTTAATTTTGATTGTTACCACATTGGGAGTTTTTCAGAAGCAGTAAGGCAGGCGCTTAAAAATAAAATACACAAAAATAGCATTCTAATGAGCAAAATAAAGATACCATCTTTGAAGGGGCGATTGATTGTCAAAGTTTGAAAAAAAAATGTTTCCCACAGATTTAGTTTCACTCCTTTCCTCCTATGCTATACCTGCAGTGTTGTCAATGGGTTTTTTACAGCAATCTATTTTAAGTAAGCACTAGAGGCAGCAACATTGAATTTAATCATTGAAAAAGTATCTGAAATCCTTAAGCTCCAGAGTGTTGCTGATGCTGATCTTTTGGGAAACAACTAGTAGCATTCTGATGTGTAGAAATCATGTTCTGTGGTGAGAAATATTCCCTTGGAATACTCCTTATCATGTAAAACCCTTTAAACTCCTTTTATAAGAACTGTAAAATAGGGCAGGAGGCTGATGCAGTGCTTCCTGGGAGATGTGGGTCTTCAGACGGTCCCCTCTATAGAGGCTGCCATCACCAGGAAGCACTCTCTGGAGAATTCTTGGAGAATTCTGGGATATGGAGTCCAACTCCAACCCCACACAAATGCTACATCTCTAGTATTCACAATCACATCCCTGTAACACCAGTCACCAGTTTTAATGAAGGGCTTGCTACTAATTCCCATTACACTGCTAATTCCTAAGGTTCTTGGCTTCATTTTCGGTGTGCCAGGCCGAGGGTGAAGCAGTGCTTGGTCTCTGCCAAAAAGAGAACATTGCATAGCAATGCTATCTTGTTTCTCAGGAGCAACACTCTGGCAAAGGGGAGACCAGCTTATTCCCTACCATTACCTGGAGAATGAGTAATAACAATAGTCATCCTCATCTTAAAACGGCAGAGCTGGAAGGGACCCTATGGATCCTTGGGGCTAGCCCCTGTCAAGGAGGCCCAGTGGGGAATCGAACTCCCAAACCTTGGCTCTGCAGCCAGAGACCTAAACCCCTGAGTCAGCCTTGGAAGGCAGCCCATCTAGGAGAGGAAAACTCCAATTTCAAACCTCCTCTGCCTTGTGGCTATATCCACTGATGAAAAAGGCTTCAGGAGTAAACCTCAAGGCAAAGTCCGGAGCTGGAGTCCTGGAGGCAGTTCGTGTCATTCTGGCAACTCCTGTGACATTGCTGGAACCAGTTGTATTGGCTCTTGCCTTTCCATTGGACTATTTCAGCGATGTGGAGAGGGGGGATTTTCTGCTTGGGTAACAGCCTATCCTCTATTATTTTACCCAGGCTTCGTGTTCTAGAAAGGACACTCATACTAAGCACGTTACCATAGTGTCTCGAGACTGAAGGATGCCTAAGAAGAAGGAACACCAGTCAATAAATCCACCTTCAGGTCATGGTGTGCTCCACAGATTTCTGTTTGTGCCTCTATAGGACAGTTATATTTTGTAGAAGTATTAGACTAGATGAATCATGATTCCAGCATTCTCATTCTATCAAAAACAGTAAAATATAGTGGAAAAGACATAGAAAGATAGTCTAACTTTTTGGGACTTTCTTTTAACGGCTCAAACAATTTCCACTGTGTGATTGTAGATGACTGCTTTGTGTTGATTTCTTCAAAGAGCATTCCTTTCTCCTTCAAAGTTCAACACTAGAGCTCTAAACATAAAATAGTTCCATGGAACATTTGATATACTATTACAAAATGACTGCTACCTGCAGGCGTGAGTGAGTTCCATGAATATCCAAGAAGAAATGTTTAGAGGAGAAAGAGGTGACAAGGGACCATACTGAGTCATCATACATAGGTACAGAGTTTACAAGTTAGACCATCAATATAGCCAAAGATTTATTTGTGTGCATGTTGCAAATTTTTCTGCTAGCAGTTGAGCCTAGAAAATGAATAGTAGTTAAATATGAAGTTGTTTGAGAGATTATATTTTTCCTGACTTTAGGCTGTTTTCTTGATGGCATGGAGACAGAGTAATGCCATTCCATGTAGGAGAACTGATATTACATTATTTTTTCCTTGAAGCTCTGAAGGAAAAACCTAATCTGAAAAATACAACAGTCTACTATAGAAAATTTACACCTATACTTCAGTGAATGTAAAAAAAAGTCTCTCATATTTAAAATGACATCTGTGTTATGGGTATCAGGGGAAGGGGCGTTTGCACACATCTAATGGAATTTTAATTTTCATGACAAGTTCAACAATGATTAATATATAAGATATAATTATTTATATAGAACCATCAGTGTATGTGGCTATCAGGGGGATGGTCCGCTGTTCCCGATGGGCTGTCTGCCTCAGACTTGTGCCTCCTGGCAGACCTCATAGAGATCCTGGTAGCAAGGAGGCCTGAGGATGCTGAAGTTAACAGCAGGATCCCACGTGAGACTGAGGAGAGGCAGGTGAGTCACATCTGGAGGGTGGTGCAGAGGCTGGGATGTGTTGTCACGATCTGGACTGAAAGGAAGAGGGAGTCACCCTCATTGGACTTGAAGGAAGATAACAGGGTTCAGGCCTCAAAGGAGCCACTCTCATTTATGGCCTCAGCAAGAACCGCCCATTGCTGCTGTGAGATTCATGGATGGGCAGGTAGGTCTGCTTATCTGCAGGTTAAAGCATGCAGGGAGACTGTGCAAGTTGTTACCCAAACTGGGGTTCCCCAAATGATGGCACAGGCACCCAGCTAAGCCACAATCCACTCGGCCCACCCTGACGCAGGAGCACAACTGGCAGAGTGAGCATCACAAGAAGCACCCACAACATATCCTGCAGAGCTGTTGGGACTCAAGAACCTACATTAGCCCATGACTACCACCCATCCCTAAGGGGTGTCAGCCACCTGGGTTTAGTGCTGAAAACTAGACCAGTGGTCTCAACCCTGGGTGCACAGATATACTTGGACTACAACTCCCAGAAATCCTAGCCAGCGCAGCTAGTGGTGAAGGTTTCCAGGAGTTGTGTTCCAAGAACATCTGCAGACCCAAGATTGGGAACCACTGAACAAGATCCTAACCCCAGTCTCAGTCTCTCTTACAACTTCTTGCTGAGCATTCCTTGCATTTTAGGAACAGGATTGTTATCCAGGAATCTCACACTGAAATATGCCTTTGCACTTGTGACCATGTGTCCCTTTCACCTCTAATTTTATTTGTCTAGATTTCTTGTGACCCAATTCATTTCCTGTTTCCAGGACCCACCCCATAAATCCTACAGGAAATATGGGGGGGGGGGGTTCTTAAAAGAATAGAGTTGTGAGTTTTCTTTCCTTGATCATTATTTGACTGTGGTCCAATACATCCCCTGATCAAATAGGTTCAACTAGCAATTAAAATGTGAAACGGTCAAACTTTATTTTCAATACAACATTAACAATGCTAGGCTGGCGACCTTGAAGTATTCAGTTTCTGTTACAATTGTATCACAATTCTATTGTAATTGGAGATTTCAAGATTTTATTGAACTTTCCCAGTTGCTCCCTTTGCTGTTTTACCTGGCCATTCAGATCCCCATTCTTTTCCTTGTGTTCTCTCTCCCTCACCCCAAATCTAACCCACAACAGCAACAGTCTCTCCTCCTTTCTCTAAAGGCTACTCTGCTCTTTTATTGCTCTCCTGCCATTCCAAGAGCAGGATGCCAATGCTGTTGGCTGCATACATCAATTTAATTGTATGTAAAAAAAAAAAAACTAATTTTAAGTTGAAATAAAAATATTGGTCCAAATTAAAACATTGTGAATTGTTATTTGATGTGTGGTTTTGGGCTGGATTACAATTATTTCCATGAGGTTTCAGTGGTCCAGTTCAAAACCTATTTTATAGACAACAATGAGAATGCTATTTTCCTAGTGCAATGTCTTAAGAATGTAAAATAATCAGTCTTGAACTTTCATCATATCAAGTTGCATTAAAAGATGCTGTAGTAACATGAGTGGACAACATTGTAGTTCCATATAAGGCCAGAGAGGGGCAGAAAGACAACAACAAAAAACACACAAACCAAATACACAAATGTCACAAGCACTGTGATTCCATTCTGCAACAAAGCTGTAAATTCTATTTGTTTGGGTTTATAAGGAAGTAAAAATGGGGTGGTGAGATAGTGAAAATAATGATGATTACAAATATGCAGTATATAAACCAAAAACTGGATTTGGCATTTTTGAACAGAACATAGGATCTGATCTACTTCTTTTCTTTAAAGTAATTTGCTGCCTTATGCGCCTAGAGCAAAAGATATCATTGATGGGAATAAGACTCCAAATAAGGAGTTTCACAATTTTATTTGTAAAATTGCAAAAAAGCAAAAATAAACTGAATGATACACATTACAGAATAACTTCATCAGAATAAAACTAAAATATTAATATTCATTTGTTTCAGCCATAATGAGTTTCAACAATTTTTATCAATATGTCTGAAAAGTAAACACTATGTAATTTATGAATTACACAAATCATAAATCCTAATTTACTCAAACAGCAGTACAACACTGCCATTCTTATTATTCAAAAACTAATAATCTGTTTTAATAAATTTGACCAGAATGCTCATGTCCTTCATCAACCTACAATATAATTTGTCTTTATTTCATGGTGCATAATGCAGCAAATGAACAATGCAGCACAGTGCACTCTGCTTTACACATGGAATACTGCAGAACATAAGGAATAATGGGATATTTTCCTTCTTCAACTGCCAGTTGCATTATCTGAAATCTGAGATCAATGAGAGCTTTTTCTAAAGTGTTACCCGTTTGAACATGCTTAGGTTTAAATCCATACTAAACCAGCAGACAGGTCTTTGTGGAAAACAAGGAAAATAAGTCACCGTATGCACATTTTGACCAGTTTTTGTTTCCTGCTTAGCAGTAGTCTTCCTAAATCTATGAAAGTGGGCTATTGGAGGAAGAAATATGATCAGGGTCTCCCCCCCCCATAGCCCCTCTGCCACTCTACCCTCCTTGTCTGTTTTGGGGTGGGTGACCCCAGGGAGGAGTAAGATGAGGTGAAGGCTATGGAACCATATCACCTCCACATACTACAGTTCACTGAGACTTAGCAGTGTCTGCAGGAAATCCAAAAAAGTCACAACGCTAGGCACTTAGAATGTGTGCCAGCCTTTTAAGGTAACTATGACTGCAGGGAAGGAAATGGACTGGCTTCTGAAGTCAAGAATTAAAGTGGAAGTGTTAATTCCCTCTTGGTCCTTCTTTGAAGTATTCTTTAAGAGGAGGTCAACTGAAGGTGTTAATTGTCTTTTTGTTCATAGCTGATACTAACCTTTGCCTTCTCAGCTAGCTCCCCAGGCACTCCCAAAGAAGCGTAGGAGCTTCTCATAGGTGGACTCAATGTTCCATGTTCCCCAGTTTCTCAGTTTTTTCACCTTTATTAATAATTTCTCCTCTCTGGCTATGTATGAGCATGCTAATTTATTTCTATGAAGACAACTCCTTTAATTGTTCGGGAAAGGCAAACTTCTAGGCACACAGTATTCTTCTCCATAGTTTGGTCTGAAAATAATTAAAATCAGACATCCTGTTGTAACTCCCAGTTTCTGCAATGCAAAGGTGATGGTAATGCATGGACCTGAATGTTTTGTAAATTATATGTTATAGAATCTTTGAAAAACTAATGTTTCTCTTCAGCTTAGCCATACTGATATGTGTTTTAGTGCTAGAATATACCTAACCTCCTGTGTTTTATAACATGAAAATCTGAGCATGATACATGGAGGAAAACTATGTTATTCTTAGAGGAAACCAGTTTACTTTTATTGTAATTAAAGTGCAGGAAAGCCTCTATGTAAAAAAAGAAAGAAAGAAAAGCTATGGTGCTAGGAATCTGTAGAGGCCCACAGAGTGAAGGAAAGAGGAGTAGCATCTTGTTTGCACAAAGTAGTGTGAACAGTTTTCTTTCCCTGTGACACATGGAAAGAGCTTCACACACCCAAGTTCTAAGGCAATCTTGTTTATTCAAAGAGGAAAGAAGCAAGTATATGTCCCCGCTTCCCCACTACTGGTTGCTGACACAGCTTCCTTTCTAAGATTAGAAGGTGCAAAAGTACCCTTCCTAATAGGTATTAATGTAAAATGACACCAAGATTCTAAGTACCCTTCCTAATAGGTATTAATGTAAAATGACACCAAGATTCTTCTTTTGAGTGCTTAAGGATTACTTGTCAATTTCTGGAATGCTCAGCCTGATGGAGGGTCCTGGAAGACTCAAAGCTCACTTCTTTAATGGCATTTTAGTATTTGAAAACAAACCAATGATCCAAATCAATACTCAAGGATTTAGCTCAGAGTATCTTCTTCTGAATAGTACAGAAAGCAGCCTTCATGTCAACAACAAAATAAGCCAGCGTTTCACAAAGACACATATCGGGACCAGCGTTCCTGCCTTTGGGGGAGCCTTCTTTCTCATCTGCTGTCCCTCGGGCACTGGGTGAGAGACAGTGTCCTGGGAGATGTTGGCCTGGACTCCCATGGCCTTGCAGGACTGGGCCCCTGCTGCTTCTGGCTGCCCCACCCCATCCTCAACATCAGCCACCTGGCTTGGAGGGGAGAAGGGGATTTAGAAGGGTGTGTTGTTGTTTTTAAATGTTATTATTAATTGCCATCAGGTTGCATAGAGACCCACAGTGAATCTGAGGGAACAGGAGGGGGGAGGGCATTGGAGGGGGCAGCCATTGAGGTGGTGCTGGGTAGGGGAAGGAATGGCGATGGGGGTAGAACATGCCCACGTAGGAGAAGAGAGGTTAGATATCTTACATCTATCCCCTATTCTAGTCCTACCCCTAACCAGATAGTATCAGGTGACCATATCAGCAAACCCTGGAGCCACACGGTGCTGTTGATGAATGCCAGGTCAGTACAAAATAAGACTTCTCTCATCCATGATGTAATTCTGGATGAGGGTGCTGACCTGGCGTGCATTACTGAGACCTAGGTGGGAGAGGAGGGTGGTATTCCCCCTCTCCCAGTTGTGTCCGCCTGGATACTCAGTCTACCACCAATGTTGCTTGGAGGGTCGGGGAGATGGAGTTGCTATAGTCTAAAGGAGTTCTATCTCCTTGAACAGCTTCCTATCCTTTTGAGAGGAGGTATTGAGAGCCTGTATTGTGTGTTGGGCTTACAAGACGGATTAGGGATTCTGTTGGTGTACCGCCCACCCTGCTGCGTACCAACAGTCTCCCTGCCTGAGCTGACAGAGGTAGTTCAGACAGCTCCTTGGTATACTTCTGAATTGCGGGCGATGAAGTGAGAGGGGAGACGGCTGGAGCACAGGTGGAGGAAGTCACGCTGGGAGTCCAATTGAACACAACTAAGAGCCCATTATTGGAGCTATTTTGTGGCAATACGACTGGCGAAAAGGCAATATTTCTCCAGCTGTATTGCTTCCTCAGAATGTCTTCCAGCAGAGCTTTTTCGGGAGGTCCAGGATCTTCTTCAACTGGGAAATGCAATGGAGGCCCCAGACTGCTCATCAGCACCTTGAAAGAGGTAGTAATTCGGCCACTCCTTAAAAAGCCTAACCTGGACCCAAGGCTGGTGGTTAACTACCAACCAGTGGGGCTGCCTTTGAAGATGGTCCGGCAACTACAACTAGTCCAGAATCGAACTGCGTGGCTGGTGAGTGGTGGGGCTGCCAGGGGACATATTAAGCCGATTCTGATTACATTGGTTACTAGTTCCTGCCTGGGCCCAATTCAAAGTGCTTGTTTTGACATATAAAGCCCTAAATGGCTTGAGCCCTGGATACCTGAAGGACCGCCTCCTTCCGTATGAGCCTACCCGGCAGTTAAGATCTAGCCAGGGGGCCCTTTTGAAAGAGCCATCCCTCAAGGAGGTAAGAGGGATGGCTTGTAGACAAAGGGCCTTTTCGGCAGCTGCCCCAGACTATGGAATCCCCTTCCGACTGAGATTCGTCTGGCACCAATGCTGATGACACTTCGGTGCTGGGTCAAAACCTTCCTGTTGCAGAAGGCTTTTAATTGAAATAATATCAACTGTGGGTCCTGATGGCAATTTTTAGAGTATCTATTTTAATTGTATTTTAATTGTTTTATTTTTTTATTGTATTTTAATTGTTTTATTTTTTATTGTATTTTAATTGTTGTGAGACGCCCAGAGACCTTTGGGTAGAGTGGGCGGCACATAAGTTAAATAAATATCTAAGCAAAGACAAAACAATTATCCCTTATGGAGTATCCAGAAGCCATCTGCTGTTTCACAAGAATAGTTCTATTGGTGGCCCATTTCCCATGTTTCATAACTCCTTGTTTTCCATATAGTTTGCCCATCATATTAGTCATACAGTTTCTCCTCTTGCATATCGTACAAACATTAACCACGTTCCAATCAACAGGAAATAAACAATAAACTAAGAAAAGGCTCCTTCTGATCATAAATGGTTTGGGACCTCGATATCTGGCAGAGCACCTTCTCCCACCCAGTTCTGCCAGAGTCACTTGTTTCAGCCAGGCTGGGTGGCTTGAGGGGCCTAACGTCGAGGGAGATCCAGAGGGAAAGGACGAGGAATAGGGTCTTCTCGACAGTGGCCCCTTGCCTTTGGAACAACTTGCCAGTGGAGATCCGCCTGGCTTCCTCTCTGAGTATTTTCAAGAATAGACTTAAAATCTGTCTATTTGGGAAGGCTTTCCCTCCTGCCATGTCTTAATTTCTTATACTTCACCATCTTGGACCTATAATATATGTTTTTGGTTTTATTGTTGTTAAATTTGTAAACCGCCCAGAGTAGACCTTTGGTCTAGATGGGTGAGATAGAAATCCAATAAATAAATAAATAACTCCTCATAACTGTTACTATCATTTCTCAAAGGTTTGCTGCTGCTACTGAAGTGAGTGATTACTTCCACTTGTCTGAGACGGCAGGAGGAGGTGACATTGGTTATTAAAATCTATCTTGAACACCTGATGGAACAGTAATGCTAACCATACTTAAGAGAATAAGCCAACCACAAGCATCATACTGTCATGTTCCTCCTTCCTCTTGCTTCTCTCATGTAGTTCAAAGAGATGTTCAAAAAGCTTAATTTCCTTTTGTTGACTGAATAGTGGCTTCTCATATCAATCAAAGATAGCAAATTATGTTTGATCTGAACTGTAGGAATGAGAAAACATTTGAACTATGATTAATGGAACTGACTTGTTTTCACAGACACCTTAAATTTAAACACAGTCTGCAGTTGAGATAATGCATTAAGTTGCAACTTTTTGTTGTATATGGCCCAAGGTTGCTACCATGAAACTAAATTAAGTTAAATGACATTATAAAAGCTTAATATATGCAGATCTGATAATATAACATGTAACATTATATCAAATACAAAACCACCTACAAGCCATTAGACAATACGACAGTAATCCATGCTCCAAAGTAGGAAGAAAATATCTTACATAGTTATATTTATTTATTTATTTGATTTATTTATTTATTTGATTTATATACCACCCATCTGGCAGTCATATATATAAAAGAAATAATTTAAAATAAAAATAAATGAAATAGAACTGAATGTAACTTTTTTAGCTGTTACAGAAGAAAAGGTCACTGTATAAGTGAAGTATAATTGTCAGTGTGGTGAAGTGAATAGAGCAATGAATTAGGATTCAGGAGATATGAGTTAGTTTCTCTGGCTCTGTGATGGAAACTCACTGGGGGTAGGTGAGGTGGAACTTATAAAACTACTCTTTAAATACCTCATCTGCCTTGAAAACCCTATTAGGGTCACTATAAGTCACTTTGGACTTGATGGCACATAACAATAGAACTATCAGCTAATAATCCCATTACTTCACCAAGGAGTATTTGATTTATATATTGCTGAAGAACTACCAGATCTTTGATTGAACTACCACACAAAAGATAAATTTCCAGTCTGCTGATGAAATTTCTGAATACTTTTCCTTAAGCCTGTTGCCACTGATGCTGCTGCTGTTACTGTTGTTGTTATGTGTTGTCAAGTCGAACCCTAAGAGGCATTTCAAGGTAAGTAAGATATTTAAGGAGTAGTTTTACCAGTTCCACTCTCCCATTAAATTTACATGGCTGAGCGGGGATTTGAACCCTGTTTTCCAAAGTCCTAGTCCATCACTCTGTCCACTACAACACACTGGGATTAGGCTTATAGGGCAGGGGTCTCTAAACGACAGCCCGTGGGCCACATCTGGCCCACATTGCCATTTTGTCCAGTCTGTTGTATTCAGCCTGTGCATGTGGGTGGACGGATGCATGCATGCGGGCATCCATATGTGAGGGGTGGCATGCAGGGTGCATGTGGGGGGGCATCTGTGCATGTGTGTGTGTGTGTGTGTGTGTGTGTGTGTGCAGGTGGGCGGGCCTCTGTGTGTGCATGCTGGGGGTGAGCGAGGATGTGAGTGTGAGCATGCATGGGGCATGCACGTGTCTGTGTGATTGGGTGGTAGGCACGGGTGTACGTGCGTGTGTGGTTGTGGTGGCCAGGTGCGTGTCTGTTGACAGGTGTCCGTGCAGGGGAGTGACTGTGTGCATGCATGCATGTGGCTGTGTGTACGCATGTGCGCACACATATTCCTGTTCCTTTGCCCCCCAAAAACTTTGAAAATATCCGGTGTGGCCCTCATTGTAAAAAATTTGGAGACCCCTGCTATAGGGCATTAAATAGAACCTAAGCTGGGGCCAGTTTATGTCACAACTGTTTCCTATTCACTAGATCTAAAGCAGCTGATAAATTAGATGGCATAGTACATATAAGTGGTGCACTATAATCTGCTATTGCTCCTCATGAATTACAAAGTTTCTTTCTCCCTGTTTTACAATTTATAAAGATACTGACAAAATATAGAGACTATATCTAGACGTGATGCGCCTAATTTCTGGGATCAGATACTATATACCACGTTTAGAACAAAATTAATGCAACAATGCCAGATGACAAACCAAAAGAAATGTTAACTAATAGATTAATGAATTTAGCTAAAATTGGAGCTCATCAATCAACATATATATAGGTGAAGACTCCCCCAGTTTGTTTTCTAGGCTGTGATTAATATGAACTGGAAGTGGATGCTTTTAATGTCTTCTTGGCTGCACTCAAAGACAAGAGGGTGCACAAGCCCAAGGCTCATTGAAGCTCATCCTAATTCTAAGCCACCAATTCCTATTATGTGTGAACCTAAACAGAGGCTGCGACTACACGGTCAAATACAGTGGGAACACATGACACCAAGGGCAATCTGAATTAGTCTGACCCGTTTGTACTTGACACAGAGTTTTTTTTTTCCTGCTACTAGGACTTCTATTTTTTTTCAAGCCAGAGCAAGTTAAACAGACTTTCCCCCATGTTATCAGTTGTTCTGTTCTCCAAAAGGACAGAGGGATGCGACTATGGGCTATATACTGGTGACATACTAAGCCAGGCATGATGCTTTGAACAGTGGGAACACTCACTCATGCAATCTTTCTCCCCAGTTGCCCTAAAGTATTAATTTTTTTAAAAAACTAATAACTGGGGTTAGCACTAGATCACCTTATCACTACATTGATTACCTTAAGTCTCCATGTGATCACCTAATCCAAAAAGAAGCATAAAATAGGCTGTGAATCAAGCTGTATCAAAGCCAAATTGCTCTTATTCGGCTTTTCAATGTAGTTGCAGCCTAACTGACACTATAATTAGTTTTAACTGAGATTTTTTAACACAACAAAGATGTTCCTGGTAGTGAACTTTAGAGGTTGAAATATGGTTTTAGAATCTCCTTTTTTGCAGTTTTAGCAGATTTAAGCCCAACCATTTTTGTTAAAGCTGGTCCTATGACATTATGATAGAAGAAAGTTATTTAAGTTCACTGCTGGGAGTTATGACAGTACAACTATCAAAATCACAATTCGATTAGTGTTTGCCACTGTGTGACTGTATAATAGATTTCAGATGGTGCTGTAATTTGCTATAGGCACATAGACTAGCTAGCAGTTCTGCATATCTAATTGATTTCTGGTGTATGAAGCGTTACTTTGGGAATTTGTATAAATGAAGATCACTCATAAAAAGGAATGTTGGAGGAGAAACAGATTCTGTTTTGAATTTACATTTTGAATTTTACATTTTGAAGATCTACAGTGAATATCCGCAGAGTAATTCTACCACCATTGACTCATATTGATCTACAAAGTAATTCAGAGCTGAAAAAACTTGTTATTAAGCCACATTTTTGTTGATCTTGAACTTTCTCTTGTTGGCCATCTATGAAATTACACTAGCTTGTGGATTGCACTGTTTTTTTTTCTTTTGACATCTGAGGTTGGTCTATACTCTTCTGAGCTTTACTTGTCAGTCTTTCAAGCAAATGAGAAAAATAACTTTCATTTTTTTTCTGGAAACATAAGAACAGTCTGTTGAACACTATGGCCATGTTTACACAACACTACAAGCCTGGGTTCCTGCAGGAGTTTGGTTTGTTGTGCACAAGCAATATACAGTACTGGCACATACTGCTTATTTGCTGCATTTGTACCAGGAGCAGCTGAAAAAGCTTTGCTCTGCATTTGACTTGTGTTGTCTGAGAGCACACACCTTCTGTTCTCTATTGTGTTATCTCTAAACAAAGCAGTGAACCCGTAGTTTGTTTTAGGTTCCTTTCTCTGGTTTGTTTGGAAGGAACAAACCATTCCATGGAAGCCGCCAGTTCCCAGATGACATGATAAACCTTTTGTTCTATGTAATATTAATGTGCCCCCTCTACATGCAGAGTGTCCCAGTACCATATCTGTGCACAACAAGTCAGGGTTTCAGAGGACCCTTCAAATAACCTGGGCCATCCAAATTCTATCAGTTTCAGGGTAATGTTTATAGTGTTTATAGTGGTCAGATGCAACACTCTTTGTAATCACTACATACTTAGGGCTTTATGTAGATAAGTGCATTGTACCTCCCATCTGAACCAGAGTCAATGTAACTACCAACTGGTCTAGTGATAAATAGTATTTAAAAACCCCATTGTACCCTACATGCAATTTTAATCTGTACCCTTTTGTACAGATTAAAGTTGCATGTATGGTACAATGGGGTTTTTGAAGATAGCAAATGTTCCTGTTTCAAAATGACACACAAAAAAGATGTAGAGATGGATATGCAACATATTTATTCTGTTCAATAGAATGCTCAGATCACATGTGAACCAGAAATGGATTGTGCTGGAAAGGAAAAGTGCTTTGGAGCAGCAGACCGGTGCCACGAAGCCTCCAAAAGTATGTTTTGAAGGAACCATGCAGATGCTGCACAATAAATCAATGGGCAATGGACAGTTCAACACCTGAATAAGAAAGAATAATGTAAAATATAATTAGAATGCAGAAATCCACTTTTTTCATGAGCAGCCTTCTAGCTTACACATGATTTAATTTAAAAATTGACTACAGTATTTATTTTCTGATTCTAAGTTACACTGAGCACTTGTTAGAAGCCAAAAAGAGTGCAGTAACTTTTGAAAATCAATAAAAATATATGGTAGGAATTCAGAATGTTGTACAAACACACTCTTGTGAATTTACCAAAGGAAACTGAGCCACACAGAAATCAGAATGCAAATGTTAAATACAAGAGCAATGAACCTACACAGAGTCTCAGTGATTGCCATCATCCTTCTCCCCAGAGACAGTGTTTCCTTTAGCAACATTTTAAATCCGTCAAGAACATTTTGTTTAACTGATGATAGCTACATCATCATCTATCAGAAGCAATTTATTGTTGGTTTTTAAAAATATTTCTTCAAAATTAACTAGAAGGCCAGCAGTTTTGGTCTCATAATAAGCTCATTGCTAGCTGCTAGAGTATTCTACAACTCTCTTCTTAGGATAAAGACCATCTGGTCATAATCACAGTGGAAAGGAAAAAGAGCTGCCTTATATTATTCAAATCCCTTGCCTTTTTATGTCCTTTCTGACTTGTAGTCACTCCCCCAGGTTGCAGGGAGATATATTTTCTGGGACAGCTATGTGGGACAGCTATGTGAAAATGCAACTAGAGATCTTTTGCACACAAAGCATGTGCCCGTGCTACCAACATGTTACAGCCTCTCTTTCCCCCAGCAACCCACTGTGATTCAGAGGGAGTTATATGAACACACAGTTAGTGAGGCCAGTAAAGGGCTGGTGGTCTGGAGGCCACACCATCCTCTATTAAGATTTCAGTATGGACTAATCTGGAGCAAGTCATGTGATTGTGCAACACAGCTCCTCCCCTCTTGCTTTTAAAGCACCATTGCTGACAATAAAATTACATTGTTGTTTTTACAGTAAGCGGCCTAGAGTGGTCTAATATGATCAGATAGGCGGGATAGAAATAAAATAAATAAATAAATAAATAAATAAAATAAATAACCCCACTGTATGGCTTAACCTGGACTTTTTAAAAGGTAAATTAGAATTGCCCTGTAATAACCTGGATTTGAAACCACAGACCTAATTTCTCTTATAAATGTATTATATTACCATCCAAATTATATTTTTCTCCTTCTGTTAGTCAAAAATCACAACCCCTACTCTGTTTGGGGCTCGGACTATCACAGTTCAGGAAAAGGTTTATGGCCTCAGAACTGGCCTCCATCTTCTCGTTGGTTTTATGGTGACGGTAAAGAAAGAAAGAACATAATTATTAGCCTAATACCAATAATTATTTAGTGAGTATTGAACTACAAGGAGTGGCCAATGGCTTTCTATACCTGGTTCTAACAATGCCTAAGGCCCCTGCCAGAGACTGTTCTGGAAGAGACAACTGTGGGGTTTTTTTTTTCTTTCTCCTCTTTGGCCATGGACAATACCATCAAGCTGTTTGTGTAAGATGAAATGGTCACTTGTAGAACAATAGAGTAAGATGAAAGGACTAAGATGATTTAAGGTAGGTATACTTTATTACGGTCAAAGACCAGTAAAACCAATTCAGTATAAAATAGATACATATAATTATTGTATAGAAAAGTCAAGTAGGGTAATAAAATTCCATTAAAACATGTTAAAACCTTCTTTCCAATTAATAAAATCATATATCCTTAATATTGGTAAAACTTCAGGCAGTGTTATATTAAAAACAATTATCCATCTAAAATCACCTACCCAAACATCTGTTTACGAAGATTTTTTCATACTGTTGGGGGTAAACATGTACCATCAGCAATACAAGTTTTTAAGGCCAGGACTATTTCACAAATGCTTTATGGTTTTCAACTATTTGCGTACGCTAATCTACGACCTCTGGAAATTGTTCAGACCAAATTTGCGAGAGCCATTCTTGGAGTTCCACCTTGTACTTCCAATGTGGCTCTTCGCTTAGAGGTCGGGTTAGTATCCATTAAAGCACAGGCTAAAGCCCTTTGCTGAAATACTGGCTTAAACTGATTTTTTTCATCTGAAGGCTTGGTCCCACTGACTCTACTAGATTCCTTTCAGTCAGAGTGGAAGAAGCACATAACAGAAGAGATATCGAAAATTAGCTTTTCTCCCAGCATCCTTATAGCAATGGGTCTTACGGATGCCATTAAAGCGGTGAAGTTAAGGGTATGGGACATTGAATTACAGGATCATGTTGGCCAGTTAGGGGAATATAACTTCCTTAAGAAATCTGCTTTTATCACCTCCTCGTATTTAGCCAGCACTATGTCAGCTAAAGCCATTAGGGCTTTCACACTAGCTAGGCTCAATGTCTTTCCTTCTAAGCTTCTGGAGGGAAGATTTCGAGGTTTGCCGGCATCAGATTGTCTCTGCCCTTGTAATAATGATAAGGTTGAATCAGTTGGTCGTGTTCTTCTTTTCTGTTCCTGCTATCAGGATCTTCGTTTGGAGCTTATATCACCCATTATTTGTAAATCTCCTGGGAGATCAGAGGAGGATTATGTGCAGTGGCTACTCTCAGACAATACCTCTTATATCACAAGACAAGTGGCCAAATTCTGTGCTGCAGCAATGGTTGTTCGTAAACAGATGTTTGGGTAGGTGATTTTAGATGGATAATTGTTTTTAATATAACACTGCCTGAAGTTTTACCAATGTTAAAATGATTTAAGGGTATAGGTCCTTCATGTAGCAGTAGATTTTGGTACATCTACTAGAATGCTGAAGCTAGAACTTTTTTGACCTATGTCAACCTGCATAGTTGCAAATAAATGCAAATGTGAGAAAATGCCAGTAACTTCCTTGTGATCCTACTCTAAAGGGCACCTAACCCTGGGATGTGCTGTTTGTTTTTCTTCAAGCTGCTCATTAAAAGAATTTTGCCACTTTAAGAAGTGGTTTGTGCTTGTTCTCCTCTTCTCACACGACTCATACTTACTTTTATATCATACCTTGTTGACTGTAAGCTGAAGAGCTTAATTTAATTTGAAGAAACCGGGCTCTTTAGACTCCATTCATAAATATAACTTTGCTTGATTTAAAATCTCATTGATGTTGATATTAGCTTCTACCGTTTAGTGTATATCACCTCCTTGAACTTCCTTCTGTGAAAATTTGGCTGAGTTGACAGCAAAGAAATCTTCATTGGTGCTGCTTTGCCATCATGTTTATCTCTCATGTGTAACAATCACGGTCTTGTTTGTACTTTATAAATGTTGTGTGTCTGGCAATATTCCTTCTTCCTTGTCAGCATACTGTAGCTCTTCCAGTTTCCCTTAGGTAAAATGAGCTGCTTTCAGCACATAAATTTTATATACAACTTCCTTTAGTTCACACTCCTGCCTCCATCCAAATCAGGGTATGTCTAGCATTTGTTATTGTACATGCAAGATTTAACTAGCTGTTACCTGAGGTTTGCTGAGGCAGTGGAAATAATATTTACCTTTATAAATTAAGTCTGAAGGAAAAGATATTCTAAATGAAATTATGTGTTTCGCCTCATCTATCACGCCGGTTCTGAAAAATTTGCACTGGCTGCCGGTTGCTGCTCGGGCCCAATTCAAAGTGCTTACTTTGACATATAAAGCCCTAAACAGCTTAGGACCTGGTTACCTAAAGGACCACCTTCTTCCATATGAGCCTGCCCATCCTCTAAGATCAGGCCAGGAGGCCCTTCTGAAGGTGTCATCCCTGAAAGAGGTGAGGGGGATGGCATGTCGAAATAGGGTCTTCTCGGCTGTTGCCCCCCAACTTTGGAATGCCCTCCCTATAGAGATCCGCCTGGCTCCAACACTCTTGGCTTTTCGGCGCCAGGCAAAGACCTTTCTGTTTAGCCAGCATTTTAATTAAACAGTATTCCCTAGCTGGCCACATGAGCAGCAGGGCTTATTAATTTTAATGTTTTAAGAATTATTTTAATATATATTTTATATTGTCTTTTAAAATGTTTTTAAATTTTAATATTTTACGCTGCCCAGAAGCCACTGGTAATGGTGCGGCTAAAAATATTGTAAATAAATAAATGAATAAATCTATTATAAACATGATTTATCCCATTCTTGTAAATAAAGCTGTTGTTGAAACATTTTAACACTTTGATTTTTCCCCCTTATTAAACATTTGATGTAAATGTGCCAGTAATTTTCTTTTGTCCATAAGACTGGGGATATGAAAATTCTATCATCAGCTTATTGTTTATTACAAACCATTTTGAATCAGAGCTGGCTTAGTGCCTTGGAGCTGGAGATCTCTACCAGAGAGTCAATAATTCATTTGTTGAGGGAACCACAGGTGCATCTTCTGTATTGGATGCTTAATCGGTTGGTTACCAATAATAAAAATTCTGATGGCTGGGCAACTGGAAAGGCACACACATCCCTGTTAGGTTGCCACCTGAGACAAACATTTAGTCTGTGAGACACATCTCATTGTTTTGTACATCTGCTATTGCTGAAACCCATAAACTGTAGGGTGAAAATAAATGTGTGAGGAATGGCTATATAGAAGCTAGAGAGTTGGTTGGTCTATAGAGATCAAGGCAGAGATGAGGTCAATTCCTCCCTCTTGTGATGTTAACTTGTGGACACTCATGTTTGTGTTCTGCTCAACAAAAATTTTTGTCTTCTACTTGGACATGAATCTCTACTAGAACAATGTGCTTTAGAATGCACAATTCCCATACAAGTATTGATAGGTAAAGACTCATGATTTTGTTCCACCTTGCTTGTTATTAATGAATGAATTAATTTAAAATATGTGTGTGTGTATGTTTATTGTCCACTGCTACATGGTATTTCATGAAGTTCTGAAATGCTGTTATTGCTTTGAATATTACCAAAAGTTCTAGAAAACTGATGTGATGTTTCTTCTCTTGAGGTGTTCATGTCACATGTATTTCTCTCTCTACTCAATGTGCTTCCCTCCGTTTTGCTTGCATCTGTTACTATAAGAATGGATGGCTGTAGTCAATGACAAGGTAGTCCCAGTTCTAGATCCTCCTTCCTCATTCGCTATCATAGCTGTCTTGCCAAATGTAAAGTCTCTTGAAGTGGGATCATGTCTGTTGTTGTTGTAATTCAGCATAATATATGCTTGTAGTAGTGTCATTCTCAGCCTGGCATGATGTAGTACCACTGCTGTCAATGCCATGAGGCTCAATAAGCTCTGAATCGAGAGATATTGGAGTACACATTCTCATCACTGTAAAATTTGGTTAGTCCTTTCTTCTGGCAAATAAGTTCTTACTGTTACCAAATTAAAGAAGGCACTAATGTAATGAATTATCTGACAAGAGATTATACGGGACCATTTCAAATTTACTTTTAATCCGAGATCTGACAGAATTTAAAGAGTAAATTTCACATTCCTTGCAAGAGTGTTCTGACTGCCACTAGTAACCAATTGTCTATGTATGGTAAGATGGTAGTCAACTTTACTTCAATTTCGGTTTAGTTCAGTTAGTTTCATTTCAGAGACAAGCTATATACAAATATGTTTAGAAAACCCACACATTTCCTTTTAATTGAAAAGTATACTTTAAAAACTGGTGGTTTCAGACCAAGTCACCATCAATAGCTGTTTTTTCTACCACAGAGAAAAAGATACATATACCTATACAGATTGCTAGCCGTGAAAGGCCTGAACTTAAAAAATAACAGATTCACAAAAATACTATACTGTATATGAGAAATTAGCAGACCTGTTGATAGAACAACAATTACTAGAGTAATTGTGTAATTTTTAGTCACTCATAGTATGGTTTATTCTGAACACAGAAAGGATTGTATTTCATATACTGTATGACCTTAGGTCTGAGTCATGCAGTAATAATAAAGCCTTGCTAAGCTTTATAGAGGTGTGCATCATATCCACCCACTTTAAAAACAGGGTTGTAATTCAAGCAGAAATAAGAAATCTGGCCAGACCTGCTCTTGAGTATTTATCAGCACGATTTTATTTACAAGAATTAGCTGGTGAAAGCTCTGCTGGCGTGAACAAGCACATTATTACCTACTAATATCACCATTCAAAGTGCATTCAAGCCACTACCTTAGAGGATGGATCTCAATCTTAACTCAAAACTATTCCAGTTTATGTCCAGATCATAGCTCACTATGTTATGGGAAGCCTTCTCAGTTGAGTTTAGGTAGGATATGTGATCCAATATCTTTACTAGCGCACTCAAGCACCCAGCCCAAAAAATGCTCTGAAGAGACTAAATGAAAAGTGTGAAGTCTGTCTGCAAATATTACGGTAAGTACCTTGGAATTTGGTTAAGTGAACAATGGGGATACTAACTATGTAGCAAAAATCAGAACAGAGATGGTCCTTCGGATGAAAAAATGTAATATGCAACAAAACTTCTAAATGGACTTTGAGAATGGTAATTGTACAATGCTGTGTATCCTTGGCTCTACTGCGTAGTACTGAATCAAGGAAATGAAAATAGAAAAAGTTGCCCCTTATCTCTAGTTTTGTTCACATAGGTAACAGAGGTGCTGACACAAGTAATCGGAAATGACTGTTTCTATTACTAGAGAGGACAATAAAATAAACTTGTTTGCAGATTATACATTACTAATAATTAAAAATTCAAAGGAAACATTGCAAAAAGTTAGATTATATTTAAATTTATTTGAAGAAATAACTGATTTAAAAGTGAATTGGGAGAAATCCTGATGTGTTCTATTAAATAATTCAGAAGCAGGTAAGAAGGAACTGAAAAAAGAATTTAAAGGAAGAATAGAGAGTGAAATTAAATACTTAGGAATCTATATTACATGGAATGTACGAGACATAATTAAATTAAATATGGATAAATTGAAGAAAGAAGTTAATGAACAGATAAGCCAATATCAAAAATGAAAACTGTCTTCATTTGGTAGAATTGTTGTTGTTGTTTAATCATTTAGTCGTGTCCGACTCTTTGTGACCCCATGGACCAGAGCACGCCAGGCCCTCCTGTCTTCCACTGCCTCCCGGAGTTCGGTCAAATTCATGTTGGTAGCTTCGATGACACTGTCCAACCATCTCGTCCTCTGTCGTCTTCTCTTGCCTTGACACTTTCCTAACATCAGGGTCTTTACCAGGGAGTCTTCTCTTCTCATGAGATGGCCAAAGCATCAGAGCCTCACCTTCAGGATCTGTCCTTCCAGTGAGCACTCAGGGTTGATTTCCCTTAGAATGGATAGGTATTTTTCCTAAACTTAATTTCGTATTCTGGATGTTGCCAATACAGATTAGAAAAATATATTTGAAGGACTGGCAGAGGTTAATAAATAATTATTGTAATGGAAACAAGTGAACAAGGTAATGGTATATTCCACAAAAAGGATGGCTTGGATTACCTAATATTAAATTATACTACTGTACATTGCAATTCAATTTAGACATATACCAGATATACTATACAATAGAAACATAATAAGGAAGGAACTGGAAATGATAGAATACCCTAATACAATGGAGAGCTTCTTTTTTAAAGAAAATTTTTAAAAGAGTTCAAGATAATAACTAGCTCTTTTCTGATACGTATGGCAGAGTGCTTGTAAAAGTATAGACATATATTGAATCCACCTATTTCACTATTATAATAACTAATGGGGGTCCAGAACTTTCCTAAAACTCTTAAAAATAAGCTTAAAGAATTATTAATATGGAAAGGGTTAAACACAATAAAGAGTTGGATGAAAAATATATAAAAATACTATATAGTATTTTTACTATAAGAGAGAATATCTTGGTTAAATACTATATACTCCAAATGGAAAGTTGGGCTACAGAGTGGATAAGAAAAGGAGAGATTAGAAAACTGACAAAATGTAAGGAGATTTTCGAAGAAAGATAAGATCAAGAAGTAAGTAAAAGAAAGGGAATAGTTAACGTAATTTATAAAATGTTAGTATATGTTGGATTTGATCAAGCAAGGATGAAAAAGCAGTGGCAGGAGGATTTTGCAGAAGGAGAAGATTGGAATAAGATATGGTTGCAAAGAATAATGAAGACTATGTCTATAAGGGTAAAAGAAAATAGCTATGAGGTAGGATGGAAATGATATTTAACTCCAGTAAAATTGAATATAATAAATAAAAATATACCACTTCAATGCTGGAGATGTAAAAAGGAAAAAGGGACCACTATACATATGTGGTGGACGAGTGAAATAATAATGGGCACAGGTCTTTAAGGAAATTAGAAAAATTATTGGATATGATATTCAGATGTTGCCAATTATTGCCCTCCTGAACATAATTAAGAATGATCTTTTGAAAAAAGATCAGAAAGAGTGAGTTTATAATGGTTACAGTAGCAAGATTAATATTTGCAAAGAATTGGAAAAGTGATAAATCAATCTTGAAGATTGGTATAAAGAAATGTGGGGTTTAGCAATTAATAATAATTTACCATGTGGAATGAAAATAAGAAGGGCAATGGTAAAGTCTAATGATTTCAAAGACATATAGAATTTATACTTGGAATATGTCTTTTTGAAGGGGAAAGGCTATATGCCAGCAGAAGAATCAATGTATTTTTGGTGAGTAAAGGGGTTAAAAGTGGTACAAATTGATATTATTGGTTACGTAATCCCAAGGGTGAAGGTGGCACGGGTGGGAAATGTTTATTGTGTGTTGTGTGTAGTTATTATTGAGTTTGTATTTTAGTCTTGTTTAGGAACATGGTGGCGCTGTGGGTTAAACCGCAGAAGCCTCTGTGGTGCAAGGTCAGAAGACCAGCAGTTGTAAGATTGAATCCATGCAAGGGAGTGAGCTCCTGTTGCTTGTCCCAGCTCCTGCCAACCTAGCAGTTCAAAAGCATGCACATGCAAGTAGATAAATAGGTACCACCATGGTGGGAAGGTAACACCGTTCCATGTCTAGTCGCGCTGGCCAGGTGACCATGGACACTGTTTATGGACAAATGCTGGCTCTATGGCTTGGCAACGGGGATGAGCACTGCCCTCTAGAGTTGGACACGACTGGACTAAACGTCAAGGGGAACCTTTACCTTCACTATTTTAGTCTTATTTCTGTTATTTGTAATTTTCTTTTCTTATCAATAAAATAAAAAAAATTAAAAAAGGAAATGAACATAGGCAGCAGTAAAAATGATAGGAGCCTTTGGCACATGGATTTTTCATGGGATGCTCAGAATTTCTTTGATGGAGAAGATAACAAGTTTCAGGCACAGAGATGAGAAAAGGCACAAGACATGGTGGCTTAATAAAATTAGGGTTAGAAGGAAGAGACGAGCAGAGGAAAATAATAGAGAAAAAAGAATAAGGAGAAGTAAGATCTTGAACTGAAGTTTAAACTATAAATGCTATAAAAGCAAGAGAAAGCTACCAAAGAGACACACACAATGGCTGAAGAATGATGAGAACTGAAAATGCAGATAAGTGGTTTAAAAAGAAAAGTGGGAAGAACAGTGAATAAAATGCAAGATAGACTGGAGCCTGGATAGTATTTTAGTAGGAGGTACAGACAATTTAAAAAAAAAATACTCAGTGGAATTCAGTTTAAGCAAAAAAAAAAAGCCAAAGGACCAAACACTTTCAGTTTTTTTCTACCCTGCTCTTCTTCCTGCACAGCTAATAACTGTTGACCAACTCTAGTAAATACCTTTAGAAGAATTTTCAAAATCCTGTCAGGCTACTTTATCAGTTGTAAAGTAGTAACTATATCCTGCTTAGTTCTTTGCTATGCAGCACAATGAGTGCGTAATTCACATGACTGCTTACCAACACAAACAATGGAACTCCTATCATTATACAACTCTCTGTTTGGCTCTTCAGAAGCCACACTGATTGGCTGGTACTGCCTGGGGTGGATACTTTTTTCAGATGGCAAATTATAATAATTGAAGTTCAACAGTTAAATCTCAGGAAATTCAGATATATTTAGGAACTTCCTAACCTCCCTCTTCCATATGCTTAAAGTACCAGTAAGAAACAGGAGTTGTCTCATCTTCTGATTATAGAAAACCTAGGTTTAACTTCTGTACCCATGTAATTATGCAGACCATTGTGGGATAAAGGACTGTTGCTTTTTATCCAGATTTTATTTGCGTCAGCATGGAATAAAAAAATACAATTTTACAAGCAGAAATCTCTGCCAACATCCTGGGTACACTTACTTGGGAGTACGTTTTATTGGGCATAGTGGATCTTTCTTTTGAATTGTACTTATTTATTTAATTTTCTGTTTCTTACCTTATATCAAATATCTAATTTCTAAAAAAATGTTTTCCTATTTTACCACGTTTATGTGCGTGTATGTTAAAATCTCCTGTCCAATAATTATGCATCATCAAGTGGATTATAATTTACAGCATAAATCCTAGAGTTTTCTATACCTCAAGTCCAGAGAAATGGTTTACTAGTTCCTCATTTTTGTAATAACCTGGGACCATGCAACTCGCCCACAGACAACACTCACAGCAGGACACTTTATTCCATCACCCATACATGTCCCATGACACCTTGTCTGGTTTCTCTTCCAGAACACCCTGAGGGGATACGAACCCCTGCCTACCAAGTCATACCAGCTTGGACATGTGTTTATCTGTAATTAAACAATACATTCAGTTCATTCCTTGGCAACTATACCTTTTATACAAGAAATGGAGGCATCCTTAAATACACAGAATGAAATGTATTAATTAAGTGTAATGATCCCGTTTCCCTAAAGAGACAAAGATTGTGGTCAGTGAGTCCCTCTGAGTGCAAAACTACCACCTTTATTTCCCGAGGTAGGTCCTTTAGGCCTCAGAAGTGAGTAGTAAGCCCCATAGACAAGCCTGAACCTTAAAAGTAGCCTTGATTGCTTCCAAAGCAATAAAACATAGGCTATGTGTTTCCTTATACAGTAATACATACCAGCCTTGTAAAATAGGACAGTAGGATCCTTATTTGCAGTAGCCACTATTAACCTTCTTTCATCCACATTGGATTAAGTTATAGTCATGCTGTATCAAGACACTAGTCCTCTGTTGAAGTTTTATATTTGTTTTATTAAGAAAATAAAGTAGATCCATTAGATTACAGTTGTAGCTTTAAAGTTTAAGCATTGAGCATATCCATCTGTTACAATGTTTAAATAAATTTACAATTTCTAATTAAAATAAAAACAGCTAGGTAATCATCTTTGCTCTATGTTCCTACATGTTGGCATCTAGAAGCTGGGCTATTCCCCCCTTCTTCTTTCTAAAGAAAAACAAGCCTCTGTGTCTCACATTCCACAGCATTCACCGAACCTTTTTTCACATACACAAACCCTCTTATTCTACATATCTTTAGGACCTCCTTCCTAATTACTCTTTCAAGCTGTCAACCCATGAAGTCCAAGCAGGTTTGATTCAGAACACTCCAATCACTATCCAAGATTCTCATGATTCAGGCTCCAGGTGTCTTATCTTCTCCAAGTTAGTGATTTTTGTTGCGTCTCTTCTCTCTGGACTGTTTGACATTGTGACTTAGACAAACAACTCTGCATAACAAGTTAATGAAAAAAATCTATTTTTAAATCCATCTTGTTGTTTAATTGTTAAGTTGTATCTGACTCTTCGTGACCCCATGGACCAGAGCATGCCAGGCCCTCCTGTCTTCCACTGCCTCAGGGCAGACACATTACACAGAACCTAATAGACTCCATTTTGGTACAACTACAATTCCCAGTTTCCTTCCATTTCCTTACAATAAGTACATACTGCATGCTAATCAGCTGTTGGGAAGACAGCTTGACCTTCAGTAATTCTGCCACCAATGCCATAGCTGAAGGTCTTCTCTGGCCATAAGGGAGGTGAAAATCTTCATGGTAGATAGAAGATGAAATTTGACAACGTCTAATTATGGGCAGATGAACAATGGCTAGACTCTTCTCTTTTGGCCTCAGGTTGTGATGAAAATGCTTGTGTATAACTGTTCCAGTTAAAACTGAAAATGTGGAATGCACAGGTTACTTGTTATTCCAAGTATGCAGCCCCCAGCCAAATCTTGGCATGTCATGTGGCCTGTGGCTCTCAAACTAATTTCAAAAGTTTTCTATGCAAGCAACAGTTTAGACGAGAGCTTGTAAAATTACTCTTAACAAAGGTTGCCCATCCTTGTGTTACTCAATGGCTAAAATCCTGTGGCTTGGTCTAATGAACCAGACTACACTAGGTCCAGCTGGACCATAAAGAAGGCTGACCGCCAAAGAATTGATGCTTTTGAATTGTGGTGCTGGAGGAGGCTCTTGAGAGTCCCCTGGACTGCAAGGAGAACAAATCTATCAATTCTAAAGGAAATCAACCCTGAGTGCTCACTGGAAGGACAGATCCTGAAGGTGAGGCTCCAATACAGTACTTTGGCCATCTCATGAGAAGAGAAGACTCCTTGGAAAAGACCTTGACGTTAGGAAAGTGTGAGGGCAAGAGGAGAAGGGGACGACAGAGAATGAGATGGTTGGATACTGTCATCGAAGCAACCAACATGAATTTGACCCAACTCCGGGAGGCAGTGGAAGATAGGAGGGCCTGGCGTGCTCTGGTCCATGGGGTCACGAAGAGTCGGACACGACTAAACGACTAAACAAACAAAACACTAAGTCCATTGAATCAAATGGAATTTGGTGAGTCAACTCTTGCATAAATTTAATTGATTCAAGTAGGCCTCCCTTAACTGTGACTTGTTTTAGCACAGTAAGTCACAGTAAGAGTAGGCTCATTTAAATCAACGGAATTTATGAAGTTCACATACCAAATCCCCACTGATTCAGAGGGCCTATTTTAGTGTGAATTACTGTGCTAAGCAACAGGATTTTAGCCAATGAATACTAATATTAGTCTGATAAAAGCTAATTTGTATGTTTGCTTTACATAATCATACCATGCTCCAGGATCCCTGTCTCTGTACTACCTTGCTCTGATTTCCAGAGTTTATTCAGCTGTCTGTACAAAGAAAAATAGTTGCCTTCTGCAAACTGTCTATGTCCTGTAGTCATTCCGTGAACTGGTATTTGACAGTACCATGTACAGTTTAAGTATACAATGCTATTAATCTGCCTGACATGGTTTAAGCATTATAATGTACACAAATAGTTGTGAACCCTCCTGCATATATTCTAGCCCAAGTTAGGGACTTTAAAATCCTATTGATTTAAACTTCAAAACTTGACATGACACTTGGATGAACCACATACAATTATGCATTAAATTATTGAAATATTAACGTTTGGCCAAAGCCTGGTCTTGATTTTTTTTTCTTTTTTTTGGTCAGACATTCTTTTCAGTTGGCTTGTACTGAGTAAACTTATCCCACGCAGTTGCAATTTTAATGCAAAAGCATAATTAGTTGGGGCAATGGTTTTCAACTGGCAATACAGTACTGGAGCGAAGATGACGTTTGAGGCTAATACTTTGAGAGCTGATGGCCTACAGAGAAACGAGGTCGCCTCGGAAACAACCCACCATTTCCAGGATACTACAAGAACCAGCAGCCTGGTCTACAGGGAAAAATAAGTGTTTTGGGAATGATGAACGGCCTTCTGCAGTAAAACAGATTCTCAAAGGAGCATGGGTAGGACTTGTTTACACGGAGAAACGGGGATCACGTTACATCTGTAGTCCTGTTTGCTCGGGTGTAAATCCCACGTGGACCAAAGAAATTTACGGCCAAGCAAGCGAACAAAAAAGGGATGATATGATGTCCCCCAGGCGCATATTTGAAATTCGTTCCCGCTTCCTCGCAACGGGTCCCAAACTCAGCGAGGGACCAATCCAGAGCGGGGCGCTTGCTGGTTTCAAATACAAGCGGCTCCCTCCTCTCCCGGAGCCTTCTTTCCGCTGCCCTCTCTCCAAACTGTGGTTCCTTTAACTCCTTCTGGAGCCGAAGAAGGGAGCCTCCGCGGCGCGCCGACCTTCCCCGCCCGCCCTCGCCTGCAGCGCTTTTGAGGATTACTGGCTGCACAAAGCCGGCTGCCTGCTCCGGCCCAGGGAGGGATTTACCTGCTGCTGGCGAGCAAGCGCTGCCGCCGCCGCCGCCTCCTCGCCCCAAAGGCGTCGCGGCGTCGCCATCGAGAGGATTGCGCGGCGGCTGAGGCAACGCCGGGGACCCCGCTCGGCGCGCCCCCCCCTGCCCTTTCGCGCCGGGGAGAAAACTTTTCGGCTCTTCAGGGCGGCTCTTCGGAGCTCAACTCGCCGGCGCGGGGAGCCGTGACGGCGACACCGAAGGCGCCTCTCGGCGGGTCCGGGGAAGGGGGGCGCCCTTCAGGCTGCCAGGTATTCGCATGCTTTTTATTTTTATTTTTCAATGGTTAACCTGGTAAGCGGAGGCTTACGCCCACGTGTTTCCACGGGAGGGAATTTTCCTCACCCCGGACGGCTTCGTTGGGTAACTGGCGGGGTGGGGGGCGGCGTGTAGGACTTGGAGCCCGCCTTGCCAGCGACCTCCACAGGGGTGGCGTTGTTCTTATTCTGACCTCGGCTCCCTCTTCTGGGGCCTAGGCGGAGAGCCCGGGCGCGTCGCTTGTTCCTTTCTCGTCAGAGGTGATGGATTTGAGCTCGAGTTTTCAGACGGGCTAGTCAGAAGAGAAGGGCGCGTTTAATGGCAACGCTTTTGAGAGCTTTCCAAATATCAAAACCTCAACCCCCCCACGCTCTCTCCCCCCCTTCCAGGAGGCTTTGGAAAGGCTCGTGCGCCCCGCTGAGCCCCTCCTCCACCTGAAGTCTCTAGGATGTATGTGTGTGTTTTTCCCTCTCTCCACGTGCCTGAAAGTATTTCGTGCCACAGCACCACACTTGTTGCTCAAGGGAGTCTTGCATCAGAGTCGTCGCTCTCATTATCCACTCCCCTCGCGCTCTGCGTTAATTGTTGCAGGAGTTCCTGGGTTTGCAGAGGCGTGAGTGCAACGCGTTGTAATTTGCAAACGCCAGGGGAAGAAGGGTTGGGTATTCGTCTGAATCTTGAGTAAGCGCATGAGCGAGACATGAGTCAATGCACAGCCTTCCTTGGCTTCCCCCCCTCTTTCTCTTTCTGCGTCGAGATGGCCGTCAAACTCTGCCCAAACAAATCCGGCGGCCTCCTTGTCAAGGTAACCAACTTAATCCGCTCCTGCTTGGGGACGCAGGATGCTGGCGCGGTGGGAGGGGCGAGCGAGGAAGCGGCGTGTTGCTGCTAACTTGTTTATTTACAGGGCTGGTGATAATTGTTCTGTTTCCCAATCGATTGGATCGACCTTCCCGTTGCCTCCAGAAAAGGGTTAGGGTTAGGCTGTTACCACTCTACCCCTAGGAAGTTAGATGGCCTGCACTAATGGTAACTGGCAAGCTGACAATATTATATAGGTCACTGGGAAATAATTCCAGCTTAATCGCCTTTACAGTATCTTTTTGGCTAAAGGGGAAAAAGAATTTCCTCTTACCATGCATATGCTTGCCTTTAATCAGAACAATGCTCTTTGGGAATAAAGTTTACAATAGTTTTTATTTTTATGTGTTATGTTTGTACAGTATATCTACTCTAAAAATAGTACATTGGTTATAATAGCTGCTCCTGAAATGTGATATCTTATGCATATTTTCTAAATGAGTTGCTAGCAAGGACTTGCCCCCTTTACATAACAGTTCTCTTGACTTGGGATTAATATGAACTCCAGCTAAATCACCTGTTGGACATATTTTAATTTTACTATTTTATCAATAGTGTTTGCTTGTTAAAATGCATTTTGAGAATCTACTACATTACTTCAATAGTGTCATGAAGTATTTCCTTTAGGGTTGTACAGTGAGGCCAAAATTGGTCATGAAAATGGTAGTCATGTTTAAAAAAGGGGAGTGAAAAGCTTAAATGCACACTGGGGAGTTGTTAAAGAGTCCTAGAGTTTCTTTAAGCGCAACACTGGCATACTGGTAGTTTCAATGAATTGAGGGCAAATAAGGAGTAGAATAACAAGAGAGGAAACAACTCTGTAAGCCAGTAGGTGCTCTACCCCTCCCTCATCTGTGCCTGGGAGACCTGAGCTACCCAGATCTTAGTTCATAACAGCATGCATCCTTAGTTTTTTTGCTCAAGTCCTGACTATAAAGATATTGCTCTGAAACATTTTTCAGAAGTCCTACACTATAACATAAACTTGTGCTACTGTATAAAATCAGTGTCCCATGAATCAGGTGGATGGATAGTTCACAGACTGGGAGTGCCCTTGAGTGAGGAGTTGGATTCCCCAATGTGTCTCCTGGGAGAAGTACAGCCTTGGACAAGCTGCACAATCCTAGGATGCCTTCAAAAGAAGGGAATAGTAAACCACAAGTACTTTATAGGCAGAAAACCCTGGAAAGAGTTGCCGTAAATCAGAACTGACTTGATGACATAGAAATATTGAATATCAGCACCATAGGTGCCAGCAGAAAGTGAACCATCCCCCCCCCAAAAAAACTACCAGTCCACTTATCACTCTCTATGTGACACGTGCAGCCGTTGTCAGTCGCATAGCACGAATTGCAGAAGTAGCCTGGCTGGCGCTTCCCCTCCTCTCCACACAGATGACCACTCAACAGCTGAGTGGGGAGATTCCTCATCCCACCTCCTCGCTGGAGTGGTTGGCCATGTGGAGAGGTGAGGAAGAACCAGCCAGGCTACTTCTGCGATTGGTGTTATGCAACTGATGATGGCTGTGTGCCCTGCATGGAGAGCAGTAAGTGGACCAGCAGTTTCAAATCCCCATTGAGCCATGGAAACTGACTGGGGGAGTGGAACTGGTAAAACTGCTCCTTAAATATCTCACTTGCCTTGAAAGCCCTGTTAGGATCACTCTAATTTGTTTCTGACTTGATGGCATAGACACACAAACGTGTTAGGTATGATGGACAGGGTTCACATGTTTAGCCTACAGTCCTTTGCATATTTTTTTGGGAGAGATGTTCGCTAATCACAGCGAGTCTTATGCATAGACACATGTATGATGCTACTTGTGGCTCAAGCTTGAAAAAATAGTTTACATTTTTTAAGTAATTTATTGATTTGATTATGATTGCTTCCACTTGCATGTTTCTAAAATTACAGTTTTTTAAAAAAATCCTTGATTAAAATAGGTTTACTTATTGCTTTTTTGAGCATAATTGAGATAAATATTAATTGATTTTAGTCTGGTCTAATAATCTGTAGTCCATAACCTAAAAAAGCCAATTAGTTGTGCCAAATGATTCAACAGGCACTTCATAAGTCATCTGTTTTTATTGCCCTATGGGACTAGAAAAATGGGGATTGTAAAGCACCCGGCAGGCTGCGCAAGTTGGCTGCTGAAATTTGTTTAGCTTGGTGGTTCTTAGGGTGAGCATGCTTCAGTGAAGGTAATCAGTACTGAGATGCACATAGAGAATTAATGTATTACTCATTGATATATGAGTGTTTTTCTGTTTTCTCCTAGATTATAGTTTGAACAACATTTTAATTTTTGTCCAGTTGAGGTCAATTTTTAGCATATTGTAATATGCTATAGGTAAAGGTAAAGGTTCCCCTTGACATTTTCCGTCCAGTCCTGTCTGACTTTAAGGGGCGGCGCTCCTCCCGCTTTTCAAGCCATAGAGCCAGCACTTGTCTGAAGACAGTTTCTGTTGTCACGTGGCCAGCGTGACTAGGTTGGCGAGGAGCTGGGACAAAGCAACGGGAGCTCACTCAGTTGCGTGGATTTGATCTTACGACTGCTGGTCTTCTGACCCTGCAGCACAGGCTTTTGCGGTTTAGCTCACAGTGCCACCACACGTGTGTGTGTGTGTGTGTGTGTGTGTGTGTGTCTGTCTGTCTGTCTATATGCTAAAAACAATAGCATGAACCTGTTTGCCACACTGATAAAATTATTATCTTTTGAAATTGTGTTTTTACTCTGCCATCTGGTTTTCACAATAATTATTTGTGATCTAAATCTTTTTTTAAAAAAGGTTTTGTTGGAAATTACTTTGGTGTTACCACAGACAATCTGGATTAGTTGCTGATACACAGAATCTTGTGTCATTAATGGCTTCAGCTTTGTCTGGTGTTTGGCAATGTAGGCTAGCTGTTATATAATTTGTTACAAACACAAATTCTTAATGTGCGGTTTTTACTAGCTAGTTACTCATCTTGTTATATTTTAATAGATTTAGCTTCCGCATTGACACAGTTTGCTTATGTCTCCATTTTTTCCTGCCAATATTTGTAGTGCATTTTATGGTGCACACTATAGGTATGTCATTCACTGGAATACTTTCTTTTGATTCTGTATTTTTTTCATAGTCTAGTGACTTTGTTGTGTTTCCTGCTAATTTTGATAAATTCCTCTTGAAACTTGCATCCAGTTTCTGAATTTGTTAGTTGGAGAAATATGTCAGCACACCAAGAGCTGCTTCTTTATTCCACTTTTCTTGTGAGTGATAGTGATATTAAACTTAACGCCTTCTATGTAATTTCACATTTATTTTGTAATGCTTAAATATGGCTGTGCATCAGACTGGGCATATGGTAATACAGTCCAGTGATGGCTACAGTGAAAAGAGAGAAGATACCTTAATATAAGCAGACTTGTAAGTATTTGATTCAAAGAGGATCGCTCTGGCTTTTCTGTTTAATTCACCAACATATTTGCCATGCACCAGCTTTATTCACCATATAGCAGTTTGGCCCTTTGTCAAATCAAAGATCTAAAAACCAAACCGCAAATTCAGTTTCAATTTATAATTGTAGCAGGAAGCAGGAGGATTCCTGCATACCAGCTGCCCACCACAATGCGAAGATTTCTGCTTCGAAATCCTCAAAATAATGTCTGTTAGGTATGCACAGTGTTGAGGGTGCAGGACAGGCCTTAAAATGTGCGATTTGTAATGGCACCATACTACCTCTTTTGTAAGTCACATACCCAGCAGGTATATAGCTATAGTTAGTACTTAATTGATAGCAAATCAGAACCATTTGTGAACACATATACAGTGTGATCAGCATTGCTTGTTAAATTTTAACCTGTCAGGTGTCATCCAGTTTATCTCGGAGTGTAACTGGGTAAGTTGAGAAGGTCAGTGTTACTGAGAGAACCCATTTATTGTAGCATAATTCTGCTTTCCACTAGTTCAGGGGTGGGCAGTTAATTTCTATAGGGGGGCCACATGAATAATCTGAACTGTGTTCGGGGACCGAACCAACTTTACTTAAAAATAAAATGAAACAGTGATGTTATGATTGTTTTTATTTTAAACTTGTTAATCTTCACAAATACTAAAGAGTTTTTTTGCGGTATGTTAAAGCTACGCGACTGATCAACTTTAGACAAAAAGCTACTGTATAAATGGTTTCGATGTTCAAAACTGTCCGCGTGCTGGACAGGAGCGGCTCGCAGGCTATATGTGGTCCTCGGGCCGCACTTTGCCCAGGTCTGCACTAGTTCTTCCTCGGCATGGGATATTTTGGACTTTTTTTAAACTAAAGCTCCCAGAATTAGAGGCATCCACACACAATCAGAATTCTGGTAACTGTAGCAAAAATTCTCAAGTCCTCAAATGAGTTTCAACAGGCACTTGTGGCTTGACAAGTCCCTCTCAGCAGTGATGACCATTAGCTTGAGGAGGAAGAAAGTGAATGGGGCTGGCTGTGTTCATGGGAGCTGTAAGGGATTAGAGTGACTTTCAAAAAATACCACCAGTCCCCCAGTCCCTTGTTCTGTTAGTGAGGTGGGGGAGGTGAGTATGGGAACAGTCTGCAAACAGTAATACCTATTGGTTTATTTTCAGTCATGGGTGTGGACCTAAATTGAGTGTATGGTTTCACCTAATAATGTTCAACTTGATGCTTAAGCTGCTGTTAGGTTTTATCTATGTTCTTCAGTAACGGTGACTGTCAGTATTCAGTTGATAACATTCATTATAATTCTTTAACAATTGCCAATTTGCTCTTTTAGTAGCTACCTTTTAGATGATTTTATAGTGTAGTAGATTAAAGTTATGATCATTGTAATATCTGAGCCCTGTTTCATTTCTCTCCTTCAATTTTTGTTGTTATCTTACTCTGTCATTTATTGAATGTAATGTATGTTGAACTGATACTTCTATCTTCAGAGTAAACAAACTACAGTTCTGGTATTACATGATGACAAGTTCTATCCTCCCTCAGCCCCTTTGTTTCTGATCTACTTATCTTTTGGCTAAGAATTTATCAACATCTATTGCATCAACTGATGCTGCTGAGATTGTGAAATACAAGATTACTTTATCAGATTAAAATGAAGGAAGGAAACTCACATCAGATCACAACACTTATTAATGAGCCTTCTCTCTCTTCACTAGATAATTGTAGACCAAGGGATGCATGTATATAGAAAGTATTTTTATAAATGTTATCTGCCACACCCGTGGGAAACTTTTTTTTTAACTTGTCATAAGCAACACAAGCCTTGATTTGGTCACATCTGCATAAATACTCTAGTTTCTGCAAATCTTCACTCCAGTTGTCAGCTGTTTGAAATAGGCAGTTGAGCCATGTATACAAAATGAAAGATGTTTCAATTAGTTTGGATAGTTGAGAAGTTGTAAAACCTTACCCTAGAAACATTTTCTACTGAAATTACAAAATTATACTCCTAAGAGGGGAAAAACCCTTTGATTTAAAGCAAAAAAGAATGGTTTAAGTATATGCCCCAAGCAAAAAATAAATTCAGGCTACAGGTCAACAGCCCTTCTCACTAAAACAGATTTTTAAAAATAGGTATCGTTTACCCCAGCTAAACTTTCACACCATAATTGGTTCTGAACTTAGTCTCTGTAGGTGAAATACATAAAGGAGAGGCTTCAGGCTTTCAGAAGGTGATAGTATTGGTAGAACTCCAGCATCTGTGAATAATAGCTATTAGAAAAAATAAAAATAACAAAATTCAGAATCCACCATTCCTTTCAGTGGGGGGCAGTAATACGGAAACCGCTTTTCCAACTATAACTATTTGGTAGGTACAGGTATTGTATAGATTACTTTAAAAAGATTGTATCCTTTGATGAAAGTACTTTACATCTATGAAATGCCTCTGCAGACTTATATATGGTAGACCTTCTTTTGCATTTTGGGGGCTGTCTTTATGACTGTTGTTGCTGGTCTGGTAAATCAGATTTCCCCACACCCCATTTTGTCTTTAAAGCATCATGCTGCAATTATGTTTAGTCATTGTAGTCAACTGTCTGCTATAATATTCACACACTGGTCACATTGGTATGCAACACTAAGCTGAAGATCCTGATTTATTGTTTCCATGTGGTGTCATGGTGGCTGTTGCTAGATTACTCTTTCTTAACCTTATAGAAGCAGAAACGACTGAACTCACCAGAAACCAACTAGGAAGCAAACAAATTTACCTTTATGTCTCAAATGGGAGTCTTGGTTAATTTTCACCTTAAAAGCCAGAATCTAAAGCCAAGTATAGTTTCAAATTTCTGTCTTGTTTGGGAATGACAAACCAGGAATCCTTTGCAGATTTAATGCTAAGGGATTTGCTTTCTGTTTAGCATCTGGTTCCTTTAGCTGTTCCTGCTGATGGAAGGAGCCATATGGAAGTGGGCAACATGCATCAGCATCCTGATAGAAATAATAACCTGGAATTATCCAGGACTGTTACTAATCTTACTGTGCATCTAGCCACTGTTTTTCTTTATAGCCTTCACACGTTCTCCATATTTAATGATTGCTGGATAATAGTTAATGAATAATTTTTTCTTGGAACACAAGTGTGTGTGTATAGATCTCTCTCTCTCTCTCTCTCTTTCTGTGTATGTGTGTGTGTGTGAAAAAGAGAGAAAGCATATAACAGAAATGTGAGAAGGAAATTGGTACATACTTTCATATGTGGTGGGAATGTGAAAAAGTACAAAGATTTTGGAAACTAATCTTTAAAGAATTAAATGACATAGGTAATAAAGATATAGTATTTAATCCTGAGATTGCTTTGTTATCAATATTTGAGAATGTGGAGTATGATGACTAAAGAATTGATTACCAATTTATTAACAGCAGCTAGACTAATAATAGCTAGGTAATGGAACTCAAAATCTGAATTTTGAATGGACAAATAGTATAATGAAATATGGAATATAGCTATAAGTGATAAGTTAACTTGTAATTTAAAGGTCAAGAAAGGAGAGTTGAAAAAGAACAATTTTTATGATACATGGGGTAGATTTTTGGAATATGTGTTAACAAGAGGAAAAGTGAAAGCTCCAGATCAAGAATCAATGCAGTTCTGGGGAAGAGGACAATAAAAGAAGAAGAATAGATGGAGGAAAAAGAAAATTATTGCAAGAGGTCCCGTCTATGGTGGTGAGAAACACAGTTAATTTGTATTTTGGTTTATATATTTTATGTTTATGTTATAGTTTAAAAAAGAATAAATAGTTCAAAGTAAGACAACTAAAAAAGGCAAAAAAAAGAAAAGAAAGCATATAGCTGAGATGATGTCTTATACATATTTCTAACTGCAAACGGAACCATTTCCTGTGACCTTTAGAAAAAATCACGAGTGTTGCAATCATTTTTTAAAGTTACACACTCTAATGTTATGTTCCAGGAAAGGAAAATAGATGGCTGATGAAAGGTCATATTTGTATACTACAGCTACATCTTAAATCTATTTTTAAAAAATGATTTATATCTCATCTTTCTGTCAATAACAGGCTTCTTGGCAGTTTTAAATTAAATTGAATAAAAGCATACAATAAAGAAATCCACAATCTATACCATGCCTATATTCCTATACGACTACTTATTTTAAAAAATCTTAGGCAGTTAACAAAATTAAAACATACTTAAAACAACCAAATCCAGAAATACAAACATCCTTAACCATAAAACATTCAGTGTTAATACTTCTACAAAGAAACACATTCTGCATAACTTTCAGAACTACATAACTGTCAGTGTCTCTTAAATACAGTGGTGCCTCGCACAGCGTCCCGGATTAACCCTCGCTGTGTGAAACATCGCTGAGCGGTAAAAAAAAAGCCAAACTTAGTTTAATGCGTTCCAATCGGCTGATTTACTCACCGTTCAGCGAAGTTTTTCAATGGCCGGCAGCCATTTTCGCGCCCTCCCCTCGCTTAACAAGGGCGCGAAAAAGTTGCGCGCGGCCATTTTGGCTGTTCCGGTGGCCATTTTGTTGCCGCGGAACAGCTGATCGGCGGGTCGCAAAGCGAAGGTCGGTAAGCGAACCGCTTACTGACCTTCGCTCTGCAATTTTCGCCCATTGGGGCCATCGCTCTGTGATCGCATTAGCGATCGAAAAGCGTCACCGTAGAGCGAATTCATTGCTCTATGGTGCGCTCGTTCTGCGAGGCACCACTGTAATGAAGGAGAAGGCAGTGGAAGCTAGTATCCATTATGGTAGTTGGGGCAGAAGGCACAGAACATGGGGGGGGGAACCGGGGTGATATCCAGAGCTGGGGGAAAATATAGGTACACATACACACCCTGCTGCTTTGTTTTGCCTCATTGATCAGTCATCTTCAGAAGACAAATAGGATGTCTTCCAGCTCAGAGGGGCAGTAAGCAGGACAAATTCAGTAGTCGGGCTGAGAGCACCTTCGGAATAGGCTTGTGGGGAGGACAGACCAGCTCTGTCTGTGAGGCATTAAACAGTGAATAGAGATTGACAGATGGGAAGCCAATTTGTTGAGAAGAAAGGCTCAGGCTCAGAAAGTTCAAGCAAAAGCAGTGGTGACGTCTCAGCATCAAGGAGAGGCATTTGGAGAACCATATATTCTGTGAGTTATGTCAGTTTGCTTGTGGTTTCTCTCTGCCTTGCCTGAGCTCCTTGAAATGCTTTACAAGATAGACCATCTCCTGCTTTTCCCTGCCTCTTATGATTTAAGGTGACAGATTAGTTCCACTGGACTTTCTGGTTTGAGGCACAGACACTTATGACTGCTCTTTGAGAACTGAGCTGGTTTTGACTAGCTGCCCATGAACATGACATGATGTGACATCAAATATACAAAGGCAAGCAAGCATTCACAAATAATGCACTACAGGAGGAGAGAGCTAGTGGGGCCCTGACTTTCCAGCTATGGATAAGAAGGCAGCAGGAATGAGAAGGGGAGGGAGTAGTTGAGGTGGATCAGTGACTCATTTGCCCTAATAGATGAGCCTCTTGTGGAAGAGGGCATTTTAGAGGGTAGCTACACCCACAGAGAAGGCCCTTTTCTGTGTTTCTGCCAGGTGGCACTCCATGTTGCAGTATAATCGATAATGTTTCTTCTGACTATCTTAATGTTAAATTTTCTAATGATTTTGTACAGAGGGACTTAATTTTACAAAGAACCTTCTGCCTGGGTTGTTCAAGACCTTGTATGTTAATTATAAATCTTAGAAGTAGCTCAGTAGTTAATAGGTAGCCATTTCAGTTCTTTCAACACCAAGCATCGTATGTGCACAGCCTGTCAGACCACTTAGCTGACGGTCACATTCTATACAGTTGCAGGTTCTGTTGCATTCTCTACTTGCAAGTTTGGCCTTGTAGAACTCAGATGCAAAAATATGATGCCCTTGATCACTGGATAATGTTTCTGTGGTTTAGTGGATGGTTTGCTTATTTAGTGTAGCGCACTGGTTCTTAACCTTTGTTACTCAGGTGTTTTTGGACTGCAACTCCCAGAAGCCTTCACCATCAGCTCTGCTGGCTGGGGTTTCTGGGAGTTGCAGTTCAAAAACATCTGAGTAACAAAGGTTAAGAACCACTGGTGTAGCGTATGGGGCTGGTCAGGTTCATAGCTTAGTTCTTTTGGTAGCAATTGTGGGCCAGGGAGAGGAGATTTTAAGGACAGGGAATTGCTTGTTTTGTAATTTTTTATTTCTTGTCCTGGCTTAGACAGTTGCCTAAAGAAAGGGATTGTACTTTTTACAATATCATCCCTTAGAAAGGTTCTTCATTTCAGAAGCTAATTTTAGAGTGTGCTGTATGTAATGAGTATTGTTACTGAACATACTCTTCTCTCTGCCCTGCTCAGGTGGAACTGAGGTAGAACAGAAATTAACTGTTTGGCTTTTGGGGGAATAGCTGGCAAAGGAGGAAATAGTCTGAAGCCTGATTTTCCCACCCAGTAGATGAGAATATGCTCCCGTGGTGAAGATGTATCACTTTGTGCAAATCCTACTTGCAGTCTAATTAAATGATGCCTCATAGAAAAAAAAATGTCCACAGAAGATCAGGATGTGGAGGATGAAAATAGGCCAGAAATGTTCTTTCCAGCACATGATTTTTTTGTTCTCTCTGTCTCTTGTTTGTTCTGGGGTATTGAGATGTAGACCACCTGCGGTCTTGAAATGTTACAGCCTTGACACAAGAGTTTTCAGTACTTTGTGAGAACTAGGCCAGAGGTTTTACTTTCTACCTGGCAAAGAAGGTAACGTGAGGGAAGCTCATTCTGTTTGCTTTTTAAGGAGCAGATCAGTAGTTGTGTGCAAGCTCAGAGGATCTGGGTGCCTGGCTGTTTTGAGTAGCAGAAGATGGCATTACCTTCCTCCCTTTTCCATATTACACTTAGGAAATAGAAGGCATTTCCCCTTTATGCACATATATGTTTGCTTACTTTATATCAGAGCTTGGAATGTTACTTTTTAAAAAGAACTTAGTGTATTGCTTGTTGTATTTGGGGAGCTGCTGTTGTTATAGTTTCTTTGACTGTACATTTTTTATTTTAATTTTTTGCTACAAGCTGCTAAAACGTGTTGTTGGCTAGAAGCAAGAAGAATACAGATAAATATTCTCTGATGGGCAATTCTGATATTGCACTTTGTAAATACTGTATTTACAAAAGCCAAAGCCAAAGACTGCTGCTTTTGCCACTTGGGGTTGATAATGGTATAAGCTCTGAAAACATTCAGCCAAAATTACTCTGAAAATGCTGTAAAACACCTTTAAAAGTAACTTTTGCAAATAACTAGAAAATGCAAGTCAGTACACTTCAAAAGGAACTTTGTCCAATACTTCAGCTTTGTAATAAATGATTGCATTACTTGTTACTCAGTAAGTAACTAGATGGGTTCATCACATTTGCTTGTAATTAGAGCTCTTATTAAATATAGTTTTCAAGAGTTAATGATATCTGATGAAACAAAGCAGCAGTTTAGTTTGTTCAGATCACTTTAGATTAGTTTAAGGATTTGTTTTGCCAAGATTAATAGGACTTCTTAGTTTTTGGAAAAAAATCAGTGAATATGGATTAATAATTTGCTGTTTTTTTTAAAAAAAGCCATTGCCAGTAATTAACTAATTACTAATTTAACTAATTGTTAAATGAGATTTTTTAAAGTTCCAAGGAATATTACTAGTGATGATTTTTCCCCTCTTTTACCTTTTACTTGAATTGTGATCCTATAGGTGTTTAGTTGGAACCAGGTTCAAGATACTGTTTCTAATATATAAAACCCTAAATGGTTTAGGGTGAATGAATGAATGAATGAATGAATGAATGAATGAATGAATGAATGAGTGAATGTGTTTAAATAAATAAATACATTTGTTTATCTGGAAGCAAGTTCTACTGACTTTGAAGGGGCTACATCCAAAATAAATGTAGGCAGCATTGCAGTCTTATTTCTCTCAGTATTTCTAACTTTTCCATATACTGTATCTAGTCTTAGATGTTTTGCAAGAACCTATGTGCTTTTGCAGATAAAGTGTTGGACAAGGACTCAAGAGATCTCACTGTTTGGTAGCAATGGTAAAGCACTGCTGAATATGTCACATACCTCGTAAACCTTCTCAAGGTCACTATAAGTTAGAGGTGACTTGATGGCACACCACACCTGCAGAGTTCTTGTGCAGTGTTCATCCTTATTGATGTGGTGGCTTTCTTAGCAGAATTGTTCAGCCCTTTGTCTCTTCTATTGTATCTGTTTACTCATTACCCTGCAGTTTGCATCTCCAATATCTCCCTGTGCTTCTTTATTCCACATAATGTCTTCTCTTTTTCTTAGGATGTTAAATCTCTCATGATAAAGCCCAGAAGACTTGGCGTCATATCCTCCTTTACACCTATCTACCATGAAAGATGTTCAGCTGCTTCTCCTATGAATTGAAATAGCAGCAGAATGAAATGCGTGTAGAATGTTGTAGTCTCTGTTCACTTCTGCTCCCAACCACGATATTCTGTCTCTATATATAGGTACAGAGGTCAAATCTTTTCTTTTGTTATTTAGATTTATGTACAACACTTTTTGCACATGGACTTTAATCTTCATTACCAGATATTCTACGCATACTTCATGTCTGTGCAACTACATTTATGTAACCGCTTTTGCCCCTATTCATACATTAATCTTGGTTTAGACTATTATTTGCTTTAAGATGTTTAAGATCAGTCCATCTTCTTCTTTTTATCTTTCTTTTACATGTATAAACCACCATACAATGATGGTACTATATAATTATTAACAATGGTAGGAGATGTGATGCTTTAAAATATGGAATTGCAGTGGCACTGTGCAGTTTCTGGTTCATGTCCCCCATTTCTTACTGTGCAAGGAAGAATGAGCATTTAAGCATCACTGCTTAACATAAGTGTTTCTCAACAAACTGGCTTGCCACTAATGCTTGTCATTATCATGTTGCTTCTTCTTGTATGCCCAATTCATTCCTTTGTGGTTCCTGCAGCAGCTTATTGCATGCCCCTTCCAAACCAGTCTTGCTCTTCCTGTTCTTCTCTCCCCTCTTCCTTTTGTCTTACAACTTATTGTGCATTGTTTCAATTTCTGCCACTCCCATGTGGATGGGTTAATGGACTCCACAGGTGAAGCCAGGCCTAAACCCCTGCAGCCTCCACACCTATGTGTGTGCTACATAACCTGCTTACTGTCTTTATACTAATATTGCTGGGAGGGATGTGATGATTAATTATAACGTCATGCTCCCTTTCCATCAAGTTAACATGTAAAAATAGTATCAGAGAAGGTAGACAGTGGCTGAAATTCTGTTGCCCAGTTATGCAAGTGGTGCAAGTTTTGGAAGCAAATTGCCATTAAGTTGAAAAATCTCTGTAGATGTTACCAGTTGATCTAGGGAGATAATTTACCACAATTTACCTTGAAGAGTTGCACCATTTACATAACTGGACAAGAGGGAACAGTGGATGGACAGGTCAGTTGACCTGTTTGCTATTCATTTCTTTGATTTTTTTTACATCACTATTTCGCTTATGTTGGTGGGTGAGGTAAGGAGGGTCTTTGTCGAAGAACATAATTCCAACACACCTAACTCCACTTCTTTTATCCTTCATGCTGTCATATTGGCATTACGTTATGATGGCATAACATTCACCACATTGTATCATAACATAGGAGTTTTGCCAATGTAAATAGTTTTGTTACAGTCCTATCTTTGTTTAACTGGTGTGACTAGAGAGTAGAATTGCAGTGTTATCTACTGAACTATAATTTAATGAGAATGACAATACCTGAACATAAAAATAGCTTAAGCTGATTATGTTTAAGAGATAAAGTTAAGGATTGTTCATTTAATTGATATTAGTTGTGCATTTGACAGTCTTTCCTTGCCCACCTGAAATTTCTCAATGACTTTAGGAAATATAAAATGGACATTTATTTACCACTTGTATACCTGATGCCACTCAAGGGAAAAAAGAACATAGGAACAGTTAATTTCCTTCCTTATTAGGGATATAAGCATGATGTGTGTCTGGGGTGGGGGGATAAACTAATTCAGTTTCAGTTTTCACTTAAATCTCTTGTAATTAGTTCAGAGCTAATGGGAATACTGTACTTCCATGTGTGGTTCCTTGATCTAAAAAACAATCTCTTATTATGTGCTGCTACTGAGTGTTGATGATATTTGGTTACTAATAGCCTTAAGGGTAGGTTGTGCCTCAACAGACTCCTGTGTGTAATGCCAGAAGTATTTTTGTTGTTGTGTGTATTTAATTAGTGATGGACAACCGATGGTATTTGGTCTGTGTTCGACTCACGAGATCAGTATGTTTGGGACTTGTTCACAGTCAGATATGGAGTTATGCATACTCTGGTTGTTCTGGATTGAGGAAGATTGTTGATGATGATTTATACTATTTGTTCACATCCTTCTATCGGCCTTATAAATACAGAGACATTCGTGAAAACCACAATAAAAGTTCACATGATATATTTACAGAGACAACACACCTTAAGCACACTTCTATAATGTGAGCTTGAATGTTTTACTTGTCACAGCAGACTTTACCAAGATGCTCATGGAAATGATAGAAGACAAATTATGGGTAAGTCATAGAAATGACTTAAGGCAAATCCAAGGAAACTATTTCAGTTCTAGATCAGTGTCTCATATCAGTAATGGACTAGATGAGGATGAATAAACTGAAACTTAATCCAGACAAGACAGAGGTGCTCCTGGTCAGTTGAAAGGTATATCAAGGAATACAGCCTGTGCTGGATGGGGTTACATTCATTCTGAAAATACAGCTTGCATGTGTTCCTGGATTCGTCTCTGAGACTGGATAACCAGTTTCCTGTGGTGGCCAGCACTGCATTTGCACAATTAAAACTAGTGTGCCAGCTGTACCCATTCCTAGAAATGTCTGACCTGGCCACAGTGACACATACCTAGTTGTATCATGGTTGGATTACTGTTATGTGCTCTGTTATGTGCGAGGCTGCCTTTGAATAAGTGTTTGGAAACTTCAGTACAGTGGTGCCTCGCACAACGAGCGCCCCGTAGAGCGATGAATTCGTTCTACGGGGACGTTTTTTCGATCGCTAATGCGATCGCAGAGCGACGGCCCCAATGGGCGAAAATCTCAGAGCGAAGGTCAGTAAGCGGTTCGCTTACTGACCTTCACTTTGCGACTAGCCGATCAGCTGTTCGGCGGGTCCAAAATGGCCGCCGGAAGCCCCAAAATGGCCACGCGCAGCGTTTTCGCGCCCTTGTTAAGCGACGGGAGGGCGCGAAAATGGCTGCTGGCCATAGAGGAACATCGCTGTACGGTGAGTAAATCAGCCGATTGGAACGCATTAAACTAAGTTTAATGCATTCCAATGGCTTTTTTCTTTCCGTACAGCGATGTTTCACACAGCGAGGGTTAATCCGGAACGGATTAACCTCGCTGTGCGAGGCACCACTGTAGATCCAAAACATTGTAGCTAGATTGTTAACTGAGGGTGGTTGCAGGAATCATATAACATTTCCCCCCCTCCCCATTGCAGCAGCTCCACTGGCTGCCAGTCTATGTCCAGTCACACGCTTCAGAGTGTTGGTTTTAACCAACAAAGCCCCGAATGGCTTGGGCTCAAGAACCATATCTTCCTTTATGAGCCTGCGCAGGTGTTACGATAATCGGGGAGGCCTTTCTCTCAGTCTCACCACCCTCACAGGTATGTTTAGTAGGGACATGAATAAGGGCCTTCTCTGGCTCTGCTCACCAACTCTGGAACTCTCTCCCACAGGAGGCTGGCCTGACCCCATCTTTACTCTCCTTCCACAAGCATTTGAAGACCTTTCTCTTTAGCCAGGCTTTTCTGTAGTGACTGATTGTCTAGGAGACAATAAATGGGATGGTTAATATTTTGTTGCTTCTAAATCTGTTTTTTATTAATGTGTTTACCCAAAAATTTTAATGTAATGTTAAATTATTTTTAATTTTTTATTTACTATTTTTAGCCTTTAATATTTTGTTTTTAATGATGTAAACTGCCTTGATTCCTTTTTAAGGAGAAAGATGGGGTAAAAATACTGTATACTCACAGAGCTATGTGTTATTTATATATTTTTATATTTAAAATTTTTGCTAGTGGGGTAGCCCACTGAGTTAGGTATAGGTACAGTATCTGGTTGTGGAGCTAGAGATTGGAAATTTGATTCCGCACTGTGCTTCCAGGGAGAAGAGCTAGCCTGTGTGGTTTTGGGCAAGCTTCACAGTATCAGAATGCCCTCAGAAGAAGGGAATGATAAACTACTTCTGAGTATTTCTACTTAGAAAATCCTGAAAAGGGTTGCCATAAGTCAGAATTTACTTGACAGTATATAATTATGAGGGACATGGTGGCGCTGTGGGTTAAACCGCAGAAGCCTCTGTGCTGCAAGGTTAGAAGACCAGCAGTCGTAAGATTGAAACCATGCGACGGAGTGAGCACCCGTCACTTGTTCCAGCTCCTGCCAACCTAGCGGTTCGAAAGCATGTAAAAATGCAAGTAGATAAATAGGTACCACCTTGGTGGGAAGGTAACGACATTCCGTGTCTAGTCGCGCTGGCCACGTGACCACGGAAAATGTCTTTAGACAAATGCTGGCTCTACGGCTTGGAAATGGGGATCAGCACTGCCCCCTAGAGTCAGACACGACTGGACTAAATGCCAAGGGGAATCTTTACCTATATAAATATTAATTTAATTAGTGATTTTTTTCTTTAAAAAAAAACTTAGCATATTTAAAATCCTTCCATAGCAATAGTAGATACTGTACTCCTAATGTTTTAGATAATTTTGTATTTTATTATCATAGGCATGTTACAAAGCAATAATAAAAAACATCGATAGTTTGAAACTTTTGTTGGATTAGTAAAAATTAACCTTCCTTACATCTTTCAGTGGGTGAAATTGTTGACTTGTTTCTATGAAATGGGTACTATTGTAGCAAAAGATTCAAAAAGAATTAGTGCTGTGTTCTGACTTGTATTATTATGTAACAATGTTACATATATAAAGTATGTACTTACATAAAGCTGTGCATTAATCTAATATTAAAATGTAACTAGTTGATTAAAATAAGTCAAGGATTAAGCAGTTGATAAATGATTTGTAAATTTACACTAATTTGAATTATGTGGTTGCTTATTGATAGTTTACATCTTGCTGGATAGCTCACTGGTTTAGATATCTAGTTGTAGAGCCAGATGTTGGGAATTCAATTCCCCAATGTACCTCCTGGGAGAAGAGCCAGCTTTACTGAGCAAGCTGCAGAATCCCAAATTCCCACCAGAAAAAGGGAATAGTAAACCACTTCTATATATTCTGTACCTAGTAAACCCTGGAAAGGGTTGCCATAAGTATGATGGCATACATTTATTATTATTGACAGTTTATAAGCTAAGGCAGCTAAATAAAGTTTGAAAAACTATTAAAAAGCAGCAACAAAATGTAACACAGAAGAGTCTAATAAAGAATCTTAAAACAACCAGAAATTCGGATCAAGAATTATACTGAAAATGTGTTTAAATGTTTAAAAGGTGTGAATAAATAAATAAAAAACTTCATCTAATGACGTACATAGAGTACACAGATGCACGCATTAAGATTAAACCAGAATTCTTCAGGAAAAAGTAGACATGCTGATGTAAATTGCTTGATATGACTTTGGTTTTCCTGCTTGATGCCTGTTGGCCCCCTTTCTTTGTAATGTCTATATTAATAACATTGTGCAAGAATTGAGTGGCCTTGAATTCTTCCCACATTCAATCAGGAATATCAAACTCTCAGTCCTTTTGTTATGCAGATGATATTGCAATGGTTTCCATTACATTAGTTGGCATGCATAGAGTTCTGGCTAAACTGATCAAATTCTGTCTAAGAGGACCCCTGGTCATTAATCACACTAAAAACCGATGTAGTAGTCTTTGGAAAGAAGAGAAAACCCACATATGGAAGCTTGATAATAAACGCATTGAGCAACTTCAGCTGTCTTGGCTTTTGCAACCTTAGCTATCTTGGCCTTTGCCTTAATTCCCAACTTTCATGGAAATACCATTGAAAAACAATCAATCTGAAAGTGTCTCATTCCACTCAGTTTCTTCTTGTGGTTTACTACAATCCACTGGGGCAGGGCTGTTTGCCCCTGCATTTGAGATTTTTGCTAAGAAAATAGTATCCTAGATAACATATAGGGCAGAGATATGGTGATATACAAAAAAAAACCCTCACTCAAGAAGTGGTTCAGAACTCTTTCATACAATCTCTTCTAATAGTTCCTTGTGGTACACCTAATGCATACTTAAGTACAGAAGTAGGACTAATACCAATTGAAATTCATTCACACATTGTACTTGACCATACATTGGTTAAAATTGGCCTGAATGAGGGACTCTCACCTTCCAAAGAAGTGCTCTAAAGTAGGGGTCCCCAACCCCCGGTCCGCAGCCCCGTGCTGGTCCATGGGCTTCCTTGAATTGGGTCGCAGACACGGATCTCCGGCCCTCTGCACACTCGCACGGTGGGCGTGCTGCACTCACGGGTGGGTGTGTCACGCTCCTGCGCATGCACACGAGCATGACACGCCAACCCACGAGTGTGGCACCCCCACCCTGTGACCGTGATATGCCACGCATGAGCGTGGGGGTGCCCCCATCCCCCCACGCACAGAGCCTGCAACCCCCAACCAGTCCGTGGTCCGTAAAAGGTTGGGGACCACTGCTCTAAAGAACAACTCCAGAGTCTTTCTCAAGAGTCCTGGGCAAATTAAGTTAGACCCTGTTTACAGAACTATGGCATTGACATGGAGTCTTGGCCCCATTTTGCCTCTAATAGAGTCAAGCAGCTGGTTAAAGAAAAAAAATCTGTCTTTAAGTGGCAGGATTTGTGTGCCATTTCACAAATGTCCTATTCTTGTTGATTCCTTTTGTACAAAATATGATTTGGTTGGGAGAATTGTTGATCTAACCTCAGCCCCTTTAAGAAAAGCATTCACAGCTTTGCATTTTCAGTGTATGCCATTAGCCATTTTGGAGGGAAGATATAACAATGTTCCATTTCTTCAAAGATTCTATATTTGTGGGTCAGGAGAGGTTGAAGATGTTTTCCATTATTTTTTAAGTTGCCCTTTATATGATCACCCCAGAAGTCAATTTTTTGTTGACATTCTCAGACTTTTGTGTGATAGACCCCACTTGGCTCAACTTTGTATGCTGCTTGTAGGAAGGGATGTAACTACTAACTATCAAGTAGCAAAATTTGTTTTGGCGGCAAAGAAAATATGTACCAAGCATAAAAAGTCTTAAGAAAAGAGGGAGGCTATGTCATCTTATATTTATGTGGAAATATGTCAGTGCTATACAGTATATGTTTTGTGTTGCTGTTGATGTATTGTGACAGCCTATGCTTTTAAGCAATAAATCTTGTTCTGTTCTGTTTTTCCTACCAATGGATTTAGTTAAACAAACAAGGAATTCTCCATCTGTGGTTTGTTGGGTGTTATGTCCAGCCTGGGCTTGTTGCTGTTCTAAAAAGTGGAAATCTGAAGTCAGGGTTTGTAATGTTGGACAAATCACAGGTAAAGGTTTCTTGGTGTATTTAGCTACTTCTCTTGCCAGGACAGCTAAGTGGAGATGAATGTGTGGCATGCATCTTCTCATTTCCAATAAGCCAATATTCTGAAGAATTCTTGCTTAGCATGGCATGGAGCCGAGGTCAATAAGAAAGTTACCATGCAAGCTTCTTTGATGAGATGATTATATAAAAAGGTAAATGATGTTGGACATCTAGTCCTTAACCACAGAAGTAAGGAACATGTGCCTCTCCCAGGTGTTGTTGGGATATATTTCCCAGTTGTCCTTAACCTGCTCTGCTGGATAGGGTCAATGAAAGTGTATAAAGCAAGTAATTCTTTCTTATCATGACAGATTCAACATTTTGTCTCTGAGAGATGGCATTCGCTATCCGGAATCGTCGCTAAACGGAACTCAAAACCCCATAGGAACGCATTAAACTTCATTTAATGTGTTCCTATGGGGTGAAAACTCACTGTTCAGTGAAGATCCTCCATAGCGCCGCCATTTTTGCCGCCTTGGTAAGAGAGGAAACCGTGCGAAAATGCTTGCAGCGGCCATTTTGGACACCCGGCGGCCATTTTGGAACCGCTGATCAGCTGTTCTAAAAACATCGCAATGCGAAGATCGGTAAGTGAAACTCTTACTGATCATCGCAATGCGATGTTTTCCCATTCAAAACATCACAATGCAATCACATTAGCGATTGCAAAAAATAGATCGCTATGCGGATTCGTCGTTAAACGGTGCGCTCGTTATGCGAGGCACCACTGTATATGCATCTTGCTCAGATGTAATCATGAGAACCAGCCTTCTTTAGAAAACCTACCAATAATGTTTTGTGCAGCTCAGTGTTGATAAAACACTCCAATTTGCCTCTCAGACTAAGTTTATGGATATAGTCAATCTGGTTCTTGTATGTTGTGTAGCATTTTAGGTGTTTTGTTAATAATACAGTAATTGTGTACTCACAAAGGCTTTCACGGCTGCGATCTAATGGTTGTTGTGGGTTTTTTCGGGCTCTTTGGCCGTGTTCTGAAGGTTGTTCTTCCTGACGTTTCGCCAGTCTCTGTGGCCGGCATCTTCAGAGGACAGCACTCTGTCCTCTGGTCTTTGCTTCGGAGTGTTTCTAGTCTCCGGGTTTGTCTGACTGTTTCCTCCCCATAGAGGCAGTCAGTGTATTCGCGAAGGCACAAAGCGCAGAGTGCTGTCCTCTGAAGATGCCAGCCACAGAGACTGGCGAAACATTAGCAAGAACAACCTTCAGAACATGGCCAAAGAGCCTGAAAAACCCACAACAAACAATAATGTGTGTTTCTGCAGAAACTTTAATAACATGATGCATTGTGTTAGAACTGGCTTCTAATTCAATAGGATAAAGAGTCTGAAAAGAAAAATTGCGAGAAAAATTAGGTTCCTTAATAAATGTTGGGTTGATCCTTTTGTATAGGTCCACATGCACAACTCGAATGAGATCATCATCAGCAGCAAATCACTGCTGATTAAGGGTGATTTCAGCATACACATGACTTGTACACAATACAACAAAAGAACATGTGCTTCAGAATTGCCAAAGGAAGCCTTTTAGTGGCATTGCTGATGATATCATTGCCATTGTGGATGCGGAGCTCCACAACAGGATTTCAGCTGTTAGATTGGAATGTTTTGAACAACTTTGGCCTGGTTTAGAATCTATGTTTTAATATGAAGTTTTGATCTACAGTATTTGTAGAATGATCAAGTTACTGCCCTTATTTTCAAATTGTACTTCTTTATCTTAATCCCACTGTTCTGTTAACTAGGTTCTAATTCTTAATATAATTTGCCATACAAAAACCTCAAAACAAACCATAAAGAAATTGACACTTCTTACAGCTTACCACTTGCCAAATATATATACATTGACAGTGAACTAGGTTTACATATCTGAAGTCAAATTTCAATATTTGATTGTTGTATTATGGAACAGCCAAAGTAAGACAGTTGCACTTTATGGATTTGATTCCTATGGCTTGTCATTTTCCATTCTGGTATAGTTAGAGAATAGTGACCCAACCTGGTACCATTCAGAACCATTGGTCTATAAATCCTGTAATCATTAGACTAATGGGCTGTGTTGACAGGGGATGATGGGTCCTCTGTTTGAACATACCAAAAGTGCAGTTGATTTGGGAAACCTGCCTGGTTCATTGCAATATAAACAAAGACATAGATATTTTGATTCATGAGAACAAAGTGCAGGCAATACTTTCACTAGAAACCAACAGCTTCAAAAGTTGTGTTCAGAGCTACCCTGCTTTTGTGGAAATTCAACTTAGTCCTAATAAAGGTATTGCCTGCTTGTGGCTTTTGTTTGTTTTACTCAGTGTCTGTAACTTCATGCATGTTGCACCAAAAACTGTGAAATCAAAATTTTATAATCTTCTAGAGCCAATGGGGGCAAGGGAACAGATTTATACATCAGTTATAATGATTGTTTTGCTTTTTATAAATATGCAAAATGTATAAACTTGTAATGATATTCAGTAAGGGATGCAAAAAGGATGATGTTAAACGTTCTTTCAAAAAGACAAAACTCAGCCTGGTTTTTCTGAAGACCCTGCTAGTCTGATTGTACCAAATATCTGTGTGCTCCCCCACTTCCTGATTGGACAGATGGCCGTGCAGCCAAGAGGGAATAAGAACATACTTGACCTTTAACATGGATCTGGTTGCAGTTCACTAATTTCTTCTCTCTTAGTTGTTTCTTGAGACAACTGCAATAAAGTCACTGGGCATAATGTCAGCAGTCTTTGATTTTCCAGGATGATGGCCATAGCTGAGTAGTTTCACAGTTAACCTTGGGTTTCTAATGTGTTGCATTAAAACAATCATTTGATTTCGTTATGTAGCTTTAGCTTTTAGTTAGTGTGTGTGTGTTTTGCATACTACATGTTAAACACACTATATTACTATTTTAAACATATTGCTATATTGTCATGAATATGGTAAAAACAGCCATGTGGGCTCGGATCAAAGACCTGTTTAGACAGCTTCCTGTTTCCGGCCTGATGCCTAAAGGAAGTTCACAAGCAGGACACAAATGCTATAGTACCCTTCCACTTATATTCCACACCACCTGTTATACAGAAAGATATTACCTCTGAAAGCAGAGACATCACCTTGCCAAGAAAAGTCTGCATAGTCAAAGCTATGGTTTTTCCTGTAGTGATATATGGAAGTGAGAGCTGGACCATAAAGAAAGCTGACTGCCGAAGAATTTATGCTTTTGAATTGTGGTGCTGGAGGAGGCTCTTGAGAGTCCCCTGGACTGCAAGGGGAACAAACCTATCCATTCTAAAGGAAATCAACCCTGAGTGCTCACTGGAAGGACAGATCCTGAAGCTGAGGCTCCAATACTTTGGCCATCTGATGAGAAGAAAAGACCCTGATGTTGGAAAAGTGTGAAGGCAAGAGGAGAAGGGGACGACATAGGATGAGATGGTTGGACAGTGTCACTGAAGCTACCAACATGAATTTGACCCAACTCCGGGAGGCAGTGGAAGACAGGAGGGCCTCTCGTGCTCTGGTCAATGGGATCACGAAGTCAGTCCATAGGGACACGACTAAATTACTAAACAACAACAAAGTCTTTAGGGCTACTAAGCACCAGACAGCCATTATAATTAGAAGCCATTGATAGCTTAATCCCCATAAAAGCTCTCATCCTTTTTAAAACTGATGAATGTTGTTCCTTTGGTCACATCAGTTTCATCTGCTGTCAGATGATGAGATTTGGTTTTTAATGTTCTGAAATTGTTAAAATATTTGTGGTTTAAAGTTAGTGAATGACTCACAAAGGAAGCAAAATTACAATGTGAGTTCCTAACACTTTTTTCTTGAAATTTTCATTGGTGGATGCTTGATTTCAATTTCAGTTTCTTGTCTTTTTTTTAATTATGTCCTGTACTATAATTAAGGCTGTTATATAATTAATGAAATTGTAAAAGATCATGTGCCTCCGTTTAATATGTTTAAAATCTTTATTTTTTGCTTATAAATGAAATGTGCTGAAAGAGGAAAATTGTAGGGTTAAAATTTTGCTTTTCTAACCTTTCCACCTTGGGTAGAGAGTCAGTGTGGCAGCTTTTAGAAAAGTAACTTTGGGTTCTTCGATAAAGAGAGACTTTCTTCCCCCAACATTAACGACATGTTCTTTCATTTCAACAGCAGGAAAATTCTTGAAAGAAAAAAAAAACCAACAACTTGAATTTAAGGTGAAATGTTGCAATTGATGGTGTCCTTCAAAAAGCAAAGAAATTAAAAAAATCTACCCTTTCTCACTCAAAAGTGGACATTCATACACGTATCCTAGTAAATTGTAATAGATGAGCTTGAATTTTTCTTTGTGGCATTTCATTGTTTGATTTCATGATGATGTACGTGGCTCACCCTCTGGCCCACTCTGTCCTCACAGCAGTCTTATAAGGTAGGACAAGGAAGTGGGACTCAGCTGAGGTCACCTGGTGAGGTTTTTTTTGTGACCTCTAGGGGTTTGAACCTAAGTCTACTTAGCTCAGCACTAATCACTACACCATACTGGTTTTTCTAAAGAGGAAAAGACAACCCTTCTGCTTACCTCCAACTAAGCCCAATAAATACAGTGCTTCCTTACTCCAAAAATAGTTTGTAGTATACAGTACTAGTAAAGAAAGATTATGTAGCTGCAAATAGAACTGTGCTGTAGATCTACTGTTTGTAGATAGTCAAGCCAAGCCTGTGTTTCATCTCTTCCAAGCCATTAGTGATGCATGCTAAGAGGAGTGGCAGGGTTGCAGTATTTACTTGCTTGAGCTGGAAGTGAAGTTACAAAAGTATGCATTCATATGCTTATATTTTGAGGGAGGGAGGGATAGCTGATCAGTAGTCCAATTTACTTTGTTTGCAGTTATAAATTCAGCCGTAACTGTTTGCTTTTAACTGACTTTTTTCTTTCTTTCCAGGGGAATTAGGTTTGTTTATCTCGTATTGCAAAAGTTACTTCCTCCCACCCCAAATACAGAGTTGGCAATGGTACAATAATAATAATCAGTCATTTGAAAAGTCAGTACATCAATTTAATTAAATTAAATATTTAGTCAAGTGTTATATAACCCAACAAAAGTGGTTTGTCTTTGTATGCCTGAATAGAGATCATGGTCCTCCGTAGAGAAATAAGGGAACATCTGACCGTTCTTTTTCTTTATTTGCTTCTGGTTCAGCTAGGCAAAGCATGACAGCTAGTCTAGGAAGAGAAGCTGTGGACAAAGGAATTAATAAAACCTGGGAAAAAATTGCATACGCAATTACTACAGTAGAATAGCCAGTAGGGACAGTCCTGTAACTGAATAGTTGCTCCATTGCTCAGTTTCATTTTTTTCCTTACAAGGAACAAGAAAAACTAGTTCTGTATTTTGACATAAAATTGCAGTGTGTGAGTTCATCGATTTCAGAATGTAATGCAAGATTCTTAGTATTTGTTTTAATAAAGCAGAATCATTCATAAAAAATTCATTCAGTACTGTATTTGCTTTCCTACGGATTGCCACTGACTTTTCTACTGTGAAGACAGTAAAATATTTCAGATGTTTTTATTGATTGTCTTATAATGATAATCTGCATTTGTTTTTATATAATCCTCAGAAGTGGTTACGTAATTTTATAAGAGTATGAATAAATGTAATTTTTGAAGAAATACTGGCTCTACATTAAATTTTATTACATACCTCTTTGGAAAATTGAACCAAGCAAGTAGTGTGACATAGACTTACACTCTGAACTCCTGTTGTTTTAAGAATCCCTTGCTTCTGGACAGCATAGCCAGGTGCTGTTTTGCAAAACCTTCTAAATCACATACATCAGACTTCCTCTAAATCAAAAGTAGGGAAGTTCTTTTAACCTGAGTGTCAAATTCAGTTTCAGATAAGTCGTTATAGTTGGAACCAGTGATGGATAAGAGCCAAAGAATACGAAAAATCCCTTGCAAAAGTAAAAAACAGCCAAAGGATGGTGTCATGAGGAAGAAGTCATGGTCTTCAAGGGAACCCCAGAGGGCTGTATTCTGCCCTAGAGCTGGAGGCTCCCCACTGCTGCTTTAACCTTTGAACTGCAGATCTGGAAGGGACCCTATGGATCATCGAGTCCAGTCCCTCTCAAGGAGGTATGGAGGGAAACTGAATTCCCAACCTCTGGCTCCACAGCCAGAGACCTAAGCCACTGAGCTGTAAATCAGACATGCTGACTAGGAGGAATCCTGTCAATTCTCACTTTGTATGGATCTCCTGCAATTATTATATCCCTGTTCAAGCATTCATATTTGGCTGTGTTTGTAATGCTCAAGTCTCCCTAAGGAGCATATGACATTCAGGCAGGGAGTTCCACAGGCCACAAATCTAGCAGTTATGCTGAGGCAAGTCCTCAACCTCCAGCAGTGCATAGCATCTGTGCTTTGAACAAGCCTCACCCTTAAAGAACACTTTACTTTTCTCAGTACTTTGCAAGTGTTGCAACATGGGCTTTGTGATTCCTTAGAACTCACAACAACTCATTTAAATAGGACTTCTCTATGGTAGCTAATCAATGGCCTTTACCACTCCTCTAAATTTAGCCAAACCCTGCTGGTCCAAGAGACTAGTCCTCAGTTGGAATTTTTATAATTATTTTTATTAAGAAAATATAGTTTCATAGAAACACTTAGTTTGCGTAAGCATAGCATAACGACATGTTAAAAGGATTACCATAGTTAAATACAACAACTACTTCACATTAAAATAATAAACACTAGATGCTGACTTAAGGTGGGCTAGCCCCTCCTCCTTTTCTTACCATGCTATATTATTTTTCCATTCAGCTACATAACACAAAACCATCAGGAACTTCTCTTAAGAAAAAAAAAGTCCTTTTCCACACAATGGTCTCTCAAACATAACCCATTGTCCATATTCTACATTCCTCAGACCTCCTTCTTCATGGCTTTAAACCAATTAACTCAAAGAGGCGTAACCGTCCACTCCGCCTCCAAGTCTCATGGAGATCCAGGTGGGTTATCTCCATTCCAATTAGGCAGGAATTTGTTGGGGTCTTCACACCGGGGTGTCTTTGACCTTGCCTCTTATCAGGATTCACTCTGTATCAGCCTGGCTGTAAATTAGGACAAGCAGCCTCTCAGCCGTTTCCCCATTTCCCATGTCTTCAACTCCTTTCAGTTTGAAACCTAACAGACTCAATTTCCTCTCACTCTCCTTGACTACAAGTCCCACTCTCCTTCAATATCATGACAGTGTTAACCATGCAGTTTGGGGAACGCTCTAGGGTAGCAGAACTGACAACAATAGATGGGATTAGATCACTCCCACTCAGCATGTGGTGATTATTCCTTAATAGGTGCAAGTCTGTCTTTCTTCTCCAATTTGCACCTATCTCAGGTGGCCCATCTTCTTGGCAGATAGAACTTTGATGACATAAGATCTCAGGAGATTAAATGTGATGCACAGATGGTGGCAGATGGAATCTGGCACAGTCAGCTTGCAGTTATTGATGTAGGCTCATGGTGGTACTGATATCTAATCCCTTTTTGGAAGTTGCTAATTACTTTGCCAGATTTCTTGGGGAAAGGTGAAGTGTAGATACTGGTGCCATGAATCAGCCACCTCATTTCAGCCAAGCACTTTGCCTCTTGTCCTTAGCTTGTAATAATGGTTTCCATGATGAGCAAACACTTTGTGAACCACATAGTATGGAATACAGTAACTAGATTATCTGATTTGTATATAAGAATGTCATGTTCCAACAAAGTCATTAAGTTTGTGTGTGGCTTTGTGTGAATTGTTGTATGTTAATCCCATGTACATACAACAACAATGTTGTATGTACATGACATACATAACATACAACATAACATACAACATACAACATAACATACAACATAACATACAACAATCCCATGTTGTATGTTAATCCCATGTTGTATGTTAATCCCGTGTGTTTGTGACTCATGTGAGTTTTAATTGTGATTCAGTGGTTCAGCCACAGTTTGATTGTCATGGGGAGCTTTCAATAAACCATTTCAGTAAATAATGCTGGTATCGAAGCCAGGTGTGTGAAATGAGGAGTGTCAGCTGTGGGTGGTCGGGGCAGATGCCTGCTCTTGTCCACTGTTACTACCGCATATTTTTACCTCTCTTTCATTTTGAATGGTGAGGGTGTGGCAGGGCTTTTTCTTCACCTTCACCCTCCATTGAAAGGACTGGCAGGCTTTCCTCCTTCCTCACCTTCTGCCATAGCTTCCATGCTATGCAAAGAGGTGGGGAACATGCCTTTTCTTTGAATGAAAGAATGGATGGCTGCCCTAGTGGCTCTATCTGGGTCCTCCTGGGGGTGGCTGGCTGGCAGGGGACATACTGCAAAAGGAAAGGGAAGCTCTTGTGCCTCTTCATCATTCTTTACCCATTTGCAGCCACCAGAGTTTTAAAAAGTTCCTTTTTAAAAAGTGTATTCAAGACTTCAGTATGTGTGGAATTAATAATGAAGGAAAAAGGAAGCATGAGGATTTTTCATAAATCCAAAAGCAGAGATGTGAGAAGCTACGTGCTAGGTCTGCCTTTTCTTTATCACTCATGAATGGTACATCATCTATGCATTAGTAGGTTTGATTTGCTAAGAACTTATTTATGCAATCTTAATGCCATTTTGTTTGTAGAATGGAAGGAGGTGGAAATGTCTTCTGGAAACATTTGGCTTTGAAGCAAGTCATATTTGTTTGTTGTTGTTGCATATAACTATGATGTGGCTGTAATTCTTCTTTTGGGAAATTCAAGTAGCATGCTTTAGATTCTGAACTCTACTACTGCTGCGGTTTCTTTTAATCTGGCCCCTTTTGAATATGTTGAAAAGTTTTAATTGTATTTGTATGTTTATTTGATGCTGATGTTTGTTTGACTTCTAGAATGTTCTCTTCTTTTTGCAGAAAAGTGCACAATCTGCACTTTTCACAGTATTCAAAAAAAAAAGCCCGAGTTGAAATGAGACACTTCATATGCAAATTTTTATCTCAATGTTCAAACATCCATGTCAAATAAGTGGTTCATTGAGACATTGGGTCAGGGAGAAGGATGTATAGACTGGAAGTTCCCCCCCCCCTTTCCACTGTGTTTCTTAAGGTCAAGTTCTTTTACAAATTGAGTTACAAATGAAATATGTATTTCTTGGGGAAATGAAAGATGAATCAATATAATTAAAGAGAGGCTGTTTCTAAGAGCGTCTGCTAAATGAATTCTCAAAGAAGAACTGCAGTTTTGTGAAGTGAAAAATTAACAGGGGAGTGCTCTTTGAATTTTAATGGTGCATATAGTACAGTGGAAATGTTAGCTGAAGTCAGAGGCAAGCATCTGAATATTTTGGAGGGTGCCATTCCTTGTGTAAAAGGTTTGGTTCTTGTAAGAGACTAAAATAATATAAACAGTAGTGATAGGTAGATGTTATGGAATAGAAGGAGAGAGAGAGAGAGACCATGCTGTAATTGACTTGCATCCTAAGCAATAAGCAACACCTTTTCTCCTGCTTGCAGACGATACTGTTTTTCACTTGCAAAACCCCTATATTTTCCCATCATTTCTTCTGTATTTTTTCCTTCCACAAAATATTTGTTAAGGTAGAAAAGATGGAATATATTTTGGGGGCTTTTGAACAGAGGTTTACTCATTCTAAGTCACATGGTACATGTCCTGATTAGTTTTCTGAACAGTTTTAACCCATTAATCCAAGCAATGCTCTGAAATGGTGTTTGCCTGGATCGGAGAATGGGTGAAAAGGGGTTGGACTGCCAGACCTTCTTGTACATTCCCTCTTGTGATGGGTTCACAAAGTGATATATGATGTGCATTAGTGTAGTACACTCTTGCTCCTTACAAATATAAAATTGTGTTAGGAATCCTATCATTCCAGAATCAAAACATGTTGTATACAAAGCATTATTGGTGGTGAAGCTCCTCTTATTGAATCCTTTTTCCAGAAAGGCATACATACAGTATTTGTTTCTTGCATCAATGTCTTTCTTGTGTGAAATACAGTTAATATCCCCCAGTTAACTAATCAACTAACGAAATGCAGTATATTGATTCAGCACTTTAAAAATATAAATATTCTGGGTGTCAGACATCAGACCTTTATTAAGCCATGGAAAAGAATGGTTATAACTTGAGGTTGTGTACGTTTTTGAGGTACTGTCTTGGAATTTGTAGTCCAATAATACAGTTGACAGCAAAATTTGGCTGTGGAACAGCGCTATAAAACTATGTGCTGGATGGTATGTGCTTCTGTTAATGCTGCTGGCACAGAACAACATAATATTATTTTCCTTAAGCAAAGCAGTTAGATGGTTGAGATTTAAACCATCTGTGCACTAGATTAAATTGTCCAAGGCTTATGGGAATATTTGAAGATGTGCTGTAAAGTCTACAAACTAGAACAGATTATTCTTTTCTGTACTATGCATTCTGTACACAGAACGGACAAAAACTACTATAAAGGAATCTAGTTACATAGTTTTCTGGTGGCAATAATTTAGACTGAAATATTCAAGTGATGTATGCTGTTGTCTAGAATTCTTGACTGAAATCAGTGCTGCACATTTGTTTATTTAGTATACAGTGGTATGGAAAGGATGTGCAGTTTTAATTTATGACTTGAAAATGAGTTCATTCACTGTTGGCATTCACAAGTTACCATATGAAAACAGTGTACAGCAAGTCCCTTGTGTTCCAGCAGATGCTGTTTTGATCTGTATAGAAGATCAGAAGTGCAGTTGAAGGTAGTATTTAGCAGGATGAGAAAGTGAATGAAGAGCATTTGGGGCTTCTAGCCTGTGATATGCTCTCTCTCTCTTCCAGTTCCATAGGACAAGCCTGGTTTAGCATTCTTTGTCTCTTTGGGTTTTTTGGACCTCCTTGCCCTGGGAATAGAAGAAAAACAATACAGTGCAAGCAAGTGGTATCTTCCTTTCTACTTAGTGCCAGTCCTAGCTGCCTCCCCCCTCCCCGTCACATTTCTCATTGCAGTTCAGAGCCCTTTAGTTTGTTCATGTTCTTTTCACTATTTGAACAAATACAAATACTTCAAAATATTGAAATACAAATCAGTTGGGTTACAAATTACCTTGAAGTTAATTGGTTGCTATTAGAGATAGGCATGAATTGCAGAAGAGGTGTTCCATGGTTTGGTGTCCCACCCCCTCTGGCGGGCACCTACTTGGAAACAGCGCCCTGGCTTCCTTGTCCTATCTCCACTAGGTGCTACCTCTGAATGGGCACCTGCTGGAGGGGACAGGGCACAGAACTGCAGAATGGCCATTGGCCAAACTGGCACAAACCACTGAACCAACAGTTTGTGGCAATCTCTAGTTGTGATTTGTAAGAATTTGGACTGAATCAAAACAGATTTATTGCTACAATATGAGTATATAGCAAACAGGGCAAATATCGAGTGAAAGAGGTAATAAAGGTATATGAAGTCACTTCATCTTGTATCAGGCCATGGATACATCTAGTCGTACTCTTCACCTTATTAGAGAGTCTGCAAAGTTACATTTTCCAGTCTTTTCATCTGCGACTGTTTTCAGTAGAGATGTCATAAATCACGCTTCAATACAGTACTTTATTTAACATATACTATTTTATTAATTTAATACAATGTTTTACATTTTTATTTAATATTTGAATAATTCATTGTTTTTGCTTTTAATATTGTGTTTTAATGATGTAAATCACATGGGGCCCTTTTTTAGGAGAAAAATGTGGTCAAAAAAAAAAAAAGAATTACATGTGTCCATGAATGGAGACGGTCCTTCCAAGAAGAGAGGATAGAGTACATCATCATCAAATTGTCTTGGAAAGGATTAGCAGAAGATTTGCGGCTTGAGAGAGGAAGTCTGATTTATTGAAACTGAATTCTTAGTTTTTACGGTGTACAACCCTGTTTTACAGATTCATATGCTTCAATGAAGTATTATCAACAGGGTATGCTGTGGGTATTGGCTGTAACATAGATTATATAGCTATTGGTCTCTGTTTCTTGTCTGTGAAATAATTAATGAGCAGGACCAGTAAAGTAAAGCTGATAAACCTTTTATATGTTGACGATGTTGTAGGAATAATTAATTAGAACAACTGGCAACTGTAGAAAAGGCTGAGCAAACAACATTGAAAATCAGTCTAATGTTAGAAAAATGTTGGATGAAAACTTATTTTAAAAAGTACTTTAAAATGATACCTTTTTTAACATCCAACATTTGCGAAGTGGTGTACAAGCTTCCAAGTTGTGCAAAACTACTCTGTTATCTAGGAAGTGCAAAGACCTTTTTTAAAAGGAAAGAAAATGTTTCTGGTAGATGGAACGATACAATGGGGAAGAATCGTCATTGTCTAGCGAAGATCGGCCATAGGAAAGCTGCTTTGCGAACCGCTGATCAGCTGTTTAAATTGCTGTCTTGCGAAGCTTAGGTCCCAAAGACACCTGTTTGCAAGCGTGGAGGGAGCTGTCAAAATCGTTGTCTAGCGAAAATCGGTTTGTGAAGCAGGGACCAAACATTGTCCAGTGAAATTCCCCCATAGGAATCACTGTTTTGCGAATCGCTATAGCGATCGCAAAAAGCCAATGTCTAGTGAAAAAACTGTCATGCGGAGTAACTGTCTAGCGAGGCACCACTGTATTGAATCTTCTCTGCAGCTTTTTCATGCTTGAGTTTAATTCTGAGCTTTGTTCAAATGATCCAAACATGCTGAAACATGTGACAGAGAAATAGTATAAAGTTTCTCCCTTTTGAAAATGTGCAGATCACCCAAACAAAAGCCATGGTTATATTGAATGTCTCTCATATATTGACATAGCTATGTGATAAGGAGTTTATTTTCCATGAAGTAAATGACACAAGATACTTAATTATCAGGCAAAAAAATAATAATACAGAAAATAAGGAAGACAAAAATGTTTTTGAATTTTAAAGACTAAATGCTATGTTTTAATGTAAGCTATTGTGGACAAGTCCCTTCCTCAGGCCTTAAAAACATCATTGTTGATTGGTTTTTGAAAAATTAATGAACCAATATAAATAACTAAGAATGCATAATTATAAGTTGGTAAACATATTACACTGAATACTGTTGGAAACACCTTTTTTTTGTAAACTACTGTATGCTCCTTATTTTTGTCTATCCAGTTCTATCATTCCAATACTATACCTTTTAAATCTAGAACAGGGAACTTTCAGAAGAAAAGTCTTTAGGATTCTGGAAAATGGACTGCTGTTTGCTAGGTATCTTGTTGTGCAGACAGAGGTTGGGAGTTCAGTTTCCTGCTGTGGTTTCCAGGAGAAGAGACAGCCTGTGTAGCCTTGGGTAAACGTCACAGTCCCAGGAGGGATTGGTTTCCTCTAAGCTGCATATGCATATGCTCACCCTGAGCTCCCTCGGGGCTCTCCATTGGGCAGTTGACAGCTGCTTGGTTTATTTCTTAATTTGAATTAAGCCCCGTCTACCCCCATGCGCAGAGAGTGAGGCTCCTTTGCAATGGGGCAGGAAATTAGAGGGAACATTGCTTTTGAGTGTTGTATACCTGATAAATTCTGGAAAGGGTTGCCAAAATTCAAAAATTGACTTGATGAAATTTGAACTGCTTACTGTTTCAGAACCCTCTCCTGAAAGCCGACAGAAAGAAGTAATACTGAAGGAAGAAAACAAGACTGACTTTTAAAATGATATGGCATTTTAATAAAAGCATTACTCCAGTTTGTTGTTGTTGTTGTTTTAAAAAAAATTGAATGCCTGATTTATAGCTGGATAAAATGATGGATACATAAAATTTCTGCTAAGGGAGCTAACATTGGATGGGTGCTGGTACCTTAAATATCTCACACATCTTGAAAATCCAATTAGAGTCTTCATAAACCAGATGTGACTTAACAGCATATAACAACTCACAGCTGTGGAAATTTTAAGAGGTACTTCAGTAATATCTGTTACCACTTAGGATTCTTTACGTATAAATTAACACATGTTCATCTTTGGAGGAATGTGGAACAGATACTTTGTTGGTTTGTTTCTCATGAGTGAAGAGTTCAAACATATTTAGATATTTGCTTGAATTCTACTCCGATTGGCATATTACTAATCGTGCATACTGAATTTAGTTTATTTGCTTGAGCAGATTTTTGTATGAGAAGCCCAGTGAGAGATGCCTTGAGACAGAAAGTCGAATGAAAAAGCACACACAGAAGATAGGCTGAAGAATAATTAAAGATGTAGGAAAAGTTCTAATTCTTCTCAAACAAAGGAAAGGAAAATACCCCCTTTTTCCCTTCAGGAGCAATATTTCCATGTTGTCTCAAAATGTTTCAAGAGGTTTGTTAATTATGATCCCTGAAATCTGGGAACTCCATAAAATCTAGGCGAAAGATTTGCAGTACCACCCACAACTGAGTGGCTGACAAGGTGAAATGGGGTTCTAGTTAACATTAAAAGGCTCTGCATTGTCCCTCATATTCAAAACCTGCATGGAACTTTAGTAGTAGTTTTGGATGTTAAACCCTGAACGAATGCTATCTATTTCAGAATAAAAGATATATATTTTTTAAAAAGCCCTTTAAAAATTAGTTTTATTTAGGATGCAAAATTGTTCCTTTCTATCTTGTCCTATGTCTGTACCTGACAGTTTTATCCAATGCACACAACACTGGTGGTTTTGAACTCAATAGATGCTTATATTGTATTTGTGGTTAATTTGTGTAAGCTAAACAATTGTGCTTTTAAAAAAGGAAATGTATTAAAATATAATCATACATTTTAAAAGTACCCCATATGGGTTTCTGGCAGTACATTTCTGACCAGTTAAAAATAAATTTTGAAACATGTATGATTCTTTGTGGGTATCCAGAGAGATCTAATAACATAAGAATATCTCATTGCTTGTCCTTAGGTTTTCATTCTACCTGGGGTAGAGCTGTCAAGAATTTGCCTCTGGTTGGTCAATATAGATACCCTGATTCCCTGAAAATAAGACCCAACCTGAAAATAAGCCCTAGTAAGATTTTTTTAGGATGATCATAATATAAGTCGTACCCCAAAAAGAAGCCCTAGTTAAGTGAAAGCCTGCCCTCCACCATTGTGCAGCAACCAGAAGACAATGGCATGACTGTATTTGAATAAATGTAGATTGTACATGAAAAGATTTGTTTAAGAAGTGCCACTCCTGGAAACAACAGAAATGCATAATTTTGGAGGCAAACTGTTCTCTTAGTTGAGGGCCATCTAGGAGGAGCCCAGTTTCCACAAAAATATCATTGCCAGGGCCTGAGGCTGCATGATTTGCACATCTGCTCTAAAGTGATAAGGAAGTAGTGGCTGTGTCTTAAGTAACAGTTTCAATTACTTTGTCGCATAGATCAGAGGTCCCCAACCCCTGGTTCATGGCCCGGTGCTAGTCCGTGGCCTGAGCCAGACCAGGCCGCGGAAAGAGACCTCCCCTCCGCACGCACTCCCCCCGCACAGCCCATTTGCAGCTGTGTGAATGCAAAAGTGCTGTGCTACCCTTTGTGCATGCTCATGGGTGTGTGTGCAGCTGCATGAGGACTGTGCCGCCTTTGCGCATGCGCACGAGTGGGCGCTCCTCCATGCATGCACATGAGCGCTAGGGATTACCCCTCCTTCCCCAGCCGGTCCGCGGGGCTAAAAAGGTTGGGGACTTCTGACATAGATGTATTCATTTAGTTAAAGGCAAGCTAGCAGCGTCATGCTTTGTGCAAATGGGCCACAACCTTGAAGCTTTGCCCCACTTTCCCATGAATCCTTTTAATTTCTCCCCCCCCTGAATAAAATAAGTACAGTGTTAGTCTGTACTCTGCTTGTTGAAGATTTCAAAATCTCCTTCAAGGGACAATTAGAGGTTTGTTCTAGTTAATTATCTTTTGTTACTTCTAGTCCATCCCAGACTCACAAACTTATCCACAGCTGATTTGAGTTATGTGCGAGCTAAAGTTATCACAACTGGGTGGGTCAGAACACATGGTTGCAGAGCTAGGGCTTGGGAATTCGAATCCCCACTTCAGCTCCCAGGAGGAGGGCAGCTGAAATCACCTGGACCACATTTGGCTGATGTGTAACATATCCTGTAATCTGAGTTGTCTTTGATAGACTGCATGGTTCTAAAATACCAAGAGAAGGAAGGATTGTTAAACCACTTCTCAGGATTTTATACCTGGAAATTGGGGGTGGGGTGGGTGTTGCATAAAGTACGATTGACTTTACAGCACATAATTGGTACAGAACACTAGTTAAGGAACTAAGTTTGTATCACACAAGTGTTATGTGCAAGAAAATAATGCACTGTATCCTCACTGTCTAAAGATGTTCTTGTATGGAGGAGGCAACTTATGGCCCCCTGGATGTTGTTGGATTGTAGGTTCATCAGTAGAGATGGGGGTATCTATATTTCTACAAATATCCCCCACAGGTGCAGATAACGAGGGACTGACAACTCACGATTTCACTGCAAGCTCCACGGAGCCTTCCTATCTCTCCGTTGCTCACAGTGGATTAGCCACATCCCGCCTCTTTCCAGGATTGGCTGATCTGTCATGATCAACAGAGCGATAGGAAGGCTCCGTGGAGCTCACAACAGCGGTGAAATCGTGAGTGGTCAGTCTGGCCCCAGGGTGCAGAACACTCGTTATCTGCACCTGTGGAGGATATTTGTATTCATATACGAATACCCCGACTTCTATTCATCAGCCCTAGCTGGCATCGCCAGTGGTGAGATAGGATAGGAGTTGAAGTTCAGTAGCCTGTGGAGGACCACTTGTTGCTCAACTCTACAGGGTTTCAGAAACAATTTAACTCTTCCACCTCTAGCTTTCATTTTATTTCCCACTCATAAATCAGTATTACCTGGTCATTGGAAGTCATTGAGTGTCTGCTAATGTTATTGTGCTGTTTTGAAAGAGCTTTGTGGCCATGCTCTTTCTAATGTGTTATACTTCTGCTTGCTTCAGGATCTTTCTTTACTCACATCAGAGCATTGCACAATTTAAAATTATGGGCATATATGAAATATAGGTAAAATTAAAACAAATTAAAATGTTAAGATAATTAGATTGTTTTTTACCACAAGGTGGCTATTTCAATAGTGTTATCTTGACCATTTTCCTAGATCTTCTTTAGTACATGTGGTAGGGCATAAGCTGCATGTATATAATTGCTGCATTGCTTGAATTCACAAAAATGTGTCCTATATCCAAATAGGCCCCATTTTGCGTGATTATTCTTTGATCTTCCTACTTTGCCTCAGAGTCTATTAAGTGGCTTCTGAATGTCCAGCTAGAGCAGTGGTTCCAACCTTGGGTCCCCAGATGTTCTTGGATTGCAACTCCCAGATACCCCGGCCAGCACAGTGAAGGCTTTTCCTTGATTTTAATTGCCTTCTAGGGGGTTGGAGCCCATGAAGTAGATGGGCTTGGTTTGTTTGAAGCATTGCATTGTAAACTTCCTCTGGATATCCCTCCTCTTGTTTCTTTAAGGTCTTATTTGGCATTCAGGTTTAACACTAAAGTATCAGGGTTTGCTACTATGAGGATCTCATTTTTGTATCATGCTGTTTGTTCTGCAACGGATATGTATTAGTAAAAATAACTGGCTTCCTATCCGTCAGAGCTGTTAGGTAAAAGGGGAACATGTGACAGATTTTTGATAGTTTAAGGTGGACAACTTTTGGCCTAGCCAGTATTATTAGACTACAGATTGAGTAGTCCCTTATTATGTCCCTTTGCTATGCTGGCTTGGAAGCTAACGGGAGTTAAGTCAGACCAACATGTTGTTGGACCCAGGTGTCCTAGTCATATTTCAAGATAACATTGCTCATACTAGAAAGATAGTTTGACATGCCATATTTCTCCTCTTTTTTCTATCTCTGCACCTTTAGCTTTAACCTCTTTAGTGCAATTTGATTTGTTCTCATTTTCTTTTAATAAATAGCAATCAATCTATATGTCGTGTGTTTATATTTTTTCAGTGTAGAGGCTTCTGCTAATGAACGTGATCATTTACTCAGTGTCACTGTATTATTGGCATGCTAAATAATTTAGCAGGCTGTGGCAGGTAGATAGCTGTGTAGTGTCTCTGTTACTATGGCAATACATTTGCTTAATGCAAATATTAGTCATTCTGACTATGTGGATCTGTAACTCAGGAAATTTATTAGTGAGGATGGGGAATTTAGCCTGGAGCAATTCATTTTCTGTGCTGGTACAGTGATGAGTCTGGACCTGGGGAGCTAAATTTTCTTGATAGCTACAAGGCAGACAGATACTGGCCCTGATTCAAAATAAACTTCATAGTTTTTTGCTGTTTCTGCAAATTCATTTCTGCATCAGTAATAGTTTTTTTTTCCTTGATCATTTTGTCAGACATCTGATAAGAATTCAGGGCAATGAAATTGGGAGCAGTTGGCTAGGGAAGATACATTTAAACACCTTTTTTGGGTATAATGTAGACTTATCTTTGTTAAAAACTTTCACAAATAAGTTATTTAAAAAACAAGGGCCCTGTCTTTAGGCTTGCTTTCTAATGGAGAGGAAACACTTGGGAGAGGGGTGGAGTACAGTCTTCAATATACATCTGTAGTTCTTTAAGACTCTCACAAACAGAGCTGTACTATATGACCTTTCCAAGAATAACATGGACGTATGTTTTAGGAAGTTGTATTTTGGGCATGGTGAGTAAGACTTCTTTTTCATCATTCTTGATAATTCCTTGGAAGGAAGGATACCATGTTTCCCTGAAAATAAGACAGGGTCTTATATTAATTTTTGCACCAAAAATGCATTAGGGCTTATTTTCATGGGATGTTTTATTTTATAGTGATGTCATCTTCTGGTTGCTGCACAATGCTGCACAATGGTGGAGGGCAAAGTTTCACTTACCTGGGGCTTATTTTTGGGGTAGGGCTTATCCTGAAAAATCATACCAGGGCTTATTTTCAGGTTAGGTCTTATTTTCGGCCGAGTTTGTAATGTTTTCTAACTGTAAAATGTAATACTACTTGCCTAAGAACACATCTCCCTGCCAGTGCCATTCTCCCATATATGTCCATTCACAAGTAAGTCATATTTATTTCAATGTGGCTTTTCCAGGTACAGTGGTGCCTCGCTTGACGATGTTAATTCATTCCAGCGAAATCGCTGTAGAGTGAAAACATCATCAAGCAAAATAAAAAAACCCCATTGAAATGCATTGAAAACCAGTTCAATGCGTTCCAATGGGCTGAATACCTGCTAGTCCAGCGAAGATCCTCCATACGATGGCCATTTTCGGTGCCTGTATAGCGAGGAATCCTAGAAAACATTTTAAAACCCAACGATCAGCTGTTTGCTGATCGTCGTAAAGCGAAAAATCAGTTCCCAAAACAGGGAAACGATCAACATGAAGCAAAAAAACTCAATCTAAACATAGTTTTGCGATGGCTTTTGCAATCGCAAAAACTTCATCGTCAAGTGGTTTCGTCATTTAACAAGGCAATCGTTAAGCGAGGCACCACTGTACAGAATTCTGTTGGCTGCAGAATTGTACTCAGAGGTTGATGATTAATGGCTCATTTTCAAACCGGGTAGAAGTAACAAGTGGGGTACCCCATTGCTCAGTCCTGTGCCCTGTTCTCTTCAACATTTTTTATTAACATTTCCCTGGATCAAGGTGCAGGGAATGCTAATCAAACTTGGAGATGACACAAAATTGGGTGAAATAGCTAATACCCTGGAAGGCAAAAATAACGTTCAAAATTATCTAGATAGGCTTGAGCACTGGACTGAAAACAACAGAATGAAATACAACAGGGATAAGTCCAAAGTACTGCACCTCATAAAGAGAAACCAAATACACAGATAGAAGATGGGGGATCCTACAAGCAATACTACAGGAATTCTATGAGTGAAAAGGGTCTTGGAATTCTCATAGGTCACAAGCTGAATATGAGCCAACAAAAAAAAGGCAAATGCTATTTTAGACTGCATTAACAGAAGTATAGTCTCCAAATCCTGTGAGGCATTTGTTGACCTCTATTTGGCACTGGTTAGGCCTTGAATACTGTGGCTGGTTCTGAACACCGCACTGCACTTCGAGAAGGATTCTGACAAATTGGAACAAGTTCAGAGGAGGGCAACAAGGATGATCAGGGAACTGGAAACCAAGCCCGATGAGGAAGGACTGAAAGAAATTGGCATGTTTAGCTTTGAGAAAAGAAGACTGACCATGATATGATAGCACTTTTCAAATGCTTGAAAGGCTGTCAGGCAGAGGAGGGGCAGGATCTGTTCTCAGTCATCTCAGAGGGCAGGATGCACAATAATGGGCTCAAGTTACAGGAAGCCAGGTTTTGGTTGAATATAATGAAAAACTTTCTAACTATTAGAACAGTACGGCATTCAAATCAATTACCTCAAGAGATGATGAGTGCTCCAACACTGGAAGCAAGCAAGAGAAATTTAGGTAATCACCTGGCAGATATCCCTTGATTTTTATTCCTGTATTGAGCAGGGGGTTGGACTCAATGGCCTTGTAGGCCCCTTCCAAATTCCTCATTCTATGTTCCTATGAAATAATGTAAGAGAGACAGAGCTGCTTTGTCAGATATGATGGCACACCCTCAATCAGTACATCTTCAGACATGTTATTATGAATGAGTAAACACACAAATGACCTGGAGCAATGGCTCCCATTTTGCGTCCCCAGATGTTCTTGGACTACAACACTCAGAAATCCTGGCCAGCACATGGCTAAGGCTTCTGGAGATTTTAGTTCAAGAACATCTGGAGAACCAAGTTTGGGAACCACTGACCTTGAAATTTGTGCAAGGTGCATTGATTATATTCTGCGTATTTCATGAAATAGAAATTGTAATTTTAAAAATGGAGACAAAAAAGTAAAGACTGATAACAAGAGATGGTATAAATCTCAAAAACAAGGAGTGCCAGGTCTTCTTAATATAAGATTATATTATATAACTAATCAAATGAGGTCAATTATATCTCAGCCAAGAGATAAAAGGAACAACAGGGAAGTTTGGCCTTGGAGTTCAGAACGAAGCAGGACAAAAGCTAATAGAGTTTTGTCAAGAGAATAAGCTGGTCATCACAAACACTCTTTTCCAACAACACAAGAGGCGACTCTATACATGGAAATCACCAGATGGGCAATATCGAAATCAGATTGATTATATTCTCTGCAGCCAAAGATGGAGAAGCTCTATACAGTCAGCAAAAACAAGACCTGGAGCTGACTGCGGTTCTGATCATCAGCTTCTCATAGCAAAATTCAAGCTTCGACTGAAGAGAGTAGGAAAAACCACTGGGCCACTCAGGTATAATCTAAACCAAATCCCTTATGAATACACAGTGGAAGTAAAGAACAGATTTAAGGAACTAGATTTGGTGGACAGAGTGCCTGAAGAACTTTGGATAGAGGCTCGTAACATTGTCCAGGAGACAGCAACGAAAACCATCCCAAAGAAAAGGAAATGCAAGAAAGCAAAGTGGCTGTCCAACGAGGCCTTAGAAACAGCAGAGAGGAGAAGGGAAACAAAATGCAAGGGAGATAGGGAAAGTTACAGAAACTTGAATGCAGACTTCCAAAGAATAGCAAGGAGAGACAAGAGGGCCTTCTTAAATGAACAATGCAAAGAAATAGAGGAAGATAACAGAAAAGGAAAGACCAGAGATCTGTTCAGGAAAATTGGAGATACTAGAGGAACATTTTGCGCAAAGATGAACATGATAAAAGACAAAAATGGGAGGGACCTAACAGAAGCAGAAGACGTCAAGAAGAGGTGGCAAGAATACACAGAGGAATTATATCAGAAAGATTTGGATATCCCGGACAACCCAGACAATGTAGTTGCTGACCTGGAGCCAGACATCCTGGAGAGCGAAGTCAAGTGGGCCTTAGAAAGCCTGGCTAATAACAAGGCCAGTGGAGGTGATGTCATTCCAGTTGAACTGTTTAAAATCTTGAAAGATGATGCTGTTAAGGTGCTACATTCAATATGCCAGCAAGTTTGGAAAACTCAACAGTGGCCAGAGGATTGGAAAAGATCAGTCTACATCCCAATCCCAAAGAAAGGCAGTGCCAAAGAATGCTCCAACTACCGTACAATTGCACTCATTTCACACGCTAGCAAGGTTATGCTCAAAATCCTCCAAGGTAGGCTTCAGCAGTATGTGGACCGAGAACTCCCAGAAGTACAAGCTGGATTCCGAAGAAGCAGAGGAACTCGAGACCAAATTGCTAACTTGCGCTGGATTATGGAGAAAGCCAGAGAGTTCCAGAAAAATATCTACTTCTGCTTCATTGACTATGCAAAAGCCTTTGACTGTGTGGACCACAGCAAACTATGGCAAGTTCTTAAAGAAATGGGAGTGCCTGACCACTTTATCTGTCTCCTGAGAAAACTATATGTGGGACAGGAAGCAACAGTCAGAACTGGATATGGAACAACGGATTGGTTCAAAATTGGGAAAGGAGTACGGCAAGGCTGTATACTGTCCCCCAGCTTATTTAACTTATATGCAGAATACATCATGCGGAAGGCTGGACTGGAGGAATCCCAAGCCGGAATTAAGATTGCCGGAAGAAATATCAATAACCTCCGATATGCAGATGATACCACTCTGATGGCAGAAAGTGAGGAGGAATTAAAGAACCTTGTAATGAGAGTGAAAGAGGAGAGTGCAAAAAACGGTCTGAAACTCAACATCAAAAAAACTAAGATCATGGCCACTGGTCCCATCACCTCCTGGGAAATAGAAGGGGAAGATATGGAGGCAGTGTCAAATTTTATCTTCCTGGGCTCCATGATCACTGCAGATGGAGACAGCAGCCCTGAAATTAAAAGACGCCTTCTTCTTGGGAGGAAAGCGATGACAAATCTTGACAGCATCTTGAAAAGCAGAGACATCACCTTGCCAACAAAAGTCCGAATAGTCAAAGCTATGGTTTTTCCTGTCGTGATGTATGGAAGTGAGAGCTGGACCATAAAGAAAGCAGACCGCCGAAGAATTGATGCCTTTGAATTGTGGTGCTGGAGGAGGCTCTTGAGAATCCCCGGGACTGCAAGGAGAACAAACCTATCAGTTCTAAAGGAAATCAACCCTGAGTGCTCACTGGAAGGACAGATCCTGAAGCTGAGGCTCCAGTACTTTGGCCATCTAATGAGAAGAAAAGAGTCCTTGGAAAAGACGTTGATGTTAGGAAGGTGTGACGGCAAGAGGAGAAGGGGACGACCGAGGATGAGATGGCTGGACAGTGTCTGCGAAGCAACCAACATGAACCTGACACAACTCCGGGAGGCAGTAGAAGACAGGAGGGCCTGGCGTGCTCTGGTCCATGGGGTCACGAAGAGTCGGACACGACTAAACGACTAAACACACACACATATCTCAGTTTAATGATTTAATATGATTAAGTTTGGAACTGTAGGAAATTGATGAGAACCCTGAGAATTTTTAAAATACTTAATAGTAAGAGTATTGTAAGAAACATTTTAATTTTTTAAAAACATGTTAATTTGGAATACATATAGAAAAATATTTATTCCTTCAATTTCTCCATTACACCCAGTGATAGAATTGGAGAAATTTCAAGGATATTTGAAATGAAATTTGGAGATTTTTAAGATAGGAACAAGTTATTAGAATAAAAGATTAGTTGCAAAAGATTGGAAATAAAGAACAAATGATAGATATTTTAGGAATGGAAAGTGTTTCTTAGTTTAATCCTCTGCTAGAACAATGGACTAAAGACTGAGTAAAAAGAAATGGTAAATGTAGCAGTTTTACAAGATTTAAATAAATTGTATTACAGAAGGAAAAGGTAGACAAGAATAAGATAGTGAAAGGAATAACAAGTAGAACTTACAAGATATTAATAGAAGCAGAGAACTGCCAAAATTTTCTTAAAACTATGGGAAATTTCAAAAAAACATTGGAACAGGAAGTAGGTACTGAGGTTTGGAAAAATATACAGGACAAAAGAATATTAAAGTCTTGTCTTTAAGGATAAAGGAAAATGTATATAAATTAGTTTGGATATAGTATTTAACTCTGGTGAAATTAAATCAAATAGATGCTAATTTTTCTATGTTATATTGGAAAGGATGTCAGAAAATAGGGACTTATTTTCATATGTGGTGGGAATATGAGAATATATTGGCATTTTGGTAGTTTTTAAGGAAATAAATGAAATAATTAAGATAAATATGGAGGTTTGTCCTAAAACAGCTCTCTTATCAATATTTGATAAGGAGCAGTGTAACTGGACAATTAAAACTTTATTTCTAACTTATTAACAGAAGATGAATGGTAGCAAGGACTTGGAAAATAAAGCAGGGTTTTTTATTAAATGAATAATATAAAGAAGTTTGTAATATATAATTATTAATAGTTTATTGTGTAATATCAAATAAAAGAGGGTGTAGTAAATAAGAATATTTTAATTGACGTCAGGGAGAGTTTATTGATTTTGTGTTAATAAGGGGGAAGGATTGTGTACCTTTGCAAGAATGCAGTTCTGGAAAGGGAATGGGGCTATGTAATTGGATGAAAAATTGGTTATATCTTCAGATGGTCCCAGTGGAGGGGAACACATTATGTATAATTGTTTATGTGATTTTGTTTTTAAAGTTTTTTCATTTTTTTGTATTTTTTATTTAATAAAATGGTATTTTTGGAATTTGTGAACTGCAGTCCCCAGAAGTCTGCAGAAATGCCTCAAATCAGACTTAGTCTTAACAGATATTATTATGTTCTTACAGTTAATGATTTCGGAATTCGGCAGCCATTTTATTTATATGGAGAAGACAGGGGATTTGTGTAGAGTTGCAAGAGTTCATGGGTACGATAGTCTCTATCCAGTAAGGCTGTACACAACAAACCTCCCCAAATCTCTTGTACCTCCCATGAAATGTAGCCCCAGCTACCCATTTTCCCTGTCCTCTTTGCAAGCTGAAAATGGCTGCCATAGTCTGAATTCCTTAGTTGTAAGAATACAAAAACACTTAATGACTTGATTAATGGCTCCAGAAGATTAGTTGGTGGGATTCCTGCAGACTTTTAAGGGTTATGGTTCATTAATTCAAAAAATACTATGCCTAATAAACAGTCATGTTTGTGATATACTATTCATGTGATACAGTTCAGTTTCATCCTTTAGAATTAAAATTTTCAAACATTAAAAATTACGTTCTGTCCTCTGAAGATGCTGGCCACAGAGACTGGTGAAATGTTAGGAAGAAAAGCCTCAAGAACATGGCCAGACAGCCCGAAAAACCTACAACAATCAGATCCCAGCCGTTAAAGCCTTCAAGAATACGTAAAAAATTACGTTTATTAAAAAAGATTGCTATGATCAAACGTAACATTAAACTTGAGGTGATTTTACTTTCAGCTTAATTTTCAATTTATTTAACCAGCACATCAAATTTTTTACTTTTACTCTTTCATTCTTATTGCATCATACTGTATGATCCAGATTATAGACTGGAATCTGTTGTAGCTTTCTTAAAGGAAGCAAAATATTCCTTTCACAGAAGTATTTCTTGAAGAAAGGATAATATGAATGCTATAGCTCCTGTGAACAATTGTTTCAGTGGAATTTATGTGTGCATCTTGTTTTGGGTTGTCTTAAAAGTGAAACTCGTAAGCATTCCTGATAAATAATTGTTTCATGCAGAGTACTGTACAGGCCTTCTGGTAAGCAGCATTAAATATTTTGCTAATTTGTAGGCTTTATTTCCACCATGTGTAGGCGGTTCAGAAGGAGAAGGGTTAAGGATTCAAGACTCAGAGGCCTAGAATTAAAAGAATTGGGGGCCATCTTTCAGTGTTTAGAATTCCGTAAGCCAACGGGTCCATGTGTTACGTATTAAAAGACAAACCATATTTGGATCTGCCTTTTAATAACAATTAGTAAAAGGCCAAGAAAGCTGTGGATTAAGATTTAGGATTTTAGCCCTCCAGTAGATGAAGTTGACTCTAGTCTATAAAAGCTTGTGTCATAATAAATCTATTAGTCTTTAATGTGCTTCAAGACTTCTCACTGTTTTTAATGGAATGCAGTATATTTTAGTACAGTATACTGAAATTTTACCTATTAAACAACTGTGAGATACAGCCTCGGAAGTTGTAACTGAGCACTACAGTTAGCAGTGGTGTCGAACTGTGGCCCTCCAGATGTTCTTGGACTACAACTCCCAGAGGCCTTCACCACCACCTCTGCTGGCCAGGATTTCTGGGAGTTGAAGGCCAAGAACATCTGGAGGGCCACAGTTCGACACCACTGCATGGAACTTATTTGTAGGGAAGTTGCTTGAGGCAGTTAAAAAACACTTCATTGTTGACGTAGTAGTATAGCCCTTGGTTAATGATTTATAATTTTATGGTATGAAATCTTTGGCCAGAAAAGCTTGAACATTTTAGAAATTGACCAAAAGTAAATTTTCAACATTGTTACTTTTTAAAGTAAAAGTTAATAGTAAATCCCTCACACACACACCAACATTGCAGGAATGTTATATAAGCAGCCCGAGTCTCTCATCTGGCTTTTTCCATATTCTCCTGATGACCCTCTCTGTAAATAGCTTTTCTTCTTCAGAAAGGTCTGTGGAGCGAGAGTTGTGCACATTTGTGTTATTTTGTCCTGACTGGTCCTCAGTTGCACGCACTTGCATTCTTTTCTACACTTAATTTACTGTTTGAAACAATTCCTTTGTTCCAATATGCACTTAAGCCCTGAGGATTATAGAAGACATTTACTGTATTCATAATGTCCAGAAACTCTCAGAGGTGGAATGTAAGTCAGTATGAAGATAATGGAAGCAGATCACTATTATTGTGCCTAATGCTTTGGAAATCTTTCAGTTTTCTTTTAATATTGACATATCAGCAATTGTCATTCACAGGGATGTTTGCAAGTCTATGGGGCCAAATGCCAAGTCTGTGTCTTTGGAATCAAGTCCCAAGTCCATATTAAAAACAAGCTTTTTCCCCAGAAAAAAGGGGAGGGGGTGGTTTCTGAGATGCGAGTCGAGTCAAAGTCATTGAAAAAACACCCAAGTGGAATCACTGGTGCAACTTAAGTCCAACTTGAAAGCAAGTCCTGTGACTCAAGTACCCATCCTTGGTCATTGACCACAATATTTCTGCTAGTATCTGCTGTAGTAACCACAGTCAGTGATGTCTGAAGATAGCAACATTCACATTGATTATAGATAGAGGTCATATTTGTTTTTCAGAATTGATATCCAGGTGATGAAGAAAGTTATGAGTGGTAGAGATGTGGTCAAGGACCCAGTGTACTTTCCTGATCTAGTCTTTAATTCTCTCCAGTATTTGCAGCTTTGTTGTCTTTTGCTCTCTGGGGAAATAACTGACAATAATTTGAACATGAGGAAAAAAAATCAGTTTTTGTGGGCAACAACATATGCATCTCAATGGAGATTATACAAGGGTTCTTAGGGTATATTTTTCTATATATGGCAGTTATATGGTTTATTGGAACTTCGGCATGAGATCTGAGTAGTTAGTTTTCAGCCATACATATCCTGAAAATGCTTGGGTTTTATAGGTACAGTTACTCAGTCCACAACGCAATCACAAATCTTCTACACTGTTATCACATTTATAGTTGTTGTGGCTAATTTATTACCCTGGTAACCAGTATTCTGGTGTTCTCTTAGGTACTCTGGTCATCTTATTGCCAATATGCAGTCTGCCGTTGGGACCGTACCCGAAGTCCTACTAGCTCAGTAGAATAATGCCAGAGCTTTGCACTCTTCTGGCATGAGCTTCAGAAGCTCAAGAGTCATCTCTAAACCATGATAAAATGACAGGATGCAACTTTATAGAGAAACAATTTGTACACAAAATTAAAAAAAAAAGTATTTTAAAATTCAGAAGTTGGCACAATCTTAGTTGTGGCATGAGAAGGAAAGTTCTCTATGGAGATATTGCAAGAATAATATAGAAGGGAGGTTCTCTATCATACAGTAATGCTCTAAAAACTATTATCATCCATTATAGTTCCAGTATAATTAAGAATGATGACAATATTCATCATCATTGGTAACTACAGATGGGGATATCCATATTCATATACAAATATCCCCCCACAGGTGCAGATAACAAAGTTATCTGCACCTGTCCTCCACTGCTGCGAGCTCTGCAAAGCCTTCCTGTCCACTCTGTTGCTCATGATAGATTACCCAGTCCTGGCAGAAGGTGGGATGATGAGCCTCTCTGCCAGGTCGCAGAGTGGCTAATCCATTGAAAGCAACGGAGAGATAGGAAGGTACCATGGAGCTTGCGGCACCAGCAAAGTGAGTGGTCAGTCTGGCCCCAAGGGCTGGACCCTCATTATCTGCACGTGTGGAGGGATATTCTATATGAATACCTCCATCTCTATTGGCAACACTAGATTGCCAGAAGAAACATCAACAACCTCAGATATGCAGATGATACTACTCTGATGGCAGAAAGTGAGGAGGAATTAAGGAACCTTGTAATGAGGGTGAAAGAGGAGAGTGCAAAAAACGGTCTGAAGCTCAACATCAGAAAAACTAAGATCATGGCCACTGGTCCCATCACCTCCTGGGAAATAGAAGGGGAAGACATGGAGGCAGTGACAAATTTTACTTTCTTGGGCTCCATGATCACTGCAGACGGAGACAGCAGTCACAAAATTAAAAGACGCTTGCTTCTTGGGAGGAAAGCGATGACAAACCTTGGCAGCATCCTAAAAAGCAGAGACATCACCTTCCAACGAAAGTCCGCATAGGCAAAGCGATGGTTTTTCCTGTTGTGATGTATGGAAGTGAGAGCTGGACAATGAAGAAAGCTGACAGCCGAAGAATTGATGCCTTTGAATTGTGGTGCTGGAGGAGGCTCTTGAGAGTCCCCTGGAGTGCAAGGAGAACAAACCTATCAATTCTAAAGGAAATCAAGCCTGAGTGCTCACTGGAAGGACAGATCCTGAAGCTGAGGCTCCAATACTTTGGCCATCTCATGAGAAGAGAAGACTCCTTGGAAAAGACCTTGATGTTAGGAAAATGTGAAGGCAAGAGGAGAAGGGGACGACAGAGGATGAGATGGTTGGACAGTGTCATCAAAGCTACCAGAATGAATTTGACACAACTCCAGGAGGCAGTGGAAAATAGGAGGGCCTGGCGTGCACTGGTCCATGGGGTCACGAAGAGTCGGGCACGACTAAACGATGACGAAAATTTAGATGGTTTGTAGATACTAGATACTGCAGAGTATGGAACAATTTATATTACATTAAATTCTTCATAAAATGTCTAGTTTATGAATGTCGGATATTGTGCTTCTGTACCCACAATTCAGAAATCCAGGAAATGGCCCAATATTGCTGGGAAATAATCGGAAATTGATGATTTTTTAACAGCTGGTCGGTGATTTCAAAATGGCCACTGGGTAAACAAAATGGCCGCCCACTGTGTTTTTGCACGGATTCCTCACTGCACAGGCAGTGAAAATGGCCGCGCTATGGAGGATCTTTGCTGGACGGTGAGTTTGAAGCCCCTAGGAATGCATTAATCTGGTTTTAATGCATTTCTGTGGGCTTTTAAAAATCACATCACTATGTTTTCGTTCTACAGCGATTTCGCTGGAATGAATTAACATCGTGATGGGAGGCACCACTGTATCATACCTCCATGAGAAGCAGGGAAAAGAATTTTAAGCTTTAGATAACAAAGGGTAGCCTGAATGTTCATAGTATCAATGGTAGCAGTCTAGACAGGTTTTTGAATTGGCTTATGGAATGCTGAATCCTGCTGGGAACACAGTATATGGATGCTCTCTTGGGCACCAATAATAGTATACAACATGATAAAAGAATAAGAAAGAAGACAGAACAAGATGTAGCAGGTAAAAGCAATCAAAAACAATGTAGGGAAAAAGATGAACACAAAAAGTTTCAGTAAACAGTTATGCCCATCAGTTTTTTAAAAGGCTGCCCCATAGCTTGGAACAAAGAGGATTCCTATATTCACACCATGAATTGACCATATGGCTCATGGAATACTGTTGAGTACTATTGAAATTATACAAAAAGTATGTGCCTGGGAGACATGATTGGTGCGAGACTTAGATTCTTGTAGGCATGAGAAAAATGATTGAAAAGAAGATATTTGCAAATCTCATGCTGCAGCTTCTGTTGTCTTTTGATTAGCTTTGACATGGACATGTGCCCCCCTCCCCTGTGTGATGCTGTGTTTTTGTATCTCAAATTCTTTGTAAAAGAAATCATGTAGTTACTTGTTTCATCCTCCTAGGGGCTGCTGTTTCCTTAAGATCTGTCCGTGCCTGCTGTATTAGTCTTGAGTGTCCTTGTCTGGGAAAAGCATTTCACTGACAAAACGAACACTGTTTTCTGTCCTTTTAAATGAGATATAGTGCATTCAAATGATGAATGCACTCTTTTCTCCAAAGAAATGTACGTAGTTATGACAGACTCAGTGGGAAGTGGGTTATTTTGAAGGTTTTGATGGTTGCTTTTTCTTAATAGTTGCATTTGGAAAACATAGCAAGTCATGGTTTGTTATTTTGGGAACAAATTAGAGCAAACTAATGGGTTTATGGGCTTCTCTTTTCTCCCTTTTCTTTCTGTTCCTCTGGTTGGGAGGAGAGTGGACATTTATTTATTTCCATCTATTTTTGATTAATCATAGTTTAGGACTGTATTTGAATGCTAACGTGGTTATTCTTAGTGATGACTTGTTCCAAAGAAGTACATTTCATAATTCTTGGTTTGCAGTCGCTGTGTTTGAAATAAACAAATAACAGATAAGATAAACCAGTTTCAGAAGAAAAGCTACACTGAATTAAAAATTGATGTAAAAAATTCCAAATACAGTTCTGTGAAATAGCAGAGGAGATAAGGGCTAGAATAACTATATGAGCTTTATGGCTTACCATGGTTATCTAGACACATTCAATGACCACATTTAGGTGCAACCACAAGTCAGCACTTTTTAAAACCTTGGCTTTATAAGGGTGATGCAGCATGCAGGAGAAACTCTAGAAATCGCAGCATTTCTATCCATGGTCTGTTTGTTTGTTTAAAATAATTTTTACCCTGACTTTCTCCTTGAAAAGGATCCAAAGTGATTTACAACAATGAAAGACAATATTTAAAGTCGAAAACAATAAGTGAACAACGATGGTTAACATCATTTGGAACTTTAGCTCACTGGTTCTTAACCTTGGGTTACTCAGGAGTTTTGGACTGCAACTCCCAGAAGCCTTCACCACCAACTGTGCTGGATGGGGTTTTTGGGAGTTGCAGTTCAAAAGCATCCGAGTAACAAAGGTTAAGAACCACTGCTTTAGCTTTTCTTTTCAGTGACAATTTGTAAGTTTTCTAAAGATGGATTAGAAAACATGCCAATCTGAATGTCATGAAAATTAAGCTACAGACCTCAGGTCACTTCTGCTTTGGGTTTTGTCAGTACCTTGAACTCAGACCAGTAGCATACTGGCAACTAGTGCATATGCCTCAGAACTGGTGTCATGTGGGTTCTGAAGGATGTATTGTACTTGCTACAGCATCCACGTCATGTCGTACAAGAGTGGCCCCACAAACAAATCAATTTTCTTCCTATCAGTTTTCTTCACTATCCAGTTTTCACACCCATACATAGTAATTGGGAATATAGTTGCACGCGTGATCTTGGCCTTGGTCTCCAGTGAAACATCCTTAGATGTGATTATCTTTTCTAATTCTTTCATTACTGCCCTTCCAAGTCTGTCTTCTTCTGATTTCTTAGCTGCAGGCTCCACTTAAGTTGATGATTGAACCAAAGTATGCGAAATTTTAACAGCTTCTTTCAATTTCTTTATTGTCCACATTGAAGTTGTGTACAGTGGACCCTTGACTTACAGACGGCTTGACTTACAGACTTTTTGAGTTACAGACTTCTCTGGCCGCAAAATTTAGGTTTGACTTGCAGCCTGAGAATTGACTTACAGACCAGAAAAAAACCAAAATGGAACAAAAACGGCCTGTTACGGGATTAATCAGTTTTCAATGCACTGTAGGTCAATGGAGACTTGACTTACAGACTTTTTGACTTGAGAACCGCCTTCCAATACGGATTAAGTTCTCAAGTCAAGACCCCACTGTAGTTCTTTGTAGTCATGATTTTTGTATTCTTTATGTTCAGTTGCAGGCCTGCTTTGACACTTTCTTCTTTTACTTTCATTAAAATTTGTTTCAAGTGATTGCTGCTTTCTGCCAATACGGTGGTGTCATCTCCATTTTATTAAATTATACATGTTTCTTTTACCATTTTTTACTCTTCCTTCTTCTGAATCTAGTCCAGCTTTCCATATGATATGTTCTGCATATAAATTGAACAACTAGGGAGATTAAAAAAAACAACCTTGTCTGACACCTTTGCCTGTAGGAAACAATTCTGTCTCTCCATATTCTATCCCAACAGTAGCTTGTTGTCCACTATACAGGTTGTGCATCAGGACCATCAACCCATTTATTTCAGAATAATCCATAGCTTCTCATGATCCACACAGTCAAAGGCTTTACTGTAATCTATAAAACATAGACTGACATTTTTCTGCAATTCTTTGGTGTGTTCCAGTAGCCAGCAAATATTTGGAATATGTTCACAAATACCTCTTCCTTTTCTGAATTCATCTTAAACATCCAGCATGTATTGCTCCATATAAATTAAAAGCTTTTGTTGCAATGCCTTGAGCATCCTTTTGCTTGCATGGGAATTTAGAGCAATGGTCCTATAGTTACTGCACTGCTTCGCATCTCCTTTTTTTGGGGGGGGGGGACTGGAATGTATATTGAACATTTCCAGTCTGTGGTTCTTGTTTTGTTTTCCATATTTGTTGGCATATTCATGTTAGGATTTTGACAGATACAGTACCTGTAGCTTGAAATAGTTCTATTGGTATTTCATCTATCCCAGATGATTTACGAGGGGGTGCTGATAAATATTGAGCCTTTCCCAGAAAAAATTGAGACGGGAAGCTGTAACCGCTACACTATTCTACATATTCCCCCAGGAAGTCAGTGCACTTGCGACATCTGTCCTGCAGCTTCTTAAGTTCCTGAAAATAAAATTCTTCCGACTGCTGGTGTAACCACTCATTTGCAGCGTTAGTTGCCTCCAGAACACTCCGAAATTGTTGTCCCTTTAGGTGTTTTTTGAGTTTGGTGAACAAATAATAGTCTGAAGGAGCCAAGTCGGGAGAATGGGGTGGATGGGGCATCACTTGAAAGCCTAAAGACATCAGTTTTGCCATTGTTTCACCTGCAGTGTGTGACGAGGCATTGTCATTGCAACAGGATGACACATTTGGAGAGCTTTCCTTGACGTTTTCCCTTGATGTTTTGCCTCAACTTTGTCAATAAAGCACAGTAATATTTTGCATTGATAGTGGAACCCTGTTGGAGGTAGTCCACCAGCAGAACTCCCTTTTTATTACATAACAAACAAACCACAAACTGTTGCCATTTGCTTCTTCACTGACCTTTGCACTCAGAAGTTCTTTGGCCTGGGGAAACCACTTTGCCTCCATTCCTTAGACTGTTCCTTTGTCTCAGGATCGTAACAGTAGATCCATGTCTCATCACCAGTTACCAGTTTGCCCATTTCTTGCAAAATGTTCCAAACAGCCACCAATGACTCCACACGTTTCCTCTTTTGTTCGGTTGTCTAAGTTTGGGGATCCACTTTGCTGCCAGCTTTCTCATTTCCAAGTTGGTGTGGATAATGGCACCAACTCTCTGACGTGATATTCTCAGATATACAGCAATACTTTTGGCTGATATTCGGCGGTCCTCCATGATCATGTCATGGATGGCTTTCACATTTGCGGGTTTGTGGGCACAGAGACAGAAACAGGCCTTCCACTGGGTCTTTCACTTTCAGCACTGAAATGGCCAGATTTAAAATTGACAAGCCAACGTTTAACTGTTTCATATGAAGGGCCACAGTCACCCATAGTTTGTGACATTTAATCATGGATCTGCTTTGCACCTTTCCCTTGGAGAAACAGGAACTTGATTATGGCCCTATGCTCTTCCACATTGAACTTTTCTGGAGGTGCTGCCGTGTTCACTTTGGACCTGAACATGAAAGATAAGTTAAAATCATAGGTAGTTGATTTTTGCACCATTGAATACAGACAAATTGGCCAATACACCCAGCAATTTATAGCTTCCTAGCTCAATTTTTTTCTGAGAAAGGCTCAATACTTATCAGCACCCGCTTGTATTTCTTCCAGTGCTTTCAGAGCAGCTTTCACTTCACTTTCTAGAACTGCAAGCTCTTCATCATAGGATTCTTCTTTAAAGGAATCCGTGATCCTTTAATCTCTTTTGTATAGGTTTTCAGTATACTATTTCCACTTTATTTTCTTCTGGTCAGATAGTGTACCTCCCTTTCCATCTTTTAGCTTTCTAATCTAGGCTTAAATTTCCCTTTGATTTCTTAGATCTTCTGGAAGATATCTCTTGTTTTTCTTCTTTTGTTGTTCCCATCTGCTACTTTGCAGTGGCCATTATGATAGTTCTTTGTCTCAGTGAGATACACTGAAAAGCTGCATTCAAGATTCTCACTCTATTTCTGCTAGCTTTTGCCTTTTATACTATGTTTATTTGGCGGTGCCCATAAGAAATCACACATTTAAAAAAATCTCAGTGCCCAGAATTGAAGCCAAACTATCAAATTTTTAAATATTGTGGCTGAAGATAGGTGTATATTTACATATACACGTATACTTAGAGCATTTTTTAAAAACTATAGAATTTTCTCTTAGCAATTAAATTATTGAGCAAACAGTTTTTCTTTTTTCCTTGCAGCAGAGCTTCCTCTCTTTCTCTCAGCTTTGGATGGTTAGGCAGTGCACTGGATGGAACTGCCAGCAGATGCTGCATTAACTATCAAGTGGAGGGGGAAGGATTCTTGCCCTTGTCTTTTAAAGAGCCATGGAGGGTCACCAAGTAAATTAATATTTTCTGATGAAACAATATCCACCGGCATGGGGACAGATATTCAGAACGCAATCCTGCACTAGCTTCTACCACTGTTCGCTAGTGCTTAAGAGTAATAATTATTATCCCCACTGCATGCTTCTTCTGTTTCCCTCATTGTCTTGCATTTGAACAATTATCAATGACTGATCAAAACTTGTGTCATAGTGCCAGTAAGAGAAGAACTGTCTAGTTTCCCTCCATGAACTAGTTGTACAGAACTAAAACCTGTTTGTTGCTCATCGTTGTAGGAAAAGCCTTTTGCTGCAAATATATATTCTATTTAAGGTCTTTGTAGCCTTATTAATTGTCATACTATCCAGCTATTACTGATTTTTATTGCTACTTTTTTCTCTTTTTCAATATTTTATGGTTAGATTTCTGTAGCACAAATAACACATCAAAAATTCATGAGTTCCATTCCAAAGAAGGAATGTTTGAAAAGATAATACACTTTTCCTCTAGATTTTGCCTTCAAGGTCAGAGAGGGGGTGCCTCTAAGGGTTTTATTTACTACAGTATGAGCTACATGCATACCTTAAAAATATTTCAGTTTACTGATTTACTTGCAGAAAAATGTTAGCTATTTTGAGCCTCTTTCTAAAAGTTAAGAACTGCAAAATATGCTCTGCTTTAAACAGGGGAAATATAAGCATCTCAAGTGAACTCCACATCTGATTATGGTCTGGTCTCACCAGACTTCCTTTTTGCAAACAGTTTGAATTCACAGCTTATGGGATTCTTTCCTGTTCAGGAATAAGAGAGGATAGGGGCATGGTGCAGAAAGAGAGAGTGTGGCTTAAGAGTATTGCATGCAATCTTGACATTATAGTTCTTAAGGTGTATGCTGTCCTCACAGTTAATTTGTGAAGCTGTAGAGCTTTTTAGATTACTGTAAGAAACTGTGCTTTGATTTGTGGGAGAATGTAAACAGCCCTCAGATAAATGAAAGCAAAAAAATAGAAATAAAAAATAGTAAAACACAAATTGAGATTGTATATTCAACCCTAGGGGACTCTGATGAAAGAAAAATTGCCTAATCGGGATAGATTTGTTAGAAGTTTTTATTTTTTTACCATAAGAGCTTACAGTATTTTTATTTTGTTACCATAAGAGCTTATTTTCTCCCAGCCAGTCATGACCCCTTTTTACAATAGTCAAGTAAACTGCGATCTCCACCACATTTCTGCGCCCCCCCCCTCTGCCCCGGTCTTCTTAAGGGGTAGGTTTATTGAACTTAGTAGGACTAACTTCAGAGTGGATTTTGAGCTAATAGATCCACCACTGACATGGTATTTTCCCTCAGACAGTTGCAGGAGAAATGTAGGGAACAATAACAGCCACTCTTTGTGGCCTTCATAGATCTCACAAAGGCCTTTGATTTGGTTAGCAGGGACTGCCATTTTAAAATACTTCCCAAGATTGGATGTCCAGTTCAACTCTTTAACATCATCAGGGTTCTTTCATGAGGAAATGAAGGGCACTGTAGGTTTTGATGGCTCAACATCAGATCCCTTTGACATCCGAAACGGAATGAAACAGGGCTGTGTCCTTGCATCGACCGTGTTTGGGATCTTTTTTGCTGTCATGCTAAAGCACACCTTTAGAACTGCAACAGAAGGTGTCTATCTCTGGACTAGATCAGATGGAAAGTTCTTTAATCTCTGTAGATTGAGAGCAAAGACCAAAGTCCAACTGAAATGCATGCAGGACTTCCTCTTCGCCAGTGATGCAGCTGTTGTTGCCCGCTCTCCTGAAGACCTCCAATAATTCATGAATCGTTTTAGCAAGGCCTGCCAAGACTTTGGACTAACAATCAGCCTGAAGAAAACACAACTCACCCCCCTTTATTACCATCACCACACAAGAATTGGAGGTTGTTCATGACTTTGTGTACCTCGGCTCAACAATCTCTGACATTGTCTCCCTAGATGTTGAGCTGGATAAACGCAATGGCAAAGCAGCTACCATGTTTTCTAGACTCACAGAGATTATGGCTTAATAAGAAGCTGAGGGCATATACCAAGATCCAGGTCTATAGAGCCTGTGTCCTGAGCACACTCCTGTACTGCGGTGCATGGCAGGAGAGGAAGCTGAACACATTCCATATGCATTGTCTCCGGTGCATTTTTGGCATCACCTGACAGGACAAAGTTCCAAATAGAGTAGTCCTAAAATGAGTTGGAATTTTTAGCATGCATACATTACTGAAACAGCGCCGTCTACGTTGGCTCAGGCATGTCATGAGAATGGCTGAAGGTCGGATTCCAAAAGATCTCCTGCATGGAGAATTAGTGCAGGGAAATTGCCCCAGAGCGAGACCACAGCTGTAATAAAAGGATATCTGCAAGCAGGATCTGAAGGCCTTAGGAATGGACCTCGACAAATGGGAAATCTTGACATCTGAGCATTCAGCCTGGAGGCAGGCAGTGCATCATGGCATCTTGCATTTTGAAGAGACACTTGTCCAGCAAGCCGAGGCAAAGAGGCAGTCCTGAAACCAGCAAAAACAGGGAGCTGAACAGCGGACAGATTGTATTTGTCTTCAGTGTGGAAGGAACTTTCACTCTCGAATTGGCCTTCTCAGCCACAAGGCTGTGAGGCCACACTTACTTGGGTGTCACTATTCATCCTTGAGCTCCCACAAGACTTCGTTTCTGAGGATATCAGTTGGTGCGTGGCTTGTGATTCTGCCACATAGTGGAAACAAGAGAATGTGTGTGTGTTTGTTTATGTGTGTGTGAACTTTAATTACACATTGTTGCACAAGTCAAGATTCACAGTTTTCCTTCCTTCTTTACTATCAAGGGATGAGAAAGAAAGACACACATGTACTCATGCACACAAATCACTTCTCTTTGCGTTCCAAATTCCATGTATTCCCAGGCTGAGGTGGGTGTTAGGAAACCAGAAGTGAGCAGGATTGTGAGGAGGGAGGAGCACCTTGTTCCAAAGGCAGTACCGGGATGGGAAAAGGTAAAGGTTCCCCTTGACAATTTTTGTCCAGTCATGTTCGACTCTAGGGGGCGGTGCTCATCCCCGTTTCCAAGCCATAGAGCCAGCGTTTGTCCGAAGACAATCTTCCGTGGTCACATGGCCAGTGCGACTTAGACACGGAACGCTGTTACCTTCCCACCAAGGTGGTCCCTATTTATCTACTCGCATTTGCATGCTTTGAAACCGCTAGGTTGGCGGGAGCTGGGACAAGCGACGGGAGCTCACTCTGTCGCATGGATTCGATCTTATGACTGCTTGGTCTTCTGACCCTGCAGCACAGGCTTCTGCAGTTTAGCCCACAGCGCCACCACGCCACCACCGGGATGGGAACCAAGACAAATTTCCCCTGGCAGATGGTGGTCGACCTCTCCATCACTCTCTTTGCCAACACCAAAGCCAGCCAGAAGCCCAGTGAGCATGGCAAAGGTTTCCATCTTCCAGAAAAAGAAAAACTGGAAGAGGGGAATGTTATAGCGGTGGCTCACATGCTGCTGCCTTCATCTCTTAGTGGGGAATAAATGGCATTGACTTCTGTGTTACCACAGATGTTCTAGAATAACCTAGAAACTCTGAAATACATTGTTTTTAGGTCTGGCCTGTTATGTCCATAGTTAGACATTTAATTTTCTAACCTGTTAAGTCAGCAACATTCTTCATGTTTCTCTAATTTAATACTCTTCTGACAATCTCTTCTAGTGGCCTATAGAAAAAAAGGTTAAAATTAATAAAATTCAGCATAAAGTGAACAATTAAAGTATGGACATTAAGTACCCCTTCCACTTTTCTGTCTCTCTAATAGGCAGGTAGTAAAATAACTTACAATTTAGCAGACTGTGGTGTTCCTTGGGTTTTCTGCTGTTCTACAGAATGCCCTCACTGTCATGAAGTCTTTGGGCTGCTTGCCACCAGAGATCAGACTGGGCGGCTGTGGTCCTCCAGATGATGTTGAGCTGATACTTCCAAAGCCTTAATTAGAATTGCCAATGGTTAGAGATGGAAAGTTGCAGTCAAATAGCATCTGGAGGACTGTGTGTTGCCAACCCTGTTGTAGACAGATTTCCTCAGCCCTGTTCAGATTTTTCTTCTGATAATGTGAGGGCACAGGGAATGCCAGAAGGGGCAGTATGCATGTACCAGCCCCAACTCAATATGCCTGTTTACGTAGACTCTGCCTCATTTCAGTCTTGATTTATAAATGTCTGACGGGTGTTCAGTTTATCATGCTGTGAATCCTGGTAATGCAGCATCTATTGTTTGAATTTTTCAAGTCGGGAGTCTCATTTCTGCATAAAGAAAGTCTGCATAAATATACTTTACTTTGAATGCAGAAATAGTGACGTAGAGGGGACATACAATGGGGAGATGCCAAATTTATGCTTTAGAAAGCTTACTGAAGGCTCTTTTATTTGAAATAAGATTAGTAGAGAATGAAAGGCCTTTGGGGAAAAATAAGAAACAGTCATTCTTATCTAACAAAACTGAAGCTTTTAGAAGAATGGCTTTCTTCTTTAAGGCTTCTTGTGTCCCTAGAGTGGATCCTGTTAGTATGTGAGTTTGGATAATTGTTATTTACGTATTCCCAGAACTCTAATATCATATACAGTTCATGCCATCAGTGTAAAGGTTTATATTGGGTAGCTGGAAAGAATTTCAGAGAAATGCAGACAGGAGGTCCCTATAAAACAAAAGATACCCCTCTTTTGATATTCATCTTACAGTGTAATTATGTGGACCTACTTATTCTCAAAGGGGACGTGGTAGCGCTGCGGGTTAAACAGCAGAAGCCTCTGTGCTGCAAGGTCAGAAGACCAGCAGTCATAAGATCAAATCCATGCGACGGAGTGAGCTCCCGCCACTTGTTCCAGCTCCTGCCAACCTAGCAGTTTGAAAGCATGTAAAAATGTAAGTAGATAAATAGGTACCACCATGGTGGGAAGGTAACAGCGTTCTGTGTCTAGTTGTGCTGCCCATGTGATCACGGAAACTGTCTTCGGACAAACACTGGCTCTATGGATTGGAAACAAGGATGAGCACTGCACCCTAGAGTCGGACACGACTGGACTAAATTTGTTTTTGTTTGTTTGTTTGTTTGTTTGTTTGTTTATTGATTGATTGATTGATTGATTGATTGATTGATTGATTGATTGATTGATTGATTGATTGCACTTATATGCAGCCCACCTAGACATTGTCTACTCTGGGTGGCTCACAACAGGCAAAATAAAAACAGTTAATATATAATAACAATTTATCAATAATATACAATGATAATAACTCAGGATGGGATGAAGAATAAATTAAGTAGTGCCTTCATGACAACCCAGGTGTTAGTTGTTACAGAACTCAGAATCTGAAGAGAGTTTGTTTATAAATGGCCTTATGACTATCCTCTTCAGGATGGCTGAGATCACTCTCTCTTGATTTTCTGTAGCCAGCTTTTTACTCCCCTTGTGCTTGCTGTTATCAGCCACAACGGACAAGGGTTGACAAAAAAAGACAGTGTGGCCATATAGTCAGAAGAACTGTGGGTTTGTGTTCTTTCTGTTAGGTACAAGATTTTATTTCCAGTCTCTTAAGTATTTTGTTCAGATTTTGTTTTAGATTTGGCTTAGACATTGGAAAATACTTCTTAATTCAAAGAGGAGTTAAACAATGGAATAATCTGTGCAAGGAAAATGTGGAACTTTCTTCTTCTCCTGTATAGTTCAGTGGTCACTTGAGATAAAAATTGAGCTGAGGTATTAGGAGACACACTCAATTCCTGCAGTTGCAAAGGTCTTTAATTTTGTGCCTTATAATGTGAAGCACGCTTGTTATATCAGCATATTCTGTCTTAATTGCTGTTCTTATTGAGCAGTACGGTAATTAAGATGAAGATGGACTCCTTTCAAGGTGGTTTGCCAAGGACTATCTGTGGAATAGGATTCTTAATACAAAGTATGTAACAAAGAGTCCTCAGTCATGTTCATTACTTCTTCAGGAATTCCAAAAATCTGATAGTATTGTTAAAAAGCATTGGCCAAACAGCAACAAAATATGAATGCATAAAAAAGAATTGCCTGTCTTCTCTATTAATTTTCAGGTAACAGCTTTTGTAATATATTGTAATAAAAAGAGTCTGTAACATAATATTTGTGTGTATCTGACACATAGATTGGCTCTGAGACTGCAGGAAACATTGGCTGAAATACTGTTTGGGTAGGTTTCATAGGGAGAGAGTATCAGAGATCATTGAGCCAAGGTACACAAAGTCATGAACAACCTCCAATTCTTGCATGGAGATGGTAATAGAGGGGGGTGAGTCCACGCCCTGGCCCATGACTTGTGTTTTCTTCAGGCTGATTGTTAGTCCAAAGTCTTGGCAGGCCTTGCTAAAACGATTCATGAATTATTGGAGGTCTTCAGCAGAGTGGGCAACAACAGCTGCATCATTGGCGAAGAGGAAATCCCGCATGCATTTCAGTTGGACTTTGGTCTTTGCTCTCAATCTAGAAAGATTAAAGAGCCTTCCATCTGATCTAGTCCAGAGATAGACACCTTCTGTTGCACGATACCATAATCTCTTGAGACTGAAGGATGCCTATTCCTAGGTTCCATAGCATAAGGCTGCTGACATCATCAGCAAGGGCAATTTTTTGGAAATTAAACATTTTCCTTTCCTGTCAGAGAGCTCTCATGGGCCTTGAGTAATCTCTTTCACCACCAGACATCTGTGTGGGCTGAGAACTGGGAGGGAAACAAAAAGTCACTATTGTCAGGATAACTTTAAAGTAAAGACTTCTTCCTCCCCTCATGGTTCCCAACAATGAAAGAGATTACTCAGGATCTACAGAGCTTTGTGAGAGGGGAGGGAAATGTTTAGTTTTCAAAAAAAATTGCCCTTGTGCTGCAGAACTTACATAAATAGGATTTAAGCCTAGGTTACAAAGCTGAATAATTTAGAGAGTTAGGTATCTGGATGCAGAACCAGAGGTTGGGAGTGCAGTTTCTCATTGTGCATCCCAAAAGAGCAACCTGTGTAGCCCTGGGCAAGCTGCACAGTCCCAGGATGCCCCCAGAAGAAGGAAAGGGTAAACCACTTCTGAGTACTCTCAATCTCAACCCAAAAAGTCCCTGATAAGCATCACACTAAGTCAGAATTGACTTGATGGCACACATCATTGTCATCATCATCATCAATATTAATATTTATCAGATCAAGCCAATATGTTTGTATATTCTATCTGTGTATTATGCCTGTTCGTAATAATTCTTAAATTATCTTGCCATTATAAACCATGAACTACTTTAAACAATTTTGTATTTTGTCTGTTCATTGTCTAATTAAATTAGACGATGATCCGACCATGAAAAGGGGACTGACACAAAGTCAGTCGCCATCAGAGCACACACTCTCCGCTTGGGGGAAAACACGAGGCCCATGTGGGTGGGGCCATTGACAAGTTGGGACATATCCAAGGAAGCCATGGTTTCCAAGAACTCAAGACCCGGACTGGAAACCTCCGCCTCCGCATAGATGTTGAAATCACCCAAGACCAAAAGCCTCGGGGATTCCAACAGTGCTGTGGAGACGAAGTCCACCAGCTCTGGTAAGGAAATGGCTGGGTTGCGGGGTGCGCGTTAATCCAGCAAGATACCAATACCATCCATGGCCCCAAACAACACGTGAAGACCTGGCAACCTCTAGAGTGTTTTTATATACAGTGGTGCCTCACTTAGCGATGTTAATTGGTGCAGCAAAAATTGCTGCTAAGCAATTTCATCGCTAAGCAATTTTAAAAAGCCCATAGAAACGCATTAAAACGCGTTTAATGCGTTCCTATGGGCTTAAAAACTAACCTTATGCGAAAATCCTCCGTTGCGGCGGCCATTTTCGGTGCGTCAAAAGCAAGGCAAAACAGCGGGCGGCCGTTTTGTTTACCCAGCGGCCATTTTGGAACTGCCGATGAGCTGGCTGAAAATGGGGGCTTTGCGATGATCGCTTCCCTGCGATCATCACAAAGCAAAATTTCCCCATAGGGGCCATCGCAAAGCGATCACTCTTGCGATGGCAAAAAGTCCATCGCAAAGTGATTTCATCGCTATACGGAGCGATCGCTATGCGAGGCACCACTGTACAATGGTTACTCTCCCCCGCCCCTCCAGTCTACCCTGGTGCTGGACTGCATAACCTGGAGGGCAGGAGAGGGTCAGGGGAACACCCCCTTCCCCGCCCATCCAAGTCTCAGTTATGCATGCCAGGTCTGCATTATATATTGAAGACGGGGATAATATTCAAAGAAACATAAGGTTCTAAGGGAGTGATGCTCATTCTAAGAAAGACTAAAATGGCCACTACTGGTTTAAAAGTGATTTTCTCTTCCCAGAGAATTCAGGGAATTGTGAACAGTCTAAAGGCAAAGAAGAGGTGTTATCTCTTATTAGACCACTAAAAAAAAATCACAAACAAATGCTAGCTTTTGGCACATGTGAGCCATCACCAAGCTAAGCTAAGTAAAAATGCAAGAGTCCCAAAAATCATGGGTAGATGTTTATGCCAGTTCTGCCTGAGCATTTCTCTGGGGGAGACACTAAAAGCAGCGTATGTCTGTAGCATAGAGGCAGATAGCAGGGAAACATTCCTATGTATGCAGAAAGAGGTGCAGATATGAAGATACTGATTTACTTGTCCAACCTTCAGCTCTGGAGCAAGGAAGTATGTCTTGCCCATCACCCATCAGAAGGGTTCCTACATGCTGGCTGTAGCTTCTCTCTTCCTTTCCCTTCAGCAAGTGTGAGACTGGATGTTCTGCAAAAAGGAAGCACAGATAAGGCCCCCCCCAGTAGTCTATTTCTAGTAAGAAAGGCAGGTGGGGGGTAGGCTGACTGGTTAGAGGTGGGTAAATGCTGCACTTGCCCTAATGAAAAAGCCACCACTGCTTTTTGTAAATAGAGCATTTGAAAAAAAATATAGCCTGAATCTAAGTGTGTTGGGTTTGCAGCCACATTTGTGGGTAGAAATATAGCTGTGCCATATGTTAAAGGTATGTTTTGTGCTTGGGTTGGATCCCAAGGTTGCACTTGCTCAAATACCTTCCTCATTTCTTCCTCTGCAGCAAGCAAAATGGGTCTCAATGTGCTCTTGAATAACAGGGACTGTAGGGAGTTGAGGTTGAGGCAGCTTCGACAGGTAGGCAAGTAGCAGTCCAGGAGACATAGCATGCAAGTAGAAGGCTGCTCTTGCAACTTTGGGGCCTAATCGTTCATGTTCTTTGTTTCTGCTGTTGACTATTGGAACTAAAAGCTACTTAGAGGAAATACTGGGCTTTCTCACCCTCTGTTTTTATAATGGCCTTTTACCATTCATACAAATCATAATGGTTGCAATCCTAAATTGAACATACAGTAAATTTTCACAGTTTGCTCTAATGCAAGAGAAAAGTCAAGCTTTTTTGAATGAATAGCTGCTTTTGTGTCTGAAAGACTTTTTAAAAAAACTTTCAACCTCGCAGATGTATTTAATGTTAATTGTTAGCAATGCTGAAGAAAAGGTGCAATGTATTTCATGTGTACCAAATCTAGCTTTTATTCATTTCTATATTCTTTCATTCAGTTGCTTCCATGGATGCCTGTCAAATGCTGTCTCTTTTTTGAGCTAAGAAGTCGGCTTTGGTGCATCCGTTCTTACCCTGCTATTCATCTAAAACAGAATGGTCACCTTTTTTTGTTAAAAAAAACACCTCCCAGTACAGAGTGTCGGGAAGAGATTATAGAATCAAGCATTACAGTCATGCCCTGCTTGACGATTACCCCATTTAACGATGAATCCACTTCACAATAATGTTTTTTGCGATTGCAAAGTGATCGCAAAATGATGTTTGAATGGTTTTTTTTCCCTTAGTGATGATCGGTTCCCTGCTTTGGGAACAGATTTTTCGCTAAACGATGTTTTTTCAACAGCTGATCAGCGGTTTTCAATGACCGCCGGCTCTCAAAATGGCCTCCTGCTGTTTTAAGGAGGCATTTTTCGCAAGACAAGCACTGGAAAATGGCCACCCTAAGGAAGATCTTTGCTTTACGATGAGGTATTTCGCCCACTAGAATGCATTAGCCGGTTTCTAATGCATTCTAATGGGCTTTTAATTTCGCTTGATGAGGATTTTGCTTAACAGCGATTTCAATGGCACGGATTATCCTCGTCAAGCGAGACACCACTGTATGTAAGAAATAGCAGTTAATTTAGTCAAACAATCTAAAGTAGTATGAGGTAAGTAGGAGGCTACTTTCTTACATGCAGAAGTCACATGTATGAAGTTATGGTGACATACGCAGTGATGCTATCTGTTGCTCTGTATTTTTCTGAATCATTCTGATTTTTTGCAGATCAATGATGTCTGTCCATACATGACACTTGTAATGCAGTGATTTGCTGCACAGGCTGCAGAGGAGATAATATGGCCTAGTAGAATTGACCTGTGAAGACTCTATGATGTCCACGGTTAGCAGTTTCAGGAAAAACCATCAGGCTGTTAGCCTGGAAGGCGTTGACCCAGAAACGTGTATGATAGTGTTCAAAACCCATTGGGCACAGGTAAAGTGTTCAGAAAAGTTTATTTATCATGCTGTTTTTGTAGTTGTTAGCATTAATAGGTAGCTGTTTAAAAACAAAAAAGGAAATATTTGGATATGGCTTGTATTGTGAAAAAAAATTGCTGTGATGTTGCAATCTGTTGGCTGACACTGAAGTCCTTCTTATATTCTTTTTTGAAATTGCAGAATCTTCCTCCTGCATTATTTAGTTAGCAGCACATCATTTTTCCAACAAAGAGACATAATTCTGTTGGATCATCTAGAGCAGTGGTTCTTAACCTTTGTTACTCGGATGCTTTTGAACTGCAACTCCCAGAAACCCCAGTCAGGAGAGCTGGTGGTGAAGGCTTCTGGGAGTTGCTGTCCAAAACTCCTGAGTAACCCAAGGTTAAGAACCAGTGATCTAGAGCAGTGGTTCTTAACCTTTGTTACTCAGGTGTTTTTGAACTGCAACTCTCAGAAACCCCAGCCAGCACAGCTGATGGTGAAGGCTTCTGGGAGTTTCAGTCCAAAAACATCTGAGTAACAAAGGTTAAGAACCAGTGATCTAGCAGTGCTTCCCAACCTTGGTTCTCCAGATGTTCCTGGACTACAGCTTCCAGAAATCCTGGCCAGCACAGCTAGTGGTGAAGGCTTTTGGGAGTTTTAGTTCAAGAACATACGGGGACTGAAGATTGGGAACCATTGATCTAGAGGGTAAAGCGAGAGAACATGATTTTATTACAGATGAAATAAAATTTAGAATATAATTACAGTGTTTTGAAATTTTGGGCGATTTAAAACAACTCAGTTATTTTGGCATTGGCTGCTGTCCTGTACACAAGGCTGCTAAAATCATAAGAAGTACATTTTGTGCTTTCATGCGGCCTTAACATAGGGATATCCTTCCCCCCGTTGATAATTTTAAAAAACCCATATTGTTTCCAGTGACCATCAGAAATCTATGAGGAAGTGGATTTTTATTGGCCACCTGTGATCTTTCCAGTGTAGATGCTGTGGATTTGATTGTAAACTACTAGCAATTTATAAAAAGAAGCTATGCAGCCTGCTGCTTAACTCCATACATCCTGTTCTCCCAGTGATTTAAGGAGATAGTTTTCTTAATTTTGCATGTGGGTCTCCATTGGCCAGTGTAAATCATTCTTCTTGTAGCTAACCAAATTTTTAAAAAGATTGTAACGCTTTTTCTCCCCCAAATCCATGGTACAAGCAGTTACAAGAACTCTATGCTGGGTGGAGCCTACCATTAGGCAGAATAAGGTGGCTGGCCTCAGCCTGCAGGTCACTGGTGTAGTGAAAAGACAGCAAGATGTGCTGATGCAATGACGATGCTACTTTCAAAAATTGGGAGAAGTGCTTGTGAGGTTATTTTTCCAGGTGTAAAAATATATTGCCCTGAGAGAGAGTACCATTAATTGCCCTGCTTCAAGGAACAAAATGCCTGTGACTGATTGTGGTGGGATACAGATACATTAAATGTATACAGTTGCAAGTGCATAATTTAAACTGTGTGGGATTACATGCATTTATTTGGATACAATAGTGTATGATACCAGATATGGCAAGACATCTTTCTAATCTTGTGAATAACTCGGTTCATAATCACATTTCACTCTAATGTCTTTGATATTTGATTGAATTATCAAGCTATGCTGAGATTCATTTGAGAGGTATTTTCCTGTAATTGTGCTATTTGTTCATCAGATATATGTACAGTAGGAGTTAAAACATGGACTTTGGGGTTTCTTTTACTTTTCTGTAGGTTGTGAAAATCTTAGAGAAGCATGACCCTTTGAAAAATAATCAGGCAAAATATGGGGCAATTCCTCCTGATGAGGCCAGCACTGTGCAGAATTATGTAGAACACATGCTCTTTCTTTTAATTGAAGAACAAGCAAAAGATGCTGCAATGGGACCTATTCTGGAGTTTGTTGTCACAGAGAATATAATGGAGAAACTTTTCCTTTGGAGTCTCAGGAGAGAATTCACTGATGAAATGAAAGTTGAACAACTGAAGATGTATGAAATGCTTGTCACTCAGTCCCACCAGCCTCTGCTACATCACAAACCCATCCTGAAGCCTTTGATGATGTTGCTGAGTTCTTGCTCAGGAACTACAACTCCGACAGTGGAAGTAGAGCTGGTAGTTCTTCTTAACCAGTTATGCTCAATCCTAGCCAAAGATCCATCTATTTTGGAACTCTTTTTCCATACCAGGGAGGACCAAGGAGCTGCAAACTTCCTCATTTTTTCTCTCTTGATTCCCTTCATTCACCGAGAAGGGACTGTTGGACAGCAGGCCCGTGATGCACTCCTTTTTATAATGTCACTTTCTGCAGAAAACAATGTGGTTGCAAATTACATAGTAGAAAACACTTATTTTTGTCCGGTAAGTTTCTTTAGCTTTTTATCCTGCTATTTAAATGTCTTTTAAAATTGTATTTGGTTAACCTTTGTTAAACACAGAAAAGCAGAATATATTTATTTATTGTAATATAAACTTACTATGATTTTGTCGAAATTGCTTGTGGTGAATTTGAAGGAATTTGTGAATCTATTTCAGGAAGCTTAAGTTACATTTTAAATATCCAAATAATTTTTTTTGTTTTAAAAATAAATGTGCAATCCCTAAAACCAGTATAAGCTTGTATTGAAATGAGGTCATTATGATACTGTAGTTCTCATTCCGATAGAAGACTGATGTGTAAAATAAATAAAGTATGTACTAAACACATGCTATTTAGTGGGGATAACATCAAAGTATAATATTAAGGTGGCCATTTGGGTCTAATTTTCTGAACATTACTCTGGATGAAAATGCATCAGCTGATGATCAGACAAATCTTTAAATAATACGTTAGAATTTTTTTGTTATTAAACGTGATAACAGAGGTGATAGTTAATCTCTTACCTTCCTCTTTTTCAATTATGTTTCAGATCCTTTAGCTGAATTTTCTGTTCATGCAAATTCACCTGTATTTCCCCTATTGTCCAATAAAGGTGGATATTTTAATCATTGAATTCACAGTAGTCAAGTACTACTTATTCTCCATCTACTTTCCCACCCATAACAATTTTTGCTTATTGATTAAGTTTCCATGAGGTCAGTGATGATAATTCATAGAGGTAAACAACTGCTTCCTTTTCATTTTGTACATCAGAAACTGCTTTTTAAGCAATATTTCTGTCTCGGAGCATCTCAGCTTCACATGCTCTCTTTTCTGCTGCTACTAGATTCTTCCTGCATTCATTCCTGATATTGCCACTGTACTCCTTTATAGTTTTTATATATATTTATTTTGTTAGATGTTTATTCTGATTTTGGGACAAATACTCTTTCTCTAAGCTGCTCTTATCAGTACAAAATAAATGAGAGAGATAAGCCTGCTCTCAGGCTTACAAATTAATAAGAAGACAGAGAAGGGAAGAGCAATGAAGAGAAGAGTGTGTGAGGGATCAATTTGACAGTGTTGGAACACTGATGAACTGAAAGCATGCATCTGTCAATTCAGTGTGGACCAGGATAATCTTCATTTGCAAGCTTTCCTGGTTTGACAGGATTGTTACAAGGACCTGATGACTCTTCTTCCTCTGGTTAGTGTAGTGGTAAAATCCACTGCATTGTTTTTCCTGAGCATGCTTCCTGTATTCAGTGCATAATAATACTAATTATATGTTACATATTGGGGAGAGGGTGCCATCATTTTCTGTCCCTCTGTATGCCATCTCCTATTATAATAGGAATTTAGTACCAGCTAGGCCATTTAGACTGGCTGTTGCCTGCACCCATTTCAATAGCCCATACTGTCAACAATAGCTTTGCTTGCTTTGGGATTCTGGGAGCTGTGGTCCCAAAAAAAGAGCATTTTTGTTTTTGCCTTCTCCAGTCTGCACCCGGTGATTATGCATGTGGAACCAGCTGTCTAATAAAGAATTCCCCCCCTTCCATATGATGTTTTTCTCTAGGATGAAAAAATTAAGGTGAAGTCAAAATAGGTTTAAATTTTTATCCTAAAAATGGTTGTAATCCAATGTTCCCTCTAATTTTCAGTCCTGCTCAGTGGGGTCCATCCCTCTCCCATGCAGCTCTGCTCCTGTGCATGACTCTGCCCCCTGTGCAGGGTTCCACTCATCGTGACCGGATGGAACCAACGGAGCTGGAAATGCATGTCGTGGGTGTACAGAGGCGGAAGAGCTCTGTGCAGATGGGGGCGGAGTCACACACTCTTGCATTGCCATGGACCTTAGACCAGTGGTCCTCAACCTTGGGCCTCCAGATGTTCTTGGACTACAACTCCCAGAAACCTTCACCACCATCTCTGCTGGCTAGGATTTCTGGGAGTTGAAGTCCAAGAACATCTGGAGGCCCAAGGTTGAGGACCACTGCCTTAGACCATGTAACCTTTTGATATTATTTTTCAGATCCTCTGCAGGCAGGATGGAGTAGATAGCACACAATGGATTGCAGCATGTAGCTGTTCTATAACCATAGAACAGAAACAACTTGTATTGTGAAACAACCTTTAATCCATTTTCCTAACAGCCTTTTAAAAAAAGAAGTTTTAAAATAGCTGTTTTAGTCTACAAGTACTGAGTAATAAGTCCCTTTCAGGGAGAAATTCATGTTGGTTTCATTTAAATGGATACATCTAAAGAGGACTTGTGGTTTTTTTAGTCCCCAAAGTAGATACCCTTATTAAATCTATGCTGTAATGTCCGTAATTACATTTGCCAATTAATTTTTAGAAAGACTTTTTACCCAGAAGATTAAAGCCAACTGTATTAACCTTCAAACGGTAGGGGGCCACAATTGACAAAACATATTCCTAATTAGGATGATTGTCTTAGTAGTATGTTGAAGTCAGGCCAGCTGTGAAAGTAGCTAGCTCTAGTATATAATAAAATATCATAGTCTGTTCCTAAGGGGTTTCACTTTTTAAAAGATCCATAATGTCTGGGTCTTGTGCATTTGATCTTTTCATTTTGGGGAGTGTTCTTTCTTTATGAAAATTCAGAATGATGCCTCAGGGATCTGACTAACAACCGACATTCACTCAAGTAAAAGTACAGAAAGATTAAAGGTTTCTTACTGCCATTTCCCTGTAGGGGCAACAAAATCATCGCAATCCTGATTAAATGAATCAGCTCAATTTGGTTTAAATGGAATCAGACAAGATATTATACTGCATGGTAGAATCCCTCCTGTGTAATTAAAAATGCACTATTTAAGCATGTGGAAGCAAACATTTAATGTTTACCACATTTCAGAATGGGTGCCTTTATGCCAGTCTTGGGTAGCTGAAGCAACAATTAATGCCCTTAAAGCTATTTTTTTAAAAAAAATCGCTCTTATCACTATTCTCTTGAGATTTTATGATGTATTTCTCAAAAATTATGTAGAGTGTATCAACAGAAAATTTTAAATTAAAACCAACTTGCCTAACAAAACTGGAAGTGGTTGTTGTGGGTTTTCCAGGTTGTTTAGCCGTGTTCTTAAGGTTTTCTTCCTAATGTTTCGCCAGTGTCTGTGGCCGGCGTCTTCAGAGGACAAGAGTCAGAGTTCTGACTCCTGTCCTCTGAAGATGCCGACCACAGACTGGCAAAAGAAAAACCTTAAGAACATGGCCAAACAACCCGAAAAGCCCACAACAATCATCGGATCCCAGCCGCAAAAGTCTTCAAGAAAACTTGAAGTTTTCATGTGATAATGGGCATACTAGTTGAAGTCTGATTTATACATACTGTACTAGTATTTCTGAGAAAATGAAGGGGCTTGTGATTCTACCTGGATAGCTGCATGCTGTTGCTAAAGTGCTGCAGTCAAGCCTCTGCTCACAATCTGAGTTCAGTCCAGACAGATTCAGGTAGTTGGCTCAGGGTTGAATCATCCTTCCATGCTTCTGAGACTGGTAAAATGAATACCCAGCTTACCGAATGGGGTGGGAGCAAAACGTTGCTTGCATAATCATGCTGCAAACTGCCCAGATAGTTCCTTAGCACTATGGGATGGTTATATGTCAAAATAAGAACAACAGTTAGAGATGATACAGGTGAAAAGTAGACCGTATTTTTCCATGTATAAAACGACACTGTTTCCTAAAATAATTTAGAGGAAAAATTGAGGGTCGTTTTATACATGGTAGTAAGGAGAGAGGAGGGATCAAAGTGCTTTGATCCCTGCTTTCCCCTTCCACTTTTTGCAAAGAAAGTGGAGGGGGAAAGCATCCCCTTCACTTTCTTTGCAAAAAGCAGAGGGGGAAGCAGCTTTTTGCAAAGAAAATGGAGGGGGAAAGCACTTTCTTCCCAAGAAAGTGGAGGGGGAAAGCAGGAATCAAAGCACTTTGATCCCTGCCTTCCCCCTCCACTTTCTCGCAAAGAAAGATGTTTTGGGTTAGAAAAGTGGGGGGCATCTTATACATGGGAGCATCTTATTCATGAAAAAATACAGTAACTAACAAATTTGGTGGGAGGAGTTTTTTTCCATGTGCTTTTTCTATTCTTCTTTCTTTAACTTGCATGTTGTTTAAAGGTGAATGGAGCAGGACAAAAAGTTAACCAGAACAAATGACAGTTGCTACACTAGCAAACTCTAAGAATCAAGTTGATGGGTTGTCTGTTGGTTTTATTTATCTACATGACCAATATGCACCAACCATGCAGTAATATTATTACAATTAATAAATGTAAAATATTGCCCTGACAGATTATAGCTTTTTCTCTTCTATAGTTCCGCTACTTGTAGTTTAGATGATGATCCCATACTCAGGCAGATGCAGAAAAATAAATGTCTTTCTGTTTTGTCCAAGAGTTAAAAAGGTTTTATTTTGGATCCCAAAAAATAAAATAATGTTATATGCTCCAAATTGTGTATAAGTACGATCATAACTGGATCTTGTATAACCTAAGTGAAGTGGATGATAGCAGTTACAGTGGTGCCTCGCTAGACGATGATAATCCATTCCACTGAAAGCGCTGTTTAGCGAAATCATTGTCTAGCGAAAAGCATTTCCCCATTGGAATGCATTGAAACCTGTTTCATGCGTTCCAATGGGGAAGAATCGTCGTTGTCTAGCAAAGATCGGCCATAGGAAAGCTGCTTTGCGAACTGCCGATCATCTGTTTAAATCGCTGTCTTGCGAAGCTTAGGTCCCGAAAACACCTGTTTTGCGAGCGCGGAGGGAGCTGTCAAAATCGTCTAGTGAAAATCGGTTTGCGAAGCAGGGGCCAAACATTGTCCAGCGAAATTCCCCCATAGGAATCACTGTTTTGTGAATCGCTATAGCGATCGCAAAAAGTCAATGTCTAGTGAAAAAACTGTCATGCGGGGGTAACTGTCTAGCGAGGCACCACTGTATTCTTAACGTGTCTCTGCAATGATAAAAGAAATCTAAAAGAGTATTTCAGCCAGTACAGATCAATAAGCATAACAGCCAAAATTCTGTTGCAATGAACTGCTTGTGTAAGGGGAATCACAGAAGTGGCTTTTGCCTTTTTTGGCCATCTGCCACATACTTGAATCCCAAGTTCATAACAGAATGCCAGCAAGATTTCACATAGTGCTTCTGCGATTGCTGATATAGGGCATGCTGTTCCTACAGGATTCTGGCCAGTTTTATTTTTAAAAAACTATGATTTCTCTTTTTTTGGCTTCTGCCTGGATTATTTCCATTCATGCAGTCAATCTGAATCTTGTAAGACTACACTTGTTGCCTTTTAGAAAAAACATGCTTGTGGTGGTCTTGGGTTCACACGGTTTCATCTTAAAGTAGCTTTACTCTTATTTATTTATTTTTTATTTATTTATTTATTTATTTATTTATTTATTTATTTATTTATTTATTTATTTGATTTATACCCCTCCCCCCTAGACAGCATCTACTCGGGGCGACTTACAAAATCATAAAATATCAATAAAATAACAATAAAAACCGCACAATCAAATAAACAACATTCATAATCAAAAACATTTGAACATTAATATAGCGTGATCAAGATGGGGAATAAAAGAACAGAAAAGATAGAATTCAAGAATTGACATTTATGCTTGATGTAAGAATGTACTACTCAGGTACTACCTGTTCTACCCTTTCCTAACATGTTTTGCTCATTCAAGACATAACACTGGTTGAAATCTTGATGCTTAGCATAATGAGGTGCAAATAGAGGAGATCCATTGAATCAGTAGAATTTATTACGAAGCTGATTCATCTAATTACCACTAAATCAGTGAGCCTAGTCTACCATGTTTCCCCCAAAATAAGACAGGGTCTTATATTAATTTTTGCTTTAAAAAACCGCATTAGGGCTTATTTTCAGGGGATGTTTTATTTTTTCAAGTATCACAATACATTTATTCAAATGCAATCCTTTATTTAATTTTATAATAATTTATTTATTCTCATCCCCTTCTTTAAATGTACCTGGTGTCACTTCCTCAAGCGGTGCCTTCTCTGGTGCTGGGAAGCACCGTGGTGGTGGCTCAGGTTCCTCTGACAGCGGTGCCTGGGCTGAGGCTCCCATTGGGGCTGGTGGACACTCAGTTCGTTTTGCGGGAAACGATGGCAGTGGTGGTGGCAGTGGAGGTGGAGGGGTGTGGTGTTAATGTGGAGGGCGGCAGGGGCCCAAAGCCGGCGAGCCCGGTTGAGGAGAGGGTGACAGCAGCGGGTGTTTCAACATGGTGATGGCCCTGTCGGCGGCACTGAAGAGGGAGCCAAACAGGAGGAGGATTAAAATGTTTATGGTAGGAGAAAGAGGGGAGGGGGAAAATAAAGGCAGGGGGCCTGGAGCTCCAAAATTGCCTCCCCTCTCCAACCTTGTGATTTGTTAGCCTCACCTGGGTGCACACTAGAGGGAGGGGAGCGCGCACACTCCAGAGGCGTGAGCCCCAAGAGCCACTGGGAACTTAGGAGCCAAAGAGCAAATTCTTGGTGGTGCGCGTCTCTCTCTCTCTCTCTGATTATCATGTGAGCTGCACATAAGTGTTAGACATAATTGTCATTGCTGTCTGCATCTTATATTTACCCAGAGAAGAAATTGAAATAGCAGGAGGAAATCCCATCTTTGATTAGTGTGTACTGTATGTAAAGTAAATATAATACAAAGCAACTCCCAAAAAACTAGGCCTTCAAATTCTGTCCTATACACTGATTGTACTTCCTATGGACACACATTTATAAAACTAAGCATTGAAAAGTGTGGGTCAGAGACCCACTCTACCATTCACTGAAGCGTGTTGTAGTTGCATTGCAGGGAACCATGTTTTTCTCACTTACATTACATGTTTTCTCCGGCTTCCCTTGATGGTTTGGAGATGTCTGTCTTTCTTTTGCATTTTGAATTTTATTTCTCCCAACAGTGTTGCTGTACAAAGTGTGAATCTGTCCAACACTGTGATTTTGAAAAACCCAGTTCGTTTTCAGTTTGTTCTAATGTCTTAAAGCGAGATGTAGATTACTGATTATGAAGAAAGTAGGCAAAACCACTGGGCTAGTCAGGTATAATAAAGCAAAAAATAATCTAAACCAAATCCCTTATGAATATGCAGTGGAAGCTAAGAACAGATGTGAGGAACTACCCTGTTTCCCCGAAAATAAGACATGGTCTTATATTGATTTTTGCTCAAAAAAAAAACAAAAAACAACAACCCGCATTAGGGCTTATTTTCAGGGGATGTTTTAATTTTTTCATGTACACCAATCTACATTTATTCAAATACAGTCATGTCATCTTCTGATTGTTGCACAATACAGCACAATGGTGGTGGAAGACAGTGTTTGACTTAAACGGGGCTTATTTTAGGGGTAGGGCTTATATTACAAGCATCTTGAAAAATCATCCTGAAAAAAAAAAATCTAATAAAATAAAATACTAGAGCTTATTTTCAGGTTAGGTCTTATTTTTGGGGAAACAGGGTAGATTTGATGGACAGAGTGCCTGAAGAACTATGAGTGGAGGCTTGTAACATTGTCGAGGAGGTAGCAACAATAACCATCCCAAAGAAAAGGAAATGCAAGAAAGCAAAGTGGCTGTCCAGTGAGGCCTTACAAATAGCAGAGGAGAGAAGGGAAACCAAATGCAAGGGAGGTAGGGAAAGTTAGAGAAAACTGAATGCAGACTTCCAAAGAATAGCAAGGAGAGACAAGCGGGCCTTATTAAATGAACAGTACAAAGAAATAGGGGGAAATAATAGAAAGGGAAAAACCAGAGATCTGTTCAAGAAAATTGGAGATATTAAAGGAACCTTTTGTGCAAAGATGGACATAATAAAGGACAAAAATGGGAGGGACCTTACAGAAGCAGAAGACATCAAGAAGAGGTGACAAGAATACACAGAGGAATTATACCAGAAAGATCTGGATGTCCCGGACAACCCAGATAGTGTGGTTGCTGACCTTGATCGAGACATCCTGGAGAGCGAAGTCAAGTGGGCCTTAGAAAAAACAAGGCCAGTGGAGGTGATGTCATTCTAGTTGAACTTTTTAAAATCCTAAAAGATGACGTTAAGGTGCTACATTCAATATGCCAGCAAGTTTGGAAAACTCAGCAGTGGCCAGAGGACTGAAAAAGATCAGTCTACATCCCAATCCCAAAGAAGGGCAGCGCAAAAGAATGCTCCAAGTACCGTACAATTGCACTCATTTCACACTCTAGCAAGGTTATGCTCAAAATCTTCCAAGGTAGGCTTCAGCAGTATGTGGACCGAGAACTCCCAGAAGTACAAGCTGGATTTCGAAGGGTCAGAGGAACTCGAGACCAAATTGCTAACTTGCGCTGGATTATGGAGAAAGCCAGAGAGTTCCAGAAAAACATCTACTTCTGCTTCATTGACTATGCAAAAGCCTTTGACTGTGTGGGCCACAGCAAATTATGGCAAGTTCTTAGAAATGGGAGTGCCTGACCACCTTATCTGTTTCCTGAGAAATTTGTATGTGGGACAGGAAGCAACAGTTAGAATTGGATATGGAACAACTGATTGGTTCAAAATTGGAAAAGGAATACGACAAGGCTGTATATTGTACCCTGACTTATTTAACTTATATGCAGAGTACATCATGCGAAAGACAGGACTGGAGGAATCCCAAGCCGGAATTAAGATTGCCGGAATAAATATCAACAACCTCTGATATGCAGATGATACCACTCTGAACCTCTTAATGAGGGTGAAAGAGGAAGAGTGCAAAAAATGGTCTGAAGCTCAACATAAAAAAAACCAAGATCATGGCCACTGGTCCCATCACCTCCTGGCAAATAGAAGTGGAAGATATGGAGGTAGAGAGATATTTTACTTTCTTGGGCTCCTTGATCACTGCAGATGGTGACAGCAGCCGTGAAATTAAGAGACACCTGCTTCTTGGGAGGAAAGCGATGACAAATCTCGACAGCATCTTAAAAAGCAGAGACTTCACCTTGCCGACAAAGGTGCGCATAGTCAAAGCTGTGGTTATTCCAGTCACGATGTATGGAAGTGAGAGTTGGACCGAAAAGAAGACTGACCGCCGAAGAATTGATGCTTTTGAATTGTGGTGCTGGAGGAGACTCTTGAGAGTCCCCTGAACTGCAGGGAGAACAAACCTATCCATTCTAAAGGAAATCAACCCTGAGTGCTCACTGGAGGGACAGATCCTGAAGCTGAGTCTCTAAGTACTTTGGCCATCTCATGAGAAGAGAAGACTGATGTTGGGAAAGTGTGAAGGCAAGAGGAGAAGGGGACAACAGAGGATGAGATGGTTGGACAGTGTCATTGAAGCCACCAACATGAATTTGACCCAACTCCGGGAGGCAGTGGAAAACAGGAGGGACTGGCGTGCTCTGATCCATGGGGTCAGAAAGAGTCGGACATGACTTAACGACTAAACAACAACAAAAATGTTCATTGGAGTTGAAAAGAGAACAGCATTAATGTAATTGGAAATAATTTTCATGTGGAACATCATGCATGTGTAATACCTGCCATTAGTATAGATTGACATGCTTTCCATCATAATGGTTGCGATTGAAAGCAAATTATTTAGATTATAAGAGTCTATAGAATTTGCAGAAATTATCTACAAACTGAATTACTCTCCAGTTCCGTGTTCTCAAGGAAATGCTCATTGCACATGCTTTATTTAAGCAGTTGTATTTTCTCTCTCTCCGCCGTCCCCCCTTTAAATTATTTTGCAGGTGCTAGCAACAGGCTTAAGTGGCCTATATTCATCTTTGCCTACAAAGCTGGAAGACAAAGGAGAAGAATGGCACTGTTTGCTGAAAGATGACTGGCTTCTTTCTCCAGCTCTTGTGCAGTTTATGAATTCTCTTGAGTTCTGCAATGCAGTAATACAGGTAATAGCATTGAGGAGAAATCCTGTCTGTGAAAGCAGTATTATAAAGTACATTGTAAGAGCTCATCAAGTCATTTAGAAGTCGGGTTTAGATAATTATCAAATTTAAATTAATTATACTGCACATTTCTTGTGTTTAGAAGTACACGTCAACATAATCCAGATTTTGATAACCAGTATCACTCATAAATGAGATAGAAATGTATTCTTATCAACATTGCCTTCTTCCTAATAATAATAGATAAACCTTAATCAATTTGTAAAATGGAGATTTATTTTCAGGGACAATACTGTGCTGCTTTGAGTTATTTATTCTACTATTATAGAATACTGGTTTGAACATAAAATATATGTGTAGACGTAGATTCAGTTATTTGTGAACCATTTTCACTATGGTGGATTTGATTAGTATATTTCAAGAGTGCAAATTAAATTCTTTTTGGTCTTCTTACATTCTTTGCTCTTCATTATTTCTTAATTAAATTTTCACTCTTGATTCCTTGTTGTTCCTCAGTCTAATGATAAAATCAGATTTTTAAAATCTCTTTGATGCTGCACTCAGGATTGTTATTTCGGCAAGACTCTACAGGATCTGTAGCTTTATTAGATATGTGCAAGTTTGCTTGATCTCATTAGTGAAACTAGAAGGTCAAAAATGGAAGAATTTGTATGAACCAGATGGGGAAATTGTTGCGTTTCCACTCAGATTGTAGAAGAGATAAATCTGTCTATATTCTAAAAGCTTGTGCGTTGCATTACATACAAATATCTGTGCTTTGTATGAAGATTATTGCTGGATCAGACCAGAGGGATGTCTAGGGATGGATCTTTCATGTTTAAACAAAAGACCAAAAAAACAAAAGAGCCTCTTTGGTGTGTAATTCATTTTCTTTTGCTGATTGCCAAGAGGGCTTCTAAGACATGAATGAGAGCTTCTAAGACATGAATGATTCCATATTAGGTGAGGAGGATACTCAGACGTTTGGTGTTCTTTTGTGTTTCCTCACTTGTGTATACTTTCTCTGTTCTTTCACACTTTGTCTGTCAAGTCCCCTGAAGAATTTTCATCCAGTAGTGTTGCAAGGATTGTCAGAATCAGCAGCCAATCAAAATGTCTAGGAAATTGGCACTATGTTTATTTCCTGGTGCCATCCATCTTGGATTGCTGCCTGCTAATGCCTTCATGTTGGATCCTTTCCTTTTTTTTTACCCTTTTCTCTTTGATTTTTGAGATAACCCCCCCCTCCCAAATTTATTTGAATTATTTTTATTGCTGGCAGGCAGTCTGCATGTGCCAGCATGCTTCTTTGGGATTATTTTTGGACACCCACACCTTGATTTCTTTGGGTTTTTTTTTTTTTTTTTTTTTTTTTTTTTTTTTTTTTTGTGGTGGTGGTGGGAGTTTCCAGTCTTTCTTGAACTTTTTTTTCTGACTTGGCTTGATCTGCCTGCTACCGGACTTAAAAGAAAAGAAGAAAATACAAAAAGTGGTGGAGGAAAGAGAAATCTCCCCAGATTCTAGTTGTTTTGGAGTGGTTTTTTTTTGCCGGGGGGGAATTATTTTCTCTCTTTGTTTACTTACTTGATTGGGGCAGAGCAGGCTCACTCTATGTGTTTTATTTGTACTGTATTTTTTACCCGTATGTGAGAGTGGAGTTCCTTCTCTCTTTGACTTTCTTTTTAAAAACTATGTTATCTGGTTAATTTGCTGTGCATATTTTGGTGGGCTTTGGGTTTGTGTATGGGACCTAGGGTGAACTTTGTAACTGCTAATTTGTCATTGCACTATGAGAGGTTGTTGATGTTTGTTGAGTACAGCTTGTCATATTTCTTGGTGTTGTGAACAAGAAACAAATAGGAAATCCACATGAGGCTTTCCCTTTTGTGTAAAATGAAATAACTAATATATGGAAAAATTATGAACAAAAGTGACACTTTTCTAAAGAAACCAAAATTAAAGTAATACAAAAAGTTTCACTGTACATGTCTCAGCTTTCTGTGTTCATACTGGCCAACCAGATGCCAATAGGAGGCCCAGAAGCAGGAGAATGACACTTCCTAGTTAAGTTTCCATACTACTGATACTGTACATCAATGCATGCTTTTTCCATTACTGGAGGTGATGATATAGCCATCTAGAGATTTCACCCTTGCATGGTGTGAATGATAAAATCTAAATCGATTTAAATGATACTTAAATGTAGTCCTTAATGTCAGTGTGACCACAGCCTTAAATAGATAGAAGGTTTTTTTTATCTTTGTTCACTGACAGTTATTATGTACACATCTCGGTCAGATATGAGTCTGTGCTATGGCGTGTGTAGTGAGTGAAGTGACAGGCTAGGGTTCAGTAGACTTGGTTTGAATCCCTGCTCAGCCATGGAAGCTCAACGTGTCTGCATGTGGGGCTGGAACACTTAAAACCACTCCTTAAATATCTCACTTGAAGCATGCATAGAACTAAAGTCAGAGTTTGGAGTTAATCTCATCATGTATTCAAATACAGTCAGAGAACTTAATTTAGAGGTTATATTTAGTTGTTGTTTTTTTTTTAAAATAACCCGTTGTGTTATACCTTAGGTTACAAATTAAGCATAGTACCCTAAACCCACTTTCAATCTTCTCCTTCTCTCTTTCCTTCCTTCCGTCCTTTTTTTTTTAGGTAGCACATCCATTGATTCGCAACCAGCTTGTGAACTACATTTATAATGGGTTTTTGGTACCTGTTATGGCCCCAGCTCTCCATAAGGTCAGTCATTTTTCTGTGTTTGGCTTTGTAAAACTCAGTAACAAAGTTCAGTGGCATAAGAATATTATGTGTATGATGAAGGGGAGTTAAACTTAATAGTTTGCTGCCACCACCAATTTTCAAGCATTTAAGACTTCCTGCCTCTGTCCTGCTGTCCACAAAGGCTTCTTCAGGACCGAAGAGATCCTGTGGGAGCCTAGGAACCTTGGGAGAGGGAGATATAGAAAACTTTTAATTTGCAAAATACAGCCATGCCTGATGATTAATAACAGGTGGTATACAATGTACACTTGCTTTAGGTAATTCACAGAAATAAAGTGGTCTGTGATGCTATTTGTGGCCCTGGTATTTTGGGGGAGTGCATTAATGTCTGAATGTCCACTTCTGCTTTGGACAGCTTTCAGGGGTCAACTCTTCTCTACATTGGTTCCATGGTTTATCAAATAAATAAATCTCCATTTCCAGATTTTAAGGTGCTGCTTAAAGTCTCAGGGGGTTGCTATGCTCCAGACAGAGAGATATATGTCTGGTCAACCATTGCTGGAATAGAGTTAAATGTATTTTTTGTGTGTGTGAAGTTTCTGTAAAGTCTGGCTACCTTTCTCCATCCATTCTCAACTGGCACCTCGGCTCTATGGTTTAGCATAAAAGTATATGTGTTTGCTTGCTGAGTCTGTGACATCACAAGGACTCACGTGTGATATTACAAGGACTCACAGTTGTGATATTAGAGGGGGCTGGTAAGGTTTCAGAGCTTGACCCAGAAATCTCAGAAAGTGGCATGATGCTGACTTGGCAATTCTATTTTTGTTGTTCCCTCTCCTTGAAGACGATGAATTGTACATTTAGTATCCACAAATAATGCCCTCCCTAACTTCTTTAAGTTTTTACAAGTTATGAAATCCTTAATTTTTTTGCAAAATTAAATTGTTTTAAATAATTGTAATAGATTATCTTAACAGCTGAAATGGATTAGATTTAAATAAATGTTAACTTTAGCCAGAATAATAATTGGTTATACTTTTCTTCTAATTTCTCTGCAACTTAAGGCTTCAGCTCTGTTCTTTGAATGTTTTGAATGTTTTTCCTATGTGAACATATTGTACTCTGGCTACAGTCCATAAATTCATTAAGTTACACTTTAGGAAGCTAGAAGGGGGAGGGGCTTAACGTGGTGGCTGGTATACCCCTCAAGCAGGAACTGGTATGTAATGCATTCTTGCATTGCTAAAGCATGAGTATTTCAGCTGTTTAAATGAGAGATTGCTGTGACAGTCTCATTAGCATTTGAAAGTCTTTCAGTACAACCTGCCATGTAGATAATTAATAGAATTATTAATATTGAGTCAAAAGTGTCCATCTTTCTCCAGATTTTTCACCATGTCCTGTCATCTTTATTGGACTGTTAAGACTTTTGAGTTCTTTGTTCTCATTTTCTTGCCTTTAGAACTTTCACTATGCACGGAACAAAGATTATAGATATACAGATGATAGATATTTATGTATTTTTAGAATTATACATATATATGAAGAAGCATGAACCTTGCATTCAGTGTACTGAAAAATACAAATAAACAAGCAAGCAAAAAACTACAGTACCTTAGAAGTGAGTACAATCCAAAACATCCTGGTAAAAATACCTGAAGCTCAGATGAGTTTCCAGGATCAGACTTGGGACTATCATCACATGTATTCGTTCAACCTTTTGCTCCTACTAAACCTTAGTAACTAAACAGGTGGATGATTTTTAAAAGATATTTTAAAAAGTTCAAGCAGTATTCTTGGAAAATAAGTGACTTATCTTTTATATGCCATGATGGTATATATCAATCCTTGCAAATGAAGCTTGAGTGCATGAAGAAAGAAGGAAAATAAATCCCAATGTACAGAAAACAAATTTCTAATAACATTTGTCATTTTTTCATTTCTGGCAAGACAAGCGATGACTGAGTGCAGAAATACCCAGGCCAAAATATGCTTTGCAGATAAAACTTTATGTCTAGTAGTATATTTAGAATCTGTAAAATATCTTCTTCGTTCTACCTGATATATCAGTGTTTGTTGACTCTTTAGCTTAGAGCCACTGCCTGTACACGCAATGAAGCACCCGCTTCATCAGTTCTTTGGCATGTATGTACATTTATTTCAAGCACATGTGTGACTTAAAGTTAGTAATCCTACACATGGATGACTGGGAGTGTCATTGAATTAATAGCCAAATACAGGATTGCACTATAAATGGATAGTTTTCATTAGGGAAAACAGTAGAAAAACAAATTTCATGTAGGCTAGAAGATGAGATATCTTGAGAGATACATGTTAATCACATGGTCTTTTTAGTATTTGTTCTTTAAACATGTTGGATAGAGAAAGTTACAGTGCTCCATCTAGTGGATCTGAGGAAAAACTAAAAGATGTGGCTATATTTAAAGCGCTCAAATAGGTAAAACTTTCTTTAAAAATGGAAGTTGAATGGTTTCCTCCTTTTTTTTGCTTTTTCAATGAATTCATTAAATGCCAAAGAGGTGGCACTTGCAGGGTGACTTTTGAGTTTAGGATAGACAGCTTCTGACTGAGCCAGATAAGACATATTTTTTCACTGTCCTGGAACACCTCTTTAATGTAGCAAAACCATTTGTAATCACTAAGTAATATGTGCTGACTTTGATCATGCTCTCTAACTATCTCGCTGACCCACCTGAAAAAAAATCAATAGTTGATAAAATAAGGAGAAAACACCCTAAATGTCATCTAAATATACTTTTTCCTGTACACCCCCTTCCCTGATTTCCTAACCTCAGTGAAACAACATATTAATAGTCTGCCAATCTGAATAGAGGAGATTTAGTTGTGAGCAAATGCTAATTTATGAAAGCTGAATTTCAGATGATAGGGACTCTTTTGTATAATTATTTGATTGTAAGGCACTACCTAGTGCTTGAATTCATCTGGCAGACATTTCTGTGGTATGGAGAGCTGCATGGAACTGGAGGAAGAATTTTCCATGACAGCCTGTGGTGGGGGCATTAGATTTCACCCATGGGTTTTTCAAAATCATTTCTGGGAAGTATTTATTTGAGAGAAATGTTGAGAAAGTATGCCTTCTCAAAATAGCCATTTGAATTAGTATAGCTATAGCTAGTCATGATAAGTTCTCACATGTCTCCCTGAGACAATCTAGAAGGATGTTTGTAATATCTATTCTCATATGGCTGGTTTTAACCTATAAAGCCTATAAATGGCTTTATGTCCAAGCTATATAAATGACCATATATTCCTTTAAGAGCCTTACCAGTTAAGATCATCAGGAGAGGCTTTTCTGTCAGTCCCATTACCTTCATAGGTGTCTTTTGGTGGGGGCATGGGAGAGAGCCTTCTCTCTTGCTGCTCCCAGACACTGGACCTCCCTCCAGAAAGAGACCAGTCTGGGCCCAACTTTGCTGTCCTTCCACAAGCAGATGGAGACCTTTTGCTTCAGGCAAGCTTTCCTTTGAAAGATTGATTTGTATAAAGATTTATTTATTTATTTATTTATTGCATTTATATGCCGCCCATCTAGACATAGTCTAGACATAGATATCATTTCATTAAGTGTTTCACTTGTGTTTTTAATTTTGCTCTTATTATGAATTTTAATACGATACCTATTTAATGCTTTTGTTAATATTGTAATAATTTATTATTGATTTTTAACTTAGTTTTTTATCCTTTAGGAAAAAGTTGGCTTATAAATATTTTATATTATTATTATTATTATTATTATTATTATTATTATTATTATTATTATTATTATTATTATTATTATTATTATTATTATTATTATTATTAATAATAATAATAATAATAATAATAATAATAATAATAATAATAATAATAATAATAATAATAATAATAATAATAATAATAATAATAATAATAATAATAAGACTTGATATAAGTGCGGTATTGAATAATTTTATGTGATTAATATAGTGGCACATATGAGTGTTGATACTTGTGCTTATTAGTTCTATCCACCACAATTTGCAAGGTTTTATAATTTGATGGTTAAATAGATGTCAGACACCTGTTTTCTCTGTCAGCTCCCCCCAAAGGTTGAAAATACCTGTTTATGGAAATTGTTGGTTATGTACAAAATATCTTCAATGCTACTTAGATTCCTTGGTTTATGGGCACACTATATTATATAGAAAAATAATAATCAAATATAGAATATTTCAAGATGACATTTTGATACTGCTACTCATTGCTCAGTTTTTGCTTGGAAGGAATAATACATTCTGTCTGATAGTATTGCCTTGTTGACTTCATATGTGCCCTATGTGAATATTTGTCTAAGTGCGATGAAAGTTGTTTGTCCTATGAAGTACATACTATGATATGCTTCACTGAGAAAAAGGCAGCTTAGAAATGAACAAAAAAACCAGTAAACAGAATGTTAACTGTTCTTTCAAATGGGTGAACCAATATGAAAAGAAGGTTTAAATATTCTAATAGTTGCATGGAACCCGAATGTCACCACTGAAATTTGTCGTACTTGCTGAAACACAAAAGAAATGTTTGAATCAGACTTTGCCTCACATTGGGAATTTGGATGTGCTAAAAAGCTTCAGAGTATGAACGGCCAGAGACATGTGTATCGAAGAATAACCTGTACCACAACATCTACTTCTATGCACTGAAGTGTCTGCTGTATTTTCCCACATAATGATAATATTCTAGGTCCTTAGTCTGCTATAACATGGCAACTGCATTAAAGATAAGCCTGGATGATGCCTGGGGAAATGTTCACAAGTCTCCTTTGAATTCCATTTAGGTGCCCTCCACATGGCTGGTTCATCCAACATAATATTCTGCAAGAATTCATACATTCTATGTGAAGTTAGCATGGCTTACTTCATCAGTTTTTTCAAGTTAACTTTCTTCAGTGTTAAGCTGAGAGATGCTAAGAACAAATACATCAGAGAGGTGCACATGTCTGGCAGAATTAGCAATTGCTATAATGTTTAATGTTTAACATACACTTTATTGTATTTTTAATTCTACTTTTTTAACACTGTGAGCCACTGTGAGTTCCTTTATTGGGAGAAAGACTGCCTATGAATAAAATAAATTAAAAATAGTGCTTTTAAAAGCCCCTGCTTTGGGGAATAAGGCCAGAAACCACATTTCTGGAGTTGTCTATGAATTACTGAAGCTTGATGTGAGTCTTCCAGCACAAATTTGCCAGAATGGGAAGCTGCTATACCAGATTCTGTATTGTAATATAGACGTTGTTACAATTTATTACTTCAAAACCTTTTTATTAAAAAAAAACCCAAACCATTTAGAGACGCCTACCTTCCCTCCAGTCCAGCATTCTTACTTTACTAGTTAAAATACAGTATTGTAGCACCATAGCCACTAGATAATATGTCTCATATGTATGAAGTATAAATATGCCCCCTCATGCTAGTTCATCTTTCCAAAAATTAGCATGGGTTGAAAGGGTGAATAATGTGTATCTTACTGGCTTCAGTATTGAATACATGGAAACCAAGTACACTTCTCCCTTCAACTGCCCAGAGTAGACCTGCTCTAGATGGTAGGTAGGTAGGTAGGTAGGTAGGTAGGTAGGTAGGTAGGTAGGTAGGTAGGTAGGTAAATAGGTAAATAGGTAAATAGGTAAATAGGTAAATAGGTAAATAGGTAAATAAATCAACCAACCCACCCACCCACCCCTGGGGCACTAGACTCCCATGTAGTTCAGAATCCGTGTATAACTTCCATCAAGAACAACCCCTCTTATGCGCACACACTCAAGACTCTCATGCATACACATTCCTCTGCTTGGGGACAGGTACTCGCCTCCAACTCCAGTAACGGCAGCGGCATCAATCTGGAGAAAGTGAATGTGCCCTCTGTCTCTCGCAGTGCATGCAACAAAACCAGACATGCCCAAGCAATGGGTATCTCTCTCTCTCTCTCTCTCTCTGAATGTGTTTTGCACCGTTTTTTCCTTCCTCCTCTTCCTCTCGCTTTAAATCTGTCCCATCTGTCCCCTCCCATTGCAAATGGAGGTCGCCAGACACCGTGTGAAGCTGCCAAAACTGCTCAGCTTAGAACCGTGTAATTCAAGGGAGAAGGGTAGCAATTATTTTCTATTTACTAGTTCTTTTTCATCATACCTGTTGGCACTTCACATTTCCATCAATGCAGAAGACTATGCTGTAACCAACGAGATACCAAATGAAAGATCACATGCCCCTTTCCAGATGTTTGCTGGAGTAAATCTAGCTGCTAAGTAATAAAACTTCATTGGTACTTTATGAAACAGAGTAGCCTTATTTTTCATATTTTTATTTATTTATTTATTTTACTTATACCCAGCCTATCTGGTCATTGCGACCATTCTAGGCGGCCATTCTATACAGTATAAGGCCATGAATTCAACTGCACAAGAGAGAGGAATCATTTGAATGGCTGTGCTTTCTGTCTCTTGAAGCAGCTTCCAAAAAAAAAAAGGGGGGGGAATTGGATGACAGTCCCTCGACATATCATTCCTTCCAGTTGTGGGTTTGGTTACACTTTTGAAATGGATTGGGAGTTGGTTTGGGGTTTTTGAGGTCAATTTTAAATCACATGGTTTTTTTTTTGGTCAGTATGTGTGTGTGTCCTCTTGGGACACCTTTTAATGTGGTAGTAAACTGCTTGGTGCTGGTGGTGGAGGGCTAGGAAGCAGTGGGGACACTTCTCCCACTGTCTCCTCTTCCCCTCCGAAATTGATTTCAAGCATGCTAAACCTGATGCAGAATCAGCAGTATTGTGACATGTAACCAAATCATGTATCTGCTACTGAACTTCAGATTTGGGAATAGCATCATTATACATATCCCTTTACATCTCCAGTTTCTAAATTACAGCCATATATACACCCATAGAAAAAGGTGGCTTGAAAAAGGAATGAGAGGGGCAGAGATGTTAGAAACCTTCTTTACCATTGATTCCAAACTTGGAAAATATTTTTATAAAGGGATTCTCAATTTGATTTGAGGTCCCCTTGTTCCCTTCAAGAATAGGGGGCAGTATATTTTCACTGTGTCTTTTTCAAGGACTTCTAGAGGTAACCAAGTTCATCATCCACTTGGACTATGTTGTCAAATGTGACACAATAAGTAATAGTGTAGGTCTGGCAAGACCTGCCTATGTAGTGTTTCCATAATTAATTGCATTAGATATTTGTGATCATTTACCCTTATGAAAAAAACTTCAGGATGACCTGTTCAAGTAGCTTTTCTGAAATACCAGTGGGGATGGTGTAAAACAAGTAGCATAGCTTGAAGAGGACTGACATACAGTATATACCACATTGTTTAGTCCATCTAGCCATGTGTTGTCTATTTTACTTGGCAGAGGTCTCCAGTGCCTTATGAAGAGATCATTATGTTACCCGCTAAAGATAAGCAAGCTTAAACCTGGAAACTTCTTAATTTAAATCGTGTGTTTGATCCCTCCCCAAGCTATCATTATCTTGATAAGCAGAAGCAATTGGAATGAGTCACTTGCCAAGGGAACAGACTGCTTCTAGTTTTACAGATATGGGATGACTTGTCCAAAGCAGGTTTTTTTGTTGCCCTATTTTAGCTGTTATCTACCTATTTCCTTCATTAAAGATCCTTGAATTGCTCCCTTTTATCTGAGGAACTTTCTCAGCTCTGAAAGATGCAGTGTTTCCAGTGTATGGTTATAATTTTTGTATCAAGAATAAGTTGATTGATGCAGTTTATAGTGATAAAAGACAATAACAATGAAACATCAATACAAACTCAAAAGTCCATGATATCCAGTAAGAGACAGTGGATAGTTTTAGACTATGTGTGAGCGAGTTGCTGCTGGTATTTCAGGCAGGCCATCTGAGGTCAGGAGTGTATAACTCTTGGGCCTGTAGTAGTCAATGGGAAGGGATGACAGGTGCCTGCAAGGGAGCTAGCTAAGGAGAGCCACCTGCAAGGGAGAGAGGGCAAAGCAGAGGCTGGGATGAAGGAGAAAGACCTAGGACTCGGGCTTCCTTCAGGGAAACGGAGAGACAGAGAGTTAAGAGGAAACATGGGGAAAAGTCATCATCTTGGGATCTCCAGTTTTCAAGATGGAGAGTGAGAATAAGGTTTTCTAACCCAAATCCAGTTGCTAGTCCCAGACAGAGTAAACCTACTGCATCAATGAAAAGTTGACAAATCAACAATAAATGTGAGTTCTGTTAATTAAGAGCCTAAAGTAATGGGAACTTGCAGTTGGATTTGAGAATCTGATTGTATCTATGCTGTAGTGTATAAACAAACATGAAAAAGATGTTGGATGATGTAAGCCGATACTGAAAAACAAATCCAGTAGAACTGCACCTGCAAGTTCTGCTTCTGGTTACTGCTCAATGTAGAACATGGTGTCATTTTTTCCCCCAAATAACAGCACTTTGATTAGGAAGCAGGGAGCAACACAGCTCTAAATCTGTATCATAACCAGCTCCATAGGCTGCCTTATTTTTGTCCAGGCATATCAGAGATTTGTGTTCCTCAGTTTGACCACCTGTGCCTTGGGGTGATGGAAACAGGGTGATGGAAACAGAGAGAATCTAGTTGAGTCCTTATATCTTCCCTCTCTCGCACTGCACTTGCTGAGGTTTTTAATGTTGTTGCACAGTTTTTCCCTCCTGTTCTTATTGTGCTCTTCCATTAGTCAGTTGCTGTGTCAGCAGCAGTGGCAAGAGCTTAGTCTGTGTTTATGCTCAGTATTTCCTTAGCTTTTCAGTCAAAGAAATCCCCTAGTCACAGTATTTACATTTCAAAAGTTTTTGTCTTAGGCAGATGTATTTGCTTTTTTTTTTTTGAACAATGGAAAACATTGACTTTTAAAAATTTCATATACAACCAGCCCTTATACAGTATATATATTTCATTCATATATATAGATAGAGAGGGAGGGGGGGGGGAGGGAGAGAGAGAGAGGGGGGAGAGTATTAAAAATCTCTTACTGTTTAATATTGTGCTTAATCAGATGGTATGCATGTGGAAGTAAAGACATGAACCTTTCTCTGAACATTCAGCCTGCAACGTCAGCTCATCTTTCCAGCTTGTGGTAATTGCATTGGCTGCTGTCCTGTGTTCTTTAAGGCTGCTAAAACATTATGATTTTGTAAATGAATTTTTGGAACAGCTTCTGATAAGGCTTGCAAGGGAGGCAAACTGCATCTTTCTCTGGAGTCAAACTGTAGGTCCATCTATCCCAGTATTGTTTACTCTGACTTGCAGAGACTGTCTTGAGTGTCAAGCAGGAGTAATTCTTAGGCCTGCCTCAGGATCCCTGCTATTCCTCTTTGGTCTTCTACCCAGGTGCCAGCCATCTGCAGCCTTACTGACCCTTCTGAAATCATGTGACATGGAGGCAGTAAACAAATACAGTGGGAGTTGTGATTAATACAGCTTCAGTTAATGGCTCAAGTGTTGGACCTGGCAATTGTAAACATTCAAACAAAATTCAACCAGAACTGCAACATTCTGAAAGATTTTATTTATATTTTAAAAAATAATTGTGGCTGGGCAGTTAATGAGCTAAGTCGGTTGTGCATTGTAAAGTGTTAGGCACTCTAAGTCTAGGAGCTGATCACCTTTCATTTCTTTGTTATTGTCAAAATCAAGGTTGCACGTAAGCATGTTCAGGAATTGGCTGCTCAGGGCATGTAAATAAAGTATTACTGGAGACTGCAGATCTAGTATGTGAAAAATACAGAATACATGAGTTGTTTCTTTGGGGGTTTTTTTCTTTCCTTTTTTAAAAAATTGATTTTACTGGAATGGAAAAAGAGAGGCCTATAGCTGTTGCCCTAGAGACTGAAGTTATTTGTTTTGTAACTGTATGGTGACCAGGTTGTGTTTTTGGTATTTGTAGCTTTACTTTTTCTGTAAATGTGAGCTGCTTTTATAAGCATTTGTCTTGTTTTAATTGTCTACCATCTTTGAGTTCAAAATGCGGATTATGTAATTTGCAGTACATGGAATACAGAGACATGCAAGCTGTATGGTTGACTGTCTTAATTTTAACAGTCGTTCACAGAAAAAAAAAACTATCCTGCAAGAGAGATCTTAGAATGGAGGCCATGCACAACATTCCACCTTCATTTTCTAGTAAGATCAGGAGCTGGTTTTGCTTAAAATACAACATTCTAAAAGCATTTTCATGGAATATTATGTGTCTGTTTGTTGCTGTGGCTTGAACAGTTCTTGAACAGTTCTACAGGAGAGTAACTGTGGCAGTTGAAGATATTTTTCTTAACAATCTACCTTGTTTCCCTAAAAATGAGACTTAACCTGAAAATAAGCCCTAGTATGATTTTTCAGGATGCTCGTAATATAAGCCCTACCCCAAAAATAAGCCCCAGTTGAGGGAAACCCTGCCCTCCATCATGGTGCAGCAACCAGAAGATGACATGACTGTATTTGAATAAATGTAGATTGTTGTACGTGAAAAAAATAAAACATCCTCTGAAAATAAGCCCGAATGTGTTTTTTTGGAGCAAAAAATAATATAAGACCCTGTCTTATTTTGGGGGAAATACGGTAGTACTGTACTTTCAGCAGTACTGCCTATAATGTTGTGTTTAATAAGTCTGTGCAAAGATTCTCAAGACAGGGTGGATAAAAATCAATAACACAATTTAAATCAAGATTTGAATCAAATTTTGATTTTTTAATTTAAATTATAAAAAATACAATCTTAAAAATTTAAATCGTGATATGAATCAATCTGATTAAACTCAAATCTGCCCTGGATCAAGGAATTACTGGCTCAGAATTATTGAGTGGGCATCATTCCCTCAGCGACAGGGAAATAAAATCATTTGTTCAGGGCAGATAGCCTTCCATAGCTCAGAGTTTTCAGACATGTTGATCCTATCATCCCTAGTTAGCAATTTTATGATAGGATTTCTGATCTGTTTAGAAAAATGTGTGAGATTAGGGAAGAATTAAAACAACAAAAAGAGGACTTTTGAAGGAGTCTGCAATGCCTTGCAAAGCCCAGTGTTCAAAGGATTAAATTGTTTCACTTTTAAAGTAATTTGTAATGTTGAATACTAGTTATTTATTTTAAAACCAGTGCCCTAAGCTCCATCTTTATGGCTGTGTGGAGATAGCACTAATTTGTGTGAATGTTTGAATTCTATAAATTAGTAGTTAGATGTCATTTAATGCATAAATATGGACAGAAGTAGAAAGTGTTAAGAAACCATTTCATTTATTTAAGTGGCAAGAGGCTACTATTAGAAGAAGTTGTATGCTTTTGAGTACAGTCGAAAAAAATGTTTATCAGGAAAAATTGTGTGACAGGGCGTCCCTTCATATTCAGCTGATGCGCTAGACTTTAAAAATAATTTGCAGCAATTTATGCAAATACCATCCATTGGAATGCTTCCCAAATCCTCTTAGTAAGTGACAGCATGGAATTTTTTTTCTTAAGGAGAAAGATTAAATACCTCTCCTCATTTACCTAGTGAAGAATAGTAAACAAAGGATAGTTAATGCTTCTTTTGATGTAGGCAGACACATGTATCTGCACTTCTAACCTTATTAAACTCACATATAACTATTTCTGAAGACACCGAGTTTGCACTCTTGCCAATTACAATGAGTGGGATTGGTGCTGTTTTGGTGCAGCACTTCTAGAAGTGAAGGATTTGTCAGCTGCACACCATTCCCCAGGGGATACCTGCGTGTACTCACCGTGCTTTCCCACTCTTCGGGGAGGCTCCTTCTGTGTCTCCCCGCTGCTTTGTGCTATGAAAGGCACAAACATCTACTGCCAGGTGCTGTGGTATAACTGGAAATTTCCAACGGGTGTGTACCTCTGGTGTACCAGCTGTTTTTTACCTCTGGATAAATTTGTTTTACATTTAGAAGCAGGTACTATTGGTATCTACAGTTAATTTGAAATAAAGTTGGCTGGCATATTTTTCAGTGAAGACTAGCTGCTTTTTATAGATAGGCCTGCAATATTCAACTTCAATTATCTCTTGTTTAGTACCCAGATGGGGAAAAATAGTAGAATAATCCAGGGACTGAGAATTGCAAGGAAACCCCCACCTGTCTTATGACAAATTGTGCTTGTGGATCTTTACCTTCTACAGCAGAGACTGGAAATGCATATCTTTTGTGTCCATTGAACTGAAATCCAAATATTCACTCCAATTGACAGGAAATGTGGGGCAGTGTAGAGACAGGAAAGTTTTTTAAAAGTGTGCAGGCTTTTTCTAAATCCCATGTAATTTTGCTAAAGCCAATGTCTCCTCTGTGTGCTACATAGCAGAAACTGGTGTTAAACAAATACTGTGTTTCCCCAAAAGTAAGATAGGGTCTTATATTAATATTTGCTCAAAAAAATGCATTAGGGCTTATTTTCAGGGAATGTTTTATTTTTTTCATGTACAACAATCTACATTTATTCAAATACAGTCATGTCATCTTCTGGTTGCTGTACAATGGTGGAGGGTGGGCTTTCACTTAACTAGGGATTTTTGGGGTAGGTCGGTTTTTCAGGGAAACAGGGTAACAGTTTTGTAACAGAGTTAAGTATTGGAAGAGAATGGTTCTACAGTGGTTCTACCCAGAGACCTCTGGGTAGTGTGGGCGACATATAAATTGAATAAATAATAAATAATAATAATTGTGGGTACATTTTCTCATTCACGCCAACACACAACTGTTATGTATATGTGTATAACAGTTAATATATCTCTGTGTCTACCTATAACTATTGGCCTGGTGCATGCATAACTGGCTTTTGGACTCTGTTCTTATTTACATAAAACTAGTCATGTGTTGCATAGTGGATTCTGCCTTATGATCTTTATCAGAATTTTCTGCTATAAAGTACAGTGGTGCCTCGCATTACAACGTTAATTTGTTCCAGTGAAATCGCTGTAGAATGAAAACATCGTAATGCAAAAATAAAAAGCGCATAGAAATGCATTAAAACCCGTTTAATGTGTTCCGATGGGCTAGAAACTCACCGTCCAGCGAAGATCCTCCATAGGGCGGCCATTTTCGCTGCCTGTGCAGCGAGGAATCCATCCCAGAAAACAGCGGGGGCCATTTTGTTTACCCGACGGCCATTTTGAAACCGCCGATCAGCTGTCCGAAAATCATCATTTTGCAAAGAATCCGTTCCCGAAGCAGGGAACCAATCATCGGAAAGCGAAATTCCCCCATAGGAAACATCGTAAAGCGATCACAAAAAGTTCATCGTAATGCGGTTTTGTTATTAAACGGAGCAATCGTAAAGCAAGGCACCACTGTATTCAGAAGAGGTTTATAAGTCCCTCCTTTTTTGTGATGTCCTGGGACTGCGAAGTTTGTCAAGGCCACACACATGACTGTTCTCTAGGAGGCACATTGGAGAATTGAACTCCTAACCCATGGTGCTCTACCCATTGAGCTAGCCAGCTAACCTTCTTTAAACAGGAAATAAATCCTTCTAAATTAGGGTGAAGCCAGTTTAGGGATGTTGGCTTAAACTGTGAAAGCATACTATTTATTCTTACACATTTTACCAATTTTCTTCTCCTACTTAAATGTGCACATTCAGTACAGAAGATGAAAAGTCTTGGTAGTATACCTACTGCTTTTAACATGGCTCATGGGATTCTAGTAGACTTAATTAATAGGAAGTATTATATTTGTGGAGAATTAACATTTTGCCAGTTAAGGGGAAGATGACATTACTAGCCGCTGCAATTTTTTAGAGATAAAAAAATCTCCAGCTCCACACACAAACATACACCAGGTGCCTTTGGGACTCCTTGGGAAGGAAGCCTTTCATTTCCAAAAATTGCCACCAATGGGATGAAGTTCAAGTGCATAATAACTGTAGGGCAGGACATGGCCAACGTGTCCTATTACAAGCATAAGAGATAAGTTTGATATAGTCTGCAATCATTTTTAGGTGACTGTAGAAGAGGTAATGACTACAACAGCATACTTGGATCTCTTCTTGCGGAGTGTTTCAGAGCCTGCTTTACTCAAGATCTTCCTCCGGTTCATCCTGCTGCACCGCCATGAAAATGTGCACATCCTGGACACCCTCACAAGCCGCATAAACACTCCATTTCGGGTGAGATGAGAGCAGTAGAATTGCAGGCATCTTTTAATAGGGATTTGTTGTTACAGTATTGTGAAAGATGAGCATGTCATGATCATGGTTCTACTTAATATGAATCGTATTTCACTTCTTAATGAGCTTGCTTTCTTAGATCTCTTTGGGTTTAAAGGATGAAGTTTGTGACATTTTACTCATTGCCTAAAAACAAACAGAAGTCCTTGTCTTTAAGCTTACAATCTACACCTTTTATAGGTGTTTTTAATGGAGACATGAGACAGGGTCTTCTTGGAGGCTACTATAATGAGCTGGCCTTATAAGAGAGGCCACACTTGCTCCTTTCCTGTTACCCATCTCCTGGTAAGTAAATACCTTTTGAAAACTCTCTGGTTCCTGAGCAAGAACATCTGGTATCTAGTGACTGAGAGTGATGCTAAAGAGTTGCAAACACATAGATCCATTTAATATCATTAAAACTAATTAATGCATTTAAAAACACACTGCTCCAGGTGTTTACCACTAAGGTCTACGTCATATGCATACCCCACATCAGGTACTGAGATTTTGTAGTCTCGGAGCTATAACTGTGAGATGGAAAACAAAAACATGCTTTTTAATTATTAGATATTTAATATTTTCATTCGATATCATGTTCCTTTGACTAAACAGTTGGCTCACTACAGCAGAAGCAACAATAGAAATACAATAAAAATTAATTGTATGAAGAGTTAAAACAATAAATTTGCATTAATGCAAACAGCAATCAAATCGAGTGACTCGGCAGCAAAATCGGCTGCAGACGAATAAAATAGAATAGTAGTCCGGAGTGCTTTCCTTGTCCCTTAATGAAACTTCCCCTTCCCATTTTTTTTCTCAATGTTAAATGATAACAGAGGTAATGGGTCTTATAAATAGGATTTTTATAAATTGTTATTGACAAAGTCTTTTTAGATAGTTTGGAATAAACTATACAAACTTGTAAAGTAATATCCTTCCTCTCTGCAGAAAACAGCACAGTTATTGCATGCTCCCCCAAAAAGCAAGATTTATCTTCTTACTCTTCTGGTTTAGGTAAACTGAATATAGTGGTGCTCATTGCGGCAACAAAACCCTTACTTTGATACAATGCTATTATTTACAGTGATGTCACTCTGTATGATGTTTTGTAGTAATTATGTTATGTTATAAACCCCGCCAGATTGATTAGTTCCTTCATCATTGCAGCATGACATATTTCTCTGGTATTGAATGAGCTGGCAAGATCCCTTCTGAAAATAATTGTAGCATGCTAACTATGTCACAGAAATAGTTAATGTAATAGCGGCTTCCACTTGCAATTGGGTTAATCTCAGGAAGAAAGCAAGAACACCTGCTTCAGCAAGTCACCCCCCTTCCCCTGATCCCCTCTGGGACTGGCACTTACTCTCTATTAGAAAGGATGTAGGAGGCATTTGTGCATATGTGAAATGCAGAGTAGCATATGGATGGGAGTACAGGCAAAGGCAGATGATCAGTATGTGCATTAAATTTGTGTATTAAGGCTGAGATCTTGGGCCAAATAAATATTTTCAAGTAGGAAGTGCATGCGTTTACAAATACAGTACTTGCTACTACAACTATCACTCCAAAACAGATTAACTCTGAAAACTCCCAAACAGCTTCAGTAGCTAACAATTTGCCAATGTTGTCTCTGCTGAACCATAATTATTTGTTCCAGAGATGGGGGGGGGTACATATTGTGAGGAATTCTCCAGCCACGAGCAACTTGGGAGCTCTGCCAAGATGCATCAGTGATGTCGAATGTGTTCCCTGCTGTATAATGTAGCCAAGGATAAAAACCAGCACCATAGATTTCAGCATACTACACCAGCACAAAATCCCTACACAGTATTATTACGGGGAAATTTTGTTGTAGAATAAAATGCATGAATGCTTCTGCTTGCTCTTCCTTTTGTCTCATGGAATGTTTGCTGTCATTTCAATCAAATAAGTAAACTACCTGATTGTTAAAATTAATGGAGTTTTTCTCTAATTTCATATTTCTCTGAACTCTGTGTTCATGCTTCTGATCACTTTGCTTCTTCAACTGATGACAGCATCAGAGCAAGAACTAATATTCTGTAGAATTTTGTGTGGTGTCCTGTTGATGAGCAAGATTTCTGGCTGAATTTTAATTAAATGCCAGCTTTCGTTCCAAACTTCTGTAAATGCCAGAAGCTTTTCTTGTTTACCCTTGAAAGGATGGCTTTCTATGTAATTTTGAGCTAGCACTCTAGGCAAAGCACCTACTGCTGACCTTATCATTGGACAGAGTGGCACAACCGTTTCAAGTGGCAGATGCTGGGGGAGCACTTTGGGTGGACCCCTAAGATCCAGTCAGTGTATTTGAGTGCTATATCCCCTGGTATAGCAAGAGAGAGCTGCATGTGTCACGTTGTCTGTTCTGTGCTCTGAGAATTAGGTTGCTGTCCTTGGAGGCAGCCCTGTGAGACTGCTGTTGAATGGAAATTGAACTTCTTGGCTGTGTACCTTTCTGCACAGGAGGGAAGGTACCATCTGTGGAATTCTGCACCTATTTGGCTATAGAACAAATCTGTAGGAGGAAATAATCCATACAGTGTGGGTGTGAAGTAGGGTAAATTACATTTCACTTTCTCTCCTATTAGAGTAACTGGAAATCTTGCTTTCTTTTGCTGCTTAAAATATTTCTGTATAAATGACAATACATTTATGCTTACCATTAATTGTGATAACCAAATTCTTCAGGAATTTTGCCTAAATGAAATAAAATGTGAATCTAGTTTCTCTCAGAAGTACCACAGTCAAACTCTGTGCTACTCTGCATTGCAAAATTAATTTTTATCTCCAGAGAAAACGGCAAGCTATAGATTCTCTCTGTGTTTATCTTCTCCTAGCTCTGTGTGGTGTCTTTGGCATTGTTCAGAACACTTATCAGCTTGCATTGTGAAGATGTGATGCTACAACTAGTTTTAAGGTAAACCCAAACTCCCTCTCTCTCAAAATACTGCAGTCTAGATTCCTTACCATTTATTAGTATTCTGCAACTGCTTCCTAGATGTTGTCATTGTCTTCACACTTGTAAGTGGTAGAGGGGAGGGAAATGCCTTTTGTTTGCTGCAATGGGTGGAGATCAACATATTTCTGTTAGTATGTACACACATCTGGAAAACTACTGTCAATCTCAAATGTCTGGAGACGAGCAAGAAAAAAAAAGAAAATTGTGTTTAAAAATCATAGGTCATTTAGAAGGATTAAAGTAGGTTTCTCATAAACATAGTAAATGGAAGGATTTGCATTCATTCAGACTGAATTAGCAGAGACTCTTCTGCATACAGAGTGATGTCCCTTGTTTCTCAAAAATATGGAGAGGGAAGCTGGGTATATATTCCATTTAAGCTTTGTGGGTCTGCTCTCCACAACATCTCACAATGATAACCTTTTAGTGATAGCTATTATGGAGTAACAAAACAAATTTCATGTTCATAACTTTCAACAGCTCTTTCTACATCTTGAGATATATGTATTGGCTAATTAATGACCAGTTATAACTTCATTGCTGGAAAATACTATGCTGTTCACTTATTTTATTTTTTAAGTAGCTCAATTATGCAACATGCATTGAATGTTCCTGCACTTACTAATTGTCAGATTGCTTTCTTGTGACATATTCCTGTGACTAAACTTTTTCATTAAACAACTTTATTTCTCTGTTAAACCAAAAAACCCACAAACCATCTGATGATTGAATAAAGATGTATTAGCATTGTTCAAAACACTGGCCTAACAACTGAGTCACTCAGTCTTTTTTGTAGCTTCATGATGTGAGTGGAAGACTGTAACTAGGTAGGAGAGAGCATATAGCTTCAAGCTTTACATATACAGTAGAAGGTTTCAAGTTCCTGGAATATCCCAGTATGTCTGGGAAACAGCTTCATCTGAAATCTTGGAGAATCACACTGTTTGTATGTCTGCACCGTAGACTGTCCTTTTTGAGAAAGAGAATTGCATTATTCCCTGGCTAATCTGGGAACTACATCTCAGTGATGGCTGAGGTAAAACTAAGTGGCCAAACCTACCATTATCTTTTCCCTTTTCTGTTTTCAGATAGGGTGAATCAGCCCAGTAGCTGCCTTGAAGAGGGTAAATGCGTCTTAGTCTGGTGTCCTAGCTGTAACCATTCTATCTTTGGTGACCCTGCTAGGATTCCAGGCTCATAATGGCGTCTGGCTTCCTGATGGCATTGCTCTCAGTTTCACTGACACACTCAAACTCTTTCACCACATTAAGATGTGCTTCCAAGAAATGGAGACATAGGCTAGCTATACTGTTAAAAAACCCAAAAACTCAACTTCAGAGTTCCATGTAAGGAGTGAGTAAAGGCCAGAGCAGGGGTAGGCAGACTTCATACCTACAGGATCTGCTTTGATTTTCATTAGGACCTGACGTTCAAGAACCAGAGCAAAAATGGATTGGGGATCATACTTTTATAATTTCTGTAATAAGACTGCCTTTGAGCATGTATTTAACTTAGGAATGTATTTCCAGTGCTAAAATTGAGCTCAAAGCTGACATGCACATATTTGTTTTTTTGGTTGTATATCCCACATCATCTTGGCTTTCTTCCATACAGCTAGCTGTCTGGTCTAGAAAAAATCAGATCCATACGTACTCTTTCTTCTTCTTCCCCTGCCTTGGCTTAGACAGCTTCCTTCTTACTCTTAAAGTACTAGTTTAGTTTGTTAATGGAAAGCTCTGTTGTTCTAGGTACTTGATACCTTGCAATCACATCATGTTCAGTCAGAGATGGGCTGTGAGAGAAAAAGACTGGTATTCTGTATCTGCTGCTAGATTGCTTGCTTTGACTCCAGTCTGCTGTTCCAGTGGGATCACGTTGACTTTTGAAAGACAAGAAAAAGATCATATTCTTTGGAAAAAGAACACACCTGGGGAAGGTAAAATCTCTTTTGTAAAGCAACTGGCCATATGATAACTTGCATCTTTTTTTCTTCTTTGCTACTTCATATTGTTATGGACTGTGCATATGATTTGAGCTCACGATTATAATTCCCTGGTCACTGGCATAGGTAACAGTTAGTTAAAATTGTATTTTATTTAGAGGTTAGTGAAAATGCTTCCTTATAGGCCAAACGTTTTGTATGGTTTTTGGATAGATATGAGAAACTGACTGAAAGGTTATGACATCGAGCAATTCCAGTAAGCAAAAACTTCAGCGCCACATTTCTAAGTTCTGGTCTTTCCTCTACCTGAATTGTATTTTATCAGATTCTCCAGGGTTTACTGTAGAGCAATACTGGACTGAAAAGTGAAGTATTGCTGTAGAGTACTATTAGGTACTATGTAGTATCAAGAATTTATACTACACTGAGTCCAAGAACACCATGCAAAGAAGTAAGATGGCTGTCGGAACACTTTCATATGTGCACATGCTAGAATTTATGCAGAATTTCCGCAGTACTGTGATAGTAAGATACTATTTTGGTTGAAGCCTTTAGGTTTCTGCTTGCACAGCAAGCTTGCAGAAGCTTTGATGCAAGTAGGAAATCATCTTTAAAGTTATTTATATTTTTTTCCCTTTTTCACACGGAGCATTAGAGCATGATGTAAACAGAACTTCCCCAACAGAAAGAAACTTTTTCCATGTATAAAGGCATATTTTTTATTTTAACACATTTACCCTTCCCAGAGAGCTTACACAATAGCACTGGCATGTTGTTTTTAAGTACTGCTAAAGTCTAACAATCTCTTTTGGCACCTTTTTTTCCCAATAATGTAGAAAGGGTGCACTAGTTTGATTTCTGTTTTCATACATTTGTGTTGGCTATGGAGTCTATTTTTTTCATACTCTGGAATAGGCTACTTCTGGATGTGTGGCCAGTGCCAACATTGCAGCATTTGGTACCAGCTCAAAGTTTCCTTGTTTGCCAAGATACTATAATTGCCTGATTCTGTCCATTTTTATTATATCTGGTCCTTTCCCTTCCTTTTTCCTTTCTTTTTTGTTTTGAATACTTAATTTTAGAATTTTTATTAATATTTTTCCAGCTTTGTGCCATTTGCTTTTTATAGAAAAGCTCTGGAAAAAAATTAAATAAATATGTATTTGCAAAGGCTTTCACGGCCGGGATCTAATGGGGGTTGTGGGTTTTTTGGGCTCTTTGGCCATGTTCTGAAGGTTGTTCTTCCTAATGTTTTGCCAGTCTGATGCATTGTCTCGAAGACCAGAGGACTAACAAACAGATGGGGGAAAGTGTACTGTTCCAACTACACCAGAGCACAGAGTGCTGTCCTCTGAAGATGCCGGCCACAGAGACTGGCGAAACGTTAGGAAGAACAACCTTCAGAACATGGCCAAAGAGCCCGAAAAACCCACAACAACCATTAAATAAATACTTTATCCATTCTTTTAACAATATCTGGACTTGTCCCTGGTATCTGTAAGAATGAATTTTGAGGACATTTAACTATTTACCTCACTGGAGCTTTCTCACCAGGGCCACATAGCCACATCCCTCTGGTCTTCCTCATTCCAAACACAATGCATTTGTTTATGAAGCCTGACAAGCAGGTCGTCCCATTTTTGCTTTGGGCAGTCAGGCTCTTATGTCCCATGGGATATACTCATTCTTTGGATCCATCTGTTGTCTCTTAGATGTGCTATGTGGCAGGTCCATTTCCACTTCATCTATGGGACATAGATGGCTTGGATGAAATCTGTTTCCACTCTGATTGTAGCATTATGTATGTGATTATGGAGGCTCACTCCACACACCCTTCTTTGGGTAGCTCTCTGATTAATAGAGAGAGATGCTTTCTGCCTTTTGAGCAATGATCCAGCACTCAGCACAGTAACTCGAAGCTGGCAGGATTGCAGAATCCAGTAGCTCTGTATTTTTACAGGCTGGACAATGTGTTGGAAGCTGGACAAGGCTGTTTCCCCTGTTCTCATGCTAGCATTTAGAAGCAAAATCCATCCATCCATATGCATGTACATACACATGCATGCACACATGCACACACACAGTAAAGTTCCTATTTATTTTACTCTTTAACAAACACACAGAATGTTTGTCTGCTTTGTGTCTCTTTATAGATAGCTAGAAGTTTTTTTTAAAAAAAGGGGGGGAACCTGCTTGAAGAATGAATATATGTGTGCCCATGATGCAAGTAGAAGGATATAAAAAGTTGTTTTTAAAAGGTTTATTTTTTTCATCAGAAGAAAGAAGAGAGTTTAAAGAAAAGGCAGACAGGTCAAGTGTGGGTTTTATGTAGAGAAACCCAAGTACAAATCCATTTCTGCAATTCATCTCTCCGGGTAGCCTTGGGCAAATGCTTCTATTTTAACCTAACCTACCTTACTAACCTGGCAGTAGACAAAGATTTTAAAAATTATATACTTTTGTCTCCCATGAGCTCTAGAGACAGGATATGAAATATAGACAAAAAGCAAATAAATCTGTTTTGGGGGCTCAACAAAAGTGCAGTTGTTTTCTTATAGAAAGAAGTGTCCTCTATGTAAACTAACAAAACTTAAGCTATGTTTCCAAAACTTTTGTATTTTTTTCCTTCAAGGGCATCATAAATATCTCAGGATATCTTGGTCATAGGTCAGCTGAACAAATTTATTGGGAATTTGATGGAAATTGCCTTCCTAGCGACCATGGCATGATCTTTAACTCCTCATTGTTTCTGTGTTTATGGCTATCAGTTCAGTCAACTGGAGGTAGTACTGAATACCAATGAAAAAATATACCTTTATATGGTGAAAGATATGCCACTAAACGTCTTGTTTAAGGTACCCTATAGGGCCATATATTACAGAGCAACACATAAAAATAAAGGACATTGTGCACTTCAGAGAAACAGGTTTTCCCTTCTCTGCACAGAGGGGATGGGCAACAAGAAAAAGAGGTAGAGGTGGAAACAAAAGAGGAAGTGGAGAGAGAATGTCTGTTTTACTTCTTCTTTTCCTTCTTTTCCTTGACAGCTCAGTGCTGTTTCACTTAGTAAAAGCAAATATAGTGATTAGAATTGGGCAAAAAACAGAAGACCAACTACCCATGAACCATTGTGAACACCTGGAAAAACAAACTGGTTTGTAGTTATTTTTTCTGGTTCTTGCCTGGATGGGGGACTTACCGCTTCTGCTTCCTCTGCTACCTGCCTGCCGCCTCCCCACTGCTCTGTTGCCTCCATTCCTGGTCTTACCACCACTGTCGCCTCCTCTGCCACTGCCACCATCTTCAGAAACAAGTGGACCCATCCAGAAGCTGGGCTCACTGTCTTGTGCATGTGGCTGCCTATCAGCTGATAGGTGAGTGCATGCCCGGAGATAGTGGCTTGGCTCCTGGAAGGGGAGCCAGGCCCTTTGTCTCTGAAGGTGGTGGTAGTAGTGGTAGGACCAGGTAGGAAGGCTGTGGGGGCAGCAGGAAGGGAGTGGGCAGGCAAAATGAAGCACCAAGTGGAAAAAAAAGTTCAGCACTTAATTTTGCTTCAGCAGAACAGGTTCCACAAACTTGTTGTTTGGTTTGTGCTCAATTCTAATAGGGATATATCACTTACCAGTAACATTTAGCAAATAGGAAGTGTCTAGCCTACAGAGTCTAGGTGGTTATCACTATTCTTTCTGTGGCCTAAGCAAACAGTTAATCATTGCTTATTAAATTTATTTCCTGTTTGTATCACTCTGCATTAATGTGATATAAGATGTAAGTAACCTTTGCTAAAGTAAAGACACACTCTTCACTGTGATGCTTTTGGCATTCCGTTTCAGATTCCTTGGAAGAGTCTTCCAGTGGGAGCATTGCAAACTCCACCTGTATTGTAGAATATGGCAAAACTGTTGATATTAGTTACCTGCAGTATCTCTGCGATGCACAGACTCTCATACTCCACTGTATGAACGATTGTGAGGTTTGGTCTGCTCCATATGATGGTGAAAACCCTGATCCATCTATGTTTATACAAACTCTGGCCGAGGAGGATGGTAAAAACCTAGACCAACCAATTTTCCGACTCCAGTACAAAACTCCTAGTAACTGTAGTTCTTCTCAGGTGACATCCTTTGGGGAAAAGAGCCAACTTGAACTGGAATGGGATGATAGCTATGACACAGGGATCTCTCCTGGATCTGATATGGGTTCACCTCGACATGATGATGATTCACAGAATGGAGATTCACAACCTCCTGCACAACCACCAAAGCACATTCAAGAAATGAAGAAAAATGCAATAATGTTGATCAAAGGGTCATATATAGAGGAATCAGACTTTCAGGATGATGTTATGGTTTATAGGTTATGTGCCCAAAAGGATACACAGGAATCAGACATCTTAAAGGAGAAAGCTTTAATAGCAGAATCCCAAAATACAGACAGTCTCCAAGTGCTTCCGACTAATGGTCCCCTTAAAAGCTCACAGCTGGAGTGCGATGTGAAATATTCAAAGTTAACAGAAAAAACAACAGCTGAAGTCCATGACAGCATTTTCAGAACAGCCCCTCAACCTGAAATAGAACCAGCGTTATGTTCCTCAGAGGTGGATCACAATGTTAATGGGAGATTGCTGAGCCCGGAGAATGAGGATTTTATTTCTCAATGTGATAACATCATTAAAGAATTGGATTCTAACTCTACAGGATTAGTAGAACTTAAACTGCTTATCCCTGATGCTGTCTCCCCAGTGGAAGAAGAAGAGGACTTTGAAAATTTTTCAGCTGATACACCGTCAGCAGAAAGCATGCCTTCACCCTTTGGAACAAAAGATGCATGGTCTGGCAATTCTACAAGAATCCAAAACATCCCATTTACAGGTTGGGTTTTCAAATTATTTAAATGCATTAACCTATTTTAAATAAAAAATAATGAAAGTTCTGCATTGAGGAAGGGGGTATATGAAAAATAAACAAAAATCCAACAACAAAGCTGTGCATTTGATGTCAAATAGAAGTTGCAGGTGTCCTACTTTCTCCTCTTTTGTTTTTTTTTCCCATTTGGACCACTAGATGGCAGCTGTGTTGCCCTTATATTCCACTGCCCCTGTTTTGCTGCTCATGGAGGCACCCTGTTCACAAATGTGAAAGGGCTCTAGCATTGCTGCATTGTAGTTCGGTTTGGTTTCAGTGTCCTGCTTACCTTTCTGCTTGCTGTGCTGTCATGTGAGCATGCTGTATTTCCCTTGGTTAACATTGCTGCATGTTCTCTGTGTGACTCTTAAAACCTATTTTGTTCTGAATGCCTCTGCTTGGTACAGCTGGGCTAGAAAGTCAAAGTATGTGCTCCATGATGACAGAAAAAGCAAACCTGAAGCAATTTTCCAATTTGTATGCTGTGCTAATTTAAAATCATATTAAATAATCAGTTTTCTGCTCTTGTAAGGAACCGCATAACAGAGAAATTAACCAAGGAAAACATAGGGGAAGAAGAGGATATGAAATAAAACCACATACTTGATAGTTCCATCCATCATTTCAGTTGGGCGATATAATTGAATAAGCGTTTTGCTATCAGACTTATTAATCTGTTCTAGAAATTATTTCCCTTCCAGTAGTGCCAGCTGTCTGGCGAGCACAAAAATATAATTAGCTTAAAAAGAAAGCTTCATGCAGTCATTGGATTTCTCTTGCTTGAAAGGCCATAGACTTTGGCTTCTGAACAACAGCAATTGATGATAGATTTGGTAAGCCAAGATCTACACAGGTCTATTGGCTGTAGCCAAATTAAGAAAGACTGATGTTTCAAATGACCAAAATATGAACACATCTCCATCCCTTTCAAGTGTCCCTTAACTCTTGTTATAGCACTAGCATGAACGTGTTTCTTGGTTTAAACGTAAAGGCTGTTCTCTCTCTAGCTTCTTTTTCACAAGCTTAAAGTTGTGTTAAGTCTTTTGAAAGGTTCTGGGTATGGCATTGATCCAAATAAAGTTTCAAGTAGAAATCTCTGCAACTCCATTTTTCCAAATATTCTTCTTTTGTGCAGTATCTAGACTCCTGTTTGTCATATGAAATGCTCTCTCTGTATGTTCCTCTTGCCACCTTTGTGGCTGCAGTCACATTCATTAGGGCGTTCATTTGTTTTTACCTTATTGTATGGCATTAAAATAAAATTTCCCTAACAAGAAAGGACCAGATTCTTTTCTTCCCAAAGGAGAGTATGGAAATGAAATAATTCTTTTGTGTGGCATTAATCCCTTATGTTTGTTGAGAAACAGAGCCTCTGTGACTTCTGATAATTTATGTGATACAAGCTTCAGCTCATTCATCCCCTGACAAGGACACAATCAGTATTTCAGTAATGGGAGTGTAATGTGACAAATAAAACTTTTATTATGAATAGGACCCCAATTAGTTTTATGTCTGTGCCTACATGGTGAGTTTTGTATAACATCATTAATTTTGGTCTAATTAGTTCCTGCTACTCCTCTTGCAAAGCTTGTAAACCTCTACATGTCACCTGAGATTTTTTATCTAACAAGGCGCTTGAAGCTAGCGTAGTAATGGTGGGGCCATTTATATGTATTTGAGTGAAGTTTTCTGCAGCAAGAATCCTTCAACAATTTTGTATGTATTTCCAATATAGTGTAACATTCAATATCTATTGTCCCTGTACTCCTTAGTTTCTCGTACTGCTGTTTGCTCGCAGATTCCATTAACAATAAAGGCCACCATTGTATTTATTTAAAAAGTATGGTGCAGGAGGACATAGAAGGTCCTTTTATGAGAATGTAAAACAGCAGTAACAGCTGGAAGATGGTGCCCTAGGAGAAGTCAGTGAAGTTCTAGGAAAAAGGGTAGCATTAATCCCACTACTAGACTGACTGACTGTTTGGTGATAGGCATTGTGCATTGAAAATGGCTGTTTTCAAGGAGGGGCTAATATGTGATACCAATATCATTTTTTTTTGCTTTGCACACATTAAAAGGCCTTTGTAATCACTGATGAGGAGACTAGAGGAAAAGTGTGGGTAGCAGTTATGCTAGTGGTAGTTATGCTGTCGGGTGAGGCGTAAGACCTCTATGTCAAGAGCAGAGGTGGGCAAAAGGCAGCCCATCAGATGTTGACAGACTGCAGTTTCTGTCAAGTTTTAGTGGTTCAGCTAATACTGAATGCTGAGAATTGTGGTCCCACAATATCAGAGGGCCTGGACTATGCCCAGGTCTGGTGTAGAACAGTGTTGCGTCAGTGGGCACGCACACACACACTTGTGACTCTAATTTTTTTAAAAACCCAGGTGCAGGTAGCAGTTGTGTTGCTTCCTTTAGCGACGTTACAGAATATCCTTTCTTGCCTCCTGTTTGACAATAAGCACTTCTTTAAGTAGCATACAATATTCGCATCTGATGAAGACTCAGGTTTTACACTCCAATTCTTCTCCAGCTCAGATGTTAATCTGTAAAAATAAGTTTCTCTTCTTGTCCTTTGCTCTCACTCCTTTCTTGGGCTGGCATGATAGTGTGACAAACCCAGACCTACTGGGATCTGCCACACAGGTTACACTAAGCTGCCACCAACCATTCCCTGTAAGAAGTCACACAGACCAGGGATGGATTTTTAAACAATAAAAAGAATAAGGTTTATTCAAATACACACAGGGAAAAATAAACAATCAGGTGAATAGGATAAAGTAACGTGGCTTAGATTCACTCAGACATACATACATTTTGGTTCACCCAGAACCTTAACTTAAAGCACAGACCCTGAACCTATCAGTTCTGGCTAACCAACAGACACCTGAACCTATCAGGTTGGTACTCTGACACACAGTAGTACCCTGTCTGACACACAGACTCCCACACCAACTCCTTCTTCCCAGCTGCTGCTTCGTCTGCTTGGCTTCTCCACACACGCATCACATATTTATACAGTACAGCCCCTCCTCCTGATGTCCCGCCTTCCACTCCCCATAGGATGGAACTTTCCCTCCAAACCCATGACAGACAGGTAACATCAGTGCTGTATGTAACACCTCCCCTCTTTAAAAGTTGTTTTGTAGGGGGAAAGCTAAGGTGCTTTTCACCAAAAAACAACCTGTATAAAATACACAAAAACAGTTATACATACCATATTATACTTACTCATACTTACACTCCAAGTTAACCATAGCAAATATGCATTTAAACATTTTACCATATACAGTACATCAATTTACCTTTATTAATACAAACCAAATTCAAAACCAGGTACATTTTACTTTTTATCAGCATTATATACACATAGTCCATGTTCTTTCGCCGTCTTCATTCTTCAGGTCTTCTTGATAAGGCGTCAGCAACACAGTTCACTGACCCTCTGACCACCTTCACTTCAAAGTCATAGTCCTGTAGGTTTAAAGCCCACCTCATAAGTTTGCTATTGTGGGTTCTCATTGTCTTTAACCATTGCAATGGTGAATGGTCAGTACACAGAATAAAATGTCTTCCCCAGATGTAAGGCTTGGCCTTCTGGATCGCGTAGACTATGGCCAAACACTCCTTCTCCACGGTTGCCAAATGTCTCTCACCTTTTTGAAGTTTCCTACTCAGGTAGGACACTGGATGTTGGTCACCATTCTCATCCTCCTGGCACAGAACTGCTCCTACCCCGCTGTTAGACGCATCGGTGTAGATGATGAACTCCCGGTCGAAGTCTGGAGCACGCAGGACTGGATAGTTGATTAACGCCTCCTTCAACCTCTGGAACGCCGCCTCACAGTCGCTGGTCCACGGGATGCGGTCATCAGCCTTCTTCCTCGTCAGATCGGTCAGCGGAGCCGCAATCTCGCTAAACCTCGGGATGAACTTTCTGTAGTAGCCCACCAACCCAAGAAATGATTTGACTTTTTTCTTGGTGTTGGGTCTAGGCCAATCACGAACAGCTTCTATTTTGGCCTCCAGGGGTTTTATCACTCCTCCCCCTACCATGTGACCCAAGTATTTTATTTCTGGGCTACCCAGCTGACACTTGCTGGCCTTTACTGTTAGCCCTGCTGCACTTAACCTCTGCAGCACTAACTCCAGGTGTATCAGGTGATCTTCCCAGGTATTACTGAAGATCCCTATGTCGTCAATGTAGGCCACTGTAAAGTCACTGAGCCCTGCCAAGGTCTGGTCCATCAGCCTTTGAAATGTGGCTGGTGCATTTCTGAGACCAAAGCTCAGGACTCGAAACTCATAGAGACCAAAAGGGCTGCAAAAAGCAGTCTTTTCTTGATCCCTGGGATCAATTCTTAATTGCCAATATCCCTTTACCAGGTCCAATGATGAGATGAACCGACAACCCCCTATGGTTTCAATCAGGTTGTCTAGCCTGGGCATTGGGTAGGCATCAGGAGTGGTTACACGGTTTAATTTCCTGTAATCGACACAAAACCTAATGCTCCCATCAGGCTTGTCCACAAGGACTATCGGAGAGGACCAAGGACTAGAAGAGGGGACGATTATGTTCTCCCTCAGCATCTCGTCCAGCTCCTTCCGCACCTTGTCCCTATAGGGTCCCGTTACTCGGTATGGGGATACTGCCTGCGGGGGTGCATCCCCTGTGTGGATCCGATGCATCACTCCCTTCACTATCCCCGGCTTGTTGGAAAACACCTGTTGATATTTACTAAGCAGCATTTTTAGTTCTTGCTGCTGGTCTTGGGTGAGTGCAGGACTGATCTTTACCTCCTCTGGGTTGTATTTTACTTCCCCTCTACCCTCCCAGAAGGGTAATTCAGCTTCCTCACTCTCAGCTGCTTTTATCGCGAATAAAACCCTCTGTTCCCCTCTGTAGTAGGGTTTTAGGGCATTCACATGAACCACCCTCCTTGCTTGGTTCTCCTCCTGCTCTATTAGGTAGTTCAGGTCTGACATCTTGGAAATGACCCTATATGGTCCTGCCCATTTGAGCTGCAGTTTATTCTCTCTGCAGGGCCTAAGCCAAAGCACTTCCTCCCCTGGGTCAAAGTGCCTCTCTCTAGCTTTGTGGTCATACCATGTTTTCTGTCTGATCTTCTGAGCTTGCAGATTTTCTGCTGCCAGCTCTAGATTTCTCCTTAGGTCATTCATCAAGGTGTCTATGTATGTCACAACGTCTTGTGGGTCATCCTGGGTGATCTGCTCCCAATTTTGCTTGATCAAATCAAGGGGCCCTTTCACCCTTCTTCCAAATAAAAGTTCAAATGGACTGAACCCGGTACTGGCTTGTGGCACTGATCGATAAGCAAACAAAAGGGATTGCAGCTTCTGGTCCCAATTGTTTGGATTCTCTGCCAAGTAAGCCCTAATCATGCGCATTAGAGTCCCATTGAACTTCTCAGTTAATCCATTACTTTCAGGATGATAAGCAGTGGTTTCCTTGTGCTTTATTCCACAGATTTGCCATAAGCGTTTCATGAGCTTTGATGTGAACGATGCGCCCAAATCTGTGATTATCTCTGAGGCAAATCCCATCCTGGACATATACCCCACCAAAGCATCGGCCACTGTGTTAGTTTCAATGTTAGCCAAGGGTATGGCTTCAGGATACCTTGTGGCATGGTCCACAATTGTTAGAATGAACCTGTTCCCCCTCTTTGTGGCCTTGGGCAAAGGTCCCACAATATCCACCCCTATGCATTTAAACGGAGTGTCAATCACAGGCAAAGGGCACAACTTTGCTTTGGTCCTGTCGCGGTTATTCCCCTGCCTTTGACACACATCACATTGTTTACAGAACTCCCTGATCTGCTTCCCTATGTCAGGCCAGTAGAAATTCTGTGTGATTCTCTGCTGTGTTTTGTTCACCCCTAGGTGTGCAGCAAACATGTCAGAGTGCCCCCTTTGTAAGATCATGGGGCGATACTTTTCAGGTACCACCAGCTGACTTCTGATCCCATCTCCCCCTTTTGAGATATTCCTCAGGGTTTCTCTATATAAAATCCCCTTTTTCTCCAGAAATCTCACTGGGGTTTCAGGTGTTAGCTGGGCGTCAGTCACCTGTTCAAAACACTTTTGGAGAGTGGCGTCTGCCTTTTGCTCCTGTCCAAATCTGCTGTCTGTGGTTAAGGTTTCCACCACAGCTTCTGAACTCCCCTCTGCTTCCGTCTCTGGCTCATCATTACCCCCCTGAACTGTCCCTGTGGTGGCTTGTGAGCGTGTAATCACTAGCACCCGTTTCACATGTTCAGCCAGGTCATTTCCCACGAGCACGGCTGCTGGCAGAGTTGATGAAATCGCTATCCGCCAATCTCCCCTCCAGCCTTGAAAGTTGACAGGTACCTCTGCTACTGGCAGAGAGATTACCTGCCCCTCAATACCTGCCACCTTTATGCTCTCATTTGGGATTATAAACTCCCTAGGGATGATATCTGGATGGCACAGGGTTACCTGGGAACAAGTGTCCCGCAGCCCGCTATACTGACGGTCAAGTATTCCTACTTCCACCCCGGCTGTCTCAAACAACTGAGAATCTGTTTTTACCAGCAAGCAGCGCTTCACCTCTATAAGAGGACCATTTTCCTCAGCCTGATCAGCAGAGGTAGCTGTTCCAGACTGAGTAGTCATGGCAACAGGCTCCCTCAGTGACCCTGAGCCTTGCTCTTTCTGGACACAGAACACAGCTTTTGGCTTGGTCCCACTAGACTCTTGAGGCACCATTCCTTTTAGCTGCTTTAATTTCTCACAATCTGAGATTAGATGACCCTTTCCCTGACAGAAATAACATTTTCTGGTGTATTTTGATTCTCTCTCATCTTGTTTTGGTTTTCCCTCCAAAATCTGAGGTCTTAGTTTCATGTCTGAGGGCTTCCCTTCACCATGGGCCCCTCCCCCTTGCTGGCTTTTCCCTGGTCCCTGAGAGTACTTGCTGTAGGCTTCTTTGGGTTTACCCACAGATTTCCCCTCACCCAAGGGCTTTCTTATTTGGGAAATAAAATCCGCGATCTCTGCGGCTTCCCCCACAGATTTTGGTTTCCTTTCCCTCACCTGGAATTTCAATTCCCCATGCAGGACTGAATAGAACTGTTCCAGTGCTATCAAATCTTTAAGCTGCTCATAGGTCTCTGTTCCTTCCTGAGATAGCCATTTCTCAAGCAGCCTCACCAATTGGGCCCCCACTTGGGTAAAAGTCTGTTCTGGTTTTTTGGTGAGGGACCTGAATCTTTGTCTCAGCTGCTCTGCATTTATCCCATGTCTGGCAAACACCAGTTTTTTAAACTCTGCAAAATCTTTCATCAGTTCCTCAGGCATCTCGGCATAGACCTCAGCCAGGCTACCACTGATTAAAGATCGCATGATGGTCATCTTCTCAGTTTCCCTCACTGAGAAGTCCACAAACGCTCTTTCCACTAAGGAAAAGAACACCTCGGGACAATCTCCCTTGTGGTACACAGGGAATTTCTTCAGGTCAGCCTTAGACAGTTGGCCTCCCTCAGAATCCCTATTATTATTATTGTTCTGGTTCATCAGTTCCAGTTTTCTTAATTCAAACGCCATTCTCTCTCTCTCCAATCTTTCTTCCCTCTCCATTCTCTCTCTCTCTCTCTCTAATTCAAATTGCCGCTGTTTCTCTCTTTCCCTTTCCTCCATTTCCCTCACCCTCAGTTCATGTTGTTGGGCTATGAGTATTTTTCTAAGTTCTGGGTTCTGCTCTCCTGTGCTGTCACCTTGCACTGAGCCAAATTCATCCTCAGAACCTTGGTCAATCTGGGGGTCTTTCACATCACTCATTTCTGCCATCTGGCTTCGAGTCAAGGGCATAATCCCCCCTCAGAACAGGCTGCTTTAAAAAGTCAAGCCTCAAAATAAAACGACCACTTTTTTCCTTCTTGCCTCAGAACCAGCTCTCCCTAGAGATTGCTGCTGTTCTTCAGCACTAACTTGCAACAGTATCGAGTCAGAGCCTACCCCCCTCTGCTGGGCCTCTCAGCTGGCAAGCTAGCTCCCTGTTACTACGCAGTTTTGCCTCAGCTTTTTCCCGCCAAAACTAGGCTGCCTCAGAGCACCTTAATCTAAGTCTCCCCAGTTGGCACGTTCTTCTACTAGCGCACCTCCCCGTGAGGTACACCTAGAAGATTACCTACGCGCCTCAGACTGTCCCTGACTAGACCCCCCTTGCTCTGGGCACACTTGCCAAGGCTTTGCTGGACCACTGGACAACTGGACCAGTCGTATCCCACACGCTGGACACCAATCAATGTGACAAACCCAGACCTACTGGGATCTGCCACACAGGTTACACTAAGCTGCCACCAACCATTCCCTGTAAGAAGTCACACAGACCAGGGATGGATTTTTAAACAATAAAAAGAATAAGGTTTATTCAAATACACACAGGGAAAAATAAACAATCAGGTGAATAGGATAAAGTAACGTGGCTTAGATTCACTCAGACATACATACATTTTGGTTCACCCAGAACCTTAACTTAAAGCACAGACCCTGAACCTATCAGTTCTGGCTAACCAACAGACACCTGAACCTATCAGGTTGGTACTCTGACACACAGTAGTACCCTGTCTGACACACAGACTCCCACACCAACTCCTTCTTCCCAGCTGCTGCTTCGTCTGCTTGGCTTCTCCACACACGCATCACATATTTATACAGTACAGCCCCTCCTCCTGATGTCCCGCCTTCCACTCCCCATAGGATGGAACTTTCCCTCCAAACCCATGACAGACAGGTAACATCAGTGCTGTATGTAACAGATAGCGCTTCTGGAAGCAACATAGGTCTCCATGAAAGGGAGAACTTTCCCCCTTCCTTTTATGAACAGTGAGCTTCGCCTACTTGTTTTCCTTACCTGAAGCATACATGGCTTGGAAAACAATAGCCCCTGCCTAGGTCTGCTTTTCCCAAGACTACTTTGCATTCAAAATGCTGAGCCGGATTGTTAACTGGTGCAGGTTAGAAGAAGCATATAACTCCCCTCTTACAACAGCTCAGCTGAACACCGATCTATTTCCAGGCATAATTCAAAGTGCTGGTTTTAATCTATAAAGCTCTAAACAGCTTGGGTCCAAACTATCTAAAAGACTGCATCTCCACCTATGAGCCTGCCCAGGCATTAGATCATCGGTGGAGTTCTTTCTCTCAGTCCCACCACACTCACAGACATGCTTGTTGAGTACACAGGACAGAGCCTTCTCTGTTACTGCTCCCAGACTCTGGAATGCTCTCCCACAGGAAGCCTTGCTGGCCCCATCTTTGCTATTCTTCTGCAAGCAGGCAAAGACCTTTTTCTTCAGGCTTTTCCTTAGTGACTGGCAGCCTGAGGGTTTTTTTTAAAAAAAATTAAAATTGGATTGCTGTGCTCTGTTGCTTTTAAATGTGTTTTAGTATTGATTTTATTTACCGTTCTAATATTATACTTTTTAAATTCTTTTTAAATATTTGTATATTCACTGTTTTTAGCTTTAAAACATTGTCCTTTTAATGTTGTAAGCCGCCCTGGTCCTTTTAAGGAGAAAGGCAGGGTAAAGCTATAATGAATGAGTGAATGAATGAATGAATGTTATATTTGCCAATTTACTAAAGGGCAGCGGGTCTAGGATGCACTGCAGCAAGCCCAGAGCTCTTGGTCCTGTTCTCCCACCCCATGTTGAGCACAAATGGACCATAGGACTACAAACAGTTCTTAATGCTTGCTTTCCTAATATGATGGTTGCCTTCTCATCTGTGGTCATATGTTTTAACAACTAGTTGAGTGTGCATGTTTTACATCTGCAGGACCATTTATTAGCGTGGTGCTATCAAAGCTGGAAAACATGTTGGAAAACTCCTTGCATGTGAATTTGCTGCTTATTGGTATCATAACTCATCTGGCCAGTTACCCACAACCCCTCCTTCGTTCCTTTCTACTCAATACGAATATGGTATTTCAGCCTAGTGTGCGATCGTTATACCAGGTATGTCGTTATTGTCTGAGATGAATCCCAACAGGTCTCCGTGTTGTTGTAACTATAATACATTTTTGTTCTTTATGCTCTTTATATTTATTATCTATATAGGCCATCAGGCGGCATTCCACTCTGCAGGGTGACATAAGCAAAAGAAAGATCCTTATCCCAAAGGAGCTTACAGTGTAAATGTAGACCCCAAAGAGTAATATAGATGAATGCAAGCAAATGCAATTTACTTTATTGCCAGTTTGTTGTTTTCTGTTTGGTTTTCTTTCCTAATTTGGTACAAACTCTTTGGAGCTTTACTTCAGTATTTCCAGGGTTGCTATGAGAAAGCGTACATGTTTTTTTCTAATGAAGGTTCATTAGAGTGCAGTAGTTAACCTCCATCCCTTTGCAAAACAGATCTGCAATTACTTTCCCTGGGACTTTTTGTGTAAGTACTGTAGACACATGCTTTGAAACAGATACATTAAAATGGATTGTTTAGAGTTTGGGTATTATAGCAGTCGTTGGGTACTATAGCACTACACAAATAGATGTGTTCATAGCTGAAATGGCAATGTGAAGATTTACTACTGCTATTATTCTGACAGGTGCTGGCATCTGTGAAGAACAAAATTGAGCAGTTTGCTTCTATTGAAAAGGACTTTCCTGGTCTTCTCATGAAAGCCCAACAGTACTTGCTTTTACGAGTGGACGTGTCAGAAATTCCTCCACAGGCATTGACCAAAGGCAAGTAGTAATTATTTTTAATAAAATCACACAAAAACCAAATCATACTAATTCTCTGCTATTTTCAGTGTGATCAGAATAAGTGAAGACTGTTTATTATTCAAAAATGTTCTGGACTGTTTTATTTATATGCCAGTCTTAAAATTACTGTGATTCAGATTATTGTAGAATAATTCATTTGGGCTTCTCTTTTTAGACATGAAAAGATTGAAAATTCATTTTCTCAGATAGTTGGCATCTGATTACATAGCTAGGAGTAGGGGGTAATCCCACTGGAGCAGGCAGGCAAATGTGAAAGCTAAGGCCCAGAAAAACAAGAATTATTGTCAGGCCTCTTGGAAAGGCAATACAGTATGATATGCCAAGACTACTGACTGGATACTCAGTGTGTTTGATATCTGGCTGCAGAAACAGAGATTAGGAGTTTGATCGCCCATTGTGCCTTGCAGGAGAAGAGCCAGCCTTTGTAACATTCAGCAACCTGCATCATCCTGGATTGCCCCCAGAAGAAGGGAATGGTAAACCACTTTGGAGGATTCTATCAAGGCTGCCTGCAGCGCCATCCAATGATGAGAATGTGCTTTAGCTAAAAGCCTATTAGAGCTGTGGCTACCATCTTTTAAAGCAGGGTGAATTAAACTGCTTATTTGTGGTCTGTTTCTGCCTTAGTGATGTTTATATCACACTTTTCCTTCAAGGAGCACAAGGCTGTTAATGGCTTCTTGCCTTTGTACTTCATCTTCCTAACAGCCCTGTAAAGTGGATCAGGTGGAGAGAATGTGACTGGTTTAAGGTCAGCCAGTGAGCTAAATGGTTAAATGGCCATGAGAAGAACCCAGTTCTACATTGCCTTAATCCTAGTCCACTAGCCCAGTGGTCCCCAACATTGGGCCTCCAGATGTTCTTGGACTACAACTCCCAGAAGCCTTCACCACCACCTCTGCTGACCAGGATTTCTGGGAGTTGAAGTCCAAGAACATCTGGAGGCCTAAGGTTGGGGACCACTGCACTAGCCCACTACACTTTTTACCTTTTTATCTGTAAGATTAGTATATGTGCACAAGAAACTGTCTCAGGCTGCATCACCTTTTTCCACCATGTAGCTCAGGATCATACACATACATATTTCCTCCATCAGATCTTTGTAATGGCATCTGGATTGAGTCAGATGCTTTTGTCTGCAGAGTACATGCTGTAGCACTTGGTTATGGCTCTTCTCTTCCCCATGTTATACTTTTTCTGAGAGAAGTCTGGGACAGCATACCATGTGGTCTGACTTTATCTCCACATTAGCTTTGTGAGAAAAGGAAGACAGAGATAGTAACATGCTTAAATTGACCCAGTAAGTTTTCCAGGTTTGGTTTTTTTTTTTTTTTGGCTTTTTCATCAAATGATAGACATTTTATCTTTTTTCAAACGAATCTCCAAATTTCATGGTTTGTTTTAATGGTATCTTCCAACTCCTGAAGGAGTAGCCATGTTTTTATCTTTCACAAGACTAGCAGAAGGGTCGCTGGCAATATATTGTGTGTGAGCGACTCGCTTTATTTTTAGCAGCACTGCATGACAGAGAAAGTAGTTTGACATGCTAGTTTAGGAATCCCAATAGGAAACGCCTCTGCAGTTTATGCATTGTCGTGAGAGGTGAGCATGCACAACCTCTCATGAATGTGCCCTCTCGAGTGGAGGGGACTGTGTTAAAAATAAGCGTGGCTGTAATCCATCAGTGAGGGGGAGAAGGAAGCCGTCAGTGCTGTCATTGAGAACAAGCTTCTCCCTTCTTAACTGCCTTTGGAATAAATTCCCACCAGTTCTGACGGGTTGGCCAGAGTCAGCTTTTACTGCAGCAGTCAAGATATGAGTCAATTGGTAAAACGGAGTGGCTGTGATTTAGAGAGCCACACAGGCCTCTTGGATTCCTGGACTTTGCTTGCAACATCCTATCCAATAGTTCCGTTTCTAAAGGAAACAAAACATTGCAGAGATATTTGCACAAGGATGGTTCAATAGTGTGCCTCTGTGACAAGTTCACCCTCATATGGGTGGCACCTGTGAGGCAGTTCTGCTCCTGCAAATATATCTGATCTTCTAAATACTTAAAACTGGATGTTTTTATTGTTGGGAATGTGGGCTTCTTCCTCAGCTGAAGCTTCCAGTGCACTTGGGAATACTACTGTACAGACTGTGAGGTATCTGCCTATTCAGTGGTGTTTGTGACATTATCTGTCGTATACCCATAATATTTCTTAGCTGATATTTTCAGAAAATATTGTGGGTATAGGAAAGATTACATCACTGGTAATGTTACAAACTACTAAATAGGTGGATACTTCACAGTCTGAGGTGCTCATTCAATTCTAGACTTTCTTTTAAAAAAATATTTGAAAAGCAGCAAGGCTGTACCTTTCTAAAATGTATCTTCTACATGTATACAGGCTACTTTGCCATTAAGGGGCATTTTATTTAAGTGTTAATAAAAATTGATTTTGCTGCTTCTTTTCACATTATTGCAATGTGTATATGAGTGTTCAAGCTACTGGAAAAGTGAAATGGCAGATTTATCAAATTCCACGTGTATTCCAGTGCAGAACAGCTCAGACAACACTGTGAAGATGGAAAGTGTTTGAAAATAAATGGATTAGTTAAAGGGGGAACTAAGGAGGTTATTTTAAAAACTTGGAGGCTGAAATTGTTAAAAAATGAATCTTTTTAGTTCTCTTTACAACACCAGCATGTTTAAATATTATAAGACATTGAGGAGGTTGTAAAAAAGCCACAGTGGTTTTCTTTGAAAATGGGAGTCTTTCTTGACTTGGTGGTTCTGGTAAATGAAATAAGGCCTGCCTAGTGATAAAGGGTTGTTTAAATATCAAAAGCACAAAAGACAGAAGTACAAAAAAAAATGGCAGAGGTGTGAAAGTGATAGTAAAGGTACATTTCACCAAGTTATTAGAAGCTCTATGACCTACACCTCATGAACAGCAAGAACAATAGTCTTGTGATATCTTCGAGACAAAAATGTGAGGAATAGAATCCACTTCTTTAGACACTTCAACTCATATTTGATACTCATATTTTTAAGCAAAATATGTGATACTAAGCTAACTTCAATTTACTTTTGATTTTTTTTAAAAACCATTAATGGTTGAAAAAATTGCAAATGTTCAGAATCTTATCTTAGAACCACAGAGCTGGAAGGGATGCTATGGATTATTGAGTCCAGCCCCTGTCAAGGAGGCATTGTGGGAAATTGAACTGCTAACCTCTGACCCTGCAGCCTAAACTACTGAGCTATCTAGAATGATTATATTTCTAGCAAATAAGCTTCCTTGAGGAAGCATTAACATTGGTTTTGTGAGGGAAAGTTTTTCACTATTTCTTTGAGAGATTCAACAAGCCATTCAAATGGCAGATGTTAGTCCTTTTATTTTCTTGCCTTACCTGGAGATGCTGTGGTTTAATCCTGGAACCATCCACATACAGAAAATGTGCTCTACCCCTGACCTATCGTCCTTTTAAGTAAAGTATATAATAATGTTGTATTATAGGTTATTTCATGTTTAATACGAGAAACTGTAGTGTAATTTCCAAATGTGGTAAGTGTATTCTGCTGTGTGAAAGAGATGCCCTGCTTATTCTACTTCATGGAGTCATGGGCCTCTGATTCAAAAAAGAAAATTTAGTTTGGTCCATAGCCTCCCATCCTTAAAACATAGTTTTGTTACTATTGGTGATATACCTGTTGCCACATTTCACCCTGGGGCCAGTGTGATTGCTTCCATGCTTTACCAGGGGACATCTGTGCAGGGAGTAAGCACAACGAAGCTAGCAAAGGCAGCGGCAGGCAGGGGAAGATATGCACACATGTGAGGAAGAGGGGAAAAGACAAATAGTTCAAGACATTCTGCTGAAACGGCAACCCACTATATCCACAATTGTATGTCTGCCTGCAGTGGTATAGGGGTAAATTTGGAAGTGCAGGTGTGCACCTGGACAGTCCTCATACCCAACGTCCTTCATCATAAGGAGAGTTCAACAAGTGGATCAGCCCTTGCCAACAAATCAGGAGCAGATCTTTTTATAAAGTTAATGGCTTTTAGTTGCCATTTAAGAGTAAACCACTCTTGGCTATTTTTTGTTACAGCAGGGATAGCTTGCAAAAATACACAATTTCTAGGAAAATCCATTTATCTCCCAGCTAATATAAGGATGGCTGCTAAGCTCAGAGGGAACAAAGAAGGCTGAGGAGTTGGCAGACGTGTCAGAGTCCCTGTTACTCAAAGAGTCCCGAGGTTTTGCTGCTGCAATCTCTGGATTCTTTGTACCACTGTCTGCATGCCACCTACCCAACAGGGGATGCAATATCCCAGTTTTAAAAAGGTTACAGGGGAGAAAAATGTACTGGGAAGCAGAGATGCAGTTTCTGTTATCTGGGGGTCCAGTTGAAGAGGTGGTATTACAAAACTGATTTAGTGATTTTATTTTCATTTTAGGCTGATTTCTCTCAGCAAATGTACCCAAGGCAGCTCACAAATTATTTTTTTAAAATTTCTAAAGCACAATAAATTATTTGTGTAAAAACCATATCATAATGTTAAAACAGTCAAAACACATTAAAATGTACATAAAATAATAAGGCCCAGCACCCCAAATCAGTGTCCTTCAGTGCCCAATTAATTGTTAAAAGCTTGTCTAAAAAGGGTGGTCTTCACTTGTTGCCAGAAGGACAAGATGGATTGAGCTAATCTATCCTTCCAAGGGAGAATGTTCCACAACCTGGGAGCAGCCATGGAGAAGGCAGTTTCTTGTGTTCCCACCAAAAGTACCTGAGAAGGTGATGGGACTGAGAGAAGGATCTCACCTGAAAATCTTAAGAGCTGGAAAGGCTCCTATCGGGAGTTACAGTCCTTCAGACAGCCTGGACCCAAACCATATAGGACTTTGTAGGCCATAACCAGTGGTCGTAACTGACCAGATAGGAGGGATAGAAATAAAATAAATCTAAATCTACTTTTAATTAACCTGTCTCATCCAGGAACATCTGGAGCTGAGAAGCCACCCCACATTTCAATAGCTTGCCCAAAAATGGCATGCTGAGATTGGACGATAACTGTCCAGAATAGTGGGATTTGAGGAAACCTTTTCCAGTGGCAGTCTCACTATTGTCTCCTTTAGGCATGCTAGAACCCTAACTTGCTGCAAGGGCTTATACTACAACTTTTGCCCACTTACCCAGTCCTAGCTGCTTTTAAGAGCCACAAAGAACAAGGATCCAGCACACATGTGGTGACCTTCGTCTCTAAAGATCCTCTATATATTTTTGACTGAAACCTGTCAGTTCAAGCAGGGGACAAATGTATATCCACAGGACCTGTATTAACTACAGCATCTAAGTCGGAGCAGATTCCAGTGATTTGGGCCTGTCCAGACTGGGGTTTTTGGGTGTGAGATGGATCGGGCTACAAAGGGTCGGTTAAGGTCAGAATGATGTGCTATTTGATGTGCTTCTCCAATCCAAGCAGCAAACAATCCCATGTAGCCTGAACATTTGTTATCAGTTAAGTGCTTCTCCTGATAGTCTGTGGAGGGTCAGGGAAAGTTGGTGTTTTTTTAAAACCTTGTTCCTCTCTCCCTGTATCAGTGCCATTCTGTTTCCTCCCTTCTCCCCTCCCTGCTTCCCTTGGTTCTGTAGCCACAATGTTAGTTGGATGTTGAGGCTGCCAGAGACTGCTATCAACCAGCTAAACAGTGAGCATACCAAAAAGATTGAATGCCCTACCATTGGGCTAGAAAGGTGCATGACAGCTCTTAAAGGGGAAGGATGAATCATTATTAGTAGAAATACTTGCAGATGAGGTCTTTTTCTTCATGGTTTCTTCCAAACAATGCCATCAGCAATCCATGTACCATTTTTATATTCCAGTGTGGAGAAGCCCTTTGCAAATTGCTGTGCAAATTCATCAAGAAGACTGAGAAAACAGGAGCAGCTGTGTAGCACAGTGTAGCAGCCACAGCAGCCCTCCATATATCCCCTTCAGAGCTCAGCAGAAATCCAGAAATCCTTTTGCTATTTTTATTTTTCTCTCTTTTGCCCATTGTTGTGTCCACCCTCGTGCCCCTTTGCTTGACCTTCAAGCCTCAGAGCACACAAAGGCAAACACTCTCTTTTTTCACACTTGCTGCCACAAGGTGATCTCTAAAGCACCATTACTTCAGAAAGATTCAGGTCCACACTTCAAGTTCTTTTAAATAAAACTTTGGTTTATTGGTTACAGAGATTCATAAATATCTTCAATAGCTAATCACATCTAAATTTCCCAAACGACACACTCTGTTACTCTGTCTGGCCTTTCTCTCCTGCCTGACTCTTACATCTCTCTCAATGTCTCTATCTGACTTAATCTGCCCTTGACTCTCTGACTCCGCCTCTTATAGCATCTCTGTTGGCTCCGCCTCACAGCAATATGAATATTCATAAACCATTACATAATACAACAAGAACCATAGCGGACAATGCTACACCCATCTTTCTGCATACGATACTCAAACAAGGGTAGTCCCCATCCCAACATGGGGTGTTGTCTGCCAGTAAAAGAGCTCCTTCGGAACTTACAGCTGCGAAGTGATTAACAACACCCAGTAGAGCTCCTTCTGGGGGATTAGTTATAGGAGGAGTGTGTTCCTCTTTTTTTTCTGCCTTGGAGCCAAGAGTTAGGATTCTATTGCTTATTAAAGTGAACCAAGACGGAAGTGGTTGGTCAGGTGCACAATTCATGGGTGAGAAGGAAAAATCGAGAGGGACAGAGTTTAGAAGTTGTGTGAGGAGAACTTGGAGTTATAAATGTTTTCTGTTGACAGGGTAAGAAGGGGGGGTGTACACTTGTCCCCTCCCTCCAGCCAGCTACTTGGGTGAGGGGTAGTAGAAGCAATCTCGGCTTTTGTATACATGTGCATACATGGTTCCTGAAAGGGATGGAATGAAATCTGGCTCAGTGGCTTCTACTCCTCTCCAATCCCCTCTGATAGACCTCCATAGCTATTGCACAGCTGAGAAGGCCATACATTGCTAGCAGATGCTTCTGCTTCATTTTGGGGTAGAGCTCTCCTGCTTACATAAAGGTCTAGCTTAATAGAATACCACCAAGTTAGTTCTTTACCCCAGTTACTAGTGAAATCCCAGGCAAAGTGGGGTAAAATTAGGAATTAGGTGAGGGGAGACATGCAACTAGATTATTCCTCTCCATTTTATAATTTATTATAAATTATAAATATATTATAATTGTAACGATTGAACGGTTATGTACTTTTCTGTGTTTTATCGTTTTATCCTATATTGTAAGCTGCTTAGAGTGGATGAGTTGCCCAGATAGGTGGGGTATAAATCAATCAAAAAAACAAACAAACAAACAAACAAACAAACAAACAAATAAACAAAATTATTATTATTATTATTATTATTATTATTATTATTATTATTATTATTATTATTATTATTATTATTATTATTATTATTATTATTATTATTATTATTATTATTATTATTATTATTATTATTATTATTATTATTTTAAAACTGGTGTCAGGTTAATACTGGTTGAGGATAAACAAGTGAAAGTCCTGTTTTTACACAATGTGTGATTACTGCAGCATGATACAGCAGCTTTTAAACATATTGATAGCAGGGACAGGTTGTTTCTCAGCAGCCCAAGCTGAATGAGACTGTCTATGGAGGCACTATATATCTGCATTTCTGGATCATCTTAAAAGGAGCTAGGAGTGATTTGGCTGTTCTCTTCAGATAGGTGCTGAGAAAGAATCTTTCACAGAAAAACACTGCACAAACATTATTTGGCCTGTAGGTGATTTGTATTCTCATTTCAGGTTAAATTCCTACACTCAGAAAATCTTGTTCTCATCTTGCCAGAATTACAGTATCAGCAAATTGTGTATCTATAGCTGTTGTGGATGAGTTTTCATCAGAAATTGTGTTCAGTGGTGATGGGGAATGTGCAGAAGCTGATGAGAACAGTAACCATAGTGACTAATTGTGTAGCAGTAGAAAGCATACTGAAATCACTCTTGTTTTCTGTTTTTAATAGTAAGTTCCTTGTCTTTCTGTTTGATTTAATTTGATGCTTTCAGTGTTGTAAGAAACAGTGAAGGTGTTAGAGCCTACTGTACCCCGTGTTTCTTCCTTCCTTTCTTTTTTTCTTTCCTTCTTAATATTTTTAATGCATTAAGTGAAACACATAGTAAAAAAGGTACATACAATAACTTAGGATGTTTACCAGAGATTATAGATTTTGGATATTTATTCAGAGCATTTTACTTCAGAAAACCTTACTGTTTGAAGCATGTTAGTGGTTGTATGGGTTTTGAGTATGGAAGTCAGTACAGAGCTTGGAAAGTTAGGTTCTGGGACTCCGGCTCGAATTTGGGTTTGTCTCCCTCTTCCCATATTTCTGCCCTGTAGAGCATTTGAGCCAAAATTTTTGTGACAAATACCTTAAGGACAGGATTTACTAACTGTCCTCCTCTAGCATTTAAAAAAAAACACCTGTTTAGTTGTTGATTGTTCTGTCTGGCACTTGATATAATAGTGGCATTTAGTATTGCTCCCAGGACACTTTTTTCACTAAAATGTAGGCCTGGATACTTAAATGAATGCATCTGCATGACTATCTAATGACCAATTATCCTTTGGGGGACTCTTGTCAAAAAACATGATCTTGGTTTTGGAATAGTTAATTGTTCATTGTTCTGACTTTACAGAGCTGCCCAAAATTGGTTAGCATTCTTTTGAGACCGATTTTAGGGACCATCTCGGTGGGAAGGTAACGGCGTTCTGTGTCTAAGTCGCACTGGCCATGTGACCATGGAAGATTGTCTTCGGACAAAAACGCTGGCTCTATGGCTTGGAAACGGGGATGAGCACCGCCCCCTAGAGTCGGACACGACTGGACAAAAAAAATTATCCTTTACCTTTACCTTTGTTCAAGGATAACAGTACCAAGTTGTCATCATAGAGTAGTATTGAGATCTTGCGAATGTTGACTGTTGGGCAGAAAAAAGAAGGGAAAGCCGTTCCACAAATCAGGTCATTTACATAAAAAATGAAAATAAATGGTGCTAAAATGCAACCTTATGCCAATTAACCTATATCTCTTGCAATAGAATACATTGTACAGTATGTCAATTCATATCTGCATCGTATTGCCGTGATGCAACAGCTGTATCAGTCACGAATTGGAAATCATGCAGAACAAATTAATGAGACAGGTATTGGGGCTCCCCCCTAAAATCCTTCCTACTCACTTTTGAGCAGAGCTGGGTCTTCCTTCAGTCAATGCCAGAACTGCCTTAATCTATCATAGGTTTTAGCTCAGACTAAATGGTCTGGAGGACCAATCATTGACCAAGGCAGGAGCATTTACTGACTGAGGGATCAGCAAAGCAATGCCATGATAAGCTAAAGGTTTTACTATAGAAAAGTTTCTCTGTCTCAATGCTAATATGTTGAGGAACTGGATCTTTGATTTTGGTGCTTCTCAAGGCAGAGTCACAATTTTGGGGTCCCAGTTCTCTGGTGTCCCCAACTTCAGATCAGTCAAAAAAGGCCACACTGTTTTGAGGCACTGTCTCTCCCACAGCTTCGCAGAACCTTCACTGAACTTAGATTTCAGCAGGTGCCATCTGCATATCTCGAAGGGAGATAAAAAAGAATTCCAGGTACAGAACTCAAATGTATATTCTTCTGCAACCAGATAGAAGACATAATCCACTGCTTATTGTTCTGCCCCCTCTATCAGGATCCCAGAAAAAGATTTTTTGTTACTTATCAGTTATTCCCTAATTGCTCACCCAAGGAAATAGTATAAGATTGCTTATTGACAATCAGCCGCTCATTACATATGCTATAGCATTATTTGCATTGGCAGCCAAGGAGCTGAGATCTGGTTTTCTCAAGGACCATAATGCTATCTAATTTAATGGTCTGTAATTTAGTTGGAGCTGCTCAAAGAAAGGAACATTTTAAACATGTAGTTCTAAAATGTATGCTTTTAAAACCTGGATTTTCTTTTTATATCAGACATTACACATTGAAAAGGCCTATGGCCATAAGCAATAACATTTTGACTGACTGACTGCAACTCCCATGCAGTGCTTCAATCCAGTTCGATATTTCTGGATGTTATAGTTCAAAAGTAGTTTTCCAAGCTGTGGACCAATTTTTAAAGACTAGGTTCATGCCAGACGCATGTACTTTGGTCTTCTGACTCTTGGCTCATAACATAAACACTGACCAGCTTTGAAAACAGCTTTCTTTGAGCAATGGGCAAACATTAAAACTTTCTTGGTGATGGCATTAGTTTTATGGTTCTGACATTTCCATCCTGACCACTGTTTTACGTGTCCCTCAAGGGCCTGCCATGAGATCTGTGCCAATCATATTCTTAACATTGGTTCATCAGTTTCCAAGACACTTGGGCTCTGTGAATGAGTCCAACATTCAGTCAGTGCTATTCCCAGTGTTTTTAAGAAACCCTTTAAAATATAATTTCTGTTTCTTCATCAGGTTCTTTTTTCGTTCCCATGCCATTTTTAGCTCTGATCATCTGCCAAGATCCTTCACATGGAGAATATTTTGATGATAGTGTTCAAGGCTACAGAGTCACCCTATGCTGCTTTCCCCCATGTTGTAGCAGCAGTTGAGGTCTCTTGACTAATGCTCACAGAATAAACAAATGTCTGGGTTGCTGTAGCTTTGGCTCTCAGACATGCTCACAGTGCCAGCAATCAAATTGCAATGCCTGCGGCCAGTTGTCTATCAACACATATCATTATGTCAATTAGGGAATATATGGTACAAATGGCCTGCGGTAATAATACATACAAAAGTATTTGAATTGTGTGCAAGGTTATTTGCGGGATGCGTAGATTCACATTTAGCAATAAAATGAACACTTTTCGCCATAAGTGGTGAAATAAAAACAAGATTTTTACATGTAAATTAGGAAAAAAAGGCAATAAATTGGTTCTTAAATCCTGAAGGATTTATGTTAAAACTTTAAAGATTCTTATTAGGTAAGGATAAATGCCATGTAGAATAACAGTTGCATATGCAAACATACTTCTTAGAGACTCGAAAGATTTTCCCCAGTTAAGGTAATAGGACTGCATACAGTTGATCCTTCTTTCTTGCTGACGCTTTTAAAGCAAGAATTTGAGGTCCAGCATTTAGGTCTCTCTTCTGTTAGGTCCTGTCTCAGTAGCCACAGGTCAGTTAAGCACTTGTAGCTTTCGTTCTTCATGGGTAAAAGTGAAAATAAGAATGACATACTGCATCTTTCTAGGATGATTGTGAAGATGAAAGGAAGAAACATTAACGGCTGAAAGTACTGTAAAAATGGGTGTAATAATGATTCTAAGTTGCCTTGATACCAAAAAAATATAAGAGAACCTTGCTTTGTAAAATATTGGTAGAATATTGGAGTAGCATGTATGTCACCTTCCTGTAATTGTCTAGAATTATGTTGTATTATGTGCTGGCAAGTCAGAACTTACATACAGCAGCCTGATGGCTTTCAGGATAAGTGAGATATTTAGGGAGTGATTTTACCAGTTCCACACCCCCAATGAGTTTTGATGCCTTGAATGGGGATTCGAACCCGAGCCTCCTGAGTCACTCTATCCACTCCATTACACTAGGTAAAAGTCTAGAATTAATCAGTGCAAAATTGATCTCCCCCCCTTTTGTCTTTTCTTGTTTCAGAGAGTATACAGCACAACAGTGCAGCGGGGAAAGGTAGAAACCTTTCAGAAGCATCTCAAGTTATCCTGCAGCCTTTTTTGGGAAGTAAGGCAAAGAAAGGAAGCACTCTTCCCAATGTTCCCCTGCACGTCCAGAACGCTATACTGGCAGCGGCCCTCTTTCCGGAATTTCTTAAAGAGCTGGCAGCTCTTGCACAGGAACATTCCATTCTATGTTACAAAGTATTTGGCGATTTTGAGGATATTCATTAGTTTTAAGTTCAGTTGTTGTTTTTTAAAAAAAGACTGTTAAATTTTCGTTTTAAACACAGAGCTACTTATAAAGAGAATACTACTTTATATTCCTGGTAATACTTGATTTGGGGGAAATTGTTACATTCTTACATTGGGCCTTATTTCCAACTGTGCAACGTATATATGTGATGCATGGACAAAACCAGCTTTTATTTTACTTTTCTTTCATTCCTCATTTTACTTATTTCAATTTCCCTCTTAAAATGTTGCAGTAGACACTTTGGGAAAGGTGTCACAACTGTGTAAGCAACTACACACTACTACAGTGGAAAATTTGCAGCTCTCCAGATGTTGGACTCTCCCCTCCCTCCCTTCCAAGACCAGCATGAAAAGTCCACTAAGCCTTTTATGTAAATTACTTTTTATGTATGGGGTGGGTGGGATAGATATTTCCATCTAAATTCTTTATTAGAGGCTAGAGTTGTGATTCCAAATGGACACAACATATATATAACCCCATTACCTGGAGAAAGCAGGTGCATACCATATTGCCTTATGCTGTGGACAGGTCTGACACTGTCAGTTGTTCACTCCTTTTGTAGTTTAGATGGAATGAGTAAATAAATGCTGAGTACAAAGAGTGTGGAACAATTCCCTGCCATTTCTCAGCACTCTTTGAAAAGACTAGATTGTTACCTAAGCCCTCAAGCCTTATTTTAGTAAGATTTGCACATGGTAAAATGTTTCTATGCAAGCTGTATTTTTTTGTAGTACACATTTGTACATTTTTATTGACAAACTGAAGATAAACATTTAAGAAATGTTTTAGTAGTGTTAAAAGATTAACTTGCTGTTACTTTTTTGCAAGTCATAGTTTCGTAAAATGGAGAAAATAGCCTGCTTCTGTAAGCTGGTTTTGTTTTTGTTTTTAGTTCAAAGAAAAGCTTTGTGATACCTATAAACTCTGGGTATTTATTTATGTTGACTTGTCCTAATATTGCACTTTGGAGAGATGGCAGAAATGTATTGCATACTAGTAGTAGAGAAGAAGCTACCTGAGATATAAACCCTGAAACCTGTTGCGTTTGGTGTTCAATTGCTCAAGAACGTTTTCTATTGTGAATAATGAAACTCATTAGAATGGGTCCAAACATGATGAATTGGTACATTACAGCTGCATTTCAGCTCGAGCTAGTAAGAGTAATGGTTCCTCTGATGTTCAAGTAGGCTTTATGCGACTAGTGGCTCAGTACTTGGAAGCCTTTATTTTCTTTTACAGGAGGTAGATAGGAGAAATTGCTCCAAAATCAATGGAAAGAGAATGTTTAGACAGGGCTCGAAAGCAATTGGTTTTGTGCCTGTTTGTAAATTTCACAGTGATGTATTAATAGCAGGAGGAAGAGTTTGTGTCTTCCATGATACAACACGGCACCTGAATCTTGGAGGACTTCCAGGTGCTTGCCAGAAGAATGTCACTTGATTCTTTGAGAAATGCACTGTTGGCAGGAAAATATTAATCCATTGATTTTTCCCTGACCTGGTCTCTGCTAGTCATAGAAAACAAAGGGGAAGAAGTCTGCATCTTCCTATAGGTTTCATCTTACTCTGTATAGTGGAAGCTTTTACCTAAGTAAGGACCTGCCAGTCCTTTTCTTTAGCCTATTGATTTCTTCACACCCTGCTTCAGTTCCTTGGACAGTGAATGCAGTGACCTCATAATTTTAGTCCTGGCATCTAATCCACGAAAAAAAATCTGGCTGATTATACATCTGTGTGCTAATTGTACTCAGTTTCAGAAATGGAGGTCAACAGAAGTCACATTATCCTGCTCTTATCTGAAGTTGGTAGATAAGATTTTTTATTTGTCTACCCAGGGCTTTTTAATGGAGGTATGACTGTAAATTGCATCACTTTAAATATGCTTGAAGATGATTTCTGTAATACATGTAATTTGTTTGTCTGATCAAGTTCCCTGTATCTGCTGCAGTGTGTAGAACCTCTCTACAGTCACAGATTTCCCTGTTTCCTCCATGACACACATACACGCACAAAACAAACCTACCTGTTTTTATGTATTTGTACACTTCTGGTGAATTTGCTGATTTTCCATTCTAAAAGCAACTTACAGTTGTGAGGACATTTTTTCCTTAACACTGTCCAATCCAGTACTAAGTCACAACTAGAGCAGGCTCATTGAATCAACGAAACGTACATGTTTGAGGGCAACTTGATTTTATAACCTATTTTGCCAGAGTGCCTTCAGTGGTTTTATATTGTTTTAACTATGAAGGCTACTATTAACAGCTGAAAGAAGAGAGGAAGACTGTCTTTCTGATTTTAACTTTAATAATGAGGTGTTAAAAGCATGGATCAGAGTTAGAAGCAAGTCCCTAAAAGGGGTCTTTAGAGTCCTGGCAGTACCTTTTTCCATCCCCCACCCCCAGTACATATACTGAAAAGTAAAAGCTGCAAAGACACGATGTTGGCAAGTGGACTGTTCTTTACCTCTGTGAATGAAAAATACAAGATGTTTGTTGCTGTTCTGGTTTGTGTTTCGTATTTCAAAAGCACCCAAACTTTTCAAAAGCTCCTGTGAACTCCATCTCTTCTGTGTCCCGATGTAATTACCCGAGCTGTGATTACACCACTAATTCAAGCTGTAGCGTTGTAATTATTCCTACGCAAATGCCATTTCAGGGAAAGTGAAAATTGCATCTTGGTTAATGTGGCTTTGGATTGCTTTGCATAACTGAGCCATTTGGGATAATTCAGTGATGGGTACTAGCCCAAAAGGCATTTAAAAAGCAAGCTGGTCCTGAAATACTACTTCAGCAATTGTGGTTAACAACTTTTCCTAACAAAGTCAGCTAAAATAAAGCCTTTTATTGCTGCAGTACCAACCTACTACTGGTTTGATATATACAGGCTGACATGAACCCATCAACTCTTCAAATGATTGGATCTTTTAGTGTCTATTGACTTGATTTACCTGTGAATTTCTGCATTTCTTTTAGTGTTACTTAGTGTATCTTCCATGGTCTCCTGTCTAATACATCTGAGTCAATAGTCCAGTGGAGGCATCTGAATCTTGCCTCATTGGTTCAGGCTATGTGACAAGCAACTTCTAAAAACACAAAAAACCTACATTGCTTGTAGAGTACAGTTTCAAAATAGTAATTGTAAGATGCCCAAAATTGCATGTAACTAAGAAAAATGCCTTAATTTTTATACAGAAGTCTTTTCATTTGATGGAAGATACATTTCTCCCCATAAGGACCCCAATTTACATATTTACACAAATTGTGTGACCTCAAAATAACTGGTAACTATAACTGTAGAAAGCGGTGGTTTTATTGATACTAAGTGAAGCATCATTTGTAGGTGTTCTGAAGCTTTGTTCATGATGAGCAAAAGTGCCACAGCAAAGGAGCCTGGTAGGCAGTAATATCATCTCTGTTGGCATCTAAAGGCTAATATCTAAATGTCAATGGTAATACTTCCCATCACAACTCATCAGTTGTAGTAATTTTGCACTGCAAAAGCCAGGTTATTGAGAACTTAATCTCTGTGCTGTCCAGGAAAGCTTTGAAATTCCTTTTTTGCTACAGCTTTGCCTCTGGAGTTGACTGTCCATTTTAAAAAGTGGTTCAAGAGTTAATTAAAGGCTTCCAACTGGCACCCTTGTCATAGAAATGAACACTGTATAGGATGTTCTGTAGCACTAAGTCTTGCCCACACAGCCAAGTCCATTTCAAAGTAACACAAGCCTCCCAGATACATTTTCTATATATATTTCTTGAGGTAGATGCAAGGAATGCTGAATATGGATACTCACAGTCCCAGGTAGTGTCTATGTTAATGAGCACAGCTATCAACCCCTTTGATTGAAATATTTGGATTTGAGGTCAGTGACATGCCTCTAAATAAAAAGAACTTTTAGCCCAGGAAATGCCATCTGCAAGGGAATGAAAGTCCCTATAATCCATTGTATTAAAAACTCTAGAACAGGAAATGGTTGCTCTAAAATGGGGGAAAGTTGCAATTACAAAGCACAATTGTTTTCTAGATGTGATATCTCCATAGTATTGATGATATTCTGAAATAGAGATGGAGAACTGGCAGGGTCCTTCAAATGACATTGTGTTCCCAGCTCCTTAGCTGTTGGCTGTAGCTGGGGATTGAAAGGCAACACAATGCTTGTTACAGATGGTTTGACCTTCCTTCTGTAAGATGTTCCTGTGAGGAAGCTTTGATTGATTACAGTCCCCCTTTTCTTTTCCTATTGCATTTTGAGTCTATAACATTGCTTCCTCTGTAACAGGACCTGTATATGTGCTAGTGCCAAGAATGGATGACTGTGCTATAAATTTGAGAGTGTAAGGTACATTCAGATTTTTATTTTGTTCTCTTTGTGATAAATTTGTGAGATAGATCAACAAATGGAAATACTGCTTCCCATATTTCTTCCTTATGAACTCACTGCCACAGAATGATCTGATCACAGTGAGAGTACACAGTATTGATAATTGGACTGAATTTCATGAAAAACACATGTTTCCCCACAGGATTCAGTAGCTCTAGCCTGCAGCCATATTACCACACATTATATCCTGTCTAGAGGAAGAAGGGGGTTATAAATAAATAAAATAAAGGCCTGTATTATGCTTTGCTTTTATTAGTGGCTGAATACTGAACAGACATTTATCTGCACTTTATCCGGAATGGGCCAGAAGGCTAATGTCCAACTTCAGTCTGTCTCCAAGCATAGTCTTTATCAGTTTGGATTCAAACCAATAGCTGGCTTTACAATTTTTAAGGCAAATTTTGACTTCTTTTAACTTACATTCCTGCTAAGGATGCAGAATGTAAGGAAGCCCATTGCTAAAAAGAGGTGGGAAGGAGGAGTGAAATGCTATCAGACTTCCACACAGAACGTATTGTATAAACGGTACAAATGTTGGAGCTGGGTTTGACTTCCCTCTGCAGAACCACTACAGTGGTAAGGGGGTGATAGGAGCTGCAATCTAGCACCTAGAGACACACACATCTTGCCTGAGTACAGTGGAGTCTTGACTTACAGACAGCTCCACGTATGAACTTTTTGACATCCATAGTTCTCTGGCTGCACAGTTTCACTTCGACTTGTGGCCAGAAAATCGACCTACAGACCAGAAGAGGGAGGCGGGGAAAGTGTCAAATTTGAATTCAAATTTGGCGCCTTCCCTGCCTCCCCCTTCCAGTCCGTAGACCACCCATCTGCCTCCGGATGCTTTCCAGGGCTTCTTCGCCACCATGGGAGGCATCTTGGAGGTCCCCCCCACAGCCGATCATACCTCTGAAGCATGATTGGCTGTGGGGGGAACCTCTGAGATGCCTCCCATGGCGGCGGAGAAGCCATGGAAGGCATCCGGATGTCCCCCGCTGCTGCTGTGAGCCACGCTGCGCCGGGCGATCCCCGCCATTCTCGGACTCCTTGACTTCCCCCGCTGCCGCTGCTCCAAGCTGCGCCGGGCAATCCCGGCCATGCTTGGACTCCTGGACTTCCCCCGCCGCGGCTGCTGCTGGGAGCCGAGCGGTGGTGGTGACAGGGGAAGTCCAGGAGTCCGAGCACCGGGATCGCCCACCGCGGTACAGCTCCCAGCGGCAGCAGCGGGGGACCTCTGGAGGCCTTCCCCGCTGCCATCTGAGGCCTCTCGGAGGTCCCCACCACCGCCAATAGTGCTTCAGAGGCACTATTGTTGGCGGTGGGGGACCTCTGAGAAGCCTCCCATGGTGGCAGGGAAGGCCTCCGGAGGTCCCCCCCCCACACCGATGCAAGCTTTCCCAGGGCCTAGGGAGTAGACCGTGCCTACTGGGGGAAGCCCTCCCCTGGTAGGCCTGGGCTACCAGGTTCTCCCGGGCAGTAGACCGAGCCTAACCCATTAGTGTGAATTCACAGAGGGCTACTCAAAGAACCAGAGTTAGTGGTAGGTAACCTCTTTTACCCTTGTAATGAGTACTAGGCAGCCGGTCAAGTATGGTAGCATACACTATCCTGTTTTAGGCTTTTGCCTTTGAATAGGCCTTTCTGACCAGGAAGCCATGTAGAGATTTCAAGTGTAAGAAATTCTATAACCTCCTGACACTTGCTTCCTTTTAAAAAACAAAGTAACAGAGGCCACACAGAATGCAAGAATTTGCCAGTCCTTATGGAATACAGATAAAGGAATGTATGGCCCTCCAGATATTAAACCACAACTCTTGCCAGTAATAGGAAACACAGACAGTGGTAAGCGATGACAGGAGCTGCAGTCCAACATCTGGGGGCACACTCATTTTACCCACCCTTGTTCTAAAACTGGTCCCCTGACCGTTGGGTCCCCAGATGTTTTTGGACTAAAACTCACAGAAGCCTTGACCACTAGCTGTGCTTGCCAGAGTTTCTGGGAATTGTAGTTCAAGAACATTTGGGGACCCAATGTTGGGAGCTACTGTTCTGGGATGTCATCAGTACTTTGCATGGTTATGTCAAAACCAGTGTTCTATAAGCTCTTTCTTCACAGCTGGAAACTTCCATTTTACAATGAAGGAATGCAGTGTAGGGCTTAGTCTTATCAGCAAGAATTAAGGCTGACCTATACCACGCTGAGACATGTTAGTGCCAGGCTTTAAAGATAATTACTACTGTACTGAAGCTTACAGCCCACCTCTGTATTTTTCAAGGTGAACCACAACATGTTGCACTAGCTGTACCTTTTATGCTACCTTTCAAGGACAGACTTTTAGCAAACACATTACACTAACTGATTGAAGAGCATACATCATTGTAGTGACTTGGGATTCTAGATAGTAACAGAACCTGTGCAGCTGATGAAATGGTAAATCTAGACCGGGATGCCTTTAATGTTTTCATGATACCATCTCCCCTCAGTTTGTATAGATGTTTAGAATAATTATAAAGCAGTACCATCTGAATCTGTGAAATCAGCCTTTGTTCTACACATAACTGATTCAGTTTATGGGGGTGGGGTGGGGAAGGATTTAAAACAGTGGTTCTTAACATGGGCGATATCGCCCCCCAGGGGGCGATTTCATTTTTTTAGGGGAGCGATGAAACAAAAAGGGTTGATGTGGGGGTGAAGGAACAGAAGGGGTGATGGGGGGGGTGATGGAGCTGCTGTGCCACCACCATTGAAGTTTTTATCGTCCCCCTCCCCGCGCCGCTGGATCCAGAGCAGCTAGTACTGGCAGTGGATGTGTCGCCACTGCCACACCAGTACCATTGAGGAAGCTATCATCGCCCATCTCCCTGAAGTGGCGGCGCGCCGCCACCGCGGGGAGGGGGATGATGATAATTTCCTCAATGGCTCAAGGGGGCATTTCTTTCAAAAAGGTTAAGAACCACTGATTTAAGACATCGGAAGTTCTCCAAGGAATAAACCACTAGCATTCAAGGTTATCTCTGCAGTGTTCTGATTTACCAAGCAATCTAATGCAACCAATAATAAAATAATATCTGCAATTCTCTTTCTTAGTGTAGTAAGCAGGACTAAAGTAGGCCTATTGAACCAGTGGAGATTTGGTGTGGGAATACTCTAGTTTCATCTTACTACCTTAAAGTAAATTAGAATGAGCCCATTTGAATCAATGGAACATGTGGAATTGACCCACCAAATCAACACTGATTCAGTTGGCTTACTCTAGTGTGATTCACTATGCTAAGCAACTGGATGTCAACTAGTATTCTGTGAATTCCAAAAGCTGATCATTTACTAATGTCACCTTGGTCCCTTAGCCAAATTTAAGTTTTAGAAAAAAAATGATGTATAATATGCTCATAGCCAATGAAGATAGTCTGTTTTTATTTTTATTTATTTAAAATATTTTTACCCTGCTTTTCTCCTTTAAAAAGACCCAAGGCGGCTTACATCATTAAAAGACAACATTTAAAAGGTTAAGACAGTAAGTATACAAATATTTCAAAATAATCAAATACTACCCTAAAAAATGGTAAACAAAATCAACACCCAGATTCAAAGCAGGAAGGCATAACACTCCATTTAAAACCCTTCTCAGATAGCCAATCACTAAGGGAAAGCCTGTCTGAAGCTAAAGGTCTTCATCTGCTTGCAGAAGGACAGCAAAATGGAGCCAGTTTAGTTTCCTGTGGGAGGGAGTTCCAAAGTCTGGGAGCTGCAACAGAGAAGGCTCTCTACGGTGTTCCCACCAAACACACCTGTGAAGATAGTGGGACTGAGAGAGAGGCCTCCCCTGATGATCTTAACGTTCAGGCAGGGTCATAATGGGAGACACAGTCCTTGCTACAGCTTGGACCCAAGTTGTTTAGGGCTATAAGGGTTGAAACTGAATATGAAGAAAGCCACTATCGTGATAACCAAGTAATCTGAGAAATGCAATTAAAGCTTGAAAATGAAAGTGTGGAGTGTGCTGACAAATGTAATGCATTAGGATTTGGATGCATAAATACTGGGGAGGATTGCTACACAATAAAAATAAGAAGAGAGATGGCATGGAGCAGCTTGCTTAAGATGAAGTAATATGCAACAAAACTTCAAAAGCAGCTTTAAGAATGTGCATTGTGTAACAATATGTATTCTCAGTTCTACTGTATCGTATAGAAACATGGACTTTAAAAATGATTCCATACCATACAGTAAATAAGTATAAAAATTTTAGAAGTATTTGAAATGTAGAGTTATAGCAGGTTGCTAAGAATTTTCTGGATTGAGAGGATGTCCAGTTAAGAAATACTAAGGTAAAGGTAAAAGGTAAAGGTTCCCCTTGACATTTAGTCTAGTCGTGTCCGACTCTAGGGCGTGGTGCTCATCCCCGTCTCCAAGCCATAGAGCCATTGTTTGTCCAAAGACAGTTTCCGTGGTCACATGGCCAGCGTGACTAGACACAGAACACTGTTACCTTCCCACCAAGGTGGTACCTATTTATCTACTCGCATTTCCATGCTTTAGAACTGCTAGGTTGGCAGGAGCTGGGACATGGTGGCGCTGTGGGTTAAACCGCAGAAGCCTCTGAGCTGCAGGGTCAGAAGACCAGCAGTTGTAAGAAATACAGTGGTGCCTCACAACGATGTTAATTGGTTCCAAAAAAATCAACGTGTGAAACATCGTTCTGTGAAACACCATTTCCCATAGGAATGCATTGAAAACCGGTTAATCCGTTCCAATTGGAACGGATTGCCATCTTAAAGTGAAAAAATCCATAGGAAACATCGTTGAGTGAAACAATGTTTCCTCCATTGGAATGTATTGAAGCCGACTCAATACATTTCAATGGCTTTGCGAAGTCCTTTTTCGCTCCTGTAAAAGTGCCTTACAATGTTTGGAACAGGTTTTAAATGCTTGCAATCGTTAGCCCACCTCCTGAACCCTATGCAAACTTAATTTGATGTTGTTCTGAGTCGTCTTTAATTTTTGGTGATTTTTTGAATTTTCTCTCATTGGAATGCATTGAACTGTCCATTCAATTGATTTAATGGGGAAAATAAAAAATCACCAAAAATTAATGAAGACTCAGAACAAAACCAAATTAAGTTTGCACATGTTTCACAAGGTGCACTATGGAATCCAAGCATTTAAAACAGGTTTCAAAGATTTTAAGACACTTTTAAATGAGCAAAAAAGGACATCGTTAAGTGAAATTCCCCCATAGAGAACATTGTTAAACGATGGGGGAAATTCCTAAAAAAAACCCCATCGCTGTGTGAATTCATCGTTGTATGAAGCAATCGTTGTGCGAGGCACCACTGTACTAAAGTAGATGAATAAAGATAAAGAAATCATAATATATATAAAAAACAGAATGCTGGGTTACTTTACCTATTTAGTGAGAAATTAAAAGATTGTTACAAGTGATAATTCAGGGCAAAATAATGGCACATGTAGTGCAGGCAGGACAATTATTTATTGAGTGAAGAAGCTGAGTGTGGAACAGTAGAACATGGTTTAGGTTTACTATTTCCAAAGCTGGAATAACCATGATAATAATCAAGTCTAGTTGGAGAGGAGCAAGTAGCAAAATGTGATTGATGTTTGCTCAGTTTTCACACCAGTTTTCTAAAAGCAGCTTTCCTAAAACAGAAGAGAATACGAATCTGTATCTGTGGAAAACAGAGCCACTCAAAGACCTTGATTAATCTTGCCAGAGAGGTTAGCTTGCATGTTTTGTGTGATATCCTGTTTTACACAGGGAAAGGTGATAAGTGCTCTAATACACACACACAGTCTGCCGTGAATCGTATTTCAGCTCAGAGTGGAGTTGCTTTGTGACTGAAGTGCATTTGATGATCCTTGCCAGATGCCCACCTCCATGTGATTTATGCATAGTCCCCCATTCCTGTGGTTGCTTTCATATCCACATGCACACTGGTTTGAGCAACTGCAACAAGCTGTTATTTTCTCTAGCTCTGGTCTACATTGTATTAATAATGGCATCAAAGTCAGAGGATTCATGTAATGTGGTCTGTAATTTCTACAGAAGTTAGAAACACAACTGGAAACCAGGTGCCCAGTGCAACACAAGATTTCCCTGCAAATTGCAAAAGAACTTCCCCAGCAACCTTTATTTTCTTTCTTTTAAAAACTCTTCTCACAAAGCCTTAACAGCAACTTCAGTTTCTGTTCATAAACTTGGTTAGCATTTGCTCAAAGTGTATGCTGGCTTATTCATTGTTCTGTTTAGTAAATACAATTTATGTTATTAATTATAATACTGTACATTATAGTCCCACTTCAGCTGTACTTTACCCTGTAGCAGATTGATGGGAATGTGCTTCCACTCGGTTCACTTAGGCCTGAAATAAGCTCTGTGCTTACCCCACGGAAATAACGCGCATGGATGTCACAGCATAACCTATCAAGCACGTACAGTGTACCTGAATCAACGCTTGCTACTATAGACAAAAATGTAGAAAGCCTGATGTAGCCTTGCTGGAAACAATATGAAATATCCAAAGTGACAGTTTGATTTTCTATAGAACAAAAAGGTATCCAGTTTCTTACATTCTTTAAAAAATGAAAGAAACTGAAGACTTCATCTGTAATTTAATAGCATCTGCCACAGTTTTGTTCTAACTACAGCATTACAGTTGATGAACACTTTTTGGTTCCTCATGCTTCCATAAGTGGTTTGTTAGAACAAGTCTGGCTCTGGGAAACCTTTATTTCTCCACACGTCTTGAACTACAAATTTCATCTTCAGTTAGCATTTGCCATGCTGCCTGAGAAATCTGGGACAGGCCTCCACAACATCTGGAGAGTGAAAGGTTCTTTGCCCTTGTGTTCAAACAAGCCAAGTAAATGCTGCAAAATAGTGGATACATAGAACAATATGCTAATTGTTAGCTAAACCCAATTAAGTTAAGATTTAGAACGTAAAGCATATAACTTTTTGCAGAAGTGTCTTAAAGATTTATATTCTAATTACTTATTTTTTACTATGTGTATCTGTTTGATTGTCACTAATACAACTGATGCTTGTTTCTCAAAGCAGTGGTTGACTAGAGTTCAAAGAAGAGATGGTGCAATGGGGAACCACTGTACATTGCCTGGATATCCTGTTAAAGAGAGAAAAACATACCTTTTCTCTGGAAGAATTTCCGCTTAACTGGGCAGGATCCAATGCAATACTGCTGTATCCAATGCCCATCCCCTGCTACTGTGGGCTTCCATGGTGCCCAATATCCATTCCAAAGGTTTTTGATCTCTTGAGAGTTCTTTAGGGCACATAGGGTAGTTGCAGAAGAAGGAAGAAAATTGCCAATTCTGGGGAAAGGAGCAAGATCCATCAGAAGAACACCACTGGATCCTGGCCAATACCTAAAATAGCATTAGCTGAGAGCAAGGTTAAAGCTTAAGAACAAGGTGAGGGTGATTGTTCTTTTTGGAAGCAGGCTATTTTTAGGGTCCCCTGGATGTAACTTTTCATGTTTGTGAGCTCACTTAAGTTGATGTCCCCACAGAGTCAGACTGGAACAAAACAACAACCACAGTGTAAGAGGAAAAAGGGCCACCTCCTCTGACAAATACCTACAGTCTTTAAACCATAGACATTTCCTGCTAATTATTTATAATAATATGCATCTGTAAATGCATACTTTGCTCAAGTGTTAATGTCAATGCATGATTCACTTTTTGAAGAGGAGAGTCAAAAATGTCCAAGATAGCCAACACTAAATATTACTGAAAACATGAGAAAACACTGGATAAGCAAAACAAGTCAGTGTTGAATACTGTATTGTTTATTGCTTACAAAAATGTTAAGATACTTTTATGTACAAATTTCATTAAATGTTGAAAAACAGTTTGTGTCTTGAAATGCCATAGCACTGCTTTTCTTCGATATTGGTGGAATTTGACGTTCCTGAAAACTGCTTGAGAGGCACATCCTGACTTCATTCCAAAAGCAAAATCTTTCATCTCTGTAGCAGCTGAAGCCTGGGATAAGAAGACTTTTGGGGAGAGTTGGCTTTAAATGCCAGATGACAGACAACTCAGCTGCTTAATACCACAGGTCTCACTGTTATCTTTCTCTCTAGAATATAGAGAATTATGAAAATTGAATAAAATGTATTTTTTCCATCAGTATTAAGATTTCACAGTCACATTGAACCTCAATTAGACTCCTTCCTCGTTCATTTCTGGCTGAATCAAAAAAAACACACCACCCATCCATGGTTACCAGCTGAGAGAAAAAAATCAGCTCAAGCAGGAGGGGACAACATGGGACCTATGTCTTTCCCCATCATTCTTGTGCCTGTTACATCCATCCCTACCTGACACAAACAAAAAAGGAGTATTTCTATACCACCACAAGGTGCATAACAATCCAGTGGCAAGGTAATGAAGCAAACTGACTGCAGTTGTTCCCCCAGCTATAAGGAAATGTAAAGGTGTTTTCTCTTTAAGCCAAGATGGCATAGCATCATTAAAGCAAAATGGGAAAACTTCTCCATCATGGACCATAAATGTGAAGGAAGGACTGGGCTGCTGCAAAATGTTGCCTAATGGAACAATGCATTTGCAGAGCGATTATATGAAGATGGGTCAGGGGGATTCTGTGCTGGAGAACTCATCACTTCTTAGGCTTCATTGGACTCAGGTTGGAGAAAGGAGGCTTCCTCCACCCCACCCCCAAGCACTGATGTTTCCTTTTAATTTTTTTCCTCCCCCTTCAAATGCTAAGTGCATTTCCTGCATTTTGGAACATGTCTGAGGATGGTAATGCCCTTTTTAGTTCCTGTTACTTTTGAAGCAGTGATGGCGGAGCCACAACAACAGTAGACCTTTTCATTTGAGGATGGACCCCCCACCCCCTGAATTGTGGCAGGAATGGGAACTTGTGCCCCTCTTTTACCTTTCACTATACTGATGAGGTTGATGAAAACCGCAAGCTCACAACACATCTCCCACTTCTGGCCTGTTCAGTTCAATACAAATTACTTTCAAATAAGTGGGTACTGATTATAGTTTCAAGTCCTATGACCTATAAGATATTTTGGGTCTTCTCTAAAGCAGGGAGAGAAGTTGAGGCATGATAGGATTTTTTTCCTAATCACCTTGTCTGAAGGTGTGTAGAGATCTCTATTGTACAAGGAAAAGATCTCATCTCACTCATCTCTTCTAAGGAGCTGCCGCTAAATCTGAGAACACAAAAATGATGTAACCCACGGGCCTCGCATGTCCCCAACAGAAGAAGGAAAAGAAAAGAAAATCTCAATTCTCCCCCCTCTTCTTTTGGTACTCTGGTTTGTTAGGAGCCTCCAATATGGGAACTCTCTACCTACAATGTTAGGATTGCCATGCCAATGTCTTAATTACATGAACAGTTTAAATCAGATTGTGAAAATAATACACCTTCAGAGCTCCTTTCTTACCACTTTCATTTTGCAACAATGTGTTAATCAACAAAAACCAGAAGATTCTCAGGTATGTCAAATCTTGATGAAATTCACAATATAAGAAGCTTGGGGGATTGATCAGCTGTTGCCACTTTTTTCTTAAGAGCAGCCTGAAGGATTCACTTCCTCATGTAACAAAATACGTTTCTGAAGATCTGATGAAATGCACGTTTGGATGTGCATTATAAAAGTATTTTAGAAACAGGATAGTCTGCATTCACCATATCCAAGAAAATGTCTTTAGAAGGTTGCATTTAATAATTGTTTGAAAATATATAATGGATCAATTTGTTTGTTTATCAGACATGTTCAAAATCAGCAGGTTTCAAACTGAAAATGGCATTCTTCAACTGTAGTTCCTTCCCGGCATGCCTTATTTTCTGGTTTGACTAACACTTGGGAAACTGTAGAAAGCAGCTGCAATCATCTGACATGCAAGCACACATTGACTGAGGCTGTACAATGACTTGATTACTAAAGGCATCAGAGGGTCAAGCAATTACCACTCCGATGCTCTTGAGAATGTCAAGAATACTGAATTTTCACTCCAGGCTTCTATGATAGCAGTTTTTCTAGTATTTTTTTCACTGCTACAGGATCCGACCGTCCTCTTGTTGCTCTTTGAACCTCTCCAATGAGCTTATTCAGCACGTTTGCATTTCCTTTCTTTATTGTCTCCACCTTGAGAAAGAAAGTACAGAATAAAAGTGGGGAAGGTGTTAAATTTTGATCAGTATCTCCATACAGAAAAGCAAGAACACATGGAACAAGCTTGTTGCTACATTCCTGTTTTCACTGCGGGAAAAGTCAGAACAAAAAACTTGAGTTTCAGCAGAGTGACATCAGACTATTTACTAGATTCTTGCAGAGGATGCTACTTATTTTACAGGGTAAAGCTCTCACTGCTTTTTACTCCTTGCTCTTTCAATGCAAGAGATGCAGCTGCCACACAGAATCCACGCCTCTCCAGCATGGACTAAAGTAGTTTGCTCCAGAGTTCAAATTTGGTTTTGAAACTAGGATACTGACCCAGAATCTCAGGGTAGGCTTGGACTAAGTTGTTCAGTGGACCCACAGAAGCTGGGAATGTCATAGTAAGACATTTTCCATTTCCACCACACCAACCACTAACCAGCCTGTTAGTTTCAGCATGACATTTTAACTGCATTTTACAAACTTATTTCAAGACAGTACCTTAGAATGTTTTTATCCATGCTTTGTACCCTCCAATATTAAGGGAACTGGATCTTGTTTTAGAGCAAACAGATTGCCTGGATTTAAAGCAAGACTGGGCAAAATGTGGCAATCCAGATGTTGTTGCATTACAACATTTAGCATTCTTCAGCACTGGTTATGCTGAAGTGTAGACCAACAACACTTGGAAGCCTGCACATGACCCACCTCTAACCCAAAAATTCCACATCTGCCAACTTTTACAGTGTTGAATGTATTCGCGAAGGTGTTGCTCTGCAGCAGAAAATGGCAAACCACCCAGAATTAATTCTTTTTGCTAAACAAAAGCTTAATGAAGAAAGCATGCATTGTGAAATTAGAATGCCAGAATTCTCTGTCTTAATCACTAATAAGGTGAAGAAGGATCATTATATCATCCTACTGTAGCAGGGTCTGCTCTAAGAAGAGACATACAACTTTCTGTTAGCATACAGTCATTTTATCACTGATGGAAACTGTTCACCACTAGTTGTTTTATAGTATATTTCAATTATAGTAAGACAGTTAGATAAATTTAAAAACACACACATTCAGGTTTGGTTCCTCATTATCACTCCCTTGGAATACTGAACACAGTGCCTCGTTGCCAACAGGAAAACTGGGGCAGAGTGGGAGAAGGAGTGTGGATTGGCATGCAAAAACCTGTGGAATCCACCCAAAGCATGCAACAGTTTGTAGAATCCTCTCAATAAGGCATGACTGTTAGGAACTCTGAATATTCATATGAGAGGTTGCTGACAATATTATTCTATTGTAGGTCCAACTTACTGAAAGGCAAGTTACAACTCCCAGCAGAGAATAGGAAAGAAAGGAAATCTACAACTTAGGGTGCAACTACATAGCAGGGTTTCCCTAGGTTAATTTGCTTCAGCTGAGTCAGAAGAAAAAGGGGAGGAAATTGGTACTTGGCTTTGTCTGCAGCTTGTTAAGGTAGCTTTGTTCTGGCTGATCAGATCTGCAGAAAAAATGGTTAGAGTGGAGCTATCTTAAGCTGGAAAAAAAGGCCGATAACTTCTTTCTGATTATTCCTCACACATCTTCTTCTTTTGGTCACCTAGCTGCCTTTTGTTAGGGCAGCAAACCTGAAAGGAAAGGAAAGGAAAGGAGAAAGGAAAGGAAAGAAAAGGGAAGGAAGGAAGAGTAGAGGAAAAAGAACAGATCCAGGTACCAAGTTTCGGGAGGAATTTCCCCTTAGTCCTACTGTTGTTGCTGTTGTTGTCTAGAATGGCTTCAAACAGAACACCCACAAACACCTCTGTATTAGCATAAGCCATCACACTGCCTGGATCAGAGCAAATGCATTTGAATCCAAAAACACAGTCACAGCCATGGAGGGGAAACATTCAGATTGAGGGGGAAGACTTCAGGCTGATTGGCATTGATGTGTACATCATGTGGTCAATTTAAAATAATGCAAATCTGACAAATTCTAATAATGAGAATCTGACCAATTCTGGAACACATCCCACATTATTTGTCAATGTAGTTACCCTCATCCTGAATCATGGAAGTCTTGGGAAAGACAAGGGGGCTTGCAAAACTTGCAGCTCATTAAGACAAAGGTAGCCATACCAAAAATACACTCAGAATTAAGTTCAGAAAAAGTTACATTTCTGAACTAATACTCTTACCAGCCAACAGAGTTTTTACGATTTTGAGATCTTTATTCAAAGTAAGGAAATCATGTTTCGAATCTCTGATCATACAAACTACTTCTGGTCAGCACAAACAAGAGGTTTATCAAGTCGCTAGTGGCCTATATATTTTGAAATCCACTGCCCCCTTCTGAATCAGAGCAGTGGACCACCTAGTCCTGCATATATATTTTTTCTGCCAATGGCTAACCAATTGTTTGGGGGACCTACAAGCAGTAAAATAGAGCAACAGGCCCTTTGCTGCTGCTGCTTCCCTTCAACTGTGAAACTGAAACTCTGAAATGAATGTATGTATCCCAAAACATATTTTCTATGGAGACTTTGTTGAAAGTGCACAATTGGGTGGCAACTAAAGGATACACTTAAGATAGTACTGAAAAAAATTAATAGTGATGCCTCGCTTGACAACGTTAATTCATTCCAGCGAAATCGCTGTAGAGCGAAAACGTCATCAAACGAAATAAAAAAACCCATTGAAACGCATTGAAAACCATTCAATGAGTTCCAATGGGCTGAATACCCGCTCGTCTTGCGAAGATCCTCCATATGGCGGCCATTTTGGGTGCCTGTAAAGTGAGGAATCTGTCCTAGAAAACAGCGGGGGGCCATTTTCTTCAGCCAGTGGCCATTTTGAAACCTGATGATCTGCTGTTGCTGATCGTCGTATAGCAAAAATCGGTTCCCGAAGCAGAGAACCGATCATCGCACAGCAAAAAAAAAAAAAACCATTTAAAACATAATTTTGCGATCGCAAAAGTGTCAGTGTAAAGCGGATTCGTCATAGAGCGGGGTAATCATTCAGCGGGGCACCACTGTATTGACCATGTCAGCCAGGAAGGTCTCACTGAAAACTCAAGTGTCTGGTGAAATGATGTCAATCAAGGGGCTAAAGAATTAAAAATCAAATGAATCAAAGATATAGAAAAGATGAGAGAAGTAGGAAAGCAAGGATGTAACTTTTCAACAGCCCAACAAGCCCACCTAACCTGCCCCTAGTGTTTCTGTATCTTCTTATGGGGCTAGTCGGTCACCAGTGTGTCCGCCAATACGCTATTGCTCACTTTTCTTTTTCCCTAAATGGTGATGGAAATGGCCTTTGTTGAAAACAAAAGACAAAACTATTATATAACTCTGAAACCAGAGGCTGCACAAAACAATCATCTCTAGAAGACATTGGAAATTTTGTACCAATTCACAACTTGTAATCTTTTATTTCAGGCCAAACGCATTCATTTGTTGTGATGAAATAATTCTTACATAGTAATAAAAAAGGCTAATGCTAAATTTAACAACACTCTAGACCAGTGGTCCCCAACCTTTTTAGCCCCGGGAACCGGCTGGGGAAGGCAAGGCACTCCCCTGCATGCTCTCTTGTGAAGGGGTGCACACACTCTCGCACAAAGGAGCAGGGGTGCTCATAAAGGTCCGTGCATGCTCGTGTGCCTGTGCAAAGAGCAGCGCAGCACTCATGTGGGCATGCTTGCTTGCAGGCGCAAACAGGCTGTGCGGGGGGAATGCATGTGGGGGCGAGGTCTGACCGGGGGTTGGGGACCTCTGCTCTAGACTACTGTACTTCAAAGGATAGCCATACCAATGCAATTTCTGTAGGACCTGTAGGCTCCTGTCACTAAACTGAACATTTTAGCATTCATGTTGTGGGGAGGGGAAAGCTGAACTTTTTTCAGATCTATTTAACTGGTATTCAGGTACCATTTATTCTTTCAGCTGTATAGCTCTTATTAGCAAAGCAAGATGCTCATTCTACCAAGAGACCAGCCAACTCTAAGGAGCTTGTTCAAATAATTTCTTTATGCAGTTATAAGCAATTGTTTTCTGGTTGCTGCGGAAACCATGTAACTTCACTCTAGGTACTGATTCTGCTGAGGAGAAATCTCATTTCCCCAGCACTCAAGACATACTTTCTTGTTAAAGGGGAAATGCCATCTTTCCCACTTTAATTTCTAGCATGGCTGCCAAACCCACATAAGGAGGTGGCTGTAGATTTACGACAGGTACTACTTGACACTGACAGTGGAACTGATGACAATATATTCCTTGCGTGCTCCCATAGTCCATAACATAAGTGATCTTCAGCAAAGATTCTTCACATTCCCAAGCAGGCAATGTCTTTAATGTTGGCAACCGTTTTGTGCCACATGGCTCCCAACATTAAAGCTGTAAGAATATTCTGTGGCCACTGTAAGAATATTTCTAACCACAAAGGTGAGATAGATACTACGTCTCTGGTTCTCAAACAGGCCTTGTGTGAGTATACTGATGATACTGAAGTGCACTGTAGAACATACTTCGATTGATAATCTTCAACACTGCTAATTCATAAATAGAATGGGAGCTACAGAAAGTCACCATTCAGAAAAACAGCATCAAAGAAACCTTTGATTTGTCTTGCCTGGCTAGCAAGAATATTAAAGAATTGAAAGTCTTTCAATCTGTGTCATTATTGAAGAGAGGTCCTGATAGTAGACATCATCATTTCATGATCCTTGATCAATTATAACGCAGCCTCTCTGCGCTCCTGCTTCAGTACCAGCTGGGAAATAAAAGAGGCACTTTCATCAGCCACTACAAATTAGTTAGCACGATGAAGGTCAGAAAGATTTCATGCACACACATTTTCTTTATCAAAAGCCCTCTGCAAAGCTGTTAGCCTCCACTGAAGTGCTGTGGGTATGGACAGCATTGTTCTTGATAAATATTAGCATTTTCCTTGCAGCTTTAGTACCTGGCCAATATTTTATTCAGTGTAAGCAGTTTGTTACTGCCTTCCCTCCCATTCTGTGCAGAAGAGAAAATGCAAAAGCATTCAGTGGATACTCTGAAGAGTGGGGTTGGGGGACAATTGCGAATTGAATAGAAACATATAACTAAGATCAGGAGTATCACACTGGGGCATTTTATATTTTGCTTATACAAGCAAATCCTCCTTTGCTATAATCATCTTTAGTGTAGTCTGTAAGGATCATTTAGGTTAGCTAAATAAGCATTACTGGAGCCAGGAAGACTTAGTTTTGAAGTCTCAGCTCCATTACCTTTTGCTGCAGCTCCTTTGCATCCCACAATGTCCCCCCCACCACATTTCTTCTAAAGTGTTACCAAACACCTACGACAATCTGAAAGAAAGACAGCCATTTAAATCTTTTATCTCCACTGCCCACCCTTAGGTGTCAGGCCCTCTTGTTCCCAATTTCTCAAGGTTGCTATCAATATCACCTGTTTCTGATGGCCTTCCATCACAGCCTGACAGATGCGCTCGAGCTCATTTTGATCCTGGATCGCTTCAAGTTTCTCTTCTTTCACAATCAGAGCTGGTGTTTTCCCTTCCCCCTTCCACATCTCTTCCAGTACCTGCAGTGTTAAGAGAAAGAAAAATCCGCCCTTGAAACATACCTCTTGTTTTTCAGTGGGCAAGAGCTAAATGGGCAACCATTAAAAGGCAAAGAGCAAGGAATGCAAGGAGCAGCAATCTGGGTCAGCATCAGATACTGTTCTAGTGACGGTGGCTTTTGATACCTAGATATGCAGAGGAAACCAACAAAATATTTAGGATGTGAAGCTTTTTCCACATCATCTTTCTGTTGGCAAACAGTGAACACCTGATTACTGAGCTACCATTTCTAGTTCTCCAAGTAAAGTATAGCATTGTGAGCCAAAGGGAAATTACAGAATTTCTGTTAGAAGCCTGCAAAACTATGGAACTCTTTTCATTCATATTATGGTTGGACCAGGATCACTGAAATTCACCCTAGACTTTAGACTGTCAGAAATGACTGGCAATGAAATATTGGGTTTTGTTGCAACAGTTTTCTGAGATGTAGGGGGAGAGCACAGGGCCACTGGGCCACACAAACTGTTCTGGATCACTACTGCTGTTCTGAGGCTCGGTGAAATAGCACACCCCTTATTTTGGCTTACCAAGAACCATGCTAAGTGCTCCAACAATGTAGTGATTTTAACATTCCATTCATTCATCATTTACTTTAGTGCAATATGTAACAACTAGAGTAGGCCCATTTGAATCCACGGAACTTATGGAGTTGATTCACCAAATCCCCACTGATTTAATGGGCCTAGTCTAGCACAACTTAATACAGTGAGCAACAGAATTCCTGCCATTGTCCTTTATTGCTATACATAATGTAAGCTTCTCTCTCAGTTCTACAAAGTGCAGTGTTCTTGTGTCAGTAAAGAAAATGGCTCCTAAGGATAGACTTGTCTCTATGGTTGTCTTAGCTGGTTTATCACTGCATGACTCCCTAGATCTTCCTCCATTACTGCTCACTCCTTTTTAATCCATATTCATATGTACAGAAGAAGATTTGGATCCTCTGATAATTGCCATGAACACAAAACTGGACTAAAACTGTATGGCTGGCAGTGATCTTCCTCCATGGACCTTAAATAACGTCCACCTACTTCAGAATATCAGTATTTGAAATTGCAAAATACTTTTCTGAAAGAACTTTTGGTTACACAGTCAGTAGGTTAACAGCTACCCATCAGTTGGAGAAAAAGGAACTAAGCTACATAACACAGGCAGGTCAGAGACCACAGCAGTGTGGAAGGCTCTAATGCAAAACCCTGGGGCAGCTTGAGCCCATTTATTCATCTCCATAAAACACAGCTGGATGAACCTAAGTGTCTGCCTGGAATAATCATTAGTTAATGTTACAGTGCCTTCCAGCTTTGTAGCTGGGCTCTGACACCTTGTAAAAAAAAAATCTAGAGAATTGGCAGTTTATAAAAAAAAACACCAATTTCTTTGGAAAATCAGCTTCTTTATTCCCAGGGCTCGTTTGCGAAAAGTAGGATAAGAGAGAGACAGAGAGAGTGAAGAGCATCCTTTAAAAACAGCTGCTTCTCCTCGATCCTGGACTGATGAAATAATTGCATGTTTGGGCAACTCAAATCTGCCAGGACAGAAATGACTGTCATGCTGGAAACTCCACACTACTAATTCAATGAAACTAAGAAAATGGGAGTCCTTTTTCACTCCAGAGCACAATTAGTAATGCTTAATACAAAACAAGATTAAAACAAGATGCTTAGACTAACCATGTTGCAAATCCTCTACCACAATGGATGGGAGTTCTCTCAGGGCTGACTGAAGAACCTTAATTTTTTTTTTCTTGGAAGCCTGCGTATTGATGCTATATTTCTTCACAGCAGCTGCTGTTCAAATTACTCTATCTTGCACCAAGCTGCATTTCTCTTACTGGAGGCCACAAGAGAGTAATAGCAAAGTCACTTGGTATAGTCACTGTTCAATCTCCTTGTTTTTCTTAGGAAACAGTAAAGAGCCCACAGCCATGCAGTAGTATTAAATTTGCCAGTAACTATATTAAAACTGTCTAATGAAATAAACAAACATCAAAAGTAATACACAAAGTAAAGAAGCACACTTATATGCTAATTTTTAAAGCCACATTTTACTTTCTGTTTAGGCCAAAGCTTCTGGGGTCCCAAACAGAGAAGCAACAGAAGCACAGCCGTTTGGTATCCTGTGACATTTCGTTGCCTTCTGGTATGACAGGGGTCCAGAACCTAGAGCCCTACATCACTCTGGACCACTTCCTGTCTTGGTACCAAAGGAACAGGAACATCACACACCTTCCCCCCAGCCCATTTCATCAGCTGATCTGCTAGGGGAGGGGGAAGAGGGCAACATTTTCCCTTGGCTTCCAAGATAACTATTTTCCCAGTGAAGATTTTTGGGAGATATTTCATTGTCCCTTCTTCCCTGCTCAACAATATCTAGATCTCAGCAAGCAGAGAGCGGTTGAAGTCTCAGCAGGTTGAAGTCCCAGAAGGGGGGTTGAAGTCCCAGAAGGGGGGTTTAAGTCTCCTCCTCTCTGCATGAGAGAGGTGTGTTCATGACATCATTTGCAGCCCCCAGACTGCCAAACAATAATGGATGAGGCCCCTGAGGCTGTAAAGACATCACACCATAGATCAAATTCAGCTATTTTGAAAAGCATCATTTAGAAATAAGTCCTGCAGCCAGATTTACACTTCAGAAGAAAGAGCTGGTTGCTTCCCTGTGGTCTCTCCAGTCACATGTGTACCAAAGAAGACTGCCTTTAGCTATGTCATCTGAACATGCAAATGAGGGTTTACCTTCAAACAGTTTCTTTCTGAACTCTCCCCCCTCTGACTTGTGAGAACAATTGGTTCCATATCATTGAAAGGTAGAATGATGAGTTCCCCATTAGGCAGTGAATGAGATAACATGCTGGATTTAATTTGGTCAGGCTCTTTACTGCAAAAACAATTTGCCCTGATGGAAGAGCCCCATCAGATGATTCAGAAAAAAGACAATTTCTCTTCCAACACAGTGCCCACAACAAGATCATCCCAGCTCTTTGTGAAGATACTGTAATTATATAATGCAACTGAATGCAGAAATATCTCATCTTCCCCTAGCCACAGCCTCCAAGTTATGCAATGTACCACATCTAATAAGGCTCACAGCAGTCATCAATTTGAGGTTCATTGATTTCTACAGAGCATGAAGAGAAACTCCTTAAAATGCCAGCAGCTTCCAAGGTGTGTGTGTTGTTCGTATTTGTGCACATGTCTCTGCCTACTCCAGCCAAACTTTTCATCATGTCTTACTGGATCTGCCTCTACTACTGCAGTTCAATCATCTACAGTGGTGCCTCGCTTAACTGGCACCCCATTTAATGACAAAATCGCGTAGCGATGAAGATTTTGCGATCGCAAAAGCGATCGCATTGCAATGTTTTAAATAGGGAAAAATTGCGTTGCGATGATCAGTACCCTGTTTCGCTTACCAATCATCGCAAAGCGATGATTTTTTAACAGCTGATCGGCGATTCCAAAATGGCCGCCGGGTAAAAAAAATGGCTGCCCGCTGTGTTTTCACGCTGATTCCTCGCTTACCTTGGCCACCGTATGGAGGATTTTCGCTTTAAGGTTTTAAGTCCATAGGAACACATTAAACGGGTTTTAATGCATTCCTATGGGCTTTTTAAAATCACATAGCGACAAAATCACTTTGCAGCGATTTTTGCTGCACGGATTATCGGCGCTATGCGAGGCACCACTGTACTTTCCAATGCAGCAATTTGTCTGCTCTTGTGTGTGTGAATATAGCTATTTTTGCCCTCAAGCTATCTCATCACTCCGTCTACTGCAAAGGATTGTTGTAAACATTTGTTATTCTTCAGACATCAAGCTCACCAAAGTTCTCTTCCCACTCTGGCAAGGGCGCTGTATTTTATAAAATGTCTCAATGATAGCTCAAACATGTCACTGCTAGCTGGTCTCATTTAGATAGGTTCTTAGATTGCATGTGTGACCTGGGTATAAATCTTAGCAACTTATTAATATAAAAGCGCAGACAGACTACTTGCTCCATTACAAACAAATAACAAACCATTAAGTCTCTTTAGTGTGTTTGTTTTCAGAATAACCTGCCATTAACACAGCAAGTGTTCTGAGAAATATCATGGAAGAAACCATAGTGAAACACTGAAATGCTGAATACATGCCCTCTTATTTGATTAAATTTACACCTCGCCTTGCTAATAAAAATAGTGCTCCAGACAGCTAACAGTAGTAATACAGTATAAATTATAAAAAAAACAAAAAACAAAAAGTGAATTAGTTATCTGGCTGTGGAACCAGGGTTTGGAAGTTCAGTTCCTCAGTATGTATCCCCAAACAGCCAGCCAGCTTGACCTTAGGCAACCTGCACAGTCCTAGGACACCCCCAGAAGGGAAAAATCAGCCACTTTTGAGCATTCTCTATCTGGAAAACTCTGAAAAGTGTTGCCATAAGTCAGAATTAACTTGATATTACACAATTATTATATTTATTAAACATAAATTAAACACTCATCATTTTAAAATATATCCATGAAAAAGGAATATATAATACCAATCATTTAAAATCTACTGGAGGAAATACTTAAAAAAATTGTTGGCACCTGATGGCAGACAGAGAGCAGACAGAACTAGCTTGGCCTCATTGAGAAATGAGTTCCAGAGCTCAAAAGCAGCCTTATTTTGTGTCCTCACTGAATGTCAGTTCAATGGTGATGGGACAAAAAGAGGACTCTCTCCTAAGGACCTTAAAATCAGGAAAACTACCGTATTTTTTACTCCATAAGACACACCTCTCCATAAGACGTGCCAAATTTTTAGGAGAAGAAAACAAGAAAAATAATGTTTTCTTCTAAAAATTTGGTGAGCCTTATGGAGAAGTCCATCTTATGGAACACATCCTAGGACCCTTTGGAGGCTCACCCTGCCCCCCCAGGGGTCAGAGGGGGTGAAATCTCCAGCTTCTGGGAGTCTTTTGAGGCTTGGGAAGCTTCAGAAGAGTCCCAGAAGCTGGAGATTTCCCAGCCTCTGGCCCAGCGGGGGGGACAGGGTGAACCTCCAAAGGGTCCTAGGGTGTGTTCCAGGACCCTTTAGAGACTCACCCTGCCCCCCCAGGGGTCAGAGAGGGCAAAATCGCCAGCTTCTGGGATTCTTCTGAGGCTTCCCAAGCCTCAAAAGACTCCCAGAAGCTGGAGATTTTGCTGGCACTGGCCCCATGCGGGGGTGGGAGGAGCGTCACAAGGGTCCTGGAAGGCTCACCTGGACCCTTGCGACGCTCCCCCCCACGGGGCCAGCGGGGACAAAACTGCTGACTTCACTCCATAAAACGCACGGACTTCTCCCCCCCCCACATTTTTTGGGGGGGAAGTGCGTCTTATGGAGCAAAAAATACAGTAATACAGGAGAATGCATTGTTTCACATCAGTGAAATCTGTGTGATTTACACAACTCCACTGAAAAGCCTGGCGTGCTCTGGTCAATGGGGTCATGAAGAGTTGGATACGACTTAACGACTAAACAACAAACTGAAAAGCTATTCCGCCAAGTGGAATTGTAACTAACTTTACATTGTATGTAAACATGCTGGGAAAGGTGAGACTGGTCATCCCTGCCCAAGTAAATCTATTTACATCAAGGATTTATTTTATTTTATATACAGTGGTGCCTTGCAAGACAAATGCCTCCCAGGACAAAAACCTCGCAAGATAAATGGTTTTGGCAATGGGGGTTGATGACTCGCAAGACAAATGTTCCTATGGCCCTGCTTCGCAAGAAGAATGTTTTCCATTTTTTGTTCCTGCCTCATGTTTGCCGATTTTTAAATGTTTTTCTATGTTTAAAAAGTTAAAGATTTTTGATTGAATTTTTAAAAACCATCTGCACAATATGTATGGTTTTAAAGAGCACTTAATAAACCCTTTGTAAACCAAATTTGACTTTGTTCTGACTTTTTTGCCCATAGCAATGCATCAATTAGATTTCAATGCATTCCTATGGGAAAATGCATTTCACAAGACGAATTCTTCACAAGGCAACATTAACCGCGGAACAAATTCAATTCGTCTTGGGAGGCACCACTGTATTTATTTATTTAAACACCCCATTTAGTGAAGCATATTATAATCCTGCAACAATAGATTTATAAATAAAACCAAGGGATTATAAAACATAATACAAGACGATGTACAGCTGAGAAGTAAATTGTCACCTTGGCACACATTCTGGACCATGTCAGGCCCAAGAGAGATAAAGGATGTCCCACAAATATGATGATCCCCCAAACACAATATGAACTGCCCAGATGGACACTTTCATATGGGGGGGGGCTTGGGGCTTGAGGACTCCTCTCTCTGATGCAAAAACAGACACTTCCCTTCCTCCCAGAATGAAAAACCACATTTCCTGCCTCCAACCTTTTTTTTTTTTTTTTTTTTTGCAATGGGATATTGTGTGCCTGCAACACATAAATGTCTCAGGGAGGGTCAAACGCAGCCCAGAGGCCGAGTGAAAAGAAAAAGAAAAAACTTCACTTAATACATTTTCCACGTCTTGTGATTGCCAATCTCTATAGGACTTCTGTAAGAAATGCTGGAGGCCTAACATCTCTCGCATCCTAGAGCTTTACTAGCCTAATAAAATAAACTGATGCTAAAAGTCTCCAAATGGAGACACCTTATGCCAAGTTTTATATTCACAGCATTTTGCCAGGCTTCTTTTCAGGGGAAAAGAAGGAAGAGCCAACAGGAAGCTGCTGCTGTTGGGGATTGTCCCTTTCCGTTTTGGAGCCTGCAGGCAACGCAGGAGCCGTGGTTAAAGTTTCTTCCCCTACAAGGTGGTAAATACTGTAGAATCCAATAAAAGTTCTGCAAGTATCTGAGGCTGAAGAATGCAGGGCTACTAGGAGCCCCTGGGTAATAGCAGAAAACAATGGCTAAAATTTTATTAGCTTAGTAAATAGAGTAGACTCATTGAATAGGTAGGGATTTGGTGAGTCAACTCCTCTGTAAGTCCACTGATGCCAACAGATCCATTCTAGTTTTAATTAGTTAATTAATTAATTAAAAATATTTTTAACCCCACCTTTCTCCTTAAAAAGGAGTCAAGGCAGCTTACATAATTAAAATATAATGTTTAAAGCTCCCAGTTCAACAACCCAACCTGGGAGGTTCTGCCAAATTATGGGACTCAGAGCTCATTTCTTCCAAAAATCCTATTAGCACCAAATCAAAGTGGGGTTATGTCAAAGTATTATACATGGGATCAAGCTGAAGAATGCCTAAGCCATGTTACTTTCCAATTCCCTTATTTGAATACCAAGAGGAAGTTTATGAACACATTTTGTTTTACAGTATTTTGATATTTTTTTAAAAGAAATGTTAGATGGAAATGAATTGTGATACAAACAGTCACTAAAGGAAGATGATTTCAAAAAGAATACTCACCTTTTTGCCTGCTGAGGAAGAAATCTTTTTGTCTTCTACAAGGTCCAGAAGTTCAGCCAAAAGTTGGGGACTGATGGGACTAGAAAGACACAGTCACATAAACTGGGTTGGTTATTGTTGTTTTGTTCCTATGCAGTTTTGTCTTATGGTGACCCTAAAGGGGTTTTCAAGGTACATGATATGTTCAAGTACTTGTTTATCCTTCTACTTCTCCCTTGAATTGCAAGGGTTTGAACAGTATGGTTTGGGTTATACACTTTTTTTCAATAAATAAATAAATATTTATTTATTTAAAATATTAATACAGTGGTGCCTCGACTTATGACCATAATACGTTCCAGAAGATGGACATAACTCAAAAGGGTTGTAAGTCGAAGCACCATTTCCCACTGAAATGCATGATAACGTGATTAATCTGTTCCAGCATTTAAAAAAAAAGCAAAACAAGCCCTAAATGTGCTGGGGCTTTAAAAAACAAACAAACAAACAAAAAAGGAGCAAGTCCCGTCGCAAGGCGCTGAGGCTGCAAAAAAAAAAAAAAAATCCACCAAAAAGCAAAACAACACATCACAGAAACATAACCCGCCTTTCCCCCCCGCCTTTTCCTTGTTGTAGCTCAAAGCTCCGGCTGCAAGTCGAAGCAAAATTTTTGTGGCCAGAGCTGGTCGTAACTCGAAATGGTTGCAAGTATGTAACTCGAGGCACCACTGCATTCCAATAAATAAATAAATAAATAAATATTGTGCCCCTGTCCACCCACAACCCCATAAATTCAACACTGAAAGCATCAAAGTGGTCTACTTTCCCTCTCTATAAAACATCTCTATTTCACTCTCTAGATGAGGGGGTCATAAGGATCTGTTAAGGCTCATTGCACACAGTACTCTATGAGAAGGATTGTCAACACTATAGAAAAGAAACGTGATAGAGAGAACTGTTCTCTCTCTTTCCCTCTCCCTCCCTCCCTCTCTCTCTCTCTCTCTCTCTCTCTCTCTGTGTATATTTGTGTATCAACTGTTTATGCTTTGTAGTTACAGTTCTTGAGCCACAAGAATTATACACAGATTAGGGCCTGGGGCCCCTAATACCAATGTTGCTGAACGGAGAAGTGTATACTGCACATTAAGCTCTTCCTATATATGCCCTATTCCTTTACATCAGTAAAGTATCTGGAAACCAAGCCCTATGGGTCAGGGAGCTGGATATATTGGCAAAAGAATTCTAGGAGTTGTAGTCCAAAAAACATAATGTTTTTGACCTCTAACTTGTAAACACATGTACTTTGTTTATGATTATGTACTATTAGATGACAATACTATTTACCATCACCTTCCCCAAACTGGTGTGTTCCCTTTGCTGTCAGACTACAACATTCAGCAGCCTCAACTAAAATAACTCATGGTCAAGGATGATGGAAACTGCAGTTGAAGGACAAGAGGTTAGAGAATACTACACTACTGTAAAACATTAGTTCTTAGAATATAAGATTTCTTAAAGATACAGAGATCTGAAAGCCTCACCTTTCCTTTACTGCAAGCTCACGTTGTTTTAAATAGCCAAGCATATGTGTTAGAATCCAGCCAACCACCTTTTTGGGATTCATTTTTGTTGTTTTCACCACCATTTCAAAATATTCCATTAATCCATCTTCATTCTGTTCAGAGATAAAATTCGTATTCAGACAGAAGCCATCAACACATCCCAATTCTCCATCTAAAATTTTTTAAACTCATCACACATTCAATATTCTTAAACTCTGGGCCCCCCCAAATTCCCAGCCATCAATCTAATCAGTGTGGTTCAAGTTACTTCACAGTATTTCCAAAACAGCAACCACATGAATATTCAACAGGGCTGTTTGACAGACAACACTTCAGCCTCTCTGCCAGTTTTCCAGAAGTTACACACCCTTACCATTCGCAAGTTAGTTAATGGGATTAATTCTATAATTCAGAGCTTGGAAAGTTATATATAAGAAGAATGACTATTATGGAAGCCAATCATAACCGAGCAGTGATAGGATGAGGTTCTGTAATGCAGGGTATTAACCTGCCATTATTTAGTTGTGGATAGCTTCAGCGTGGTTTTATAGTCATTCTGCCTAAAAATAATTTCCCAAGCTACTTATCTTGTTAGCTTTAGACCAAAAATACTTAGAAATCATTGACCCATTCAGGAGCCATGTGATAATATCAAGAAAATGCTGTAGGGGGTGTGGTGTGCAGGTTTTTGGCAGACAGCTGGCAGATTACATAGGTTAAGACATATTTATACTGCAAATACTCCATCCCATATCCCCTTCAGCCCAGCAATCTGAGAGATAAATCATTCATTTCTCTGTAAGCTTGATGTCACAGGGAAGTGTGGACAGCCCCAATACTAGTCACAGAATACAGATGTGTAGATACATATGCAAATATTTGTATCTCTCTAACTGGACAGGTAAAAGTAGGTGCCAGTGTGCAAGTGAAAGAGGGCTGAGAGAAGAAATGATTTAAATATTTTGGAGTCAGCTAGCATAGAGGAAAGTGATGACAAACCTTGACAGCATCCTAAAAAGCAGAGACATCACCTTGCCAACGAAAGTCCGCATAGTCAAAGCTATGGTTTTTCCTGTCGTGATGTATGGAAGTGAGAGCTGGACCATAAAGAAAGCTGACCGCCGAAGAATTGATGCTTATGAATTATGGTGCTGGAGGAGGCTCTTGAGAGTCCCCTGGACTGCAAGGAGAACTAACCTATCAATTCTAAAGGAAATCAACCCTGAGTGCTCACTGGAAGGACAGATCCTGAAGCTGAGGCTCCAATACTTTGGCCACCTCATGACAAGAGAAGACTCCTTGGAAAAGACCTTGATGTTAGGAAAGTGTAAAGGCAAGAGGAGAAGGGGACAACAGAGGATGAGGTGGTTGGACAGTGTCACCGAAGCAACCAACATGAATTTGACACAACTCCGGGAGGCAGTGGAAGATAGGACGGTCTGGCGTGCTCTGGTCCATGGGGTCACGAGGGTCGGACACGACTAAACGACGACGAGCATAGGGTAGTACCTAGTATGGTGTACTGGATAGATACGGTATACCAATACCCACTTGGTCATGATAACTCACTGGAGAGTGGCATTGGTAAAACTACTCCTTAAATATCTCACTATCTTGAAAGCCCTATTAGGGTCATTGTAAGTTGGCTTAAACTTGACGTAACAACAAGGGGTAGCAGCCAGCTGTGGTCTACTCTGTTGATTGCTGATTGCTGTAGTCATCTTCTGTAACAATGCTTTCCAAAATAGCTCTATATTGTCTAAACTGGAGTGGTCCCCAACCTTGGGCCTCCAGATATTCTCGGACTATAACTTCCAGAAACATTCACCACCACCTCTGCTGGCCAGGATTTCTGGGAGTTGAAATCTAAGAACATCTGGATGCCCAAGGTTGGGGACTCCTGGTCTAAAGACTTGATAGTTAAAAGGTGTGTTAGCAAGAGATGCATATTTGTCAAATTTGTCTTCAGCACTTTGCCCTGAATGACAAACTTCGGATACAATTTTTGGATGTAAGGGAGGGGGGGACTCAAGCAGTTGTTTGCTTCCAGACAATTTTTGCTAGTGGGAAACTGATCAAAATGCACAGCAGACTCAAACCAAGACTTGTCTAAAACAGAAGTCTGGAGTAAGCCTATGACTCATAGGAGGAATATTTCTTTCTCAGACAGTTTGTCAGCTAAGGGAATAAGCTCAGGCAAGGCAACTCTTGAATGGAACTCACTTATATCCAACACCAAATGCAGTTTTCTCCAAAATTCTAGCCCTTATCCAGCCTCACTCAGTTTGAAGTGAGCTTTCAGCAGGAGCTTCTATTTCCTTACTGCATATATTAAATACTCATTCCTAACAGCTTAATGAGATACTGTCCGGTGAAAACTGTACATCTTTAAAAGTACATTAATAAGCAAATGTTTGCTATCCTCTGTTATTTTACAAATCTCAGAGCCTGGAAAAACTGGTGGAATATGATTATCAAAACCTCCAGCTAGCGTGGTGGCCACATTGGTTGAGGAGTCTGAGATTTCTAATTCCAAAAATAACTGTTCCAAGTCTAATACACTCCAGATCATGATATTAAACTGGATATGAAGTCTGATCGCAAGAGCGCAGCAATAATCATAGAGGGGCTTCAGGTGATTAAACCACATTAACCCTAGTCAGCATAGTGAATGGTCAGGCATGATGGAAATTATAGTCCAAAGCATGTATGGAGTGTCAGACTGTCTACCCCACATCAGTCAGTCTATCTTGCAAAGCAGGGTGGAAAAACCTGCAGCCCTCATATTAGGCTATAACTACCATCATGCTGGCTGGGGATGATGGCAACTGGTTATGTTGGCAATTCATTATATAGCTTTTTTGGCTGACTTTATGGTCAAAAGAATAGGAGTGTGGGATTAGCTGGACTCCAAGATCCTTTCATATCTTTCACAAGGAAAGTGATCTTAGCATTGATGGTGGTTGTTGTAGATTTTTTGGGTTGTTTGGCTGCATTCTGGAGGTTTTTTCCCTAATGTTTCTCCAGTCTCTGTGGCCGGCATCTTCAGAGGACAGGAGTTAGAACTCTGTCTGTGTTCTAACTTCTGTCCCTCTGAAGATGCCGGCCATAGATTTGGCGAAATGTTAGGAATAAAAACCTCCAGAACATGGTGAAACAGCCCGGAAAACCTGCAACCATCAGATTCTGGCCATGAAAGCCTTCAAGAATACAGATGTTAGCACTGTTAGTGTTACAAAACACAACTGTTCATCTTTGTTCATGGGGATACTATACAATTCATCTGTGCTGAAAAATATAATTGTATGTGCTCATTAGATTTTCCAGGGCCTTAAACTGGTACACAAAATAAATGCTGGCCTATTTTTAAAGTGTTACAGTGACAAACAAGAATCAGAACAATATCTACATTTTCTTGGTCCATGTTGGCCACAATCCTATTGGTGACTTGCTACACCAAACTCCAGTAAATTAACAAGGTCCTGGGCTGCATCCCTAATCATGTGTCTGGTCATGTGCCCAACTGCTTAGCTGAGATGTGCCCTGGCACCTCAGCAATCAACCGCCATTAGCTGTGGCAAGTAATGCAGATATTATGCATTCACCTATAGGATTCCTAACAAAGTATTACGGCCCATGGAAGCCTGTGGATGCTTGTGGCATTCACACCTCGTGGCCCCTGCCTGACTCCCCAAACACAGAGCACACGAAGGCAAACCAATACTCCTTTTCACAAGCTGCCACCAGTTGATCACTAAATCAACATACGTTACTTAGGGAAGGATGAAGATGAAGGTCCAAACTTCACTGTCTTTTAAATAATAATAATAATAATAATAATAATATAATTTATTGTCATTGTAAGTATATACACATTATATCATACAACGAAATTCACAGACACCCAGAGACCAGACACATGCACACACATAACATTCCCCAAACACTCCCCACCCACTAGAAATCCCCCACTAACAATACAAACATCTACACCTCAGGCCAAGTAACACAGTCCAACTGATTATTCACTACTGGTGGTCTTTAAGCTCATTATTAATTGCAATTATAGCTCTAGGATAAAAACTATTTAGAAAACGTGTGGTCCGAGTCTTAATTGTTCTATATCTTCTGCCAGACGGTAACAGTTCAAAAAAGTTATAAGCAGGATGGGAAGAGTCTCTCAGGATGCTGTGTGACTTCCTCAGACAGCGGGATGTGAAGATGTCATCCAGGGTTGGTAGTTGGAGCCCGATGATATTCTGGGCAATTTTAATGGTTCTCTGTAGAGCTTTTTTGTCCGCTACAGAGCTACTCCCAAACCATGCCAGAATGCCATAAGTTAGGACACTCTCAATGGTGCTACGGTAGTAGGACAGAAGCAAATGCTGTGATAAATTTAACTTCCCGAGCATTCTCAGGAAATACAGCCTCTTCTGTGCCTTCTTTATTAGCATGTTGGCATTTATAGTCCATGAGAGGTCCTCTGAGATGTAAGTGCCCAGAAATTTAAAACTACCAACTCTCTCCACTTCCTCACCGTTTATGTACAGAGGTAAATGTACATTTCTCTTCCTCCTAAAATCAATTATGAGTTCTTTAGTTTTTTTGATGTTAAGTGTGAGATGATTTTCTTTACACCATAGTATCAATCTTTGTACTTCCTTTCTATAAGCAGACTCATTGTTCTTATTTATGAGTCCCACCACTGTTGTATCATCCGCAAATTTAATAATTGCATTGGTGTTATATAGTGGGGTGCAATCATGTGTGTACAGGGAATAGAGGAAAGGACTTAGCACGCAGCCCTGGGGAGCTCCTGTACTTAGTACCAGGGTAGAAGAATGGTGGGATCCCATCCTTACTGACTGTGGCCTATCTGTCAGAAAATCCTTTATCCACATGCAGATCTCCTGAGGTAATCCCAGGTTGATCATTTTTAAAAACAACCTATTTGGTAGAATGGTGTTAAAAGCAGAGCTATAATCCACAAACAACAGCCTCGCATAAGTTCCCTGTTGTTCTAAGTGGCTCAATACAGTATGGAGTACGATGGACACAGCATCATCAGTAGATCTATTTCTCCTGTATGCAAATTGCCATGGATCCAAAGAAGGTGGAAGACTAGCCTTAATGTAATCCAGCACCAATCTCTCAAAACATTTCATAATAACAGATGTTAAAGCTACTGGTCTATAATCATTGAGAGATACCACAGCTGACTGCTTGGGGACTGGCACTATAATAGATGTCTTCAGGCAAGTGGGGACAGAACACTGCAACAAGGATAGATTGAAAATATCCGTAAAAACTCCAGCTAATTCTGCAGCACAGCCCCTAACAACTCGTCCCATGATTCCATCTGGTCCAGCTGCCTTTCGAATATTAATATTCTGGAAAGCGCGTCTCACATCTGAAATCTGCAGTACTAGTGGTTGTCTGTCGATGGTAGATTCTAGTGATGTATTATGGACAGTAGGTGCTGGAATAATGGTTGTTCCTGTTTCCACCTCAAAACGGCTGAAAAATTGATTTAACTGCTCAGCCAAAAAATCACTGCTGCTACACAGACTGTTTTTGTTACTCTGACCAGTGATTTGTCGTAGGCCGTGCCACACTCTGCGAGTGTCAGAACTTTCAAGGTGTTGTTCAATTCTCTGGCTGTACATAGCTTTGGCATCCCTAATGCCCCTTTTCAGTTTAGCTCTGGCCTCTCTATACTGTAGTTCATCACCAAAATGAAAAGCAGTATTTCTGGCTTTTAATAAAAGGCGCACTTCTCTATTTAGCCAAGGCTTGTTGTTAGAAAACACTCGTACTTGTCTTGTAGTAGCAATAACATCGATGCAGCTTTTGATATAAAACAGTACTGTTGAGGCATAAGTATCAACATTGTCCTCCTCAAACAGTGTCCAATCAGTGCTCCTAAAGCAATCTTGAAGTTGCTCAGTTGCATCCACTGGCCACACTTGTATTTCTCTAATTGATGGTCTGATTCTTTTAACAAGGGGTCTGTACGATGGAATCAAAAAAAGAGATATATGATCTGACTGTCCCAAGCTAGGCAATGGCTTCGTCTTATATCCATGCATGATGTTACAATATACCTGATCCAAGGTATTTTCCCCTCTAGTGGGACAGTCCACATACTGATAAAAGTTAGGGAGGACGGTCTTTAAATTGGCTTGATTGAAATCACCTGCTACCACCAGCACTCCATCTGGGTAGGCCTGCTGCTGTTTGCTGATAGCAGTTAACAAACAACTCAAAGCTGTGGTTGTGTTAGCATCAGGAGGTATATATATTGCTGTTATTATAACAACATTAAACTCACGAGGCAGGTAAAAGGGGCGGCATTTCACTGCCAAATACTCCAAATCAGGAGAACAGTGAATGTCCATTATTTTAACATCTGTGCTCCAATTATCATTTGTGTAAACACAAACCCCTCCACCTCTGCTCTTCCCAGATTCAATAGACCTGTCTGCTCGATGTACTCTGCGTCCTTGTAGTTCAATTACCTCCCCTGGGATGGAAGAATCAAGCCATGTCTCTGTAAAGATCATAACGCAACAGTCTCGAATATTTTTCTGTAGGGAGATAGTAAGTTCCAACTCCTCAATCTTGTTGGGTAGAGATCTAACATTTGAGACAAAAAGACTTGGCAATGCAGGCTTGTGAGGATTTTTGCCTAACCTCACTCGTAGACCAGCCCTGCAACCTCTTTTCTGCTTGCGTTTTCTCCGTGTTCTTTTCTTCCTGACAGGGAGAGCAGGGGGAGTAACCCCCCGATATGCAGGCCGTCTTAAAAGCTCAGCTGGGATGTTGTAAGTTGAGACCCTCGATTCAAAGTTGCAACAGTCTCTGCCAATAGATAATAATTCTTGTCGACTGTAAGTTACTTGTGCCTGAGCACGTAGAGTCCATAATAAGGACTGATCTCTGGAATGCCTAGCCGCTGCAAATACTTGCGCCACCATCTTGACCAACTGTCAACCAATAAAACAAGTTTATTGATTACAGATGTTTGATAATTAATCATAAGTAACTTCTACAGGGTTTATTTATCATCAATCTCAACTCTTCTCACTAATCATACCTCACATCTCCCAAATACCACACCCTCTCTCCCTCTCCACTCTCATCTCCCTCTTGACTCTGACTGACTCACTCTCTGACTCCGCCTCTTTTACACATCTTTCGGCTCTGCCTCTCAGCAACATTAGCCTGCAACATGAATGTTCATGACTACTTAACATAATAAGGGTGAACGCTACAATGCTCCTCAGCGCACAGGAGACAGGGTAGATGTGAACATTTGTTCAAAGTACTTTAACTTTAACTTTTGATTTGTGGTCATTCCCCCCCCCCCTTCATTTCCTTCGATATTAGATTTCATGTACAAAGGGCAATTGCTTGAACAAAACAGAAGCAGAAGTAACACACAATCTGAACGAAATGAGAACAGTTTGGTAAAAAGTTAGTCACAACCTCCTTCAGAGGTTTTGAGCATGAGTAAGAGTATCGTTTTTATTGAGGAAATATGCATATTCTTCAGCAGTTTTCTAACCTAGAGAATACTCTCATTGCTGAGGGGACGGTAAACCCTATTAATATGGGCAACTAGACAGGAGCCTCTTGAAGTAATCTACTCTGTTCACCAAGTATCCTAGACCTCTTGGTAGATCAACAGCAAAATGCACACAAGAAAACACGTATGTATGTGCACCAATGAAAGCTATTTTACTTCAGGAATTTTTAAATTAATTTAAGGCTTTTAAAGCAAATTGTAACACTTTTTTGAACTTTTTGTTAACTTACTGAGCATTTTTGACACATTGTTGTTTCTAACGTTATGCTTTTCATATTGTATTTGTTATCTGAATATGTTACACACACCACCCTGGGATCCCATGTGGGTACCAGACAATTAGAACGTCAGGCTAGGATTTGGAGATTTGACCTCAAGCCCCTACTGAGCCTTGAAAATCTTGGGATGACCTGGATTAGTTGTTCACATTCTCTCTTAGCCTGATCTCCCCTCTCTGAGGAATTGTGAGACTGGGGATGGGAAGATTCATCATCCCTGCCTTGAGTTCTCAGGAGGAAAAAGGTAAAGGTAAAGGTAAAGGTTCCCCTTGACAATTTTTGTCCAGTCGTGTTCGACTCTAGGGAGCGGTGCTCATCCCCGTTTCCAAGCCATAGAGCCAGCGTTTGTCCAAAGACAATCTTCCGTGGTCACATGGCCAGTGCGACTTATGACACGGAACGCTGTTACCTTCCCACCGAAGTGGTCCCTATTTATCTACTTGCATTTGCATGCTTTTGAACTGCTAGGTTGGCGGGAGCTGGGACAAGCGACGGGAGCTCACTCCATTGCGTGGATTCGATCTTACGACTGCTTGGTCTTCTGACCCTGCAGCACAGACTTCTGCGGTTTAGCCCGCATCATACCTGACTTTATCCTTGGCCCCCGGCTTGCTTAATTTATACTGGTTTTATTGTCAAAATAAACAAATTCTTGCTTGTTTTATTGTTAACTTTGACACATATGCCTTTTAAAAGATAATCCTTATAAATAAAAAGGAGGGGAAAGCAGGAGAGAAGGCAAGGCAAAAAAGAGAGATGTGTTGTTACAAGCGCTCACTGTAATTAGAGGAACCTCATGAAATTTTAGCAATACCGGCTTAAGAATCCCCCAAAGAATTAACACAGCACCAACTGGAATAAGCAAAAAAGAGAAAGAAAACAGTCTTTCTGTACTGAACTATGACATTATTTTAATGCAATTTCCTCTGCATAATGCTCTTGCTAACAAGTTGGCAGGGAGCATGGATCTCGCATTTTGAAGACATCTCAGTACCTATGCCATTTATTTAATGAGCACACTTGGGCACTCTAACTTGAAAGACTGTTCATTAGATTTATGCATCCTTCCCATTAGCAATCTGCTTGTATTCCTGATGTAAGCTTCAAACAACAGCAGAAACACCATGTCCCAGGTGAATTTTTATTAGTCTGTATCTCAGTGAATCAAAAGAAAAGTCTTTGTATTTAAATGTGTATAAAAAAAATTCAATTCCTAAAAAAATTCCTGTTAATACATGTGGGAGATTGTGCTTCTCTGGTCATGATTAAAAACATCAGGAAATTGCTTGATATTGCAGTATGTTGCCAGCAGGAAAAAGGATGCCAGACTTTTCATAGCATGAATGTTACTAACACCAATGTCGGCATTCAATATGGTCTACAAGCTACCCCCTTGTGCTCAGGACCATTCATTAGATGGATGGACTTAGTAAAAGAAGCCACAGCTGTTTGTTTGGCAAAAAATGAGAGGAACATATCAGAAACAACAATATTGCTAGGAAAAGGAGCAACAGGAACAGAGATGGATGCCTAACATGATGCCTAACATGAGATGGATAGACTTAAAGAAATCCACTGTTGTTAGTTTGTGAGATCTGATTAGAGCTGTTAATGACAGGACGTTTTGGAGGTTATTAACTCATATAGCTACTATACAGAGGAAGGGATTTGATAGCATGGAACATCTTTGGAGTTTTTAAAAATTACCAAGCAACTGTGTAGTGACAAGATGAGTGGACGGACTGAGGTACTCAACTACCAACTATGACAGGATGTAGGCATGAAAGCTTTGCTAACATGGAGTAAGACCATCCTCAGCTACTAAGCAAAAACCAATAATTTCACAACTTAAAAGAGTGAAGTGCTGAGTATTTGTTCTCTATTATTCTTTTTAAAATGTAGACCCATTTTTACAACCAGATGCAGAATCTCCTTGCAAGCATGAATCCCAAAAAGCCTGTTTTACCATGAATGAATTAAAATTATCCTCCTGCAAGTCATATAATTGGGTCCTGATTGACAGATTCAAAAAATTAGATTGTTCTAGAGCAGCGATGGTGAACATATGGCATGCGTGCCACAGCTGACACGCAGAGCCCTTTCTGCAGGCATGCAAGCCATAAATTGCTGGATCGCTACCCCCCTGTGCAGCCAAACCTGAGAAGGTGGGTGCAGCCGCAGTTCTGGTGCTTCAACAGGTGGATCTGGAGCAGCTGGAGCTGGTGGCAGATCCGAAGTGGGGTCTTGAGGCACCTCCATGCCTGGGATTCCCCCTTCCACCGCCACTTCTGGTTCCACCACCACCGCGGCAAACCGCCTGCTGGGTTTTTTTCTTTGGCCACGTGAGCCCAAAAAGGTTCGCCACCATTGTTCTAGAGGCAGAGCCAATTTTCGTTTTGAAAGCTTATGTCAAGAGACTGTTTTGTCTCAGAAATACAGAATGTTTACTGAAAGCACCTTGGGCTAGGAAGATACAAAGCAAAATGTCCACCATTCACACTTGCTGAAAAACAGCCCTGACAATTGCTCCGTGTTTGGGTAAGAAGGTGTTAACTGACAAAAAAAGAGAGCTAGATTCTTGGATTTTCCCTGGTTTAGTGTCACTTTGTGAACAACAGTGAGCAGAAGAGGGTGTCCTGCAGACCATATTGACTACTGCCATTGGTGTTGTCAACATTCAGGTTGCCCTTTGCTATGTAAAGCTTGGAATCCTCTTTCCTGCTGTCAACAGGGACATGATACTATCAAACAATATCAGGCCATGTCCTGGCATTTTAAATTATAGATACAGAAGTGCAATATCCCACATTCATATGTTTATGCAAGCCTACAAAGATTTGGCATAATGGACAATCAATGGTGGAAGGTTGAGCTCTGCCATGAATCTGGCAAAAAAGAACAGGGAAGGAGGGAGGGAGTAAAGAGAGTACAAAAGTAGCTGGTAACAGTTGTTAATTTGCAAAGACTAAGAAAGCTCAAAGGAAATCTTTATTCAGTCACCCAATTGAGGGACTTACTTGGTGATTTCCATGGAGAAGGACTTGAAAGGGACCTCCTGGAATGTCATAATTTGTTTTATAATCAAAGGCTATGAGACTATAACTTTATTTACCACTTGGCTATAATAGAGGTTTTAGGGACACAGATTCAAAAGACCAGGTGAAGTTTGGCTCCCATCTAAGCAGAAATAGCAAAAAATGTTTGACATATTTCCCAGATTAAAAATAAATCTATGAGAGCTGACAACAGGCTAATATGGCATTTTAAAGAGTGTTTTCTGAAGCACCGACTCTTTGAAGTTTCTCGGTTTACTTGAACGTTCAATCAATAGACCTACCGATAAGGTGAAACTGTGCTGAGTCTGGATCCCATATTGTTTAACAAGCTTTGCTCTCTTTGCACTGGGGAGGTCTGGAAGCCTCTCCCGAACCCAATCAATATTCACCACTTGGTGACTGTTGGTGTGAGCAGGCAAAGATTTAGCATCATGGAGAATCAATGGCGGAAGGTTGGGCTCCGGCATGAACCTGGCGGGGAAAACAAAAAGATGTTTGCTGCATCCCAACAACATGTATTGGAGAAGCCAGACCTCTTGATAATGAAGCGACTTGCTATAACTGGACCAAATACTGAGAGCACACACAGAGTGGTTTTCCCCTTGCGCCAAAGTGTAGACTCAAGCTTCTTCTTGATGATCCAACTGCTAGCTGTCAAACCAGACAGCAGTGTAAAGAGGGAATACATTTGAACCATTTTAGAACACTCCTCCCAAAACAAACAAAATGCAGATGCCACTCATCCTTCTCGGTGCCAAACAGGACCTGTAATTTAGACCAACTGGGACTATAAACTGGCAAAGAGAAAAAAGAAATACTGACAGCCAGCTGCTAAGAGTGTTTCATGCAGGCTGCAACCTCCCTCATATTAATCTGAAGAGATTCATTGAAAAAAAAAGCACGCTGCGTTAAAAGCCAAGTTGCCATCTTCAGCAGGGTGCCATAATAAATAAAGCTGAGTGACAACAGCAAAGGATGAGGGTTCGGCTGAAGAGGGGGGCTTATTCAAGCCATCACAAAAACAGGGTGATTCAAGAGCCAATTCCTACCTTACATGAACAAATGGAGGATTTGCAGACTTTAAATAATTAGAGCACTACCCATTTTCATTTGCAAGTAGCTGGGATGCACACTTTTGAAGAAACTACATTGATGTGACACCAACTGGTTTCAAATTCATCTTAAAATAAACAAAAGCAAATGTAAAGAGCAAGTGTCACCCTAAGTTCTGCTCTGATTTATTCCTGCTCCCTTTCTTCGTTGTTTCCCTCTGCTGCTTTTCCATACAATTCAAATTAACCAGTATGAGCAGCCATAGAGGCCGATGCAAGTAGAAACATAAAGAAAGAATGAAATTGCCACAATGCTTTCTTCACACAATGTCCTGTGATTCAGAAAGATGAAGGCAAATAAAGGTTATTACTGCATTAGCTACTGAGTATGGCTGCATTAGCTGTGAAAAAATTGTAAAAGCTATTGTGAATCTTCAAAAGGCTTAATAAGAAGGCACAGGTCCTTTTATCCACACAGCAAGAAAACAGTCTGCGTGTTCAAACCATCTGAATGATGGTAACTGGGAGTGCTACTTATGTAGTTTTAAATATACCTGGAAGTTATATGGTGGTTTGATTTTTGTTTTCAAGATGCTAGTTAAAATGGAATTGTTTAAATACGCCTTTTATTTTATGTCATTTGCTATCCAACGATGGTGTAAATTTGTTTACGTATGACAGAATCAGGAGTCACATGGATTTATTTTCATCATTTGTTCATGTTTATTATAGTTATTGTATTATTTGTAGTTTATATGTATTAACCACCAAGGGAATGTGTATCATGCTGTTGGGTGGTACAGAAGTTAAACAAAAAAACAAACAAAGTTGTAACCTTCTCTTCCCTACTGTTCAATTATTGTGAGGTTTCTTCAAATGAATGCAAAATAACAATATGATGATGGCTTTATTCCATTATAAGTAGCATTGAACATTCTTCTCTGTCCCAGTAGCTAGAAATAGATTGGGCAGAGTCCTGGCCACTGAGCAGAATCAAGGAAGAATGAATTGGACATCACAGAGACAGTGAAGGGAAAGTGTAAAGTGAAGTATGGTGCCACATCACCCTAGCGATCTCAGTGCCACAGTCAAGTCTGTGGAGACTGAAGGAAGAGCATGACCTTCAGATGCTCAATTAAATCCCCCCCCCTGAAAATACGAGGCCATATCCTGAGAAATAAATATAGAAAGATGACAAAATATAATTCTACCTACCTCCTCCTCAGCAATCCTGCCAAAGGCATCTTCTGATAACTAGAAGACCCTCCTGAACAGAAAAGCTAAATGGGGCTGTAGGCTGCATGTGGGCCCCCAGGGCCCCCACCACATCCCCCTCAGCTCCCTCCCCATGTTTTGAATCTGCAAAATGCCATTATACCCCTGTAAGTCTCTGGGGAGGCATGATTTGTACTCTACATGCATCTCCCTTCCCAGCCTCTTTTGAACCAAAAAAGTCCTGCAGAGCATTTCCCAAGAGCCCAGCTTACCATTCTGATTTAAAATGGGCTACCTGCCAAATATTTCCATGCACATTCCTCCTGATCCAACCAAAAATAAATACAATTACCGATAGTCCTGTTTTCCTTCTTTGTCCCTCATTGTTATGGTGCATCTAATAGACAAAAAGAAAAAGAAGGTATGAGACACAAGAAATTTCAATATTATGGGCGCATTTTGAATCCATAATGTCTTTGTTAAGTCATTTGAACAGAAAAAGTTATTAATAATACAGTCAAATTCATCCTCACTAAAATTCAGTCCATATTAGAAATTTATCATTTTGCCTCAGTTCAAAAAATGTAAGGAGATAGTTTTCACAGTACTGAGAAAAGACTCTTGAAAGTAGCAGCTAGATAAAAACCAAACCAAAAAACCAAACAAACAAAAAACACAGTAGGGCAGAGAGAGTCCCAGCAGTTGTTTGGAAACTTTCAATCACTCTGAGCCTCAATTTTTGAGAGGCAAATATGCCTTCATATTTGGCAAATAAGACCTTCAGTAAACAAGATATGTTAACTAGAATTAATCCAATGCTCAGGAAAGTATTTGGGGGCATAAACTCCCTGTATCACCCAGTCAGCATGACTTGGAAGCTGTAGATTTTTCAAAGCTTCTACTATCTTTCACACATGCAGTCTTTGCTTCCTCACTAATGAACCTCTCTGAATTCAAAAAGTAAACCGTCTTATTCATATCTTATGGGAAATGGTGAGCATGACAAAGGGTAAAACTTACCCAAGCTTATCATCAAAGACTCTAGTTTCATTCACAATAGTTCCTCCATTCTCCAGCACTTCGGTTTGCCTTTGTATTTCATAGTCTTAAAGAAACAAGCAGACCTAGTTCAGTTATATTGCACCCTTACCTGTTTTATTTTGTCAGACTAGGCGAAAAAACCCAGTTTTAAGCTTTACAAAAAACTGTAGACCTGTTAGTGACAAGACTTATGAAGACACTGAACTGCTTTCTGATGGCTAAGAGATGTGGCATATACAGTATATACCATTTTCAAAGGATTTAATTGCAATTCAAGCTCATCCAAAACATCCTGAAATACTACAACTGAAATAGTTATTCCGTCATCATATTGACTAGAATTGATTGCACACTCTTTTACATCACTGACCCTTTGTCAGTCTAGTTTCTGTTAGGGATCATATGCAAAGCTGGTGCCTCTCCAGAATGTTTATTCAGATTGCAACCAAAACACAAAACAACCTGCATGCTTAGACACCCCTTTTCATTTTAAACACAAAACACCACTTGTTTGTGTATACAGTATACAGTACCATGTCTCTCATGTAGCACCTGTACCCAGATCCATATTCTTTGTTGCTCACACGTCCTGTCTCACAGTATATCTTCCACTGCCTTCCTCTAAGGAAATATTACCATGCCAGCATGAAACTAAACTGACAGCTACTAAAAACAAATCACAAAATATTACTCTCCTTTACACAGGAAACCCTACTAGTACTAAACAAACAAAACGCTCAAACTACCAGCTGTCAGCCAAGATGTTACACTCTGTTTTTAACAGCATACCGTATGCATGTGCATACGTATGCATGTGTATTCATACACAGGGCTAAGATGTATAAGGTGGTAATGTATTATAATTGTGTAAGAGAAGGAAAAACATAATTAAAGAAATTAAACCAGCATGCTTGCCTATTCATTTCATTATATCCTACCTTTCTTGCACTGCAGGCCAATGAGGCCTTCCAGATGTTTTTGTTCCAGTGCAACTCTTTTGATTATGCACTGCTAGTCATATTAGCTAGAGCTGACATCCATAAGTACCCTGTAGACACTGGAGCTGTTTTGTGCTGTAGACCCTATAGGCAGTTTTAAAACACAGGTGCCTTGACCCTGTTGATTGCACCTACTACTAGTGGCACAATCAGTCACACCCAATAAGGAAAGTAGTAAGCCAGTTAGACTCGCTGCTAAGATCACCTCCTTCCAAAGGCACATACCAGTCTCTGTTGCCCCAGTTTGGTCCTTTAAGGCTGAATGAACAGGCTGCTGGCCACAGAGACAGTAGTATGTATTTCATCCTGATTCTGTGCCATGCTTAGTATTGCGTCCAAACCACAATCAAGAATCAAACAATATATTCTCTATCAATAGGAAGTTGAACAAGATTTGACCATTCATATTTGTTGATGGGTGTAGAAAACCTTATAATCAACTTGAGCTCCAAATGGGCTATGAAAAATCTAATTTCTATGTAGTTTTAAATAGACATTCCGATATCTAAAGAGCATTTGAGCTTTAACTTTTTAAAAACAGGGTTGTTGTTGCAGATTAAAAACTTCCAAAGTATAAAATATTCCTGCCAAAATATCGATAAGGTTTTGGATTCCTGGAGTTACATGCTCATCTGCTCAGCACACAGACAGCTTACAGATGGAAACATATGACCTATGGAGAAGCGTTCCACAACCTGGTGCCTTCAAATGTATAGAAATAAATCGATAATCATCAGCACCAAACATGCTGGTTGGGAGTGTTGAAAACTGTAGTCCTGGAGGGTGCCAGTCTGGAGACGAGGTCTCTAGAGATTTCTGCAAACTGCTCTCCTTGGGTGGAAACACCAGGATATTTTCTGAGGGAATATGTAGAACTCATGTTTAGACTGCTTTTATGGTACACGTCTTGATAGCTACATTACAGGAAACCTTCATGTAATTCACATGAAGGTTTTAGGGAACATTTGTAATAGTATTTATAAGCCACCTCAAAGTCAATTTGATGTGGTACAAAGTAATGGTAAAATGGAAGTTCCCAATTTCTGTCAGTGATTCACACATGAGGAAGCAATATAACACATGCAGCCTAGGGAGTAGGCAGATTTCTATGGGTATATCCTGTTTATCACAAAAAACTAAGCTTTTTGATTGTGGAGTTCCAACTTCTTTGTATAACTGTTCAGCTGGGAAGCAGTGCTTCATTTTACCTATTGCCTTTGCAAGAAATCGGGCACTGTTGATATTCTTCACTTCTGTCCTCACTCCATACTGCTCTCCAGGGTGATGCACAGAGACATTGGCATCTACCCTCAGCTGGCCCGCTGAAAAGACAACAGCACATGGATTGATTTCACCATATACATGTTAAACACATATTATCCAGACATTCTGGACATGTACAAGGATGAATATACCAGGAGAGGATAACAGCCCTTCAAATGCTGCTGAAATTCAGCTCTCATCACCCCTGACCACGGTCTTCCAAGCATAAGGCAGGTTGCTCAACACCAGTTACCTTGGGCCCCTCTGTGGCACGGAACCAGCCAACTGCAATGGTGCTGCAAGACACTTTGCATCAGTGTGAACCCCTTGTTGCCTCACTGAGTAGCTCTTCACTACCTGGTATGGCATATATCCGTATGGACAGGCAGCACAGAAATTTTACAGTTTAGCCTCTATCGTAGAAAGCATCTGGCCATCCAGATATATAAGTCTACAGTTCTGGTCAACCCCACTAAGTTTGGCCAATGGTAAAGGATTTTTAGGGGCTGTCATCCAAAACAATGGCCAATAAAACTCCTGTGCTATTAATCAACCATTAACCTACACCTTATTGTGTCATAGGCTAGATACTGTTTGGACATGAAGAAAGAACTCTGAGCAAACATCTTAGCAGCAGGAAGGAATTCAGGGAGTTTCAAGTCAGAAGATAGGTTTCAACTGGTATGGAATGACCATCTGCAGATTTCATATAGCTCTGTCACAAAGCCAATAACAGTTAGGACAGATTTATTCAGGTGTCCTTGAAAAGGTACAGCTCAAGGACAGGTGTCAGAAACCTGTATTTCTTTTTCTTCTCAAGGAATTGTAATCTTTGCCACAAATACAATTTTGAATCTTTCTCAGCTGCCAAAAGCATCATATGTACAGCCTTGTATGAAATGATGCAGAGTCAGGATGGCACTGAAGCAAGAGGTGGGACGGAAATTCTTCCTTTCTCAGTGACATTTCTTGGCTTCTCCACATTCTGTTTAAACAAGCATTTAAGAAACTGGCAGTCAAACTGGGGAAGCAATATAAAATCCCACCAATAAGTGATTGAACAGATTGTTAGATTGCAGTGGAGAAAAAACAATTATACTACTTCCTTATATTTTCCTTCTTATCTACATGTATGTGAATGCCCTTCAAAGTGAAGCAAATACTGGATGTTTACACAACATGGTAAACAACAAGGATATTAAACTTGCAAGCAATAAAACTGTGCAAAAATTGTTGCTTCTTCAATGGCACTTTCCAAATATATGGGTGCTGCCTTTCCATGCTTGTTTGTAGTTATCACTGGATAGCTGTGAGCAAGGAAATTGTATGCCAAATGGAGCCTTAATTTTAAGGCATTCTGCCCAAAGCACAGACAGACAGACAGACAGACAGACAGACAAACAAACAAACAAACAAACAGGCAGGCAGGATGACTGTGTGCTTTTAATTTCATTCCCAACTGGGCTACAATTCCCATAACCTGAAACAGCATGGATATGGATGCTACCCACAGGTAGGATCTTTTGTTCCTCTAACCAACAGCTTCCAAAGTTTGGGCCTTAATGTGCCTTCTCACCTATGATGATCTTTTAAAATGTACACCTAAGTACATGCAACCAGTGTTTGTAAATCTGCCTATAAAATTACAGTCAACCCTCAACTTACAAAGGGCCCTAGTTACAAACATTTCGACTTACAAACCGCTCTGATAGAAAAATATTGATTCGACTTGCAAACTTAGATTCGAGTTATGAACCAAAAAAAATTAGTGGGAAGTGGGGAAAGCGGGAAATTTGAACCTTCAGTTAACCGTTGGCCAGTGAAGAGGGTGCCTGTCCGTTCCTCGCTCTTCCCAGTGTTTTGAGAGTGGATTTGGAGACAGATTGGTATTGCCTGGTACAGCGCTGGACAGACTGTATTTTTATTTTTTGGCTTTTTTAAAATTTTGGATTTTTGGATTTTTAAATGGTGTTCCCTCCCTCATTTGCTACCCCCTTTCCCCCCAAAAGGTACTTGTATTGGCTTGTCTTGATTGAAAAGGTGGTTTTAAAGGTGATCTGTTGTCTGAAAGGCGCTTGGTTTTTCCCAGAAGATGCTTGTCTTGGCTGAAAAGGTGCTTTTCAAGGTGTTCTGTTGAAAAGGTGTCTCTTCCCTCCTTCCCTCCCTCTTTTCTTTCCTTTTTTTAACCTAAGTCATCTTAGGTTAAAAAAGGGAAAAAAGAAAAAAAATCTGCCCCTAGTGGTAGGAACGGATTAACCGGCTTTGCATTAGTTCCTATGGGAACTAATGATTCGAGTTACAAACCACCCCTTGACCTAAGAACCAAAAACAGCCAGAACGGATTAATTGGTTTTCAATGCATTCCTATGGGAAATGCCGATTTGGCTTACAAACTTTTCGACTTACAAACTTCCTTCCGGAACAGATTAAGTTTGAAAGTCGAGGGTTGACTGTAGTAAATTTGACAGAAAGCTAGGACTGGCTAAAATGATTAAATCAGTTACATGCATAAAGGACTAATGATTAGAAAACATAAGGAGTTAGTAGTGTAAGTCAAGAACATAGCATATTGTTTTACAGTTCTCTGGCAGTAGCTATTTGGAGTTTCAAACAAGGGTTTTCCCTAGGTTTAGCTGGAAACGCCAGGAACATACTGCATACAAGCCATGTGTTCTGTCCCTAAACTACAATTTCTCTGGTCACACAGAGAGCTGGGTTACTTAGAAATCACTTAACAGGCCGCGGACAGGAGATGGTAGAATCATAACCACAGTCCTTTGCAAGTGGGGAGAAGAACAGGCAACTTTACACCTATGTCAGTATACTCTATGGCCTTCATCATGTATAGTATTGTGGAAGACTTAATGTTAGCTGCCCCAAATGCTCTTCATGTTGCCTGTTATTGGGCAAACTTATTTGATACTTTTTCTAATTGTACTGTTGTGCTTCTGCCATGAACAAGAAAGAAATTCCCCCCCCCATGATTCTAGGAAAAACAAAATCAGAATCAAAGTTTCTCTTTAGCTACCAAAATGTTTCTCTCCCTTAAAATGCTCCCAGGTACTAGCTGTGCCACAAGGATATTTTAAAAGGTGAAGCAGTTCTGTTAAATGTCCACAGGGTCTACAATAATCATAGATATTTCTTTATTAAATTATGTAAGGCAGTGCAGCTATCAATGAACAAATGGGAAAGAAAGAGAACACATGTATATGTTCAAAAGAAAGAGCAGCTGGCAAGATGCCACATAATGCTGAAAAGACAATTTTAACTTAATTTAATTTTCACTTAAACTGCTGCTGGTGGCTGGACCACAATTATCCAGAAAACCAGGAAGGAAGCAGCACCAAAGTCATCCATTTCATGCTGAGTTCCCAAGTGTATTAAACACATTTTGGAACAAGTCAGCAAAACAAATTCATTTAGCTCATACCACAAAATGCAGACCTTATCATGTGCCACAAAAACTTCATCTATTGTGGCTAGTTTTTCAAACTGGGATCAAAGAAACCTAAGATTCTTTAGAAACTTATCATACATTCTATAATCAGAGGATCACTGATAGATTACAAATATCTCTGAAAACGCTAGCCATGCCATATCTTAGTGGCAGAGTAATGTCTTACAAGCACAGAGTCTCAGCATCTCCATCAAAGCTGGAAAGGAGTACTGTCTAAAATCTTGAAAACCCACCGCTGCTCAGCATAGTCCAATAAAGGTCCATCGACCTCAGCCACAAAGCTTCCTTGTTATTCATCTTCTCCTGCAAAGTATAACTGCACACAAGCATTGCGACAGGGTAAGGCAACATATATAGTCCACTTCTGCACGCCAAAGTTTTAAATTTTTTATTTTCTTTTTAAAAAACATGCTTTGCTCAAAATGTTTGATGTGTTTTGAGGGTCCTCCAGCACCCTAGGGTTGCTCACACTGCCTCAAAATATTTAATTCTTCTTTTTTACAAAAATCTGGTCACTCGATGGTGCAATTTTCAGTTAACAAACTATTTCTAGTTATACAGTACTTGTTTTTTTTCCAGCCAAAAATCCACGGCAGCAACTTTTACAGTAAACAACTGCTGTATTGATTTTTTAAAATATATATATACAAATTAGTCTCTTTGGCCACATCATCTCCTTTGTACCTGGGCCCTCATAAGTATAGCCCTTGAGCTGCCCACAAATCTGAAAATGTCCCATGAGGCTGCCCAGCATTCGATGTTTGGCAGGGTTCCTTCTCCAATCCTGCAATGTGTTAGTGGCACTTAACAGAACAAGGCTTTGGCTCAGGAGAAGAGAATACACAAACTATTATATGCCAACATACAGAAGTTCCTTGGCTTACATTTTAATATGGAAAAGATTCTCAGAAGGTAGAATACTTGAAGACCACTGGCTGAACCCACTGTCCTACCTATCTGTGGTGAAAGCTGTGTATATCTGGACTACGTGTTGCTAAACCAGAGGATCCCTAATTCAGAACTACAGAAAATCCAAACCTCACAAGCTTTCCTCAAGACTTATTTCACAGCTTACGTCTACTTGCATTAGTCATGCCTTTAAACCTGAAACCAAGGTCAGGTTCCTGTGATTTTCACCAGGCAATAACCACACATTTGTAAGTCCTAGGCACTTAGGACCAGGCATATCTAAAACAAAAATAAGCACTGCAATTATTAGTGGCATGTGATATTATATGCATATATGATATTATATTGATATTATATGTACAAGAAAACCACAGAATAACAGAGATCCATAAACTACAGAATGCTGCCTGCACCCCTTAGACTTGAGCTTGCTGTTTCTTCTGCTCTGATTGTTAAATGTGAGGTCAAGTCTCTGCTACCCAAATTCTTAGGCCCCGGCTCATCTATTTCAGTCTTTCTAAACTGCTTTTCTGCCTATTAGGGCTCTCAAACTTATGTACCATAAAATCAGAATGTAAAAAAACAAGCAGAAAAGTCTAAAAACAGTTCTAAAAGTCAAAGGCACAACAAAACAACACAGAGACACAGACAGCATGGCTTTCCTTGGGTGGAATTTCTACACTGGAGGTGCTGTTCCAGAGAAAGCCCTGTGTCATGTACTCACCAATCTAATTGCTCAAGATGGTGAGGCATGCAACGCAGTCTACACCAAAAATATTACACTGGAATATCTCAACTGACTCTGACTTGTCTTCTATCACCATGTTATTTTTGATTCAGACAGGCACTGGAAAACCACAGGCTTTTGTATTTCCCATCGTGAGATGAATTCCTATCTCTGCTTCGGTCTTCACTTTCCTTCTGAGTTGACTTTTGATCTCTGTAACAGGCAGCAACCATGTGCTGACTCTCCTACTAGTTCCAGGTCCTCTGATTATGTTACAATGGCATCACATGTCTGACCTTGGCATGCTATAGGTGGATGCTACTGAAAGGGATGCATGTCAGATTCAGTCTTTTGTCTCCAGACTCAAATGAATGACAGGAACGGGACAAGCACATCTTCAGTAGGAAATTGCTCAGGTTACAGAAAAACTAGACATAAAATAGGTCTAGTAGAACCACCTGAAAAGCACATATAACTGAATTTAATACCTTACAGGAAAAATACTTGAATGGCATGATAATTTCATAGCCAAAACACAGCTACTGTATGAGGGACAGTATACAAGCAATAGATTCCTGCCAAGATTGTATGTGTGCTTGTAATTCAGAGTGCAAGATAAGAAGTAGTCATCACCAAGAATGTCCCAAACAATCTTCTTCAGGTTAGCCCACTATCCCCTGAATTTTCAAAGGCAGCTGCAAGAGCACGAAAACTCTGCAACTTAAGCACAGTGGTTTTAATTGGGAAAGACAGGGAACAGCAAATGAAACCACCACACAAGAAGTGGATCAGGTTACCAGTGCGCCACCATGTTCCATTCAAGGTTCAGGGCTATTTCGGTCCTACTTAGAATAGACTTGCTAAAATGTCACTACAACTAACATCTATCCCATTGTTAGTCCCAATTATAACAAACCCAGTGAATCACTGAGACACAAAAGTATTGACTGGACTAGTTCCATTCATAGAACCATTAACTATTGTAACTGGGACTAAAAAAAAATGACAGTAACCTAATGGATATAATTCTAGGTAGCACTACAATAAGATTTAGCCCTAAGAATTGGAAGGCTAATGTCCTATGCAAGGCAGAATTTTTTTCACCAATGATCATTAATAATGGGGAAGATGGGGGAGGACGGTAGATGATATCATTCACTGCTCAAAGGCAGAGGGCCCTGCTAGAGAATTCTTACTTCTGGCCAAGATCCTGTAGAGCTGCTCTGCTAACAGAACTACTCTGTCAACAGAATCTGGGAGGCAGCGATTCTCTCCCCTCCACACCCTATATGGATTCCCAAAAACTGTTCCAGAAGGCTGGCGTATTTTCAGATTGACCACAGGATTTTGCAAGCAGCACAGGTGGAAAAATCCCATTTAACTAGTATTCAGGATCTAAAACAAGCTAGATTTATACTCGCTGCTGCTCGTTTTCCAAAATGGGCAGCTGTACACCAAAACAAGAATATGAAAGAATCAAAGGGAAGCTCAATATATACAGATGGGAAATTAATGAAAAACTGAATGCAAAAGAGAAATCATACTTATTACTATATATTAGAGAAGTTTGAGGGGACCTGAGCACTAAATTGCTCCGAGATACAATTATAGACAGATCAATATGCAATTAATCTGGACACAAATGCATATGTGCTTCTAGAGTGAATGACTGTAAACTCAAGTTCCAATTATTCAACCTTTTACCATTCCCAGGATCACCTGCGGTTAGTCAAGGTGTTACCATTATTGTTGTTCTGGATAACCTGCATCACAGCAGCATGGAAGGAAGGTAAGAAAGAAAATAATGGAAGCAAACAGCACCTGAGCTTTTAGTCACTTCCTCCCTGCTAAAATTTATCACATAAAATTTAAAAAGCACTTGTGGAACAAAAGAATCTGAGCTGAAGACAAGGCAGCTGGGCCCCTCTACAACACCTGAGGTAAAAGTGACCTTACTGAGACTCCAAGAAGGTTTTACAACAAATAAAAAGAAACCCATAACAGTAACACAACAATGCTGACTGATAAGCAGCTGCAAGGCAAAATACATAAGATGCTGTAAGAGTGCCTTTGTGAGGAGAAAATTACAGCTGAGAAAGGATAAACATGCCCTCCCAGACCTCTACCTGCCATGTTTGCTTGGCTGCTCCCAAGAGTCTGGAGGATAAGCTGAAGTTCTTTCACTGCTGCAGCAGCTTCTTCTCCACAGCACATATCAGGCTCCATGACAACCTCCATCAAACCAACTCCTATCAGAAACAACAAAAGATTTGTAACAGCAGCTTTTGAACTCAACATAAAAATTCAGACACAAGAATTGAGCTTTGTGTTAGGAAACTGGAATCATTGTCAAACTGGCTACACCTACAAAACTGTCATGCAAAACCTCATTTCTCTCCATCGCCAAGAAAATAAGACAGCACCCAATGATGTTCTTCCAAGCATAAGGCAGACTGCTCAAAGACAGTTACCCTGGGCCTCTCAAGTGGCACAGAAACGACCATTCAGTAGTGGAAAGGAGATACAAACCTTTGGCCATTCAAGAGCAATGGTGTCAGTGAGACCCAGATGCAGAAGGAGTAAACTTTCTGTCAGGGAAGCCCCTGCTCCTTAACGAGCAGCTCTTCACCAACTGACATGACATCCAAAATACCTGTATGAAGAGGCAGCCCAGACATTTTACCGTTCAGCCTCCAGAGTAAAAAAAACATTTGCCCCCCCAGATGTACTGCCTACTAATTTGACCAATTCTACTTAGCAGGAATTGTGAAGATTGAAGTCCAGAATATTTGGAGGGCCAAAAGTCGCCTGTTGTTGGTCTACTCTTTATTGTGATATAAGCTAGACACTGCCTGCAAGTTTCTACTAAGCTCACACCTAAAGCTTTCTTCTAATACTGATTAGATTCCCTTTGTCTCGGAATCTGATCTAGAAGCAGAGCATGTTTGGGAAGAATGAAGAGCCAACCAGCCACTTTTCTCTGTAAATGGAAAACAGAACTGCTAGCCAAGGTTCTCAACCTTGCTCTTCCTATTATACATGTAGATCAGCTATGACACAGGAATCTCTCATGCTTGAACCTAACCCCTCAATGAACGTAATAAAAACCGTAGGCCAACAACTTGCATCTGGAGGTAGTACTAACTGCTCCAGCCATGTGAACAAGCAAACACATCACCTGTAATTTATTCATTTAATCCTTACACAGTTACTGTACATGGACAAGGCAAGAGGAAAAATGGATTTCTACAGCACTTTAAATTCTTTACTGTTTTTATTTGGCATATATTTTCATGGGCTACTGCCCATTTTTCTCAAAGGCATGAAATACTAGCTCAGTGGTTTAGGCAATCTGGGTATGAAGTCAGAGGTTGTAATTCAATTCTACCATGCCTCCTTGAGGAGCTGGACTCGGTGGGTCCCTTCCAACTCCATAGTTCTAAGACAGGAAGATTATAAGACTGTCTTTTAGGAAAAGACCGAGCTAAAATAGAATTGAGCACCTCTGCCTTTTCTTTGCCATTTGTTATCATTTTCTAATACCCATTGAGTAGCTGAGTTACTATATATTTTCTCTGTCTTTTGTTACAAATGTACCTGAAGAATGCTTTTTGTTGCTTTTAGCATCTCTTGCTAACCTCAGCTCATTTTCAGCTTTTGTCTTCCTAGCACCATCACTGCAATTCTTTGCTACTGTCAGCAACTAGAAGACCTAAAGGATTGGCACCAAGTGACTCCCTCCTCCTTGGCTCCTACAAGTCCATCCTCTCAGTTGGACTTGTAGGAGCCAAAGGCAGGGACGGCCTGTGTGGCACAGCCTTCTTCCCTACCCCTACCCAGATATTGGCACTGAAGAGAATAAAGAGGAACTGGAACCAATGAAGTTCCTGAAGCTGCAACAGCCATCCCAGTTTACTGGCACCATGTTCCTCCATCTTCAATCCCGAACACTTCCAAATCCACGTGGTCCTTCACTTTCTGTAGCTCCTTCAAAACCCCCATCAGGACCCTCTAAGCCAGTGGTTTCCAAGCAAGGTGATCAAGGCGTTCTTGGATTGCAACTCCCAGAAACCCATGTCCCATGGCATTAATCAAACCTCCCTCTCACCTATCAAACAGCAGTCAATTGATGAAGAAAATAAAGTCAAGAGGAGATGGAATGGACCCACCCATTGAAGGTTGTGGAGGGTTGTGGATGCTTGTCAGGAAGCTCTCACAGATGTTTTGTCTGACACCAATCCATATTGTATACCTCCGTCCCACCTCTCTCCATTTCTCTAGGCCTTTTCCCACCATTATACAATTTGTTTTTGCATAACCCCAAATATCCTGATTTGGACCCCTGGGGGTATACGTACCCCAGGTTGGGAACCACTGCTAAATAGTCATCTTTAAGGCTTGTTTTTGTTGTGAGAGACTAGCATTGCTAACCCCCTGGAAATGAAATCAGAAAAGTATCCTAAACCTACCTGCCCTGTTCAAGTCAATGAGAGTCTGATTCCTTAAATCATCATGTAGGCTCTTTCCACTATCTTGCTCCAACTGTATCTGCTTGATCCTCACAGTCTTGGTTATCATTTCATTCTGGTTCTTCCCTATACACAGGTTGTATGGCAGTATTCCATTCACAGCAATGGGAAGCCTTTGCTGAGTGATCTGATAGCCAGCCTGCATTTAGAGGTTGAACAGTCAGCTGCAATCAACTACTTTAAAACAAACATTTATTATCTCTTCATTTCAACAGGTGGCCTTTTTCTTTTATTATTATTAAACTAGATTCATACAATCCACACTATAAGCTCAGCCACAGATTTCCCTTTCTCTGCCACTGCACATTAAAATGATGATCATTATTTTTAAACACAGAGATGATGAGCAATGATACACAACAGGGATCCCATTTTGTTCTTGAAGCTCTATTTTCCATATTAAACCATTCAAAAACCCCTAAAGTGGTATTTATCTTATCAAGATGCATGTCTGAGGCAGGCATTTTGTTAAAGGCTTTTGCGATGGTGCAATGTAGGGCAGCTCTGAGGTTAAAAGAAAAACTACACAGAAAAAATGAATCAAGTTTGCAGATGAAAACTGGCTGGTAGGACAGGTAAGCACCTCTTTTTATCTACTGACTCTCATCTTCAAACAGGCTCCAACTAAGGGCATGGCATTCTTTTTTATTTTGTGGATTCCAACTATCTGGAATTCTCCAAGAATTCCCCAGGCAGAATCCTAGCTGCAGACACCTACAGTTCTTTCATCTAGGACAAGGCCTATCTTGAAGGTTTTTGAGGGCTGTACTAAAAAGGGAAGCTGCTTCCTGGGAGGCCTAGGTCTTCATGAGAGATGTAGTTCTTTGGGACTACACCCCCATAAAGCCCAAGGGCAGTGAGACGACAACTCCTATAAATTCTGGAAGCTGGAGTTCCAAAACAAAACAAAATATCCAGAAATAGCACACCAGTAACCCCAACCTCCATTCGTGTTAGAAGGTGTTGAGAACACTGCATTTCTCTCATTAACAGATGTATTTTGTCCTCAGTATACTGCATATTGGGGAAAGGGGTGCAGTTTACATATGCTCAGAATCTTAGAGCTAGAAGGATGCTGAAAGGTACTCTAACCCAGCCTCCTGCTGGTGGATGAAACTCTGGTGGATGATCATCCAGCTAAAGGCTAAAACTGGATGTGGCTCTAAACCACCCTCAATCCCAGCAATTCCTAGATTTAACAACACCATCATTGTCATCAAAGCACCCTTCCACCCTCCAAGGAAAACACAGAAAATACAGATTTCAACGTGTAGAAAACAGCAATTTTAGGAGTGTTTGTATCAGAGGGTGTTGAAGACATTTAATTTCATCTCGAGCATATAGAAATTCTGTGAGGTTTTTTTTAAAAAAGAACCCCAAGCATATTCATTATCATAATGTTGGCTTCAAGCAGAAATTCAGGCCCCCTATTTACATTTTAAAACAATGAAACCTGACTTTTTGATGGATTTGAGCAGGCCTGCTTCATTATGTCAGATGTAATGAAGCAAAGCTTCCACAGCAAGCCTCTTCCTCATGGAACTGTAATTTGCAACATCTACAGATATTACTACCTGATATATTAAGCCTCCTTTATTCCTTTTAGAGAACAGTGGGCTTTAAAAACAGAACACTGTATTTTCGCTCCACAGAAAGCAAATGGCCGTGATCGTCTATAGGGCCCTATGTGTTTGTGATACATTCATCTTGAAAAATCAATAGCAGACTGTTTGTCTTAACCCTAACAGACAATTAGTGGGAACAGAGGAAGCCTGGCCCAAGCAGCGCCTTCTCCCAATTCAATTACCCAAGCCAGTGGAAACATGAGGCACAGCACTGGAGTCAGCAATCAGGGCTATCACCTTCAATCAGCGAGAGTCTGGCTGCAGCTGTCTGCTCATCGGGGCACAGTGCCACATCCAGCTTAGATGGGCAAAACAATGGCAGAGAACATAAAAGCATCTTGTCTCCCAGCCTGTTCCCCCATCCGTTCTTCAGACTCACCCCCTCCCTTCCAACTGGCCGGGGGGGGGGGGACAAAGCTCAATACATACTCACAGGCAAATCTGCATAGAAATAGTGCTTCCTGTCAAACAAGGACTTCTTGTTTATGGTACAGTTGAGCGCAATGCTCGTTGCTACTGCTGCTTCCACGCATCTTCCGTTGAGAACCTAAGGAAATATGACACATGACTTTGCTTGGAAACCCAGTATGAAACAAATGCCTCTCCCACGCACTGCCTTTTAAACAGTGCAGACTCTCTCTTTCACTTGTCTTCAATAATCACTATCTCCTTCCTCGTTCGTGGGGAGCATCGAAAATCTGAATGCTTTTATGCCAAAGAATATCTTCCTGTACCATATGTGGGGGAGGAGAGAATGTCTGTTAAAAGAATTGTATGGACAAGCTCAATAGAGAAAAAAGCACTTTTCAAAAATATATTTTGAGTCTGGAACTCCCAGTCTGGAAATCTTTAGCCCTGTTAAGAATAATTTTCACCTACTGAGCGCAGGAGCACAAACTGACCACCGGCCCACTTCAAAACAAACACTTCTGAACCTGTTAATGAATAAAGATTTCAGTGTGTCACATCCCAATTAGCTAAAAAGGTCAGCAGATGAGAACTGTAAGTACTAACAGTAGCTATTAATTTGCAGCCTATTATATAAGTATGAAGACTGAGTTTAAAAAAGAAAGAGGAGATACTTTCACTATATCTTCTCAAGCCATTCATTACAGATTATGACCTTCATAATGTTTATATGACTTTTAGAGAGCATTCCAAGTATTTCACCTACGATATATCAATTATTCTAGCAATCATGTTGTAAGGGAGGTGGTCAGAAGGGTAGTAGAGGAGGTCAATAGTATTATCTTTGTACTACATGTTATAGCCGGTTGGATAAGTCAGTGAAATGGACCACCTGACTGTGTAATCAATGGTCATGAGTTCCTCGTGGCGCAGTGGTTAAACCGCTGTACTGCAGCCAAAACTGTGCTCACGACCTGGGGTTCAAATCCCAGGTAGCCGGCTCAAGGTTGACTCAGCCTTCTATCCTTCCGAGGTCGGTAAAATGAATACCCAGTTAGCTGGGGGGGGGCAATGTGTAGCCTGCATAATCAACTTGTAAACCACCCAGAGAGTGCTTGAAGCACTATGGGGCGGGCGGTATATAAGCAGCACGCTTTGCTTATTGTGTCTTATAGAAGAACAGCTAGCCTGCATAGCCTTAGGCAAGCTGCACAATTCCAGAGCGCCTCCAGAAGCAGTAAACTTTATACGTGGGAAACCCTGGAAAGAACCACCGTAAGTTGGAATTGACTTGATGGAATGTAATTATTATTAATTATTGCATGCTGTAGTTCTTATATTGTTTCATTGCAACTCCCACCATTCCTTGCTATTACCTATACTGGCTTGGGTTGAAGTAACATACAGTCTAATAACTTGTGGAGGGTATTAGGTGCTAACTCCTGCTATACATACAGCCTTTGGCCACAACTAGAGGCCTTCATTCAACAAGAATGTTCCAAGTTTGCCCAAGTGCATATAGAAATCTTTAATTTCCTTCTTAACATTTATTTATTTATTTACTTACTTATTTATTTATTTACACCCTGCCCATCTAGACCGAAGTCTACTCTGGGCGACTAACAATAACAGATAAAATAAAAACAATATAATAAAATAAAAAACAACAGTAGTAATATAGTTCAAGATGGGGAAAATAATCAAGTGATGACAGGAGAGAAAGCCTCCCTAAAGAGCCAGGTCTTAAGTTTGCTCTTAAAAACACCCAGCGAGGGAGCCAGACAGATCTCTGTGGGCAGACTATTCCAAAGGCAAGGGGTCACTCACTGCCGGTTTTTTGTTCCTTCTCTCCGGGCTTTCCTTGGTGTTAGGCCCTCAGCCACCCTTCCTGGCTAGAATGAGTGATTCGAGTACTGTAGATCTAGGTGGGAGGAGGCGTTCTGCTAGATATCAAGGTCCTAAACTGTTTAGGGCTTTATATGTCATCATTAACACTTTGAAATCAATGCGGAAACGAACAGGCAGCCAATGCAAGGCAGCCAGAGTGGGGGAAATATGTTGATATTTTCTCACCCCAGCGAGATTCTGCACCATTTGAAGCTTCCGCATCAATCTCAAAGGTAGCCCCACATAGAGTGTGTTACAGTAGTTTAATCTTGAGATTACAAGCTCATGGACCAGAGTGGTGAGCACCCCAACATCAAGATAGGGATGCAACTGGGCAATCCGCCACAGATGGAAATAGGCGGAGCGGACCACTGACACTACCTGGGTTTTTATGCTGCGCGTCGGATCCAGATGGACCCCCAAGCTGCAAACCTCACTCTTCGTGGTGAGAGTCACTCTGCCAAAAGAGAGGGAGTTTCCCAAACCACTGATGGAGGGGCCACCCACCCTCAGGACCTCCGTCTTGTCCAAGTTCAGCCTCAGTCCATTCTCCTGCATACATTGCAGTACAGCCTCCAGGCAGCACTGAAGGGAGAGAATGGCATCCACTGTGGTTGGAGTAAAGGAGATGTAGAGCTGGGTGTCATCAGTGTACTGATGGCACAAAGCCCCACACCCCCTGATGGCCCCACCCAGTGGCTTCATATAGTTATTAAACAGCATTGGGGAGATAATCGAGCCCTGTGGAACCCCACAATTGAGATTCTACGGAGCTGATACACTGGCCCCAACCTGTACTCTCTGAGGACGGTCCTCCAAGAAGGATTGGAGAGACCCGTTAACTATTGCCGTGGCCCATTCGGTTGTTATAGGCCTAGCTGCTTTGATTAGCCAGGTCAGGCAAGGGTCAAAGGAGGAGGTGGTGGCATGACAGCAATCACAGGCTGAAAGCAATCGAGAGCTTTATCCACGATATCTGGCATCACAGGCTAAAAGAGATTGAGTCTCATCGGGCAAGGCGGAGCACTGGACATCTCTGCTCGATCTACTATATTCAAAAAAGGAGAGCACTCCCGGCAGATGTCCTCCAATTTGCACTTTTGCAAAATGTTGCAAATTGGACAGGTGAAATATTAGTAGGAGGCCCATCACTTAGACCAATTCTAGGCCTATCACTTAGATCACGGACTATACTGAAAATTTCCACCCACTGATTTGAAGCTGCTCTTATCCCAACAGCAAACTGAGCTCAACTGGCAGCCCTCACCTTAGTAAGGTAATGGTTAGTAGCAATCTTGACAGCTTTCTGATTATATTCCGTCGGGTTCCATTTCCAATTGCACTCTAGCCTTGTCCTGTTCTGCTTCATAGCTCGCAGCTCCTGGTTAAACCAGGGTGCTGGACGAGCTCTTCAACAGAGAGGGCGTTTAGGAGTGATCGTGTCAAGCCAGCCATCGACCAGTGCCTCGACATGAGCGCCAGTCAGATCAGCAGGAATCCCCGTCATGGAGTCCTGGAATCCTACAGGATCCAGTAGCCTTCGAGGGCAGACCCTTACTATAGGTCCTTGCTCTCTGCAGGAAGGGAGAGCCACTGAGAGGTTACATTTAATTAGGTGGTGATCCAACTATGACAAGGGAACTGACACAAGGTCAGTCACCATTAGACCACACTCACTTCGCCCGTTAAAAAACCCCAGGTCTTGACTGTGGTAAGAACATTATTAAATTGAGTAATACAGTACTTAGAGCCGCCATTTCCAGAGAACAAAACAAACAACCTGACTGGCATTGTTCATACAACAACACATTAGAAGGAAGTAGATACTAAACCTCAACCCCTATGGTCTCTGCTTCTATGGGAGCCTTTAAGAACAGTCCTGGAATGAGATGAGAGATTATATGGTAGACGATTGTAAGGAATCTAATGACTGCTCCTGCACTTTGCAGTATAGGCGAACTTCTTTGTTTGTGTAGAAGCAATCCAACGGTGATTCTAGAGTCTGATGTGCATTATTTAAAATGTTATGCAACACTGTGTTATAGTATCCATTCTACCAAAATGGGTTGTTTATTTGGATTGTTCTACTAGCCAGAATCCAACAGTGCCCTTTGCCAAACCCTCTGGAGTCAGATGTTCGATGGCACAAAGGGATGCAGAGGAGATTAGGGGTGAAGAAACTCCGATTGTGCTTTGATTTGGGTGCTAGAGCAATATGTACATTTTAAACAGAAACTGGAAGAGTTATTTTTTGGGATGATGACTTCCCCCAGATCCTCATGCTGGCTTCTATGAGTCACAGTCAAGAAGAGTATTTCCCACCCCACATCTTTTTCTAACCCATTACAGTATATTTGGTAATGGGTTGGTATCAAATTATGTACTGTAATTAGGTGGTATGCAAATAATGTAATCACTACCAATTTCCATAGCACATAATATGTGAACAACAATGAGCAGTTTAATTTAAAAATAGTTGTTCTTTGACTCTGAAATTCTGGTTTTACTGTTGCCTTTTGTATGTGACGCCTCCACTCTAATAGCCCAAGAACACAATGATAGCAGAGTATATAAACCAATGACAGCTACAGTTGCCATTGCACTATTACAGTCATTAGCTATTAGACAAGATTTACAAGCCCCGACCAAGAGGTAAGGCACCTGTGGTCCTCCAGATATCACTGGACTCAACTTCCATCTACCCTAACAAGAATATCCAGTGGTGAGATATAATGGGAAGCATAGTCCAACAGCAACTAAAGGGCCATGTTTGCCCTATGTACTCTAAGCTGTGAACATTTCATTCATTTGCATAAGAATTGCTGCTATACGTTCCTGCTTTTATTAGGAACTTGACATAACTTGCTAAGAAACACCTGTTTCTCCGTGACAATATTCAATCCTGGGGAAAAGACATACTCTCCCAACTTGCCATAAATAAGTGAAATCCAGTGTCAAAACACAGCCTCTGTTCTCACACTCTTATCCTAGCACATGTCAATTTATGGATGCAATAGTCTAACTTGCAGTACTCTCAGGATTTGGAGTAGAGAAAACCTTGGGCTGAATACTGGAAAACGCTAGAAACGAAGAGTTCCAAAACTGTTCTGAAAATGTGCAAGTCTTTCTTTTGTTCTTTCTCTCTTTTTTAAGCACAACTTGACAATTTAGGATTTAAATTAACAAAATAGAAAGGAATCTACGTATGAACCTTGTAACATATCTTCAAAGTGGTTTGATTCTCAGTGACAGCAAATGGATAAGGGTCACAATGCTTAATCCAGGCTGGGGAAAACCAACTGTTCTGTAGGGCAACCTGCCCTCCTCCTGAAGGACATGACATAGTCTGGGAGTTCGTAGGGTTACCTGGGAAGCTTGTGCAGCAATGGTGGTCAGAAGTGCTTTTTACTAATTTAAGGAAGGTAAAATTAGGATTATCTAGAGAGGACAGATTTTGTTTCAGCCACCTATAATCTAAAGACAGTGAAGCTGCAGCACAATTTAAAGCATTTAATGCCTGTAATGTCCTACATTTTTTGGGTCCAGTTTACCTGAAAGCGTGTACTTGAGTGTACATTGAAATCAACAATGGAGACTATATCTGTGTGTCTATTAGTAACAACAGTTAAGCTGATAAATGTGAGAAGTAGGGTTTTCTTAGCAGTGATATGCCATTTCTGGAACTCTTAGTAAACTGATGTTTACCAGGTCCTCAAGCAAACCTTAAAAAATTGTCCCTTTGTCGAGGATGAGCTGGAAGATTACTGGGTTTTAGTGTTTCTGGGATGGTAGTGCCTGGTTTTAGTTGTAAGAATTGCTGGATAGCTCACTGGTTCAGGTATTAAGAGGCAGAGGTTGGCAGTTTGATTCCCCACTGTGCCACCTTGACAAGGGCTAGACTTGATGATCCATAGGGTCCCTTCTAGCTCTGCAGTTCAATTTTAAATTTTGCTTCATGCTACCTTGGATTACCCTAAAACACGTCCAAGTCTTCTCGTCGTTGTCGTTTAGTCGTTCAGTCGTGTCCGACTCTTCGTGACCCCATGGACCAGAACACGACAGGCCCTCCTATCTTCCACTGCCTCCCAGAGTTGTGTCAAATTCATGTTGGTTGCTTCAATGACACTGTCCAACCATCTCATCCTCTGTCGTCCCCTTCTCCTCTTGCCGTCACACTTTCCTAACATCAACGTCTTTTCCAAGGAGTCTTCTCTTCTCATGAGATGGCCAAAGTATTGGAGCCTCAGCTTCAGGATTTGTCCTTCCAGTGAGCACTCAGGGTTGATTTCCTTTAGAATTGATAGGTTTGTTCTCCTTGCAGTCCAGGGGACTCTCAAGAGCCTCCACCAGCACTACAGTTCAAAAGCATCAATTCTTCGGCAGTCAGCTTTCCTTATGGTCCAGCTCTCACTTCCATACGTCATTACAGGAAAAACCATAGCTTTGACTATGCAGACTTGTGTTGGCAAGGTGATGTCCCTGCTTTTTAAGATGCTGTCAAGGTTTGTCATCACTTTCCTCCCAAGAAGCAGGCGTCTTTTAATTTTGGGGCTGCTGTCTCCATCTGCAGTGATCATGGAGCCCAAGAAAATAAAATCTGTCACTGCCTCCATATCTTCCCCTTCTATTTGACAGGAGGTGATGGGACCAGTGGCCATGATCTTAGTGCACTCTCCTCTTTCACCCTCATTACAAGGTTCCTTAATTCCGCTTCACTTTCTGCCATCAGAGTGGTATCATCTGCATATCGGAGGTTGTTGATATTTCTTCCAGCAATCTTAATTCCGGCTTGGGATTCCTCCAGTCCAGCCTTTCACATGTATTCTGCATATAAGTTAAATAAGCAGGGAGACAATATACAGCCTTGCCGTACTCCTTTCCCAATTTTGAACCAATCAGTTGTTCCATATCCAGTTCTAACTGTTGCTTCCTGTCCCACGTATAGGTTTCTCAGGAGATAGATAAGGTGGTCAGGCACTCCCATTTCTATAAGGGCTTGCCATAGTTTGCTGTGGTCCACACGGTCAAAGGCTTTTGCATAGTCAATGAAGCAGAAGTAGATGTTTTTCTGGAACTCTCTGGCTTTCTCTATAATCCAGCGCATGTTAGCAATTTGATCTCTGGTTCCTCTGCCCCTTGTGAATCCAGCTTGTACTTCTGGGAGTTCTCAGTCCACATACTGCTGAAGTCTACCTTGGAGGATTTTGAGCATAACCTTGCTAGCATGTGAAATGAGTGCAATTGTTCGGTAGTTGGAGCATTCTTTGGCACTGCCCTTTTTAGGGATTGGGATGTAAACTGATCTTTTCCAGTCCTCTGGCCACTGTTGGGTTTTCCAAACTTGCTGGCATATTGAATGTAGCACCTTAACAGCGTCATCTTTTAAGATTCTAAATAGTTCAACTGGAATGACATCACCTCCACTGGCCTTGTTGTTAGCCAAGCTTTCTAAGGCCCATTTGACTTCACTCTCCAGGACATCTGGATCATGGTCAGCAACTACATTATCTGGGTTGTCCTGGATATCCAAATCTTTCTGGTATAATTCCTCTGTGTATTCTTGCCACCTCTTCTTGATGTCTTCTGCTTCTGTTAGGTCCCTCCCATTTTTGTCCTTTATCATGTCCATCTTTGCACAAAATGTTCCTCTAATATCTCCAATTTTCCTGAACAGATCTCTGGTTTTTCCTTTTCTATTATTTTCCTCTGTTTCTTTGCATTGTTCATTTAAGAAGGCCCTCTTGTCTCTCCTTGCTATTCTTTGGAAGTCTGCATTCCGTTTTCGGTAACTTTCCCTATCTCCCTTGCATTTTGTTTCCCTTCTCCTCTCTGCTATTTCTAAGGCCTCGTTGGACAGCCACTTTGCTTTCTTGCATTTCCTTTTCTTTGGGATGCTTTTTGTTGCTGCCTCCTGTACAATGTTACGAGCCTCTATCCAAAGTTCTTCAGGCACTCTGGCCACCAAATCTAGTTCCTTAAATCTGTTCTTCACTTTCACTGTGTATTCATAAGGGATGTGGTTTAGATTATACCTGAGTAGCCCAGTGGTTTTTCCTACTCTCTTCAGTTGAAGCTTGAATTTTGCTATGAGAAGCTAATGATCAGAACCACAATCAGCTCCAGATCTTGTTTTTGCTGACTGTATAGCTTCTCCATCTTTGGCTGCAGAGAATATAATCAATCTGATTTCGGTAATGCCCATCTGGTGATTTCCATGTATAGAGTTGCCTCTTTTGGAAAAGAGTGTTTGTGATGACCAGCTTGTTCTCTTGACAAAACTCTATTAGCCGTTGCCCTGATTCGTTTTGAACTCCCAGGCCAAACGTTCCTGTTGTTCCTTTTATCTCTTGACTCCCAACTTTAGCATTCCAATCCCCTATAATGAGAAGGACATCTTTCTTTGGTGTCACCTCTAGAAGGTGCTGTAAATCTTCATAAACCTGGTCAATTTCAGTCTCCTCAGCATTAGTGGTTGGAGCATAAACTTGGATTTCTGTGATGTTGAAAGGTCTGCCTTGGATTCGTATTGACATCATTCTATCATTTTTGAGATTATATCCCATTACAGCTTTTCCCGCTCTTTTGTTGACTATGAGGGCTACTCCATTCCTTCTACAGAATTCTTGCCCACAATAGTTGATATGATAATCATCTGAATTGAATTCGCCCATTCCTGTCCATTTTAGTTCACTGACGCCCAGGATGTCAATGTTTATTCTTGCCCTCTCCTGTTTGAGCACTTCCAGCTTCCCAAGGTTCATAGATCTTACATTCCAGGTTCCTATGCAGTATTTTTCTTTGCAGTATCGGACTTTCCTTTCACTTCCAGGCACGTCCACCGCTGAGTGTCCTTTCAGCTTTGGCCCAGCCACTTCATTAGCTGTGGAGCTACTTGTACTTGTCCTCCGTTCTTCCTCAGTAGCATGTTGGACGCCTTCCGACCTGAGGGGCCCATCTTCTAGCATCATATCTTTTAGCCTTTTGTTTCTGATCTTGGCAAAGATACTGGAGTGGCTTGCCAATTCCTACTCCAGGTGGATTGCGTTTAGTCAGAAGTCTCCACTATCACCTGTCCGTCTTGGGTGTCCCTGCACGGCATAGCCCATAGCTTCCCTGAGTTACTCAAGCCCTTTCGCCACGACAAGGCAGCAATCCATGAAGGATCTTCTACATAAATCAAATTGAGACAGAACTGTCCCCACTCCTCAAATGACACCAAAGAGACCTGGAACTGCACAGGATTTGTGAAATACTCTAGAAGAAATTATTGCGGTTCTACAAACAAATTCCTTTCCATTCATACAACTCCTTCCCTTTTCACCTCTGCCACAATCTTCTGTATGAGGGCAGAGCTAGCTTTCTCTCGGATGTGATTACAAACCAAGTTCTTGTTCTTGTCTAGACTTATTTACATTATCAGGAGTGCAGAAAGTCAAACAGAGAGTAGTATGTACTGTTACTCATTTTTGCTTGGACATGAATAATGCCACTTCTTAGGAGCAAAACACCAGTTAATTAATGGGAAATGATCCTTGAGAGATTTATTAACTACAGCGTGTATCAATCCTGACTCTAAGGACATCACAGATTTGGCTGTGGAATTTTTTTAGCCCCTCAAAATTAAAACTCTACATCTAATAAGGCAGTAAGGTGTAGCCATATATTTCGAGCATTTAACTAGAATGCCATTAAACCTTTAGTATAATTATTATGGCTTTATAGATGCTTATTATATGTTTGAGAAAATGGCTAGGGTTAGAATAAAGAATACATTAAATTAACTGAAATGCTTACCGGTGGGGAAATGGACCCAATTAGTCCTGACTCAAAGACGAAAACGAGGGACTGCATATAATGGTGGAGAGCTATGTTGTTTTACAGTCAAAATAGTTTTGTGTGAAGCAAACGTTTTTACTTTCAGCAGTTAGTTTTATCTTCTAAACATAAAAAAACCCAATACAGTGGTGCTCTGCTAGACGATTACCTCGCAAAATGACGAATCGGCATGATGATGAGTTTTTGCTATCGCTATAGCACTTCGCAAATCAGTGTTTCCTATGGGCAATTTTCGGTATACGATGTTTCAGGCTGTGCTTTGCAAGATTTTGTTTTCAGGACCAATTTCGCAAGACGACGATTTTAACAGCTGATCGGCGCCTCGCAAAACGGTATTTTCAGGACCGATGCTTTACAAGACAGCGATTTTGACAGCTGATCGGCACTTTGCAAAATGGCTCCCCTATGGGCGATTTTCACAAAACGATGACAATTTGTCCCCATTGGAACACATTAAACAGATTTCAATGCATTCCAATGGGGAATCGCATTTCGCAAGATGATGTTTTCACAAGACAGCGATTTCAATGGAACGGATTAACATTGTCTTGTGAGGCACCACTATAATTATTCCTGCCTCAAGAGCTTTTCTTTTACCTTCTACATATGTTGTAACTGATCATACTTCTATTTGAAACAGAATCTTTGTCTAGCCATTTCATTTAATTACAATCTGATTCTGATATACAGCTTAATTCTATTCAGGCTCAGCCCAACTAAGTTAAATAGAGCTTACTTCCAGGTAAGTGTCTGCTGACCACAGCAAGAATGCAACTGGGTTCTTCTACTGATGCTAAAGCTTTTTCAGTGGAATTGAGAGAGGGATGGTCCCACCTCAGGGATTATCCAGACCTATTCTATTTCATTCACCAACCCATTACTCCTCCAGAAGTACAAGTTGGATTTCGCAGGGGCAAAGGAACTAGAGACCAAATTGCTAACATGCGCTGGATTATGGAGAAAGTGAGAGCTGGACCATAAAGAAGGCTGACCGCCGAAGATCCTTTTGAATTGTGGTGCTGGAGGAGACTCTTGAGAGTCCCCTGGACTGCAAAGAGATCAAACCTATCCATTTTGAAGGAAACCAACCCTGAATACTGGAAGGACAGATCCTGAAGCTAAAGCTCCAATACTTTGGCCATCTCATGAGAAGAGAAGACTCCCTGGAAAAGCCCCTGATGTTGGGAAAATGTGAAGGCAAGAGGAGAAGGGGACAACAGAGGACGAGATGGTTGGGCAGTATCATCGAAGCTATCAAAATGAATTTGACCCAACGGTGGTTATTGTTTCCTTTTTGTTTGTTTCTTGTTGGCCATGGCTCTTCAGCCCCGGCGACAATGGCAAACAAGCTACAGCAGGAAAGGAAGAGGCAAGGAAAAGAGAGGGAGGGAACGAATGACAGACCATCAAGATTGACGGATGGACAGGCGCGAGCTCTCTGCGGCAGGCTGGCGGAAGGAGAAGCACACAGCCAATGTGTGAGCGGGACCCCTTCTTCTTCTCAGCTGCAGAGAGGATGAGGTGACAGCAGCAGCAGCCTCACCAGGTGACCCATGGGGGGGGGAAGAAAAGAGACCTACTGTATAAGCAGAAGCCCCAGTGCTGCCCAACCCCTGAGAAGACTGCCAGTCAGGAAGAGGGCTCCCCTTCTGGATGCATGGGCGCTTCGGGGGGGGGGAGATGGGACCCAGCCCCTACGAGACGGGGAGGAATCCCCGCGCTTGCCAAGTAGGTGCCACTGCTCCTGCTCCTGCTCCAGGTTGGGCTGAATTAGAAGCCAGGCAGATTTTGAGAGTGGGTGGCCATGTCGTGTTTGCGGGTGGGTGTGTTGCACTTGTGCGCATGCGCACCAGTGTGACACACCCCTCTGCAAGCATGACACCTCCCCGTGCGTGTGTGCATGTGTGCAGCAGAGATTCATGTCCATGGCCCAGTTAAAGGAAGCCCACAGATTGACGCCAGGCCACAGACCGGGGGTTGACGACCCCTGTCTAAGATGTTGATGATATAAGCATATACTTCTTTTCCTTTAATTGCTTCATCTTAATTCACTAAACTTTACTGAAATATTTGGATGCTCAGTATGTGTGTGATGTGAAAGAATGATTGTTATATAGGCTCTGGGTGGATAGGTCACACAATCAGGGTTCTGCACAGCAGAGGTCCCCAACCCCTGGTCTGCGACTCAGCCGTGGTCTGTGGCCTAGGCAGGACTGGGCTGCGGACACAGATCTCCTGTCCCCCACGAGCGCCCCCCGTACATACACGCCCTGGGTCTTGCAACCCCCTGTGTTCATGTGCGCAAGCACAGCACCTCCCATGAACGTGACACGCCCCCTGCACACATGCGCACAAGTGTGACACACAACCCTGCGAGTGCAACATGCCCCTTGCGAGTGTGCCATGCCCCTCCCAATCAGTCCATGGTTGGGAAAAGGTTTTCTGCGCAAAGCTATTTCCATTACCACTATTCATGGGAATGTTGGTTTCAGCCAGAGATCTGGAAGCACACAGATATCACAGACCTAAAAACAGAGTCAAAATCTCTCCTACAAGACACAGAGTGGGTTGACCCCCGATTAGTATGCCCTTTATTTAGGTATAGAGGAAACCAGGGAGTTTCACCATAAACCCAATTTACAGTAAACACTGTAAAAGAATAATTGTGATTTATAACTTTGGCTTGCATGGGGACAGACAAGCTAGAACTCAAAGATGGAAGTCCTGGCCTTTGTTTAGTGACTCCTACTTGCAAGGATAACCAAGATGGAGAAATCAGGTGGTATTGATTCATTCAATTAAGCAAAAGGCCTTTATCATGTAAGATAACACACATGATAAAGGCCTCTCATCTTATGCTGGCCCCAGTGTCATTTATTAATTTGTTGATGTACACACTAGGGTTAGGATGAGAGAAAGCGCAAAAATCTTGTAATGATATGGCCACTACATGGGCTTAATCAAGTATACTGTTGCAGCCTCTGCATACAAGTTTTCTCATTTACACAGACCGTTGGAGTGCCTACCTACAAACAAAGAGGTAAGACTATGCAGTTCTCTTCCTCACAGGGAAAGAGGGGGCCACAGAACGCATAGACAGGGCAATGTGGCTCTCTGCCAAACAAGCATTCTTAATCCTGGTTTGGACTCTCTTCTGACTTGCTTCCAAAATCCACCAAATTACAGAAATAAACTAAAAGCACCAAACTTCAATCTAATGTAAATGTCTAGCACCTATTACAAGTTCATCGATTCACTAATCTACCACAACTGTGTTGCTAGAAAGCAGATCTTGCATAATAAAGCTGGTGCTTATGGAAAAGAGAAATTCAATAAATGCAGCCCTACATTATGGATACAAATTGGAAAAAAAGATGTTCTCAGTGCTAAACCTCAATGTGTATGCCCTGGTTAAGTTCACTGATAAGGCTGGATCCTTCTCTCAGGTTAATAAAACCATTCCATCCCTGGCTACCTCAGATGAGGTACATTAATAACTGCATACAGAATTTAACCAAGTTTAAAATGGACTCTCTTTTGTGGTTTGTTTTAATTCTGCCAAGGCAAAACTAATTTAAGAAAGATCAAAGAAATATTTAGATACTGAAGTCTGGGATAATGAAGTCCCTGTTGGGGGAAAAACAACCCTATACAGACATACCGATACAAACCTTTTTGCTATCTATATGTCAGAGTAATTCTTCATACCGCTGGACTCCTCATGTTTTAGACTTCATTCCCTAAGTGACAGTTTAATCTTCTAATTTAATTGATATGGAACTTTAGGTTCAAAATAATTAAGCCATACACTTTCCCAGTTTAACTTTTTCCTCAACTGTAAAAAATAAATAAAAATCCTGGCACACACCTGAGACTGGCAAAAGTCTCAAGGCTGACCTCATTTAGAAACCATTGTAGTCAAGATGAATTTTTCTATTGGGTTTCTTCAATTAGAATAGATTTAAGGCAGCTAAATGTTACAAAACATTACACAGCTATTTCAGAAATGATATTGCTTAATGTTTCAAGCATGGCCATCAACTCCGGGCTAGGTTCTCCAGTTGACAAATCTAAGCACATCACACCCACATTTTACTGAAAAACTAGCTTGGAACAGATGGAAAGAGATTTTTCAAGAGGTTAATTTCTACAGATAATCTTTATTATCTAATTGTTATTCTAATTCTAATATACTATTCTTCCTGAAATTACTAGGCTATCACAAAAATCCTTCAAAATTCCACTGCTTGCCCTTCAAAATCCTTCACATGCTCCCACTCTGAATCTGCCTCAAACATCGATATCACTGTTCACCATTACCATCACTATCATCTTAGTTGTCATCTCCTCTGGACACTCCATCTGCAGCAAATATCCATACTATTTTACATTCATGACTCACCCATATTCTTCCACAATAATTGGCACCTACACAGGTAGTTTAAGTAGAGAACTGCTAAACAGCCTCAAGCAAAGACATGCAAAATTAACCAATGCCCATTCAGTACCTTTGCTAAGGGCATTAAGCAGGAGCTCTGTGGCTCCTTGATCTTCAATAGCCACTCTCCATGTGTCTGTCTAGTATGGTGTACCAGCTGTCAGTATGTCTGTCAGTACGGTGTTAGCTCAGTTAATGCCTGAACCCTCCCTAAGCGTCCTACAAAATTTCATAGATCTCCAGGAAAAAAACCCAGAAGCCTGTGTTTCAAGTTACAAGTTTTAAAAGTATTCTCCCTTTAGGGCAAATTTTCCTGCACCCCTTTAATTTTTCTACTCTCTTAAACACACAAGGTTTTGACAAGTGTTTCTATCTTTCTTCCAACAGCACCTAATCACATCTTACTACAGTATAAGCTAAGAGATGCCACCTCAATGCTAACTGCTCGCCATCCATGCCTATCATGAATATAACTACCTGCTACAAATCTATAAATCTTAGCAGTTTTGGACTGACACTAACTCATCCACATACCCAAGAGAGTTTATGAACAGGCTTCCTGTCAGTGGACAAGACTGGAAAAAAATTCCAGATATCTGAGCTAGTAACATCCAGTGGACAGAAGCCATAGATTTTTCTATTTTAGGTTGTAAGGGCGGAAAATGTGTTGGGATGCCATCAGTAAGAGGCAGGGATTATGGTGGAAAACACTATTCTTTTTCTTTCTTTTTTTATTTTTACATTTCTAGGCAAACATACAAAACTAAACAATTCCATAACAGTAATACAAACATTCATGTAGGTGCAGTGCAAATCTGTGGGTACAGGCAATATGCACTCAAAGTACAGTGCATATTGGCTCCAGAATTTAGCTCACTTTGGAGTTTACACCATATCCCGTTAAAATTCCAGGCAGTGTCCTTTTGGTCTAAATTCCCTTGCAACTTCCACAATGTATATGATGGGGGGATTCCATGTTGTAAATAAAGCATCTGCCTTGGCTATCCCTTTTGACAGTTTACAAGCATGTGTTCATTTTTCTGCCAGTGCTATCTGCCATATTCTTTCAAACCAATTCCCTGCTATCACCCCCTCCTATGTCCTGGTGAAAACACTATTACAATTCTTTGAGGAGTACAGTATTTTGGGATACCAAAATGCTTGATACACAAAGCAGTGTTTGCAACAGCTCTGTAAATTGCCTGAAATTGGCCCTATATTACAGGTCTGAGAATGGAGGAGGAGAAACTGATTATGGCTGTCCCTAATGAATCCATTTTGTTTCTGATCATGGGGCATTCTTGGCAAAGATACTAGAGTGGCTTGCCAGTTCCTACTCCAGGTGGATTGCGTTTAGTCAGAACTCTCCACTATGACCTGTCCGTCTTGGGTGGCCCTTCACGGCATAGCCCATAGCTTCTCTGAATTACTCAAGCCCCTTCGACACGACAAGGCAGCAATCTGTGAAGGGGAATTTGACACAACTCCGGGAGGCAGTGGAGGATAGGAGGGTCTGGCTCTGGTCCATGGGGTCACGAATAGTCGGACATGACTGAACGACTAAACGAAACGAATGAATCCATGGAAGAAGTGAGATGCAAACCAGAGATTTCCTGATTTCTGGCTCAGTCATCATCATCATCATCATCTTAGAACTGCAGAGCTGGAATGGACCCTTTGGATCATCGAGTCCATCCCCTGTCAAGGAGGCACCATAGGGAACTGAACTCCCAACCTCTGGCTCCGCAGCCAGACGCCTAAACCACTGGGCTATCCAGCAGTTCAGTCTCTTAACCACTACAACAATTTTAAAATTGGGAATGCTTAAGGATTTTCTTCTTCGTTGTCATCTTTGGCTTACACTTGACTGTTGTTACTTTCTGACATAAACTTTATCTATTCCATAAATATTAATAGCCTTGACTTTAAAAACCAATGGGATTTACACATGCATCTGCTGTTTTATTTCCTTAAAAAAAACCCTTCCTCTTTCATCTCTTAGTTTTAAAACAGATAGCATTTCTGACTTACAGCAACAGAAGGCAAATTACATTTAGGTAATACTCTATTAATTTACTTATGCAACTAATGAGACTTTTTTTACACACTAAAGCACTCTCTTAAAATCACAGGGCCCACATCTACATTGCTAATGGAGGATCAGTCTTTCCTAAAAATAAATACTGCAAAGCTGTAGGAGTAAAATGGAACAATAAAATTCCATATGACATTCTAACACAAGAGTACTAACATTTTAAAATACCCCTTTAAGATTATCTACCACACAATGGGAAAAAAAGAACCTCCCCCCTGCCCTACATAGAGAAGAAGTCTCTGTTGGTGGTGAAGGAGAGCAGGTGAGCCATCAAACTGACTACTAATCAGGAGCTCTTATCTCAAAAAGAAGTCTGCTCCAGCTTAGGCTCCAGACTTCCCACTAGGGAGCAAATACAAAAGAAACATAATTTTCTCCCAAAATACAGGAAATTTATATAAGAATATGGCAGGACTCCTGCAGGCTCCCTTGCCCGTAAGTTCAAGTACAGATCTGCCTGTCACTCTTTAGCACAGGAAATTGGTAGAGATAAACAGCAAGCACTAAGCAAGGATTTCAAATAAGACCTAGCATATCAACACCCAACACTCCACGTACTGAACCACATCGCACTCAAATGTTGTTTTGGCCTGAGGAAGGTAGGCCATTTTGTTGGACAACAGCTTTCTAGTACCTCAGGCTGAGGTCCTTCTCAACCATACTGTTCCATGAGAGGCAGAAATGACTACACTCTCATTTCTTTCTTGTGGTTTTGTTTTTGCAACAGCATGAATTCTACTGATAACATACAAAAATAAACAGCCCTACTGAGGTATTTTTAAAAAATATTAATTTGAAAGTGTGAGAATGGAGAGAATTCTAGCTCCACCATCTACCTATCACTGTCTCCTCACAAATCTTCTCCATGTGATCAGGAAGCCTAATTTTTCCACAATCCCTAATTACGTGGAAAGACTCCACATGAAGCAGAATCCTTCCTAATCAGGGAGTTCCTTTCCCTGGCAAGACAAAGACAGGTGAAGAGGAGGTGCTAGAACTCTCTCCCTACTCACACTTTTAAATTAACTTTCATAAAAAGCCTGAATAGGGCTAAGATGGATATCCTCTCATTAAAACTTAAGACTTTTTCAGAGGCCCTGCTCTGAGTGCCACTAGTCAAAAGAGGTGAGGCAACTGACTCCTAGCAAACGGCCTTTCTGCTGGTCTCACCTTGGTTATGTAACAGCCTCTCCAAAGATTCCCTATCATCATTTTTATAGCATTTGAGTACTCATATTCATTCTTATGATTTTCTTGCACTGCCTTCTCACCTTAATTGTATTTTGAGCTTTTGAGTTTCAAAAGTTTGATTTTGAACTACTAAAATTATGCTACTGTTATTTTAGAATGCATTCTTAGTTCAGTATTTGTGAGCTCTGAAGGAAATGTCTTCTATGGGGTACCTATATACATTTAGTAATAAACAATGGCTATCTCTATCATTCCCATAAGAGGCCAAATTGAAATGATCAGTTGTGAACAGCAAAACATCCGATATACATCTCCAGTCTATTTCTAAATAGCAAATTATGCAGCTCAAGAGAAAAACTTCTGAAATTCAATATTGCACATTGAATACATGGGCATTTTAGAACAACCATGAAGTGATTTGTTGGGACCTAGGCTGTTTCAATATAAGAACTGAACTTGCTAAAAAGTCATGCTGTGTTAGCCAGTTGCAGGACACAATCTGAACTCAGAGGTTTTTCATGGCTTAGAAACCCTACATGTTTAAACCATGTTTTGTTATGATGTCAAAACCCACAATTGTGCCTCATAACTGATCTTGCTTTCCCATTTGCCCAAGTTAAAACAGAAGCTGAGGGGGAAAAGGCAAGGAGAAAACAAACAAAAAAAATCCCAGAAATAAAGAAGACAACACGCAGTTTGGTGGTCTGCTGTGCAATATATGGCCTAGTACATGCCATCACTTACGTTGTGCAAACACTGCTACTCTTTTGTCTCAGTGATAAAGTACAGTGGATCCTTGACTTACGGAATTAATCCGTATTGGAACTGTGGCCGCAGGTCAAAAATTCCGTAGGTCAAGGCTCCATTTCTCATAGGAATGCATTGAAAACCCATTAATCCGTAACAGGCCGGAGAAAAAAATCCGGGGCTTCCAAAGCTGCACCCACTGCCCTCTGCCTTCTGTCCCCACTGTCCTCTGCCTCTCATTCCCATGGGGACAGGAGGCAGGGGCACTGGGGACAGGAGACAAGGGGCCAGTGGGTGCACCTTTCTAAGCCCCGAAAGCCGGCAGCGGGTGCGGAGCGGCTTTTGGGCGGATCGGCATTCGGCTTTCAGAACTTAGAAAGGTGTACCCACCGGCGTCTCCTGTCCCCGGTGTCCTCTGGGCATCGGGGACAGGAGACAAGAGGCGAGTGGGTCCAGCTTTCTAAGCCCTGAAAGCCCAAACCTGAGACCGGGTGCAGAGTGGCTTTCAGCTTTCCCCGCCTCCCCTCACTCGCAGCTTTGGAAGCTGAAAGCCACCCTGCACCCGCTGTCAGCTTTGTGCTTTCGGGGCTTAGACCTGCAGCCTACGGACTGGAAGTGGGAGGCGGGGAAAGTGCCAAACTTGAATTTGGTGCTTTCCCCACCTCACCCTTCTGGTCCGTAGGTCGATTCTCCAGCCACAAGTCAAAGTGAAACTTTGCAGCTGGAGAAGTCTGTAAATTGAAAAGTTCGTGAGTGGAGCCGAACGTAAGTCGAGACTCCACTGTAGTGAGTTGTAAACAGGCAATTATACAAGCCAGATTTAGTAGAGGCCACAGTAATCTAGCCACTTGGACAGGAATAGCGTAACCACTCATTGTTTTGTATGACTGATGACAATAATAATAATAATAATAATAACAATGAATACCACAGATGTAATAGCAACTGCCTTTCCTGGATCTCTTTCTCTTTTTCTCTTTCAAAGTCAGGAGAGAAAGAAAAGGGATAAGGACTATCCCTTTTGTTTAAAGTAAAGACTGCAACATCGATTGAATTTTAACTTACTGGCAGAGTTCCTGGTAAAGAGGCATCAAAGAAAGACACTGATGAGTTAGGTGCTGCTGCAAATTGAACTTGAGAGCCAGAGAAAAGCTTTGAGTTGGAGCAAATCTGTGCATGGATTTCCAGGCCCACCACTGCTGCCCATGAAACATCACTGAAAGAAAGCCAAATGGCAAGTAGTTTAAATTAATTATGGCCATTATAAGATGGGATAAACAAATAAATAAATAAATAAATAAATAAATAAATTCATTAGGTAAGGAAACAGGATTTAAATTTAATGAGCAGCTGGAGAAAAATACAAACATCTACAACATCTGAATTCAACAGCAAGCCAGAAACCCACCACTAGTATATAATCAATGGTGAGAGGTCTCTTGAAATGCTCTCATTCAACACAGCTAAAAATTATCCAAAGAGGAAGCATGTCACTAAACAGCAGGAAAAAAAATGCACAACATGAAGGCTTTCATCATTTTAAAGATGTGCATTTCAGTAGTAAGACTTGTCTACAGAGGAAGGCTTTGTTGGACAGGTACCTGACTTTGTAGGCAATGGAGATGATAAAATACAAGATAAATATTAATTGATTTCCTTCTAAGTTTGAGAAATCTCCAACAGACAAGTGGCATATTCAATTATGGATATACTGTCAGGTGGCCACTTTCAAGCTGAGAAAGGTGGGTCTACAGAGCACTGTTAGCACTGCATTAGCATACAGATCAGTAGTCTGGCAGATGATAGAGAAATCATCTTTTTAGCTCAAGGAAATGACTCTCTGAACATACTGAACAAGAACAAGCACCTCCCTATCAGCTGAAAAGTAATTGCTGCTCTCACATCCATAATCTTTTTATGAGCCAGGGAACAGAGTCACCTTTACTGCATGAACTGCTTGACAGGTTCTGTAAGTAATTATCTGGACTTCCACAAAGACAGACAAAAATGTAATATTTCAGTGGTGAAATCAAGCTTATGCCATAGCAACAAGAGAAGCACTTAGATCACTCTGATAGATATGTGGCATACAGAACAGCATTAAGCAAATACATCAAAACGTAATAGACCTTCCCTCTGAAATACGTATTAAAATAACTTTTTAAAAGAAAACAAGAAAAGTTCAGGTGTTTGTAATTTTGCTACATTATAACCATTACAATCATGCCACAGTGAAGTTCCATACCACAGTAAAAGTAGCATACTTCAGATTAATTACAATTTATTGTTGGTTATTGTTTTGATTTATTCCTCACTGACTGTGTCCAAAACTTCCTGATGCAAAAACAAAACAGTTATGCTGTCTGACAGCTGTTGACAGCAAAAATCCTGGGATGAGCAGACATCTATAAAATTGCTCATCTTGCCTTGAGGTTGTGGGTGGAGTGGGAGAACCCCTGGATAAACCTGATGTAAAAGAACATCACCAAGTCTATCTTGTTAAGCATGGATGCACTTATAAACAAACCATATTAACATGTTTTTACCACACGTGGTTTGGATGGAACTGCCATTTAAACCCTCCTCCACATACACAGTTTTCTTACAGGAAAGCAAGAGTGCTTAACAGTGCGGACTGTACATTTATTTGAAAGCTCGCTGCAGCTTCATGCAGTTATATCTTCAGTAACATAAACGCCTGCATAGTTTTCACATTCACACATAACAACGAATGCCTTTTCCCTCACAAAATGTGAGTTGTGGAAGGGTCCTCAGCCTACATAGCTGGCTGCACAACGTCCCTGGGGTCCTTGGATATCTTCCAGTTAGGGAACGGTGACTCTGAATTCTCTCATTCTCCGGGTGCTTTTAGTTGCCTTTCTCGCTACGAGAATCGACCGTTTTTATTTTTGACTTTCACTTAAAAGTTACCTTATCTTACTTTCACCTCAAATGAGCAGGCGTTTCATGTAACGGAAAGGGCCCGATATCGTGTAAAATTAACGCGCAAACAACACGATCTTACTGCAAGGAAAGCATGAAGGCAGGCAAACAAGACCCTCGTCCTTCAGCTACTCGCCCCCCCCCCCCGACCAGTCATTGTCATACCGGTTCTGCTTCGTTGTGGTTTCCCTTATACTCCGGCAGAGCGCGCTAGCGGCCACCGGACCCTCCCGGACATGGAGTTCGGCGACATTCCCCACGTTCCGATTTCCAAGCCAAAGCAGATTCCGGCAACGCCGCATCGTGAGCATCGCCATTTTGCTCAACAGCGGTGAGCTATCAGGTGATCTAACCGCCCTTCCGCAGCCTCCTGGGAAGTGTAGTCTTGGGTGGGCGCAAAGTGGAGGAAAAGGGACAGGAGATGGGAAAGAAAGACTACATTTCCCGTGATGCACGACGACGGCTGCTTCGAACTCCCAAGGGAACAGTAGTAAGAAGCGAGGGCAGGTTGATACTTTTGGTGGCACGTCAAGTCGAAATAGGCCAATGGTTCACGCTCCCTCTGGTGGCAAGTGGGAAAATCAAATCAATCAATCTTGAAAATCAAAAGACATCTATGGTGATTTAGGATGTGGGATGATTTTTCTGGAGGCCAGATGAGGAACAGGACGTGGCTCCTGTACTACAAGTAATTACTTGGAAAAAGGGAAACTTCCACAGATCCAACTTGTTACGAAAGTTACATTTGATAACCTTTCTTCTTCCGCAAAAAAAGTTGGCGAAAGAGAGAGGGAAGTCCCCCCCCCGACATTCTTAGGCTTCCTATTTTTTCAAAGGAGTGGCCATGTTCGTCTGTACAAGCATCTCAGACCCCACCACCATCCCCAAGTCAAGAAATGTTGTACCTTAAAGATGGTGACATTTTAATTTGAGCTTTCATGTATCAAATCCATTTTCTAACACATTGGAGTGAGACTATTTATGCATAGTTGAATGGCCAGGTGAGGATTCAGGTAATGGATAATAGGAGAATGGTTTGTTAGCACAGGAGCAGGACTACTGTAGATAATTTAAAGTAACAGATACTAGCAATGAGTCTGCAAGGTAAGCAAGTCAATAAAACCCCAAACACAGACTCCACCTTTGTCTCAACATTCCTAGCCTAGTCTCATAGTTTCTTTCCTATGACATCCAAGCCCCCCTGACCTACAGTTGTGGTCTTGGTCAGGGCCTACTAATTGAAGCAATTAACTGGTTGGTTGTTGTGTTCACAAACCACTGTTGCTTTGTGTCGTGTCCACCCAGTGTCCCTTGTTTTTTTCTCCCTTAAACATAGGTTCACCCTCTGGATGCGTTTCCTCTTTACACGCTGCCACCAGGTATTATTCACACAATATCAAATACGTATTTCAGACACGTGTGCTGCCAACTATAACAGGTTTATTGAACTTTTAATTTTGAGAATCACAGGAATAAATTATAGATGTTCTTTTATTATGTAAATCACAAAAGGAAAATCACAGATGTTCCGGATCATTCATTAAATAGGATTTGGTTATGCATTGGTCTGAATGTATTTTTATCCACAACAATATACTTTTACTAGTTATCTATTCTCTATTCCTTATAACTCTTTTCCTAGTCTCTCTATCACTCCAACTGTTCAATCTATGTATTAACCTTCTCAATTCAATCTCCTAACTCTCCCTCTTCAAATCCCTATCTATCTCCTGCTTCTCTCTAACCTCATAACTGCCATTCTAACTCCTCAACCCTCTCTTTGACTCAGCCCCTCCTGCTCTGTCATCGGCTCCTACCTTTTTGAGCTTATATGATGGACAGACATGAGTGACATAATGTGATGGCATTCTGCCACACTTTGTCTATTATTTCTACTCTCATCTAATATAATAATAATAATAATAATAATAATAATAATAATAATAATAATAATAATAATAATAATAATAATAATAATAATAATAATAATAATAATAATAATAATAATAATAATAATAATAATAATAATAATAATAATAATAATAATAATTAGTTAGTTAGGCATCCTTCAGTCTCGAAATACTATGGTACCGTGCTCTGTATGGAGGACTTGGAACAGCGTCTAGTGTGGCTGAGGAGGCCGATTCGAGAGTGACAGTCTCTTCCACACTGAAGACAAATCCAATCTGTCCCCTGTCCAGCTCCCTGGTTTTGCTGCTTTTGTGACTTCCTCTTTGCCTCAGCCTGCTGGGCAAGGGTCTCTTCAAATTGGGAGAGGCCGTGATGCAATGCCTGCCTCCAGGCTGAATGCTCAGATGTCAGGGTTTCCCATCTGTTGAGGTCCATTCCTAAGGCCTTCAGATCTCGCTTGCAGATATCCTTGTATCGCAGCTGTGGTCTCCCTCTGGGGCGATTTCCCTGCACTAATTCTCCATACAGGAGATCCTTTGGAATCCAACCATCAGCCATTCTCACGATGTGCCCAAGCCAACGTAGACGTCGCTGTTTCAGTAATGTGTTCATGCTGAAAATTCCAGCTCGTTCTAGGACTACTCTATTTGGAACTTTGTCCTGCCAGGTGATACCAAAAATCCGTCGGAGGCAACGCATATGGAAGGTGTTCAGCTTCCTCTCCTGCCGTGCACAAATGGTCCAGGACTCACTACAGTACAGGAGTGTGCTTAGGACACAGGCTCTATAGACCTGGATCTTCGTATGTGTCGTCAGCTTCTTATTGAGCCATACTCTCTTTGTGAGTCTAGAGAACATGGTAGCTGCTTTGCCAATGCGTTTATCCAGCTCGACATCCAGAGACAGGGTGTCAGAGATGGTTGAGCCCAGGTACACAAAGTCATGAACAACCTCCAATTCTTGTGTGGAGATGGTAATAGAAGGAGGTGAGTCCACACCCTGGCCCATGACTTGTGTTTTCTTCAGGCTGATTGTTAATCCAAAGTCTTGGCAGGCCTTGCTGAATCGATTTATGAGTTGTTGGAGGTCTTCAGCAGAGTGGGCAACAATGGCTGTATCATCTGCGAAGAGGAAGTCCCGCATGCATTTCAGTTGGACTTTGGTCTTCGCTCTCAATCTAGAGAGATTAAAGAGCTTTCCATCTGATCTAGTCCGGAGATAGACACCCTCGGTTGCAGTTCCAAAGGCATGCTTCAGCATGACAGCAAAAAAGATCCCAAAAAGTGTTGGTGCGAGGACACAGCCCTGTTTCACTCAGCTTCGGATGTCAAAGAGGTCTGATGTTGAGCCGTCAAAAACTCCAGTGCCTTTCATTCCCTCATGGAAGGATCTGATGATGTTAAGGAGACGGGGTGGACATCCAATCTTGGGAAGTATTTTAAAAAGGCCATCCCTGCTAACCAGATCAAATAATAATAATAATAATAATAATAATAATAATAATAATAATAATAATAATAATAATAATAATAATAATAATAATAATAATAATAATAATAATAATAATAATAATACAGCAACCCTTTCCAGAGTTTTACACATAGAGGATATTCAGAAGTGACTTACCATTCCCTTCTTCTGGGTGTGCCCTGGGACTGGACGGTTTTGAACAAGGCCACCTAGGGTGGCTCTTCTTCCAGAAAGCACAGTGGGGAATCAAGTTCCCAACCCCGGGCTAACCATCCTTTTCTGGTCATGGGAATGTGTGTAAATACAGCAGTCATGAAATAGACTTTGATCAACAAAAGCTCATGCCGAAATAAAATTATTAGTCTTTAACGTGCTACAACTTTTCTTTTTTCTTTTGACAACATGTTGAGACAGACTAACACAGCTACTTCTTTGGACACAACTATTAAAGGTGAGGGATGTGGTGGCGCTGCAGGTTAAACCGCAGAAGCCTCTGTGCTGCAAGGTCGGACGACCAGCAGTTGTAAGATCGAATCCACACGACAGAGCAAGCTCCCATCGCTTGTCCCAGCTCTTGCCAACCTAGTAGTTCAAAAGCATGCAAATGCAAGTAGATAAATAGGTACCACCACGGTGGGAAGGTATCAGTGTTCCATGTGTAGTCATGTTGGCTACATGACCACGGAAACTGTCTTCGGACAAAACGCTGGCTCTACAGTTTGGAAATGGGGATGCGCACCGCCCCCTAGAGTCGAACACAACTGTACTAAATGTCAAGGGGAACCTTTACCTTTACCTATTAAAGGTACAGCAAACCTATCTTCTTTTTCCTCTGGTCATCCTAAGTCATCTTCGGTTATATACAAATTCCTGCGTTACGTGGTGAAGGCTTCTGGGAGTTGCAGTCCAAGTACATCTGGGAACCCAAGTTGGAGAACCACTTTATTGAACAAGACTTTTCATACACTTCATATATATACTTTAAAAAAACCTATTGTTTCTGGGTAGCAGAGCTAGTCTGTTCTAGCAAAAACAAAGAAGGTTCTTGAAAAACCTTAAAGACTGGTGAGACTGGAGCCCCCCCTCCATTACAGAACTGTACAGTTAGTAGTGAAAGGGTCATCTAATACCATCTCTTGCCAATGCAGGAATCAGCAGCATTAGGCAGGCTGAAATGAAACAGGTGGAATGTTTAATGGGATCAAGCAGTGATCTCATATCTTGAAAGGTACTCAGGAATATGAAAATCTGCAAATTAACAAATTAAAATGTATACGATAGACTTCCACAAGAAATGGGCAGATAACTTCATAATTTATCTGGAATCCTATTCACTTGTCCTGAAGTATCCCCTCTAATGTGATAAAGATAATTATGCTTGATTATAGAGGTTTGAAGTTGTGATATGCACAAGATTATTTATGGTTGTTGACCAATTTAATTCTCGTTAAAATCTTGCCAGACTTGTATTGTGAAGTGAGTCTATATGCCATAAAGGTATGTGCATAATAATTATGGTATGTTGTCAGTCAGTTGTAGGTGTTTTATTGTAGAGCAGCTGAGACACTTGAATAGACAAGCTCCTATAAATGAAATCCATTATTCTTCTCTCTGTCATTTACCCTGAGGGAATGAATAGTTGTTACTTTTCCATAGAGTCAGACATGTAGATAACTTGAAGTTTACTATCGAATGTGCCCTTGAAAATATGATTTTAAAAAGGAAATGTGTGATCCATCTATAGAAGCAAATTCTAAGTTGTACAATACCTGTATTGAATCACTAAAAGTTACAAACAAGGTAAGATTTGAAAAGCTGGCTCTAAAACACATTCAACAAATTACTGTATTTTTCCATGTATAAAACAACACTTTTTTCTAAAATAATTAAAGGAAAAAATGAGGGTTGTTTTATACTCGGAAGTAAGGGGGGGATTTCTGCTTTCTCCCTCCATTTTCTTTGCAAAATATGAAGGGGGAAAGCTGCTTTTTGGAATGAAAATGTAGGAGGAAAGCAGAAATTGCTTTTCCCCTCCACTTTCTTGCAAAGAAAGAAATTTTGGGTTAGAAAAGGAGGGCGCCTTATACACGGGGGTGTCTTATACACATACATGAGAAGCCATTCCCCCCCTTCTCTCACACTCCATTACATGGGCACCACAGTGCTGATAATCTCTTCCTGTTAACCAGTTTCTTGAATATTAACCACTTCCCAAGAGAGGATGGGACAAATGGGTGTCCCCCACCCCCACCCCCAGTTGTGCTTCATCCCCTGGATATTTTTAAAAAATACTGTTGTTTTAATTTGTGACATGAGAAACAAAATTGCAGGAGCTCCACAAGCAAATTGTTACTCCAAAACTGAATGTAACCTTTTAAAGTGAGTTTTTTTTTTAACGGAAAGGGTTGGTGAAAAAAAGTAAGGCAAAAAGTAAACAAGTGGAAATAATATATTTTGAAGCCACTGACATTGTTGTTATTGAAATGAAGGAGTGATTTTCTGAAAATGATGAAATATCATTCTGGTGGTATCTGCTGATGGTATGAATTCATAAGTAAATTCACCTAGTTCACTAAAATTACTGTTTCAGTCAATCAAGGCTAAAGATTTCTTAGCAAAACAGAGCAACACAAGAAGTTTACCAGCAACAGTATGGCCTTTGCAGATACATATCAACTGGAACTATTACAAAGCCTTTTGTCTTCAGCCTGACCATCTTAAAGACTACATTTTCATTGTTTTGAACAACTATGTTGTGCATATTGTTCTCAGCAGCACTTTCTCTAAATTCCAACCTATGGTTTCTTTGTAATGTGCTTTGATTGTGCGTCTAAACCTGGTCTATTTGTTTCTATTGGTGTTACTGTGTCATATAACATTTAAATTTTCTTTTCAGGGAAGAAAGCTCCACACTGGTTTTAACTTCTTAGTTATAGCACATATTCGCTTGTTTGTTTTACACCTTTTGTTATCCCTCATCTTTGATATCGTTAACACTGATTTTCTTACAGGAAAACAAAAGCCAGTTATTTAATTCCTGAGGATCATACTAATTTCTCTGTTATCATGACTTTCACATAGACCCTTATGTAGATTAACATCCTTTCTGTTTGAAGGAGGAATGAGGTGGACATCATCTCTACTTGTGAGTTGACAGGCAGGATTGGCCAGTATTATCTGCCTCCTCCCTAAAAAATGCCCATCTAGAAATGTTGCTGCTTCATTTAATAAGGCAAGCTGGCTGCAGGTCCATTTCAAGGTCACTTCACCATAGGAAACAATTTTGCTGAGGTTTTTCCTTCATAAAACAAAGCAGTGAGTGGGGGTTTGGCCTAGACATGAACCTGTAAAAGGTGATAAAAGTCTGAATGCACTTGATAATACAGTACCAGACATTACATTAATGTTGATCGTAGCAGAAAAGTTGAACCATGAGGAGAATTACATGGAAGACCAGGTCCCTGTTGTGGATCATCACATTTGTCCACAGGGATGCCTGGGTTTTTCACTTCAAGCTGACCAGTTGAGTGTGGGGAAGACTGTGATGTGTCCAGGTGAAATAGAGAATAAAAGGAAAACTGAAGATGGAACTGAATTGTCAGGAAAGGAAGGACAAACCCTAAGAGGGGAGAAGGATATAATGGAAGAAGAAAAGGCAGGAGAGACAGAAGGAAAGGTGGATGAGGAAGGAAAGAAGTGGGGAGATGCTGTGGAGGAGTTAAGAGGCAGGGATACAGCTGACAGAATTAGGAAATATGGAGGATCCACTAATTGAAGAGTGGGAGGTTGTAGTTAAAGAGGACTCATGAAACAGTGAACTGATGACTTTCTGTATTCTTAAGGTGAAGGCTAAGAGCTCGGAAACACACAACACGCTCCAGAAAACCATCATATTAGGGAGAGAGGCAGCCATTGTAGAGCCCAGGAGTTGAGTCTCTCTGGAAAAGTGGGTAAGAAGGTGCTACCCTGGTCCAAAATCAGAGAAAAGAGCAGCCTAGGGCTCTGAGAATGCCTCTTCTATGCAACCAAACATTTAGAGGCTCTGTCCCAGTGGGGCTTGTATTGCCCAGGAACCCCTTGCCTAGCATACATGAAACCATTGTTGCACCCTGAAGGACGTTGGGCGTATTGACAGTGAACCTGCTAGTGGAAAGGGGAAACAAAGAGCCCCTCTTGAACCCTGAGTTTGAAATTCCTCAGTTGACTTTTGAACTAGAGTTTGAGAAATGGCAGTTTGTTAATACTATTGATGAAGAGTTAATAGAAGTTGCTGTTTTGCAAATCCCTCATCCAAATACCATGGAGATAAATATGGGAGAAGGTGATTTGGTGAGAATGGCAATCAGTGGAGGAACTCACAAGCACAACTGAAGGCAAGATAGGTTAGAACAGTTTTGCATATTGTGCTTACTTTTATTTGCAGGGAGTTTTTCAAAAGGTTGGGGAATATTAAGAAATATTATCTTCCTCCTGCAATCTTAAATGGTCGAGCCCACTCTACTTGCCCTGTTGCTTCTCTACCAACTTATTTCTGTGACCTCTGCAAATTTTGATTTGATTGTATTATTTTGAAAACAGCATCTGGATCAATATACAGTATAAATCGTTGTTGTCATTGCTTAGTTGTTTAGTCATGTCCGACTCTTCGTGACCCCATGGACCAGAGTACGCCAGGCCCTCCTATCTTCCACTGCCTTCCGGAATTGCGTCAAATTCATGTTGGTTGCTTCAATGACACTGTCCAACCATTTCATCCTCTGTTGTCCCCTTCTCCTCTTACCCTCACACTTTCCCAACATCAAAGTCTTTTCCAAGGAGTCTTCTCTTCTCATGAGATGGCCAAAGTATTGGAGCCTTGGCTTCAGGATCTGTCCTTCCAGTGAGCACTCAGGGTTGATTTCCTTTAGAATGGATAAGTTTGTTCTCCTTGCAGTATAAATATATCTTGCAAAGCAGGACTGTGAATTCAAGAGGGAGTGGAAGAAACTGTAGCTTTATGTTGTATTGATAAATGGGTAAGCATATGCCACAGATGCCAACTGAACAGGTAAATGGGAAAAAGAGCAGAAGAAACAGGCCTCTAGAGACATCCCTTGAATGCACATTAGATTTTGTTCATACTATCCATGTAGAACACCTGATTGAAAAGATGATGAGTCATGGGCAATTTGAATCAGTGGCTGTGATTTTATCCAGGAGAGGATTATGGAGCACTCGTGACCTGAGCCAATATTTTACAATATTACAATGACAAAGAAGGTGCAGAAATGGAGTCAAACGTTTCCTTTTAATTTTGGAAAGAAGAGCTTATTCTATAGAATAATTACCCTGTTTTTGCCTTTGGGCTGCAAATAACTGTAACGTCTATGAAATTAATGTGCTGTGCAGTGAAATGTGGATTTATGGAAAATGAGGGAGGTAAGGTATGGATTGTAAACCATTCTTCATAATAAAAGTACTGTATAAATGATAAATGCACAATTATAATTCTCTGTATGAGGGATGTTCTTTACCAAGCTGGTGGTTATTTGCAGTAGATACTTGTTTACATTTAACTGTTCCATCCAGACTTCACTGGATGATTGTTTGTTTTCTGAATTTCCCCTCTCATTGTGCTCAGTATGAGTCAACCTGTTCTTCTAACAATAAAAAGATTGGAGGCAATCCCTTAGTGACACTTCTGGAAAGAACAAGAGCCCTTTTGCTTCTTATATCATATCCTGTTGCAGAGCCTTGAAAGGTTTATTAGGGTTTCTGTTTTTGTTTTTGTTTTTATTATCAGAAAAGCTCAGTGTCCCAGCACAGTGGAGATATCCATACAGGCAGCAGGTCTCATCACATCCAGTTTACTGCAGGATGGAGTGTTACTGTAAAAATACCATCTTCTTGTTAAAAATTTCCCTTTTCAGTTGTAGCCATGAAGTTAGCAGCATATAGGGAGATATCAGTAATGTTTTCAGTTTAATTTAGACCAGGAGTTGGCAAATAGCAGTCCTCCATACGGTGCTAGATTGTAACCCCCAACGCTCCTTTCCAGTGAATATGTTTGATGGGCCTGCTGGGATCTGCTGTTCAACAATATCCAGAGGACAACACTATCCTCATCCCCGATATGGGTGGTATAAAGGTATAAATGGAAAACTTGCAACTTCCTTTTTCAAGGCTAACATTACAGTGCTCCACACAAATATTCTTGACTCTTGTTTGGGAATGAAGGCAAAAAATAAATCATAAAACAATTTTCTTCTTGTTCCTCTCCTACTGATAGCTGGATGTCATCAATCATGGCTAGTTCAACTTGGGAATATAAAACCGTACTTCCTACATTTGACATGCTCTTTGTTCTTTTCTCTGTGTGGGTTGATTTCACATCAGATGATAAATTATGAGTTCTACTCCAGATGTGCACAAGCATGCAGTAGCATGACAAATGGGGCAGTGGCAACTCTGCTTGTGATTATTATATGATGCACCATCATTCGTTTCTAAAGGCAGCAATAAGTACTGCACTTTAGTTTTTCTCAGCAGTAGAAACTTTCAGTTTCTATCAGAGATCGCATCAGAGCTGGTCCCATAGTTTGGTGGAGAGAGGCAGCTGCCTCAAGCAGCAGGTTGGGGATATCAAGAAAAGGCACCAATGTATGTGTTATTTCATTATATTTTAGCAGTTAAATGTGTCTGTGGGATTTTCCTGTGCCAAAATAACTTGCCTGGATTCAGGTACTACATGCCCCTTGACCTTAATGGTAGCATTTGGTGCACTACCTCAGATAATAGAAAGCGCGACAAGTTCAGGCCTCATCTGGATCAGTGGCTCTTTTTTGGTCAAGATGTTAAGTTATCATCTTAGAACAGAACACTGTATATGTATGTTAGGGATGTACTGGGTATACCACCGCTGACAAGGTCAGAGAGATTTTCAAGGTAAAATGTTGTTTAACCATCTATGGAGCCAACTTGTAAAACTGCTTTTAGACAGGAAATGACAAACAGCCTTATCTTATATGCCACTTTTCTTCAACAGGTGATATCAAAGGGTTTTCCTTGTGGGGACATTTCACCTCCTGGGTATGACTCTCAAAGCACATGTGTTCACTCATCATTGCTAACCTTGCCAAGGGGGAGAAGATTCCCAAAATCTAAGGTGGAACATTGGCTCCTCAGAAGACCAGTGAGAATGATTCCACATAAAATCTCATGTGGAGTTTTGAATTGAACAAATTACACCTAGTGGGAAAGTCTCAGAAGAATGACTTTCATATATGTTGAGTATTTGCTGAAATATATTCTACAAATAAATTGTGGGTTTAAAATATTTTTTAATTTGGGGCTAAGGTATGACTCAGTAAGACTGTCTACACAGTTGTCAGGAGGGAGAAACCACTTTCATAATAGCACAGGTTGTCAAGGTCCTAGAGATATGATTTTACTCTCTATAAAACATGGTATTTCTCCTCTTCTTCAGCAACTGCATGAAATGCCAGAAAGCTATGTCACAAAGGTTGAAAGAAAGAAAGAAAGAAAGAAAGAAAGAAAGAAAGAAAGAAAGAAAGAAAAAGAATTGCTCTGGGTGATAGTTCTAACTGGTCCTGCTTAAGAACTATCTAGTTATTCTTTCTAACCAAAGCATTTAGTCAGTATGCTGTGTGTGCAGGCGAGAGGTGGGAGGGGAGAAATGCCACCAGCATTGGTTGTAAACCTTTTAGTGCTATTTTAGGACTGACTGTATGTAAATCTTTCAGTGCTAGAAGTATTTCCAGGCAACACTAAATACCAGACTAAAAACCTCAGTGAAACCACTCCTATTATAGCTATAGATAATATGTACCCATCTGGATTATGTGCTAGCTGAAATATTTGGATGCCATAGGAACGTTGTTAACATTAAGATGAGGGTCACATAAGGATATATAGTGAAATAGGATTAAGCATTGAGTTTCAGGTAACAAAGATGCACATAACTGGAGTTCTTCTTTGGAACAGCAGGAGGTTTCCAATATTATAAGAGGATTATTATGGTGGGAAAATGAATAGAAATTGTAGATCTAGCTGGGCAAGGCCCAGACTACACATTAATTTGAATCTGAGCTTCTTGGGTTAGGATTTCACAAAATAACAAGGAAGTAAATGTGAATTTGATATCGGCTGAAGGCCTATTATTTAGCGTAGTAAATTGCAACTAGAAAAGGCTCACTGAATCAGTATGGATTTGGTAAGTCAACATCTCTGTAAGTTCCACTGCTTCAATGGGCCTACTCTAGTTGCAATTTATTATGCTGAACAACAAGATTTTGGCCATTAACTCATACAGACTTAGTAGAGTGAAACAAGTCCTTTGAGAATTTCAGTTTCTGGCGCTACAGATTTAGAGCTTGGCTGTAACACATTTCAGATAACAAATTGCTTATACTTAATTACTTTTTCACTGACAAAGGTATAACTAAGTTACATTATAATTGAAACTTAATGAAAGGCAGTCTAATTCCTTTTGTGGCATAACTGTAACTTTATAGTTACTCTGATAGTTTTGGGGTGTGGACTCACTCAACAGGGGAAGAGGAATATCACACACTTAGAGCACCATCTGGAATTTAGTGTCATGATGTTGCTGTGTGCTCTGTCAAGAGTGCTCAGGTGGTCAGGAGAAGACTGTGTTGTGTAGAATAGACAGCAAATTATTATATTGAGATTTTCCATTGTAACTAAAAGAACTACTTAGCTACTTTTAGAAAATGGGAAGGTAGAGACCCATTCTTAAGAAACTGCAGCTGTAAATGTAATTGACTTGTTTTCATCTTGGAATTCTAATGGTAACAAATTATTTTTAAAATCAATGTTCTAATCTAAAGCTCTAATTTCTGCTTTCTTGTGAGCTATGTTTAGTATACTTTTATCCTTTTTGTAGCCTCAGAGATCTGTCCATGTGGTATTCAGAGAAAGAGGGTGTTTCCTGGATAACATCAGGCTGCTTGGAGAGTTGTATTTCAGCATATAGAATAAGTGATAGACTGGGATATTGATTGAATTTGAAGGGCATGTGGCTTTTGCATGATTAATCCCAGTCCTGTTTAAAAACACCATTATTATTAGTTTACAGGAGACAGGATAATCACTAAAACATAATCACAAAGGAATATTTTCAAAATCTGAGGCTTCAAACAATTTTTGCCATGCATTAGAATTATTATTTTCACTGCAATGTTTTGATTCTCAATAGTCTTTAATCAGTAGTGAAAGAAATGTACCAAATTAGTCTAGTTTTAAGCAAGATTCTTTTAATACAAAAGATTATATCAGAAACTTGGATGTGTTCAAAAGGCCATTGATCACACTCCTCTGTCCCTTAAGCAGGGCCACTTATCTAAGCACCTCTGTTCCTCTCTCTTCCTTGTCATCAACCAACATTATTCAAAGACAAAGGCAGCAGGTGAACTACAAAAGAGGTTGTTTGTAGAGCGGATAGCTCCTGATGATGACAGTTTGTGAGCCAAGGCAAACATTATAGCTTTACACCAAGGAAGTGTCCAATTAGGCCACTGTTCTAGTTTCCGTAGTAGCAGCCGGTTGCCCATAACAAATATTGGCTTTCCAGAAGATGGAAACAAGCAAACCTTACTAATCAGTCAGAAAATTCGCCTGAATAGAAGGGGAAGGAAAAGGCTGTGTGATGAGAACACAGAGGTAGCCATTTTGTTCTTTAAACTAACAGACTTCTTTTATCTATCATGAAACACGCACATACCAAGGAAAGACAAGCAAAATGATGGAATTGACTTCAATACTCTTGCGAAAAAAGGACAAGAGGAGAATACGCAAGAGCTTTCATGTGTCAGGAAGTAGGAATAGAAGAAGAGCCAGGCTAGATCTGACCAGTTATCTAATCAAACATCCTGTTTGCACAGTAGCCAACCAAGTACCATGAGAAGTTCACCAGCAGGAGATGAGTGGGACTACACCTTTCATTTCAAATACCCAGCATTTGTTATAGAGGTATATGGCTAGACATACTGAAGGGGATATCTTGCCATACTGACTAGTGAGCACTGATAGCCTAAGTTCTATGAATTTATCGACTCCCACAATTTAATAGAAGTTCTTCCTTGTTTTTGTTCAGTAACTCCCACCCTTACCTTAGGTTCTACTATTGAGGGACTAAGAAAGAGCAGACAATTCTCTCCTCCCTTCCAACAGTAGAGCCTGGGAGTTTCAGGACAAATACAAGGGAAAAAATTATTAAATTGTGGAATTCACTTCTACATGATTCTGCTGAATCCCTTCGTGACTTTTAAATTTTATTTTAATTTTTTATTGTACATAAAAAACAAAATGAAAGAAAACATACATACACTTAATGTGCTTCTCCTCCCCAGGACCAATTGAGATATTCTCTTTCTTTCCTTTTATGGAGCCCCATTCCTCTTCCAAAATACATTAAGCCTTGTGAAGATACACAATCCTTCCCCTTTGTTAGTCCAAAATCAATAAATTATCCACATATATCTCTAAACATATTCTTATTTGACAATCCTTTTCATACTTTGATGTTACATGTCAATTTATCCTTAACAGCTATATTCCACACTTCTTTATCCCATTCATTTAATTGAAGATCACACTTTCCAATTCTTTGCTATTATTAATTTAGCTGCTTGTACAAGATTTGTGATCAATTCTTTCATTGTCCAATTCCATTGTTGACTCAAAAATTGAAAGACGTGCTATTTTAGGACATATTCCTAAATTTAACTTTAGTATTTCATATCTCTTTAAAAACCAACTTCCAAAACTTCATTAGATATTCACATTCCCACCACATACGGAAGTGGGATCTTGGTGATGTTTTGTACTCGCGGGTAATGGCAAAGGTATCCTTCTGGACTGCTTCTGCAGTGGGACTTGGAAGCACTGATTTATAATGGCCTGGAAGGACAAATTCAGAAGGTAGTGTATGAGCACTCCTGTTCAAAACCATGGCTAGCTACAAGGTCCATCAAGGCTCTGTCTTCTCTCCCTTCCTAGTTGACATTTACACGGAGTTCTTGGAAGTTATCTGGAGACCCTAAGGAACCCTGAATAGCTGAACTCAGTTGTACTTTATTCCAGTTTTCATTCATAGGATTTTAACCAAGAATATGTGGGTACCCTCATAAAATATATATTTACAGGTACTTTAATGTTTGTGTTTTCAAGAGACACACACTAGCTGCTTATTTCTAAATTGCCAAAGACAAGTAACTTGGCACAGTGGTTAAACCGCTGTACTACAGCCCAAACTGTGCTCACGACCTGGGGTTCAAATCCCAGGTAGCCGGCTCAAGGTTGACTCAGCCTTCTATCCTTCCGAGGTCGGTAAAATGAGTACCCAGCTCACTGGGGGGGGGGGCAATGTGTAGCCTGCATAATTAACTTGTAAACCTCCCAGAGAGTGCTTGAAGCAGTATGGGGTGGTATATAAGCAGCACGCTTTTGCTTTACAAGTGAAGCCTTCTTGGAGAAAGCAATGTGGCAATGTGAGGTACCTCTTGCTGTTTAGACCACAGTGTGCCAATGCTAGCCACCGTATTTGGTGACATACTGTGTCACGAGATTCATGTGAGCTGTGGAGTGTTTATACACTCAGCAATGCTTCAGTCACTGGGGAGAGTGGCCAGAGAAACGTCTGTTGCAGGAAGCAGTTTTTGTGATGTGCCAATCTGAGGCTTATATAGAGCCTTCACTTAGAACAATGAATCTGGAAGCAAATTAGCAACCAATGTAGCAGAAACAACACTGGAGTAATATGAATGGAGTACTTAGAACTATTGGATAACTCAATGGTATAGATATCTGGCTGTGGAGCCAGAAGTTGAGAGTTCATTCTGGACGAAAGGCTGGCTGCTGCATTTCTGAACCAACTGAAACTGCCAAACTCTGTTTTAAATGTAGAGTGCATGACAAAAACCTGTGTTGAACATAACATGGGAATGAATGACTATAACTGTTTCTCCATGTAGGGATGTAACTGCTCTACCTGCCAATTCTGTTAGGTGGTATTCCTGGCTATTGTCACAATTTGAACTGCCAGGACTAGTCCAAGATCCAGGAGCATTCTCAAACTGCATACCAGGTCCTGCTGGATTGCAGCTCTATCCAAAGCATCTGGTAGGGTCTGTGAACTCCCTGGCTAACATTATATCTATCCATGCCCACATCCTAGCCATCATTTACTGGTGGTGTAGTGAAAAGGATAAGGAGTCTTGTGGCATCTCAACAACTAAACAATTTAATTTGGCATATTCACAGATTGTTGTTTTTGTGGCCCCACTCCACCAGAAACATTTCTAAAATGATAAAGTATAATATTTTGAAGTACAGGTGTTCATCAATGGCAGTCACCCTAGCTAAACTGCTAACAGGAGTCTAAAAATGTAGGCCACTTCCTTGATCCATATCAAGCAGCCTGTTCTAGGAGCTTGCATTTCTACCACAAAGCAGGGTTTTGTAAAGCTAATAGGTCTTAATTGCTCATTCAGAACCAAGCTACCCCAAAATACTTTTATAAGTGGAATAGCTCAGTTATTACTACAACTCTAAGGCCAGTTAGATGTGGCTCAACTGCACTGCAGATACCAATTTAATATCAAGTGTATATTATGGCCTTCCAAGGAAAAGTGTTCTCCCACCAACGTAGTCCAACATGGGATGCTTCATTATGTCTGTCAGTACCGAAGAAAGACTGAAGCAGCTTCAGGAAAGAACCTGTGTCAGTTTTTTTCAGGATACCCCCACCATTACCGTCTTCAAATTTAAAACATGTTTTTATGAAGAAACACCAAAAATAATGCCTCACAGAAAGCAAAAGGCTATTATTTATTGAGCTGTTTCTTGCCACTGTTTTTGTTTCTATTTAACCCAAGTAATAACACTGCTCATAAAAATGTTCAAGCTCAATTGCTCCTGCAAAAGTCTAATAAAAGTATATTACCCGTCAAATTATGTTGCACACAAAAATGCACCACAACCAACAGAAACAAGACATGGAACCAAGTACCCAATCACTGGCTCACTTTGAGAACCATCAACATAAGCAGTTGAAGCATCTTTTGTTCTACAGTATCTGTTGCTCCATTTTATCAAAGTACCCTCCACCCAGGTGGCACATGGACACAAGGACTGGTATAATGTAAGTAGGCAAATGAATCCATTTTTATCACTTTAACTCAGTGGGGGAATCAAAACAGTATTAGGTGTACCACTATATTCCATAATATTGTCTTTGTGAAATATAACACTCCATTGTTGTGTTGATATGAAATTAACTTATTTTTCCACTTCCACCCTTGTGTTGGCCAAATTGTGAGAGACTGACATTTCAGGATGCATAAAAATGTTAACATAGTTCATCTTAAAACTTGCTCTAAAATGAAATAAATTTATATGTTTATACATGTCTCTCTCTTTCATAATTGGGTCTATTGGATTTTTCCAGTTCCTTTTGATTTTTTTTTAACTTTTGTATTCATACATTATAATTTAATCTTCTATACCATTAGTCATCATTGATTTTGCTGGAGAGCCCACACCCATGGTTCAATAGATCTGCTTTGAAACTACATCCAGTCTTTGATTCTACAAAATGACTGCTCCTCTCATTTCCCTTGCCACATCCCCATAATCTTTCCCCATGCTCATTTCTAGTTGTGTCCTCAGATTGAGGCCATCAAGGTGTTGAAATGACAGCATCAGGGCATTACATCAGAGGGAGCCTCACCATTTCATGTTTCATATCACATATCCCATGTTTCAAGCCATTTTTGCCCAGAAACAACAGGCAAGAGTAAGTGTGCTGTGACTGGTAGTAATGACTCATTAGGTTGGTAGCCAAGTATTCATTTAAAAATTACACAACATTTACAGCCATTTATTTTTCCTTTTATCCTCACACATTTTCAATGATGTGCAGAACAAAGCCTTCATTGCCCTTTCTCTGTGCCCCGTTTGCTGAGGAAGTTGCTGATTTTGCCTTGCACACCAGATTTCCTCATAATCTCCTTGACCAACCTAATTGAAGATTTTAATTGTGCTAAAGCATTATTTTCAAAGCAAGCATTACTTGAAGTAATGCACTTACACCAAAAGAATTTTGGCACGGGAATTTCTTGACCCAACAGCATCTTTCCCAGTTCCACCAATTCCTGCTGCAAGTTCATGGAGCACAAAGTGGTTTCAATAGATCTTCTTCCCACTCCAGATGACACACTGATTTTGGCCATCATAGACTCTGGGGTAACTACATGGAAAGCTGAATCAAAGTGATTTGACTTTGCTGCAATTTGATTACATTTCAAATTGCAGTCAGTGTTTACGCAGAGGCTGCAGGTTGATTCAGGAATTCATCTTCATACTGGATGTGATGCAATCTGCACTCCAGCCCACAGCCCCTCTTCTTTCCTTCCTTCCTCAGGTCGTGCCTCTGCTGAACTTTCCTTCCTCTAGTCCCACCTCTGCTGAACTGGCAGAGAATTGATGGTGTGAAAATACGGGGAATAATAATTAAGACCCAGCGAAAGGGGGATCTTTGTGTTTTTAAGGGGAAAGGCAGGGTAAAAAATAAAATAAATAAATAAACACATCTCATATTTGAAATCAATTTTTTAAAAATTTAAAATTCAGAGGACGATCAGAGAAGAGGAAAGAATGTAGGGATGTGTTTTCTCCATCTTGAACATCAGGCCTCCAACTGCCTGTATCACCAAAACACCACCTACAGACATGTCCCTTCTTTACAACTACTAACCACATGGGAAAAAATCCCATTTGAACTGTTCTGCTTCGAAAAAGCAGAAGCCTCTCAGTGGCAGAGAAGAAAACCTGGTTTGGGAGCAAAAAAGAGTCTGGACTAATCTGAATCAGCCTTTGCACCATATTGTAGATAAGCAATGCTTAAAATTCACCCATTTTACAGAATCCCCCTGTATATGACCATTTAATCACAGTCTCAGTGACGGTCAATACATGGTGCCGGAGGTGAGGCAGTGATAGCAGCAAGAGTTGGATGGAAAATAGATGGCTTACAGATGTCCAAAGAAACACTCTTTGTGTTAGTGAACATGTTATCCCAACACAGGGAGCATCAGTGAACCATTATGCTAGTTTTCGTACAAGTGTTTCTTAATATTACTGGTAAAGTTTTTATGGAGGAGTGTCAGACTGTTACTGGTAAATGGCTATAATAGGAAAGGAATGCTCCACAGAGAGTGGCATCCAGTTCACCTTGGGCCATTTGATTATTGGTGTCATTATCCTGGAAGTCTGCCTTGCAATGGAGCATGGCAAATTTTAATCAGCTACAAAGGGAGTAAAACTGCTTATTACTCTGTCAGTACATTTAATACTAATTCTGTCATATAAATGGAATGAGTAGGCTGCCAATAACCATTTTGTTTTCTTTTGCTACGGAACAAGCTAGTTTTACTATGCTCTAGGACTGATAATTATTTTATTCTAGATCATTTAATTTATAAATATTCAAGGACAAATTATGGTATCTCCAGGCTGGTTGCATCTATAGGCAGATGCTTTAGTTCAAACTCTGTAGTAAAGATTTAGAGTGTATATTGTTTAACTGATTAAGGTGGTTTATAGTGATTCTGTTGGTTAGTTATGAAAACCTTTGCAAGTCAAATTATTTTGGTTAGCCCAGCTTTAAAGAGGCTGCATTTCAGTACATGATAGTGTTGTTTTAATGTTTACATTAAATCAGAATGACTCGTAAGTATGACAGTTTTTTTCTTATCAGTACTATATTTTCAATTTAATATCCAAGTAGACCTGAGGTGCTTATTGATGGCCTTATACTAGAGAGTGTTTGTAAAAGGAATTTATTATTTAGAAATTGTAGCAAAAGAGGGACATATTCAGGAAGAGACATAGGAAGCACGTCTGGTTCTTATTTTATTATATCTATTACATTGGCTGATTAGCTCAGTGAGTTAGAGTACAGAAGTCAGAAGTTAAATTCCCCATGTTACCTCCCAGAAGAAGAGCCAGCCTGTGTGGCTTTGGGCAAGCTGCAGTCTTGTCCCCCTCATCCCCAGCAGCAGGAAACAAAAAACTACATCTGACTACTTTGTACCTATAAAACACAGGAAAGGGTCTCCATAAATCTGAATTACCTTCACAGCATTTAATTAATTACAGTGTATCTTTCCCATTTATCAGGCTTTTGTTCTGTTGAAAGTACTGACTTCTGGACTGATGTTATTTGTATTTTTCCACTGCCTATATGAAGTTCACCATATCTCTTTTTGTCCCATGCTATTTACCATGACTTTTTATTCTTTCTGAAAACAAGCTTTATTTTTTAGTATCACTTCATACAGAAGCTGAGGAGGCGGCCCTGATCATATGCACCAAAAGTACCTCAGTTTTCACACCTCTGTTGTACTGAATTGTGGTCACCTTGTATATATACCAGCAGGAACATTTCCATTTGTTTTAACATTGCCAATTAATTTCTTCCTATTTGAACCATTATAGCAGGCGACACTGCTCTTAATTTTGTAGTGATTCATTTTCCCTACTGCTTCGTGGGGCAGTCAGGCCCCACCTTGTCCTTTTTTAAAGGTTGAATCCTTGTCTCCTCCCCTTTTCCCTTCCCTCCTTTACTCAATTTACCCAACCCTTTTGCAAGGGTTAAAAAAGAGAGAGAGGAGAAACAGGAAGTGCCTCTGCTCACGCCCTCTTTCAAAGGAAAAGGGGAAGGCTGTCTCCTTCAAACTGTCTCCTGCTATTTTTGCTAGCAGCTGCTGCTTCGCTGTCTAAGGGATTGCCTGTCTCATTACAAGCTGATTTGTCAATATATCTTTTTAGAAAGTCTACAAGTGCAGTTGCCATGAAACCCAACCCCTCTGTAAAGGAAATAAATCAACAGCAACATTCACATAGGCTGAAAAGGTAAGGAATGAAGTGATTCACCATTGGTACAACATGAAACAACCCTCCTGGCAAGAGAGAAATAACCACTGATAGTAGGCAAAATGAGTTGATCATGGCTGTGTGTCATGTGACTGGAAATTTATGAAACAGCTGAGGTATAACTGAGTTTCATTTAGCTCCGTGGTTCTTAACCTTGGGTTACTCAGGTGTTTTTGAACAGCAACTCCCAGAAATCCCAGCCAGCACAGCTGGTGGTGAAGGCTTCTGGGAGTTGCAGTCCAAAAACACCTGAGTAACCCAAGGTTAAGAACCACTGATTTAGCTCATGTGGTGAGGCCCAGAGTTTAATCTTGCTCATTTACAAGGAGAGCCTCCAAGCATGCAGTTAGCACTCAGCACCTGTAACCCTTAGTGAGTTGTCTGACCTCAGCATACAGCCAGGAGGTGGGTGAGTTGCTTCAGGATCAGGCCCACTGGAAAGACTCCCTGCAGCTGCAGGACAGGATCCTGATGAGAGACAGATGGCAAAGGCAGGGCTGAGGGAAATAAAAGAGCAGAATTGGGAAGGTCTTCACTGCCTATCTTGGAAGAAGAGGTTGTGTGGGAAGATGTCAGGAGCTATCTACCCTTACAGTACTTGGTTTGTTGACTGGTGCCAGTCACTGGAGCATCTAGCAATGGTGGTTGCACAAGGCTCCATTAGCTTTAGCTTGCATGCTGCCATAGCTCTGCACAGGCAAGTGGGAGAAGAGGCCAGGAGAGATAAGCTGCAGAGTTCGTGCCCTTCTCTAAAAGGAGTGTGTTCTAAACCTAAGCTCTCTACTCCTTCCAGACTCTGGAGGAATATTCCAATCAAATTAGTTGGAATTTAACCCTATAGGACTGTGGGGGGAAATGTGGAGGGAACTTCTCTGTGGTTGCTCCTCAATTATGGAATGAGCTGCCATCTGAGATTTGCCTGGTCTCTTCTATGATAACTTCTAAGAAATCTTTGAAAACTTTGCTATTCAGGCAGGCTTTTTAAAACTATCCCATCTTAGTAACTGCTGAGTATGTATATTTAACACCCATTGCTGCTGCCTGTTTTTAATGGTTGAATTTCATTTACTGATCTTATTTATTATTGTTGTTGAACTTCTGTTTTTGTTCATTTTATTATGTTGTGAGAATCTGGGCTCCACAAGTGAGGAAGTTGGCAGGGTTCACACCATTAAAAAGAAAAAGGTAAAAATGAAGCACAAGGGGAAAACACCCTCAAACAACACTGCAGCAGATAAGGAAATTTCTTAAAGACAAATGACTTTCTTAAAGGGAAGAAATAGGGGTTCAGTAGTTATAGTATAGACTGCATTTTCTATAGCAAGAAAAGCTGTTTAGAATTAGACGCGTGGAGCAATACTGTGGATGCTTCAGGAGCATTCTGCGGTTGGATCATCTTGCGCAACCAGCTACTGTTGGGGAGGGAAGAAGGGTACCCACTTTTCCTTTTAAAATTATTTTTAAAGAGATGTTCTCCAATTCTGAACAATATGAGGGAATCAATTAAGACTTGGTTTGAATATTCACCTTTTTGGTAGGATGGGATGGAAGTAGAAAGATGGTAGCACTTTGAAAAATCCAGCAGCAACTATGGCTTTTCATATGTAGTACTATGCCTGATTCCCTTCTCTGTTCTGGCATTTGACTGGGGGATAACTGCCTGATCTTTGTGTGGAGAACCAAGATTGGATCTCCTTCTGGGGATCTGTCTCTGAGGGAAATTTTTTGTTCTGTAGCCTCCAGGATGCTTGTACAATCTAAGTTAGCCAAGCTTTCTACATCTTCATCAGGATTGGATTTCCTTCTGGCATCTCTTGCTGAAGGTGATTTTAATCCACCCTTCAAATGGATTATACTAAGGACTATAAGTCTGCATTCCATGACATATAGCACGATCTAACTTCATCAAGCTTTCTACTATGAGGTTCAGTATTTTCATCTCATCTTGGTCCTATTATATATTTTTATTATGTATTTTTAACAGATGGCTATTTTTGTTGTTATATTGCTGTTGATTGGCAGCTCAAACATTTATATCATGTCCTAAACTTTTGCTTTTAAATAAACTTTTTTTCTGGAATGGATGACATGTACTTGTGCAAAGTTCATGTGTCATGTATCTGAGGAATAATTCAAAAGTCATTCTATGGATACAAAATATTATTTCAGAACAGTGTGTGACTGAGGTCTAATGCTTCCAAAGTGAAGAGCATCACCTCTTGTTTCAAACTGTCTTTCAACTGTGTAAGGTCAAAGCTATCAGATGTTTCCTGGATATGGTTTCACATAACATTGGCCCAGATCAAGAACTTAATTCCCATTGCTCTCAATATACAGCAGATACCAAAAAAAACCCTATTATTCACATACAAACCCTGGTACTGTTCTTTCATCGTTCATAAAGCCAATGATAATGTATTTTTGTCGGAGCTGCCCCTACCATTAGGCAGAATGAGGCAGCCATTTCTGGATCATATTTTGGCACATTCTTGTTTATTTTCCATTACTGGGTGAAATTCTGTCGTTCAGCATACTGATTTGCACTAGAGTAGGACCCTTGAATCAGTGGGAATTTGGTGTGTTTATGCCTCTGTATGTTCCATTGATTAAAACAGGCCTATTCAAGTTGTGACTATGTTAAAGTAACTCGCAAGTGGAGAAGGCCTATTTGAATCAATGGAGCTTAAGTGACTCACTAAAATCCCCATTGATTCAACGGGCCTGCCTTATTTGCAACATACTTCGCTAAATAATAGGATTTTACCCATTGTGCTTTTACTGACCAGAATAGATTGCTGGTTGTTTAATTTATTATCTCATGTGTAGAGATAAATTCACTGGCCTAAGGCACTATATGCCTAGACTTTGATGATTGCGTTTTTGTAGCAGGCAGCAAAATGTCTTGTTGTGTAGTCATTAAGTCGTGTCTGACTCTTTGTGACCCCATGGATCAGAGTACGCCAGGCCCTCCTGTCTTCTACTGCCTCCTGGAGTTTGGTCAAATTCATGTTGGTAGCTTCGATGACACTGTCCAACCATGTCGTCCTCTGTTGTCCCCTTCTCCTCTTGCCTTCAGATATTCACAGTATCAGGGTCTTTTCCAGGGAGTCTTCCGTTCTCATGAGATGGCCAAAGTATTGGAGTCTCAGCTTCAGGATCTGTCCTTCCAGTGAGCACTCAGGGTTGATTTCCTTCAAAATGGATAGGTTCGTTCTCCTTGCAGTCCAGGGGACTGCAATGTCTTAGGTAAGCTCAAATTGTTGCCATTTATGGTAACTGTTTACTTCAAAAGTGTAAGCAGTACATCTGAAGAAGAATGTGCTCATATGAGTCTCCCTTTCAATAATAAGGGTTGTGTTGCATGGATTCATTGGCAGTTTTAATATTCCTACTGATGAATCCACCCACAGAAAAAATAGATTCAAATATTATTTAAAAGGGAAAGTGATCAGCTCACCTCTGAAACACACATCAAAGAGCTTATCTGAATACTGTGATGTTAATGATTAACCATATATTTTTAATTAAAATTAACACTTAATCATAGGAAAAGCTGCAGGGAGAAAAACTAATGGAGAATGGCATTGAGCAATACAAAACTTGTATTAAGGCCATTATAATGTTAGTCTAAAATTATTTTTTTAATCAAACACATTTTTAAAAATAGTCTCAAGTGTTAAATTCTAGCAGGATACTGTTTTTCATAGCGGGATTTCTGTAAAATGTGGGATTATTTATAGGTTACAAGCAATTTAATGAGGTCACATTATAAAAGAAAATGACACTCCAGAGCTTTAGAGCAGTACAGCTTGGGACCGCCTTTCCTGTGTTTCCCACACAGTAGATTGCTTTTAATCTCCTGAAGGAACAAGAGATGTGAATTAAAATGACTGGTCAGATACATCTGTTCTATTATTTTTCTTGAGTGTGAGCTCTGTGAAGATACATGATGGAAAAGTAAGATAAGGTTCTGGCTCCTAGGCATTGGGCAGTCCAAATGGTTTTAAAGATGTATATGTTTCCATCGCAAACATGAGCATGGGTACAGCTGACGAAATTATCTTAAAATAATTAATTATAGGTATAGTTCTAAGGATCTGCAAAGTAGCAAATAGCTGAAATCCTGTTGCTTGATGTAGTAAGTCACATCTAGGGTAGGTCCATTAAATTTGTGGGGATTTGATGAGTCAACTCTTCTATAACTTCTGTTGATTGAAAGGGGCCTACTTTGGTTACAATTTACTCTGTTAAACAACAGGACATTAGCAAAAAGTAACTCTTCAGCAGCTTTAAAAACATCTACATACTCTAAGCCAGTAGTCCCCAACGTTTTCCAAACTGTGGACTGGTTGGGGGGGGGGCGAAATCTGTGTGTGTGGGGGGCACGTTGCACTTGCATGTGGGTGGGGCACGCAATATACGGATGGGCAGGGTGTGCTCACGTGCATGTATGGCTAGACAGGGCACCCGTGCGCACATGTGTGGGTGTGCAGGCTACCCATATGTGCAGGTGGGTGGGCTGTGCGTGTGTGGAGTGGATGGGAAATCTGTCTCTGCGGCCTGGTCTGGCCATGGCCCAGTCCTCGGTTGAGGACCCCTGTTCTAAGTCATTGTTCTCTTTACAAAACACACTCCTCTCTACCATCTACCTCATCATTTCCTCAACTTCCACAACATAGCAGTTTTCAACAGCATGGCCCTGTGATATTCCTCCACTTGACAGGGGTCTCAAATATGCGGCCCGGGGGCCATTTGCGGCCCCCCAGATGATAGTTTGTGGTCCTCGCCTTGCCTGCCCCCCCAAAGCGCCCACACATCCTCTGCTGTCAAGAGTAAAAAAAAAAAGCCTTGCCTCGCTCACGGGCTTTCTCCCAAGACAGCACCTCTTGCACCCTCCATCCAGAACTGCAGCCTACCAGCCAGCCCACCTGTCTGTCGGCTAAGGAAACTCCTGGGCGGCTTCCTCGGGCTCTTGCTCCGCTTGGCGGAAAATCTGATGCGGCCCAGACTCTGTCTCTAGTGGCCCCCAGGTAAATTGAGTTTAAAACACCTGCTCCAGTACTTTCTGAAGCTGCATCATTGTAACTATAAAAGCAACCAAAAAGTTGTAGAATGAGTGAATGTATCTTGTACTGTGTTGCAATTATAATGTAACCTAGTCATACTTTCATTGTTAGAAAAATGAATTAATTGGAAATCAGTTGTCATTTATATTGAGCTATTTCCAAGCTCTGAAATTCAAGTGGTGGTTGTTTAGAAATATGTGCACAGAAATATGTGCACAGAATTTTTTTGTAAGTTAAATGCAGTATTGACACACAGAGAGACATTTAAAAGTACAGGCATTCTGATAATTTTGCTGCTGCTGCTGTAATATAGCTTTTCAGGATGTGAATCAGTTATAAATCCTTTGCTTCCCACTGAAGACCAGTGCCTGAACAGGAGTCCTGCTAAAGTGCAGGAATAGAGTGCATAGCTTTCCTTAGCTGGGGAGGTCTCGCTCCCCAGATCTGGAGAGGCCCTCTTCTCACATGACACAGCAATAGGTAGAATTATGAGTTAAGTATGCATGTTGCAGCAACCCAGGGATAAATCTTACTGTGATATTATAAGCCTGAGTGTGCCCTACCCCAGGCCCAAGGAAGGTTAGCATATAGAAGGCCACAGAACCCAGTGGAATTTGCCACACATTCTGTTCTCCTCCAGAAATTGTAAATGTTACTTTTTTGGAAAAAAAAAAAGTAAAGTGTGTTGCTTATATACTGCCCCATAGTGTTTAAAGCGCTCTCTTGGTGATTGACAATTTAATTATGCAGGCTACACATTGCACTCCCTCCATGCCACCCCAGCAAACTGGCTTTTCAGTTTACCAACCTTGGAAGGATGAAGGTCTGAGTCAACCTTGAGCCAGCGATCTGGGCCTGGAATTGAACTTGGTAATAAGCAAAATTTTCACTGCAGAACTGCAGTTTAACCACTGTTCTATGAGGCTCCACTAATTCTGATCCCAGAATTCCCCCAGTGGGACTGCTTGCTTGAGGAGTTGTAGTCTGAAAAGGTAACTATTCCAAGCTCTGTGGATCCCTCATCTACCCAATCTAGGTTGAACCCTGCTACCTTCACCACAAAATTCCAGCTTGAGTAGAATTTGGCTGCCAACTTTACAACTATGTCCTCCCACACACCTTGGGCTATTTAATTTAGGGTATTTCTCCTCCCCCCACCTTGAGTTATTCTGCCTAGCATATTTTCAGATAGAGCTTACTGTAGCACAGACCTGGGCAAAGTGTGGCCCGAGGGCCACATACGGCCTGCGAGCCGTTCCTGTCCAGTCCGCGGACAGTTTTGAACATCAAAACCATTTATAGCTTTTTGTCTAAAGTTGATCAGTTGCTTATCTTTAACATACTGCAAAAAAAGCTCTTTAGTATTTGTGAAAATTAACAAGTTTAAAATAAAAACAATAATAACATCACTGTTTCATTTTACAGTATTTTTAAATAAAGTTGGTTCTGCCCCCAAATACAGTCCAGATTTTTCATGTGCCCCCCTATAGAAATTAATTGCCCACCCCTGCTGTAGCAGATACCCACTAGTGACAGAGTTTTCTTCCTCCCCACACTGTGCAACCTTGAAGCTGGCTCTGAGTGGGTTTCTGTCTCTCAAGAACTCATTTTGGGGGGCATTAGAGACTGTTGGGTGTAGAGGATCCACCAGCTTTGCTGATGGAAGTCACGCAATCAGTAGAGCTACCCCGCTGAAGCTTTTTTCAGTCCATCTTTTTCTCTTTGGCAGATTTTCTCAGGTAGGGAAATGAAGAAGCAGCAGGAAAATGCAGTAAGGTTACCAAGAAAAGACAGTACAGTACTGTCTCATCTGGATTCTCTCTCCATAAAGTTCAGTGAATGAAGTGGGGGTTGTTTGTACAATAAAAGCCTCATCTGAAAGCACAATTAGGTGTGGTCAGATGGAAAAATAGCTCATGTGTTTGGACTACTTGTGGCACGGCCTGGTGCAAGCTATTTTTCAGCAATCCCAACCCTGCTCCAACAGCAGTGCTACTCATTTTTTTGGAGCTGGCTGGAACTATTCCTGTAGCATTGGAAGGGTGCCTTTAAGTGAGATCCCTCCCAACTAAAGTGCCCTTTCTACTGTGATAGGACAGGATCCTTTCTTGTCATCTGATTGTACCCTTAGACTATGTTACAAATAGTATTTTCTTTGTTCTTACTCTGTTCTGTAATTTTAAATCTATAACAGGTCTATAACCAGGTTAGTTTAATCTAATGGCTTTACCTTGGAGCACTGAAATTTAGTAGCTGTTATGAAATGTTAATTCATTTGAGACTTACAGCAACCTAATGAAGAGACAGCAATGTGATTTAGAGGTGAGTCTACTGAGGAATATTATAAAAATAAACAGCAATACCTCCTGACTCTAATTACATCCTTTTTTTAAAAGCATAAAAAACCCCTATTTTGGGGAAGCACCACTTTTTTCTCCTCTTGTGTCAAAACTATTAGTTACATCTCTGATCTGTAAAACTGGGAGATGTTGAAGAATCATATCCATACTCCAAGTATCATGTGACAGTTAGCACCTCATACTGTAATTACAGAAGTAATTTTTGTTTTGTTCTGTTCTACTGTGTGGTACTGCCCTGAAGTAACTATTTAGTTTCATTGTTTTACAAAAGCTTGGGGGGGGGAAATAACCTAGTGAATAAAAAACACACATACATTACGAGCAGGTATTTTTTCTAAAGCAACTCACACAGGGTAGCAAATTTATATCTCTCAGTCATTCGGAAATTTGTAATAAATAGCACCGTAAGCACCAAACAACTCCTAGGCTGCAGTAAATTAAATTACAAAAAAGGTCGAACCCAGGGCCTCGTGTTCTCCATGCACAGAAAGAGTGACAAATTTGAGGTAATGGCAGAGCACAACCCAAGAGGCTGTGAATGTCTAATTGCATTCTTACGCTAGTGTACTGAATGCTTCAAATGAAATGAACCAAATTACAGCAGACCCAAATGTTTAATGCCCTTTGCAATTGCTGTTGCCTGTCTGATTAAGCCTTCAGTACTCTGCAAGAAGCAACCACAGCTGTCTTGACCATCAGAAAGTTTTCAAAATCCATACTAGGTTTACACCTTTATTAGGCCAGCTCAAAGATTGCAAAATAGTGAGTATAGTTTCAGATTCTTCAAATTTTTTGATCAAGCAGATGGTAAAGCTGAATAGGTGGGGGAAGGCTCAAGGTGAAGTAGTTAGTGGCTGGAGACATTAAAATTGTTGTTGTTTAGTTGTTAAGTTGTGTCAGACTCTTTGTGACCCCATGGACCAGTGCATGCCACCAGGCCCTCCTGTCTTCCACTGCCTCCTGGAGTTGGGTCAAATTCATGTTGGTAGCTTCCATGGCACTGTCCAACCATCCCATCCTCTGTCGTCCCCTTCTCCTCTTGCCCTCACACTTTCCCAACATCAGGGTCTTTTCCAGGGCCTAAGGCATTTGCTGCCTGAAGCAAAGGAGAAAATGGTGCCCCATCTTTATTGATGGCAGCTGCACTGGCAGTGAAATCTTATCTCAGCGCTGCTGATGGGATAGTATCCTCTCCCATACCTGAAGCAGCAAGCAACTTTATAAAGCCCAGGAGAAGTGCTGGAATGCACACAGCTTTGTTCTCCAAGAGAGAGGAGAAACCAGGATGTCCTCGGGCCACTTAGCATGTGCTGCCAGAAGTGATTGTCTCAGGTTTGACTCTGAGAAATGTATAGCAAGCAACTTTATTATAGTCACACCAAGAATAATGTGCGGTGTCTGTTGCTCATATGAATTTTTTGCCTGTGCTACAGCCAGAGTATCAAAGAAAGAACAAATCTAAATTGGAGAGATTATCCAATTTATTAAAATTTTATGATCCAGGGCCTTCGCATATGCAAAGCCAGCAGGAAGCTTTTAAATGTGTGGATATAGACAGCAATTTACTAACCATTTAGTGGCGCTCGAAGAACTTTCACACCATCTTTGATTGATAGGTAAATAAAAATTTCTACACAGGGAATCAGGGACCCATAACAGAAGATTTAAGGATGACTCTCCGCTCACATTAAAAGAAGACGGATTGCAACTACCTTTTACTTTCTTCTAACTGATAAAAAAAGGAACTATACTGATATATATGTGACTTTGCCTACTATTCTATACTGAGTGTTCAAAGTTAGTTTTTTGAAATACAGATCCCAGAATTCCTGGCCATTGGCTATTTCTGTAAGAGACTTATCTTACTCATGCTAAAGGAGCATAAAAGGAAAACTGTTAGTATTGTATTGCCCCTATATGAATACATGGTGTGACTTCTATATCTATATGCAGTTCTAGTCCCTGTGATCAAAATTCTATTGGACATGGTCAATCTGTGCAATAGGAATGATGTCATTGTCAGTGGTAGATTGCCACTGCATAAAGACTTTGGTTTTCAAGACTTTTGGGTGCCTGTGTCTTGGTCTCATTTCTTGTGAACCATGTGTACCCAAAAATCAAGAAATGAAGTCGTTGATCAGCTGCTGCCAGTCTTGTCATGCAGGTGAAGCTCTTCGCTAAGATTTTGGCCTGTATGTAGAAAAGGTGTAGAGCAAAATCCATGAGAACTGCAGTATGTGGAAATCCATTTTGCATTAAGCACATTCAAGAATTGTGTTTAAGGAGAAGGATCTTAACTTCTTGTTCTGGTTTTCAGATTTAGGGATGCAGCCTCACATTTCTGTCAGGAAATGCTCTTAAATTCAGTGGGGTTTCTTGGCCAGAATACTTTTGATGTTTGTGCAATGTTTTGCAGCTTGCCATGGCTAATTGCAGATAACTGACGAAATGATGTAATGTATCTCAGAGGTGTGCCTAGTCACTTGCCTGCTTGTGAGATGCACCTCAACACTTTTTAAATTAGCTGGGGAAGTTACAGACTTTATAGGAACACCAGTTAGATCACTGGTTCTTAACCTTGGGTTACTCAGGAGTTTTGGACTGCAACTCCCAGAAGCCTTCACCACCAACTGTGCTGGCTGGGGTTTCTGGGAGTTGCAGTTCAAAAACATCTGAGTAACAAAGGTTAAGAACCACTGAGTTAGATTCCTGCCATTGGTGAGTTGAGTATATATATGTAGGAATGTACTGTGAATTGCTTTCTCCTTCTGACTGCTCTTAGACACCTGTATGTTTGCACTGCCACAGAAAAATAAGCAGCTTTAGTGGGAGTTGGTAAACCTGAGAACCTAGAGGCAAGGCATTAGAAAATAATGTTATCTTTATTAGCTTTTCATGCATTATTAGCTTTTCATTGCTATAGTAAGTCACAGTCATAATAAGCCTATTTTAATCAATGGAACGCACAGAGGAGTTGACTCTCTAGATCCCTATTGACTCAATCAGCATGCTGTAATGTGATTTACTATGCTAAGCAAAGGATTTTGGCCACTAGGTAGGAAAGGTGGGCTTTTTGGGTCCAGTTCTAAGGGGAAAATAAGCCCTGCCAGTTCTCCAGTAACAATTTTATTTAGCACAGACCAGGAAGCACAGGAAGCAGCTACACACGTTTCCTGTAAAGTGTAGAATGTTCCATTAATAGATTGGTGGAACATGCCAGGCTTACAGGAAGTGTGTCTGGCTGCCTCTCACATATCCTGGAGTTTGGGGGGGGGAGTTGGGGTTTGTTGATAGTCTAAGCAGAGTGAGAGTCTGGTTTTCCAGGGAATGAAAGAAGAACACACCTCTATAGGTCATCTTAGATAAAGAAGATATATAGTAGTGAGCAAAATCCATTTGGCTCCAAAGTTGTGGAATTCTCTCTCCAGTACCTTTGTACTAACCAGAGTTAGATTTAGGTATGAAAACCTATCTGTTCAGCTTGAAGCCATAGGTGCTGGATGTAGGGAGAGGTCAGCTACCAGAGTTTTATGTTGATGTATAAGTGCACAGACACAAACACACACACTATAAAGATTGTGGTTAAAAGTGTTGCATGTTTGCACATTATTGATTTTATTGGAATGCACTCTGGTGTACAGAATAACCACCACCACCACCCAAAAGAAATGATCAAGGAATTGCTTTTCAAAAGTCACATTCCAAACTCTTGAACCCCTTCTGTTCCAACACTAATGTGCCCTCAACTGAATTCTGATTTATGGCAGGGTTTCTTAGACAGGAAGTACTCAGACATGAGCACTGGTCCCTTCTTCTAAGGGTACTCTGGGGCTGTGCAGCCTGCCCAAGGCTACCCAGAATGACTTTTCTCCTGGGATGCATGGAAATCAATAAACTGTAAAACCCCTGTTTCAGTTGCCAAGGGGGCTAGTGGAATCCAGAATGCATGGAAACTGTCATGTTGGGGAAAGACTATCTGTACTAAAGCATGCATCACTCTTTTAAAAATCTTCCTTCCACCACCCTTCTTACACACCAACTCACTGTATCTTTTTGTTCCACAGTTATTCACAATATCTGTCACTTGTACTTTAAAAGTGAGAACTCTGTTTTGAAAAATGCATAAGGGACATATTGTTTTCTCTCTACCAATAAGCAGAAAGAAAAGCTTTATATTTAATATCTTATAAATATAATGCCACACATTGGGATTGCTCAGGTGGTAAATAAGAAACACAGCATGGACATAAATATGACTTTTCCCCCCTGTTGAAAGCAACATTTTAAATTTCTGAACCAAGGCTAGAACTGGTGTTTGCATAAGGTCTGTGTAATTTGCTGCAGTTAATTGATGAGGTGTTGGGGGCACATCTCAGCCAGGTGCCTGGTCACCTACCGAATTGTGCAGTTGAGATGCACCCCGAGATCTCATGAATTAGCTGCAGCAAGTTATGCAGAATTTGTACAAATACCAGTAGTACATTGTTCCCCCCCACAAAAAAGACCTAACCTGTAAATAAGCCCTAGTATGATTTTTCAGGATGCTCGTAATATAAGCCTTACCCCAAAAATAAGCCCCAGTGAAGTGAAAGCCCACCCTCCACCACTGTGCAGCAACCAGAAGAAGATGACATGACTGTACGTATTTGAATAAATGTAAATTGTTGTACATGAAAAAAAAATCCCCTGAAAATAAGCCCTAATGCATTTTTGGAGCAAAAATTAATATAAGACTCTCTTATTTTTGGGGAAACACGGTATTCTGACCAAAATCCCTTCAGCTATTTCCCTGGAAGAAATTCTGTGATGGAATAATTAAAAGTTAATAATGTTCTGTAATGAACCTGCATTTTGTATATGCATTGAAGCAGCACCTTTCTTATTATCATACATATTTGATGTCTTCTTTCTAGGTTCTCTCCATCTCCTGATTCTAACAACTGGAGTAGCTGGGTGTACAATGGATATCTTAAAGGTCTAATCATTTATCACTTAGGTCTTCTGGACTTGCTGTAAATGCTGTGGTACAGTCCTATACTCAGATGTCTAGAATGAAGCCCTATGGAACTCAGCAGGGCTTGTTACGGATTACGGACATATATATATTACTGCATTACACTTTCAGATATATTTTGTTAAAAATGAAAGAAACAGGAAAGGATGGTATGTTGTACCCTATTCCTCAAAAATCATATTTATCACTCTTTAGGCACTAGGCACTATATTTAAAAGAAATAAACAAGGAGCTTTGTATTCTCTAACAAGCACATTGATTTTTATGCAAAAGAAGAAACACTATCAAAAGACAGGGAAGGTGATACCTCTATTAGATCATCAAAAAAAAAAAAATCACAAATACACACCACCTATCTATGGACAGTGCCTGAAAAGCCCAAGAGTTCAAAAACTCATGGCTAAATATGAATGCCAAGCCTCCTCCTTGTTCTAGCCAAACTGCACTGGCTGCCCATCTGTTTCCACATTGACTTCAAAGTTCTAATGCTTACCTATAAGGCCCTAAACGGTTTAGGACCTCGATACTTGGCGGAGCGCCTGCTCCTACCAAGATCTACTTGGACCACCCGCATGAGTCAGGAAGTGAGGCTGAGGAGCCTGACGCCGAGGGAGGCCCAGAGGGAAAAGACATGTAGCTGGGCCTTCTCAGCGGTGGCTCCTCGCCTTTGAAACAATCTTCCTCCGGAAATTCGCGAGGCCCCAACGCTGGGTACTTTCAAATGCTAACTGAAAACATGGATGTACACCCAGGCCTTCCCTCCTGTCAACTACTGATTTCTTTGCTTTGCTGTTTATTATTTATTTATTCCTTCACTATTTGTTATTGTTGTATGCTTATGTTTTTATGTTTTTTAAAATTGTTTTTGATATTCTGTAAGCCGTCCAGAGTGGTAGAATATACCAGATGGGCGGGATATAAATCAAATAAATAAATAAATAAATAAATAAATAAATAAATAAATAAATAAATAAATAAATAAATAAATAAATAAATAAAAACTTGCCAGACAGAAGGCTAGCAGCCACTCAGCATGCCCTCCTACGCTACCTTACATTGGGGATCCTTTTTTTTACTGGAGCTGACTGGATAGCTCAGTGGCATACGTATCTTGCTGCAGAGTCAGAGGTTGGGGGTTCGACTCTCCACGGTGCCTACTATGAGTAGAGCCAGCCTGTGTGGCCTTCGGCAAGCTGCACAGTCCACGGGCACCCCAGGAGAAGGGAATGGTAAACAACTTCTCAGTATTCTGTACCTAGATAACCCGGTAAAGGATGGCTATAGGTCAGAGCCGACTTGACAGCACATTGATTATGATTGGTTGAGGATGGGGTGCCACAGAGATGCGGGAAAACTCATCAGTAAGTCGAGGTAAAATTCAGTTTATCCATTAGGTGATCTAATTACTTTTAGGAGTCACACTCTTTTCAGTCCTGACTGCTGATTGACTAGTTTCAAATTTGGATTGGAGTAAGTCAAACCAGACTCTTTCAATTAGATATCGGAAGAACTAGCAGATCAAACAGCCTTTAGCAATGAAGAAAATGCCACGTTTGTGGCCTCTTAGATAGAGGGAAGTGTTGTGATTCATGATCATTAATATGAGAAAAATTCATAAATGTTAAAATATTGAATTGGTGCCTATATGTGAGCATTAAGTGAGGTGAATAATATATTAAACTTTAACAAATGAAAATTAATGAATTGTTTCCAAGCTCTGAGCTAGAGATTTAAATATTGAAGGCAGGCTACAGGCAATGGGAAGCATAATAGATGAACTAGCTGTGAAAGCTAGGTTCTTGTTGGGCATAGAGCCTACACAAAAGCAGAAAACTCTCCTTTTCATACTTATCACTGCTGATGAACATGGGTGGAGAAAGTAACAGCCGAATTATGTTTATGACATTGAATTAGGTAATGTCCAAATAAGGTTACACTGAAACATTAACAGTCTAGGCTCCCTCCCCCCTTTTCCTCTCACATTTCTCCAAAAAGTATGTTTACTTAGATTTTTAAAAAAATTTCTGAGTTTTCAACATGCAGTAAAGGAAAAATCAGTAAGCCCTAAGACTGCTACTACTACTATTTACAAGTCGCTTCCAACTTATGGTGATCCTTTCCAGGGTATTCTAGGTATACAGTACTCATAGGTGGTTTAAAGATAAAGGTACAGGTTCCCCTTGACATTTTTAGTATAGTCATGTCCGACTCTAGGGAGTGGTGCTCATCCCCTTTTTCAAGCTGTAGAGCCAGCGCTTGTCCGAAGACAGTTTTCCGTTGCCACGTGGCCAGCGTGACTAGGGAATGCCATTTTACCTTCCCACCGAGGTGGTACCTATTTATCTACTCGGATTTGCATGCTTTCGAACTGCTAGGTTGGTGAGGAGCTGGGACAAAGCGATGGGAGCTCACTCCGTTGTGTGGATTCGATCTTGAGACTGCTGGTCTTCTGACCCTGCAGCACACAAAGGCTTCTGCAGTTTAGCCCACAGCGCCACCACGTCCCTGCCATAGGTGGTTTACCATTCCCTTATTCTGGGCCACTCTGGAACTATGCAGCTTACCCAAGGCCACCCATGGTAACTCTTCTGGGATGTGCAATAGAGAATTGAACTCCCAGGCTATAGCTCTGCAGCCAGATACTCACTGAGGTCTCCAGTCAGCTATCCAAGAACTACAGAAGAATAAATGGAAGCAAAACCTCCCCAAGAAAATGCACATAGCTCCACATATTAGCCCTTGACAGCTTCTATAGAGCTAAACAAATAAAGGCACACTCTTTGTGCCCCCCCCAAGACAGCCAAATTATTAGAAATGTTAACAGGACATTTAGAAGAAAAACAAAAATCAAGTGGCTGCATAAAGTTCATGTAACCCATATTCATCGCTGAATTGAAATTAATAGCCTTTGTGCATATGGTCTGTGACCAAAACTAGCACTGTTTACAGTTTGTTTCTCTCTAATTTAAATACTGGAAATTGAATCAAAATAAGCCTGTTTTATCTCATATTAGCTAATGTTATTTTACATGTTATTTTAAGCATGGTTCAACCAAGGCCAGTATATTTAAGGTTGAATTGTATATTACTCTCTAGATATACATAACCTGGTGCTGACTTCTCAACTCCAAAGGGTAGTCAAATCTGCCATCAGCAGAGGTTGTGTGCAATGTGGCATGGATGAATAAAGAATTATATCACCCCCAGTACTGAGACCGGAACTAATAGATGGCTATGGACCAAGGCTAATAATGTGCAACTGTGATTTTTAGACACATGACCTAGATTACTCACAAAAGCAAAGAGCCTTGAAGCAGATGATGAAGAGTCTCTGGAACTCCACGTACTAGGGCTTTTCTTTAATATTCAGACATCCAAAGCATATTTCTCCCTTCATCTTTATTATTATTGTTGCTGTTGGTTCTGCAAATACAAGATGAAAGACAAAAGACAGTACAAACTTGATAAATGATAATCAAGTGCTGTCAAGTCAATTTTGACATACGGTGATCCTTTTTCAGAGTTTTCCAGATAGAAGGGGGTTTACCATTTCCTTCTTCTGAAGATGCTCTGGGACCGTGGCCAAGGCCACACGAGCTAGCTCTACTCATAGAGGGCACAGATGGGAATCAAACACCTAACCTCTGACTCTGCAGCCAGATACCTAAACCACTGAGCTATCCAGCCAGCTGTATGTTAAGTACAGTCTTAATGTGACTTAAATTGGAAAGTCTTTGATTTAAATGTAATGGTTCCCACAAGCAACCAAGAGACTGTGGGTCTTTAAGAGTGGGAGTATTTTGAATTAGTGATTGAAACTGACAATGTTCCTTGGAGGCGCCAATGATACCTAAGCCCCAATATAAGTGTAGATATGTTCGATGGTGGAGGCAAGAGAGCTGAACTATGGACCAGGAAGTTTGTGACTGTGCCTCAGATAAGAATATATCAGGGCTTGGTAATGAGGTACTATGGGATATTACTATTAGTTAGGAGCTTATCAGATTGGACATCTTGTAAAATTACAGTACAAAGACTGGAACAACTTCATTGCTGCAAAGGCTTGAGACTTACCTTGTCCTTTCCCTGGCATTGTATTGCTTGGGAGATAAAAGCAACAACACAGATTACAAGCATGCGTTTGTGTGCCATCCATATATCTAGTAAAGGTAAAGGGTCCCCTTGACATTTAGTCCAGTCATGTTTGACTCTAGGGGGCAGTGCTCATCCCTGTTTCCAAGCCATAGAGCCAGACAGTTTCCATGGTCACATAGCCAACGCGACTAGACACGGAACATCGTTACCTTCCCACCGTGGTGGTACCTATTTATCTACTTGCATACATACTTTCGAACTGCTAGGTTAGCAGTAGCTGGGAAGAGCGACAGGAGCTCACTCTGTTGCATGGATTCGATCTTACAACTGCTGGTCTTCTGACCTTGCAGCACAGAGGCTTCTGCAGTTTAATCCACAGCACCACCGCCTCCCTTATCTAGTAAGGCAATGGCCAATTAAGTATATCTAAGAATATTTTTAAGGACAATCACATGAGTGCTAAAGCTGTGGAAATGCCTTGCCAACACACAAATGCTGCATGTAGATACTTCACTCCCATGACACATTCTGCAGTTAACAGTTCCCTGAATATGGGACTCTCTGCTTTGAGAGTAATGGCAGGAAGGTGAAATGCAGAACAGCCCTTGGGTTACTTGACGTTACACTGAACCTCAGCTTGCCCTTTGGCACCCCAGAGACTAAAAAAGATTAATGCCCTGAAGCAGCTGAAGACTGAACCCACAGATTCCAGCCTGAGTGAAAGTTGTGTAATTTGGGAGAGCCTAAGGCAAAGTTAACACCCATATAAAATATGAATATGTTCAACCAGCTTAAAGAGCTAAGGAAGTGTTACCAGAGAAGGGGTTCCATTTCAGTACAATCTCCAGCTAGGAAATCTGGTGGCGATTTGACAACAGTTGGTTTGCACAGACCTAGTTGCACCTAGTTTACACCTAGTTGGACTGCTGTGTTGTAACAGTATAGTATGAACACAGGTGTGGGCCAGTATTGTCACTGGCTGCTATTACACAGGAGCAAGATCTCACTGTCCTTTCTGCTACAAAGATTCTTCCCTCCTCTTCAAACCCAACGTTCACAGTTTAGTCACACATTCCCTTACATTCAATAATAATATTTAGCACTTTCGTGGCACTTCACAGCTTCAAAGTGAGGTATGAGCATTTAACTAATTAATCGGCAATTTGTTAGTTAAATAATCATTTGCATATATAAATATCGCAGCCTGGATGTGTTGTCCATGTAATGGGTGCTAATGTGAATGAAGCAGTTCCTGCGTATATTTCAGTGAAACAAAGTATAATTTGTGCCTTGGCATTATTTGTTGTGTACGTGTGTGAGCATGGTTGGAACTCTCCACAAGAACTGGTATCATGACTACAAATCCAGGCAAGAGCTTTTAATGTTTATTTTTTATTGTATCTATTGTGTCTTAATTTTTGATAACTGTATTGAAGCTGTTGGGCCAAGAAATTACTTGAAAGGCATAGCTCAATTGGCGTAAATCTCAGCCGCAAATTACTGCAACTTAACATGTCATTAGCTGTTGTGCATTAAGTCATGAGACTCAGCACACAACAGCAAATGCCTATTTCTGAACCTCTGGCAATCTGCAGATATACAGCAACTTGGGTATTCCGAAAGGCACACTGAACAGGATTTTGGCCAAAGTATCTATATTCAAGATGCTTTAAAGTATGAGACCAGTTGCCTTTGAGAAAAACAATGTGATTCATCACTGTTACCACCACACTATAGCTAAGCTGGATACTGTAACTAAGCTATTCCTATTTGTTTCATGTGCTGTGTGGCCAAGAGTGTTTTCAATTAGGAGCACTTCACCTCTTTGGCCTTAGACATCGCTGAATGCTTCTGGGTGCTCTCCGGTGGACTGTTTTGTCAGTGTCTGCACTGGACTCTCCCATCTCTCTTTCTGCATCAGTACAGTGGACCCTTGACTTACAGACGGCTTGACTTACAGACTTTTTTGAGTTACAGACTTCTCTGGCCGCAAAATTTAGGTTTGACTTGCAGCCTGAGAATTGACTTACAGACCAGAAAAAAACCAAAATGGAACAAAAACAGCCTGTTACGGGATTAATCGGTTTTCAATGCACTGTAGGTCAATGGAGACTTGACCTACAGACTTTTTGACTTGAGAACCGCCTTCCAATACAGATTAAGTTCTCAAGTCAAGACCCCACTGTATCTCCATTTGGCCCTTCCTCAACAGAATTGGGTATGCAGGCACATGCTATTCTCCTGATTCTACATACAGTGGGGTCTTGACTTAAGAACGGCTTGAGTTAAGAACATTTTGACTTAAGAACCACTCTCATAGGAAAATATTGACTTGACTTAAGTACTTAGATTTGAGTTAAGAACTGAACAAAACCCATGTGGAAGGCAGGGAAAGTGCAAAAAGTGAACTTTCAGTTAACTGTTGGCCAGTGAAAAGGGTGCCTGTCTGCTTCCTCACTCCTCCCAGCGTTTAGAGAGTGGATTGGGAGTCTTCAGACTGCCTGGTACTGCCTGGACTGTTTTTTCCCTGCCTTCCCTGAACCTTTCTTGACCTAAGAAAAAAAGAAACAAAATATCCCCCTCTAGTGGTCGAAGGCGGAATAGCAGCTTCCCATTAGTTTTTATGGACGGAAAAGAGCAGATACGGATTAAATGGTTTTCAATGCATTCCTATGGGAAATGCAGATTTGACTTGAGAACTTTTTGACTTGAGAACCGCCTTCCAATACAGATTAAGTTCTCAAGTCAAGACCCCACTGTAGGTCATCTAATTGTTGGATAACCAGAAAATACATCCTTTGTGTACCTGGAGGCATTTCAACAGGCTGCAACTCAACTACATTTATACTTAAGGAATGCTTGGAGGTCCCTAAGGAATGAATAGCTTCAGATTCTGAGCAGTATTCAGCAAGTAGCACAATGTCTTAATATTCAGATGCACAGTGATCACTATAAGATTTACTATGAAAGAGCTGTTCCAGAGCTTCCTTTGGTGGACAATTGCACTTGTAGACTGCAGAACAGATAACACAGAAATGGCTACTGGCAGCTTCCTCACACCACTTTTACCTGGTGGGAGCTTTTATCGCCAGACCTCCTGTGAAACTACAGTAATGTGGGATTATGTTTTCCAGGCCCACCAATTCCATTCAGGCAATCGCAAAAGAGTTTAGAAATCTACAGAAACACACACTTACTATTGATGGTGTAGGCTTGGATTTATTCTGCAATGAAGTCTAACTGAGCGATTCCCTGATTGCCTGACTCCAAAGCAATTATTGGGCATTTTCTTCTTCACAAACAAGACATGTTTGTGTCTTGTTTTAACCATAAGATAGCAGAAAAACATATAAATATGTGTTTAGAGAAAAGAAACAAATGGAGATTCTCCCCTGTTGTTTTCATCAGATCATGTGAGTGCTGCTGTTATATACAAGGGAACTTTGAGTATAAAAGACTAAGACATAGAAGATAAAATGAATATTGGACTATTTTTGTGATGGCAGAATCTAACACAGAACTGGACCTGCCATAGCTGTAACTCAGAATTTTGGTGCCTGGGGCAAATAGCACAAAATGCTCTTTTACATCAGCTTCTTAATTCATGATGTGAAAATAATACATGAAGTAATTAGGATGAAATATAACCATATCAGATACATAATTTAATTTGCTTTTAGAAATGCACAACTTTTAATGTAATGGGTAAAATGAACAAAATAACAACTTGTACAAGAACAAAATAATCATGAGTACCACTACCAATAAAATTACACTTCAGTACTGCCAAATGAGAACTGATAATAAATTATTTAATTAATAAAATGGAGAGCTCTGTAAAGTGTCACATCCAGCTTGAAATCTAGTAGTAAGTTGCAAATGGAGTAAGTGCAATGAATCAGGGGGGAATTGGGGAGTGAACACTTATGTAAGTTTCATTGGTTCAGTGTGCTTACTCTAGTTGTGACATATTACTGGATTCCAACTGGAGTCCAATAAGAAAAAATTGGGAAAGGAAGACGACAAGGTTGTATATTGTCCCCAGCTTATTTAACTTATATGCAGAATACATCATGAAAAAGGCTGGACTGGAGGAATCCAAGCTGGAATTAAGATTGCCGGAAGAAATATCAACAACCTCAGATATACAGATGATACCACTCTGATGGCAGAAAGTGAGGAGGAATTAAAGAACCTCTTAATGAGGGTGAAAGAGGAGAGCACAAAAATGGTCTGAAGCTCAACATCAAAAAAACTAAGATCATGGCCACTGGTCCCATCACCTCCTGGCAAATAGAAGGGGAAGATATAGAGGCAGTGACAGTTTTTACCTTCTTGGGCTCCATGATCACTGCAGATGGGGACAGCAGCCACGAAATTAAAAGACGCCTGCTTCTTGGGAGGAAAGCGATGACAAACCTAGACAGCATCTTAAAAAGCAGAGACATCACTTTGGCGACAAAGGTGCGCATGGTCAAAGCTATGGTTATTCCAATTGTGATGTATGGAAGTGAGAGCTGGACCATAAGGAAGGCTGACCACCGAAGAATTGATGCTTTTGAATTGTGGTGCTGGAGGAGACTCTTGAGAGTCCCCTGGACTGCAAGGAGAACAAACCTATCCATTTTGAAGGAAATCAACCCTGAGTGTTCACTGGAAGGACAAATCCTGAAGCTGAGGCTCCAATACTTTGGCCATCTGATGAGAAGAGAAGACTACCTGTAAAAGACCTGGATGTTAGGAAAATGTGAAGGCAAGAGGAGAAGGGGACGACAGAGGATGAGATGGTTGGACAGTGTCATTGAAGCTACCAACATGAATTTGACCAAACTGCGGGAGGCAGTGGAAGACAGGAGGGCCTGGCGTGCTCTGGTCCATGGGGTCACGAAGAATCGGACACAATTAAACGACTAAACAACAACAAGCCTGTGCAGGCTCCTTTGCTTTATATGAACTCTTTTTTTCCCACCTGTTTCTACTTCTTTTTGTTTGTAATCTGTTTTGCTTAACCTGCTAATGCTTCTTCATTTGTTATAATTCCTCCGTTTTTATTTTAATTTCCCCCTTACCTGCTGGTTTTCTCTGTCTTTGGATTTGAGGGGGTTCGTCTATTCATCTCTGCTTGGTGTTCTTTGTCATTTGAATTTCCATCTAGAGCTCCCTATTGCCAGTCTTCCCTTTTCTAAAATGCACAAATCTGAATTCTTCAAAACAACTAGTGTATCCCCCTCCCCGGCTGAAATATTTCAAGTGGTAGGATGGTAATATGAATGACATTCAGGCTGAAATTCTGTACTCACTTAACTGAGAACAAGCTCCCAGTGGATAGATTACTTTGTTAATTATGAGTAATTACTACTATAGGACTTTAGGCAACACAACACAAAATATGACTCAAACTTTTAAAGAAGACTTCATTTTTATTACATGAAGAAATCAAAGATTTTGGCTGCAACATATACAGATACCTCTATACATCTGAGACAATCTTGTATTCAGTCTTATTTTAGGTTAAAACGACTGTATTCCAGAAACATGTGCACAGAGATAGAATATTATATAAATCTAAAATAAATATAAAAGGTGCTCCCCCTCTGAAAAACACCATGCACGCTTGATTATTCGACAACTAAAATCAAATTTTGAAGAAGTCAAAGGTTTTCAGGTCCACAACTTCTGACCTAGTCAAAGAAAACATTCCAGAGGTATGGCCATCATTTGTGTTTTTTTCTTGCATTCTACACATTTTCAGGGATGACTCTTTGATGCATTCCAGACTTTCACAGAACTGCATGATTATCTAAATTTTGCTCTCAAAACAAAAAATTATCCTACTGTAAAATCATTTTTAATCATTTAATAATTAATGCTCCCCCAAATACTGAGAAGACTATAGAAATCAAGTTAAATGTGCAAGTCAACTGTATATATAAAATGAAACTAACGTTGTGTTGTCTCAGACGCATTTTTGGTATCACCTGGCAGGACAAAGTTCCAAATACAATAGTCCTAGAATGAGCTGGAATTTTTAGCATGTATACATTACTGAAACAGCGACATCTATGTTGGCTCGGGCATGTCGTGAGAATGGCTGGTGGTCAGATTCCAAAAGATCTCCTGTATGGAGAATTAGTGCAGGGAAAGTGCTCCAGAGGGAGATCACAGCTGCTATACAAGGATATCTGCAAGTGGGATCTGAAGGCCTTAGGAATGGACCTCAACAGATGGGAAACCTTGACATCTGAGCATTCAGCCTGGAGGCAGGCAGTGCATCATGACCTCTCCCATTTTGAAGAGACCCTTGTCCAGCAGGCTGCAGCAAAGAGGCAGTCTAAAACCAACAAAATCAGGGAGCTGAACAGGGGACAGATTGTATTTGTCTTCAGTGTGGAAGGGATCGTCAGTCTTGAATTGGCCTTCTCAGCTACACTAGACATTGTTCCAAGTCCTCTATTCAGAGCATATTACCATAGTCTCTTGAGACTGAAGGATGTCTAATCTAACGTTGTTAAAATTTAGTCTGTTACTGTATTTGCAAAGCTCTCTTCGAGCACCATATTTCAAATGAATCATTTTTTCCCTGTCAGCTTTCTTAATTGTTCAGCTTTCACACCAATCTATGATGATCAGAAATACAAGAGTGTGGATGATCTTGTTCTTGGTCTCCAATGACACCTCCTTACACTTGATGACCTTTTCTAGTTCCTTCATTGCTGCCCTTCCTAGTTGCAGGCTTCTTCTGATTTTTTAGTTTGATGATTGAACCAAGACATATATAATGAAGTGCTTTAGGCATTCAAAAATCTTGCAATCCTACAGTAAATATTTACTCATTAATTCTTCGTTATACGGTCACAGATCCGAGTTAAAATAATACAGTAAGAACAAGATAAAAATAATTAATAAAACAATAATTATTAAAGCATTCACATATTTGGAAGTAGCCAATTAGCTTAATATTAATAATGGTGGTAATCTAGACCTTACTGCTACATATGTCACTTATCACAGCTTGGTTGTATAGGGAATCTAGTACAAAAAGAAGCCCTTTCCCCTCACTGTCATTTGCTTATCCATTTTCTAGCATCCAGATCACACTATGCCACCTTGCTCTTGCTACCAAAGTGCTAATTGCCAGTGCTTGCTGCTTGATCTCTGCCCAGCGGTATGATTGTCCTGGAGAATAGGGCCTTGACACATACCTCTCGCTGATTATGTAAGCCACCTCCTTTATTTCTTTCTAGCTGCCTGAAATCACTTTGAGTTAGAGTGCCTGTTATGTGCCAGTTTTGCAGGGAAAACACCACAGGAGGAGGTAAATTAGCTTCTAATGCCAGCTGCATAAATGAGATGTTCAACTGAATCAATTTCATCTTTAAAGGAACTGGGCTAAGCATGTAAAAACAAGCCAAGAATCTCTCTAGTCCAATATTCTACTCCCAACAGTGGTCAAGCGGATCAATTTGGGAATTCACAATTATTTACATTAAGGCTTCAGTCCTATGTGCTGTACACTTATCTGAGACTAAGTCCCACTGAACTTAATAGGACTTATTTCTAACTACTGACAAATTTATGTACTTGTTTACTCTTTCCACCATAGAGGCATCCAAAAACAGCTTACAAATGACTATAAGACAAAACAATTAAAATATCAATAAATTGTGATATTAAAATATGATTAAATATATACCAATTAAAATATGATTAGACATATACCAATATTAAAATGCCACTCATTAAAAACAGCTATAAAGACATCATAAAACAGTCAGGTGTACTGCAACCTCCTCCCCTTCATTTCTTATCAGGGCACACAATTTCCAAAGGGCTGCTTGAAAAGTGAAGGCAGCAGAAGATAAACTTCAGAGGAAGCAAATCTAGCTTCCCTTGGGAGAGAGTTGTAGTCTAGGAGTATGTACCAGATATGCCCTTTCTTGGATCCTCTTTGGAGGTGCTTGTGGCTGAGCGATACCAAAAACCAGGGAGGATTATATGGGAAAATATAATTCAACATATATCCCGGGTCCAAGCCATATATGGCTTTAGAGGTTATAGCCTGCACTTTGAACTGGTTCCAGAAATTGACCAGGAGCTAGTGAAGCTGCTGTAACAAGGGAATTATATGATCCCCATGATTGTCTCCAGTTAAAGGTATGGCTGCAACATACTGACCAACCTGAGGTTTTCAGTCTTTCAAGGGATCCCCACATGGGGTGTGTCACAATAATGCATCAGTGTAAAACTATAGAATGCATCATTGTAATCAAGCCAGATATATCCAGGAATGACTGCAGCTGAAGCACCTGTTGTAAACTATACAACATGCATTCCTGGTCATTCTCAAGAACTGAATATTCAGGCTTAGACCTAGGATAACACCCAAGCTCTGGACCTGAGTTTTTGGGGGGATTGTAACCCTATCCAGTGTTGTTTATCTCCCTGTTCTGACCATTCAGCAGACCAGAAGCACCTCCGTGTTGCCTTTCTGACACTTCAAGGATTCTAACCGGCAACATAGGAAAACATGTCTGTGATGGTTGCTCCACATCATTCCTGTCACTCACAATCTGATTCTCATTTGCATGAGCCTATGAGAGGAGTGGAGGGGCAGAGCAGGTAGAAGAAGGTTTGGCAAGCAGAGAAGCAGAGAAAGAAAGAGAGAAAGAAGCAGGGAGACATAGGGAGGTAGTCAGGGAGATAGTGAGAAAAAAATAATAATAAAGATAAGCTGGTCAAGATAAATACATAGAGCAGGTGGTGAAGGTGGCAAGATATATATTTGAATCATTGTATGTATTGAATAAAGAACATCTGTGATTATAATTAAATTCCTTTCAATAAATCAGTTCTCTTGGCAGCAACCTGACAAGTGTCTGAATACAGTCTTTATAGATTGCAGATAAAGGAAATCCACTGGTGGCAGTGAGAAAAAAGGGGGGATGTCTCAGCGCTTGTGGAAAAAAAATGGAAGCTGGGGTCAAAACAGGTCTAAGGTGATAGAAGCAAGCAGAGGCTTGAAAAGAAACAGAATGCGTTTGTGTCTGGAGGCAAGAGGATTGTCTCAAACAAAGGAACAATGTGGCTGGCATGGTGTTTGTGGCATCCACCCTCATGCCCCTTGCTTGACCTTCAAGCCCCAGAGCACACAAAGGCAAACACTCTCTTCTTTTACACTTGCTGCCACCAAGTGATCTCTAAATCACCATTGCTTCAGAAAGATTCAGGTCCACACTTCAAGTTCTTTTAAATAAAACTTTGGTTTATTGATTACATAGATTAATTCATGAATATCTTCAGAAGTTAATCACACCTAAATTTCCCAAACTACACACTCTATTATTCTGTCTGGCTTTTCTCTCCTGCCTGACTCTTGCATTTCTCTAACTGACTCAATCTGACTTAATCTGACTTCTGACTCTGCCTCTTATAGCATCTCTCTTGGCTTCCCCTCTCAGCAACATGAATATTCGTTAACTATTACATAATACAAGAACCATAGATCTAATAAATGGAGAACGCTACAGTGTCAGAGAAAGTGTAGCCATCCTTAGCTGCTGAGGGAGAGCTATATAGTATCTCAGAAAGAAAAAGTATTTAAAAAAAGGCCTGACTATCTCTGCAATATTAAACCAGCTCTTATCCAAATAAATACACATATGTATACCACCTAAATGAAGTAAAAAGTTAGTAATGGAGGTAATTGATCCTCAAGAACAGTGGTTCTTAACCTTGGGTAACCCAGGTGTTCTTAGACTGCAAGTCCCAGAAGCCCCAACCAGCATAGCTGGTGGTGAAGGCTTCTGGGAATTGCAGTCCAAGAACACCTGGATTACCCAAGGTTAAGAACCACTGCTCAAGAGGCACAAGGTTTACCTCATGAAGTGGAGGGAAATGGATTTCCCCTCTCTGAGGAACAGGAAGAGACTCATGAGGGTGCCTCAGGGAGAAAAATTGATCCAATCTCCCAAGAGTTTGGAAAATGGAAGCTGGAATAGGAATTTAAATTGAAGGAGCTAGCTTTGAAAAATCAATTGGAATTGGAAAGAGAAAAAGGCAGGGCTGAGCAAGAGGCCAGACAAATGGCCTTTGAGCAGGAAAAAAGACAGCTAGAGATGAGAGAAAAAGCTGAGCAAGAAAACAGACTAATGGAGTTAAAACAAATAGAATTTCAAATGGAAATGAAAAGATTAGAATTGGCTGCTCAAAACAATAATAGCAAGAATAACAACAGTGATAATGAGGGAAATCTCTCAAAAAAAGATCTAAAGAAATTTCCCCAATATAGAAAAGGTGACTGCCCAGAATCTTTCCTCATTTCCTTCGAGCGTGTGTTCTGGGACTTTAATGTGAAAGAGGAAGAAAGGATGATCATGCTGAGATCCCAAATAAGTGGAGATTTAGCAGAGTTGTACTCACAGATGTCTCTAGAGCAGGCCAGAGACTTTGAGGCTTATAGAAAAATGGTTTATTCTAGATATGGCATCAATGCAGAACACTTGAGGCGAAAATTTCATGCCCTATCCAAAAAAGCCTGAGGAATCTTATTTCTAACTGGAGGCTAAATTAGTTCAATGTCTGGAGAAATGGAAGGAGCATGAGAATGTCACTTCTTTAGAACAAATGAAAAATATGATTGGGTTGGAGCAATTTTATTTTATTTTACCTGGGGAATTACGTTATTTAGTTAGAGACAAAAATCCTAAAAATATACTGGAAGCAAGTGAAAAGGCAGATTCCATAAGTGAGATAAGAAACCCCAGGTTCTCTGAGGTACAAATTGGCAGGAAAGTGTGGGACAACAGGAGGAGAGGGACCCCACCCAGTAGAGATTACCTCAGAAGTACCAAAGCTACTGGAAACCAGTTTAAAGGCAAGCCCTCATCCCCAGAACTGAGTCACCTGAAACAAAATAGCTCTGATGGGAAAGTTGACAAGGCCCCATATTTCAAACCCAGAGCCTGTAAACTATGTTATGTGTGCGGAGGGAAAGGACACCTTTGGGCTCAGTGTCAGACCCAAAAGACTATGAATGTTAACCAGCAAAAAGGGGGAAATTCCAGTCAGCCAAAGAAGGTACAGTGGTGCCTCGCACAATGGGCGCCTCGTAGAGCAATGAATTTGCTCTACGAGGCCGTTTTTGCGATCGCAAATGCGATCGCAAAACAGTGACCGTATAGGAGGGAAATCGCAGAACGAAGGTCGGTAAGCTGCTCGCTTACCGACCTTCGCTTTGCGACCCGCCGATCAGCTGTTCCACGGCTTCAAAATGGCCGCCGGAACAGCCGAAAGGGGCCGGGGTGCAGCGTTTTCGCGCCCTTGGTAAGCAAGGGGAGCGCGCGAAAATGCTGCGGAAGCCACGAAATGGCTGCGCACAACCATTTCGGGGCTTCCGGCAGTGTTTTCGCGCGCTCCCCTTGCTTACCAAGGGCGCGAAAACGCTGCACCCCGGCCCCTTTTGGCTGTTCTGGCGGCCATTTTGGATCCGCTGGACAGCTGATGGCAGCCATTTTGGCGCCCTCATTGTGCGAGGGGAGGGCGCGAAAATGGCTGCCAGCCCCTGGGAAACATCGCACAATGGTAAGTATTCTATGGCATTGGAACGCATTAAACGCTGTTTAATGCGTTCCAATGCCTTTTTCTGTTCCATAGTGCGATGTTTCCCACAGCGAAGGTTAATACGGAACAGATTAACCTCGCTGTGCGGGGCACCACTGTATTTTGTATACAGCATAATGAAGCTACTAAAGAAGCAGTTGAACTTGTTGCCATAGCAACCCAAGTAACAGAGAGGGCAGAGAGCCAAGATCCTCCTGTGGCTAGGGTCATCCAATACTTTTTGATAGAATGCAACCAGAATCTACTACATATCTCAGGCAATGTTATTTATGTCGGTAATAATAAGCATCTTGCACTAAAAGAGTCTTGCTCACAAGTTACAGTGTGTCACCCGGATATACTGTAGTTCCTAAGGAAAATATGTTAGAGCATGAAAATATTTCTATTAAAGGAATTGGGTCTGAAATAGTGGTGTTGCCCATGGTAAAAATTCCAAAAAGATATAAGGGATGGTCAGGAGTTTGGAAAGTGGCCATATCTGACCAAATTCCTGCCCCATGTTTAATAGGCCTGGATTTCTCTGAGCATGTGCAGGGTATTTTTGTGACAACTCGCTCTCAGGGATGGCCAATTGAAGCCACTGAGGAAAACAATGAAAACCCTCCTGAAATAAGAGAAGGGAGTGAAACAGCTGATCTAGTTACCATGAGGAATCCTAATAATCCATCTTTCAGATGAAAACAAAAGGAAGACCCTTTTGTCTTCCTTCCAAAAGGAAGTGAATGCTTTAGACAAGCTAAGGAAGGGCGCCTGACCCCTGAAAACCCTGAAAGATACTGTGTAAAGGAAGACCTATTATATAGAGAAGTTCTAGTGAATCCTATGAGGGGAGGGGAAAGCATTCCCAGACAGCTGGCAATACCTTTCAAATATATATAGAGAATTTTAGAAAAGGCATATAAAGACATATTTTCAGCCCATTTAGGGATCTCACGTACTAAGCAAAGGATTGCTCAAAACTTTTATTGGCCTGGGATGGGGAAGCAGGTCAAGCTATATTGCCAGAGCTGTGACACCTGCCAAAGACAGGGTATTGGGAATGACAAGACAAAGGCTAAGCTGCGCCCACTGCCAGTCATCTCGACCCCTTTTCAACGAATAAGCCTAGACATAGTGGGACCCCTACCCAAAGTTACCAAGTGTGGGAACAGATTTATTTTATCAATAATCGATTATGCCACAAGGTATCCGGAAGCTGTACCTTTGTGGAATATTGAAGCAGAGACAGGGACAGATGCACTAATAAATTGTACAGTGGTGCCTCGCATTATGATGTTAATTCGTTCCAGCGAAATCGTAAAGCAAAAACAACATAAAGCAATTTTTAAAAGCCCATAGAAACGCATTAAAACCCGATTAATGCATTTCTATGGACTTGAAACTCACCGTCCAGCGAAGATCCTCCATAGCGCAGCCATTTTTGCTGCCCGTGCAGCGAGGAATCCGTCCCAGAAAACAATGGGCGGCCATTTTTTTAACCTGGTGGCCATTTTGAAACCGCCGATCAGCTGTGCGAAAATCTTCATTTTGCGATAATCGGTTAGCGAAGCAGGTAACCGATCAACGCAAAGCGAAAAAACCCCATAGGAAACATCATTTTGCGATCATTTTTGCGATCACCAAAACTTCTTTGTTATGTGATTTCTTCGTTAAACGAAGCACTCATCTTGCGAGGCACCACTGTATGTGTCGCATGGGATTTGCTTCTGAGATAATTACCAATTTGGGGACTTCATTTACTTCCAAATTAATGAAAAGATTGTGGAAACTCTGTGGCATTACTCACATCACATAATCGACTTATCATCCACAGACCAATGGTCTAGTCATTTAATGGTACCCTAATGAGAATAATTTGAGCATATACAGCTGGGAATCGAAATGACTGAGATCATAAATTACAATCATTATTATACGCCTATAGATCTGTACCCCAGGAAGAAACAGGATTTAGCCCCGTTGAATTATTGTTTGGAAAGAAAGCTAGAGGACTCCTAGATCTACTCCGTCAAAACTGGGAGGAACATAGAGAGGGTGATCCTGAGTCAGTTGTCCAATACACTGATGAACTGATGAACTCCTTACAACGGTCTCTGGAGATAGCAGCAGAGAACTTAAAGAGCAATCAGGGAAAGCAAAAACACTGGTGTGACCAGAGGGCAAGGGAAAGAGTATTTAATCCTGGATATGAAGTGTTAATGCTGAGACCCATTAAAGGAAATAAAATTCAGTTAGCATGGTCAGGTCCATTTAGAGTGATCTCTAAAATGAGTGACGTGAATTATGTACCTCAGGAGGAGGGAGAAGAAGGCAGAAGGGTTGTGCACATAAAATGATTAAGCCATATTATAGGAAGGAAAATTTTGTTTTGTATGCCATCAAAGAAACTCCCAATGAAAAACCTGAATTACAGTATTGGGAAGGAAGGGGTGAAATATAGTATAACCCTGAGGAAGTCAAAATTAGCCTTACCCTATCAGAAGAGCATAAAATCCACCTTGAAAGAGTACTACAGACATTACATGAGGCTAGGTTAACAGTTAAAGCAAGTAAATGCCAACTGGGGAGTTCAGAATTTAAATATTTAGGCCATGTGGTAGGTGGAGGCATAATCAAACCCCTTGAATCAAAAATGGAGGCTATTAACAATTGGCCCAAGCCAACATCCAAGAAAAAAAATAAGAACTTTTCTAGGGTTAGCCGGTTACTATCATCGCTTTGTGCCTAACTTCTGCGAAGTAGCCTCCTTTCTGTCTAATCTAACCCACAAAAGACAAGCTGAGAAAATCCAATGGACAGCCGACTGTGAGGAAGCCTTTAACAAATTGAAGACAGCGTTGACCACTGGTCCAGTCCTGAGAGCCCCAGACTTCCAGCATGAGTTTATAGTCTTCATGGCTGCGTCCAACATCGGGCTGGGAGCCGTGCTGAGTGGTAGAATATACCAGATGGGCGGGATATAAATCGAACAAATAAATAAATAAATAAATAAATGATGACCGACACCATCATCCTGTGACCTACCTCAGCAAGAAACTGCAGGCAGGTGAGAGGCATTTATCCACGATTGAGCGGGAGTGCCAAGCAATAGTCTGGGCATTGCAAAAATTGAGACCATATATCGGGGGAAGAAATTTTGTACTATGCACTGACCATTCCTCACTTTTGTGACTAAGGACTATTCGGTCCAATAACAACAAACTGATGAGGTGGGCCCTACTCTTACAGGACTTTGACTTTGAAATTCGTAATGTGAAGGGAACCCAGAACATGATAGCTGATGCATTGTCTAAAAGACCAGAGGACTAATGGATAGATGGGAAAAATTGTAATGTTGTAAGAAATCATAAGTTTAATCTGTTAAACATAGTAAGTGAGAGAGCATATAAATTAATATATATGCAGAAGTACTGTATAAGGTAAATATATTGTGTTAAAGATAGGTTTGTTAAATCTTGATAAATTTTAAAGATGTTAAAATTCTGGGTTGATTTCCTTCAAAATGGATTGGTTTCTTCTCTTTGCAGTCCAGGGGATTCTCAAGAGTCTCCTCCAGCACCACAATTAAAAAGCATCAATTCTTCGGCGATCTGCCTTCTTTATGGTCCAGCTCTCACTTCCATACATTGCTACTGGAAAAACAATAGCTTTGACTATGCGGACTTTTGTCGGCAAGGTGATGTCTCTGCTTTTTAAGATGCTGTCTAGGTTTTGCATGATGTATTCTGCATATTAGTTAAATAAGCCAGGGGACAATATACAGCCTTGTCATACTCCTTTCCCAATTTTGAAACAATCAGTTGTTCCTTATCCAGTTCTAACTGTTGCTTCCTGTCCCACATATAGGTTTCTCAGGAGACAGATAAGGTGGTCAGGCACTCCCATTTCTTTAATAACCTGCCATAGTTTGCTGTGGTCCACACAGTCAAAGGCTTTTGCATAGTCAATGAAGCAGAAGTAGATGTTTTTCTGGAACTCTCTGGCTTTCTCCATAATCCAGCACATGTTAGCAATTTGGTCTCTAGTTCCTCTGACCCTTCGAAATCCAGCTTGTACTTCTGGGAGTTCTCGGTCCACATACTGCTGAAGCCTACCTTGGAAGATTTTGAGCATAACCTTGCTAGAGTGTGAAATGAGTGCAATTGTACGGTACTTGGAGCATTCTTTTGCGCTGCCCTTCTTTGGGATTGGGATGTAGACTGATCTTTTTCAGTCCTCTGGCCACTGCTGAGTTTTCCAAACTTGCTGGCATATTGAATGTAACACCTTAACAGTGTCATGTTTTAAGATTTTAAATAGTTCAGCTGGAATGCCATCACCTCCACTGGCCTTGTTGTTAGCCAGGCTTTCTAAGGCCCACTTGACTTGACTCTCCAGGACGTCTGGCTCAAAGTCAGCAACCACACTATCTGGGTTGTCCGGGACATCCAGATCTTTCTGGTATAATTCCTCTGTGTATGCTTGCCACCTCTTCTTGATGTCTTCTGCTTCTGTTAGGTCCCTACCATTTTTGTCCTTTATCATGACCATCTTTGCACAAAAGATGAAAGGTATTTTCTGGATCCATTTCAATTGGGATTCAGGCCTGGTTTTGGTACAGAGACTGGCTTGGTCGCCCTGTATGATGACCTTTGCCGGGAAAGAGACAGGGGGAGTGTGACCCTGTTGATACTCCTGGACCTCTCAGCGGCTTTTGACATCATTGACCATGGTGTTCTTCTGGATAGGCTGGCTGGCTTGGGAGTTGGGGGCACTGCTTTACGGTGGTTCCGCTCCTTCCTGGCTGACCGTGTCCAGAGGTTGGTGCTGGGGGACAGTTGCTCTGCCCCATGGCGTTTATGTCATGGGGTTCCTCAGGGCTCAATACTGTCCCCCATGCTGTTTAACATCTGCATGAAACCACTGGGAGAGGTCATCAGGAGGTTTGGGCTGAGGAGTCAGCAATATGCTGACGATACTCAGCTCTACCTCTCGTTTTCCACCAATTCAGGTGAGGCGGTTTCTGTGCTGAACTCGTGTCTGGACCTGATAATGGACTGGATGAGGGTTAATAAATTGAAACTCAATCCAGACAAGACAGAAGTGCTGTTAGTGGGTGCTTCACTGGACAGGTTGGAGGGCCATTTCCCTGCCCTGAATGGGGTTACACTCCCCCTAAAGGACAGGGTCCGCAGCCTGGGGGTGCTCCTGGACCCCAGTCTAACTTTGGAAACCCAGGTGGACTCGGTGGCCAGAGGCGCCTTCCTTCAGCTGCGGAAATTATACCAGCTGCGGCACTACCTGGACGAGTCTCATGACAGTTACACACGCACTGGTAACATCTCGTATAGATTATTGCAATGCACTCTACATGGGGCTGCCTTTGAAGACAGTCCGGCGACTGCAACTGGTCCAGAATCGAGCTGCGCGGCTGGTGAGTGGTGGAGCTGTTAGAGATCACATCAAGCCGATTCTGTTTAATTTACATTGGTTACCAGTTGCTGCCCGGGCCCAATTCAAAGTGCTTGTTTTGACATATAAAGCCCTAAACGGCTTGGGCCCTGGATACCTGAAGGACCGCCTCCTTCCATATGAACCTACCCGGCAGTTAAGATCTAACCAGGGGGCCCTTTTGAAAGAGCAATCCCTCAAGGAGGTAAGAGGGAGGGCTTGTAGAGAAAGGGCCTTTTTGGCAGCTGCCCCCAGACTATGGAATGCCCTCCCAACTGAGATTCGTCTGGCGCCGAGGCTGATGACATTTCGGCGCCAGGTCAAAACCTTCCTGTTCCAAATGGCTTTTAACTGAAATAATATCAGCTGTAGGTCTGATGGCAATTTTTAGAATATGTATTTTAATTGCATTTTAATTATTTTGCCCTTTTATTTTGCCTTTTTATTGTTTTTTAAATGCTGTAAGCCGCCCAGAGACCTTCAGGTAGTGTGGGCGGCATATAAGTTAAATAAATAAATAAATAAATAAATAAATAAATAAATAAATAAATAAATAAATAAATAAATAAATAAACAAACAAACAAACAAACAAACAAACAAACAAACAAACAAACAAACAAACAAACAAACAAACAAACAAACAAAAGGTTCCTTTAATATCTCCAATTTTCTTGAACAGATCTCTGGTTTTTCCCTTTCTATTATTTTCCTCTATTTCTTTGTACTGTTCATTTAAGAAGGCCCTCTTGTCTCTCCTTGCTATTCTTTGGAAGTCTGCATTCAATTTTCTGTAACTTTCCCTATCTTCCTTGCATTTTGTTTACCTTCTCTTCTCTGCTATTTGTAAGGCCTCGTTGGACAGCCACTTTGCTTTCTTGCATTCCTTTTCTTTGGGATGTTTTTTGTTGCTGCCTCCTGTACAACGTTACCAGTCTCCATCGATAGTTCTTCAGGCATTCTGTCCATAAAATCTAGTTCCTTAAATCTGTTCTTCACTTCCACTGTCTATTCATAAGGGATTTGGTTCAGATTATACCTGACTAGCCCAGTTGTTTTTCCTAACTTCTTCAGTTTACACTTGAGTTAAACAAGCTGATGATCAGAGCCACAATCAGCTCCAGGTCTTGTTTTTGCTGACTATATAGAGCTTCTCCAACTTTGGCTGCAGAGAGCATTATCAATCTGATTTCGGTATTGCTCTTCTGGTGATGTCGATGTGTAGAGTCGCCTTTTGTCTAGTTGGAAAAGAGTGTTTGTGATGATCAGCTTATTCTATTGACAAAACTCTATTAGCCTTTGGCCTGCTTTGTTTTGAACTCCAAGGCCAAACTTATCTTTGTTCCTTTTATCTCTTCACTCCCCAGTTTAGCATCCCTAGAATGAGAAGAACATCTTTCTTTGGTGTCAGTTCTAGAAGGTGTTGTAATTCTTCATAGAATTGGTCAATTTCAGCCTCTTCAGTATCGGTGGTTGGTGCATTAACTTGGATTACTGTGTTGTTGGAAGGTCTGCCTTGGATTCGTATTGAAATCATTCTATCATTTTTGAGATTGTATCCCAGTACAGTACAGTACAGCTTTTCCCACTCTTTTGTTGACTATGAGGGCTACTCAATTTCTTCTACGAGATTCTTGCCCACAATAGTAGATATGATAATTGTCTGAATTGAATTTGCCCATTCCTGTCCATTTTTGTTCACTGATGCCCAGGATGTCAATGTTTATTCTTGCCATCTCCTGTTTGACCACATCCAGTTTACCAATGTTCATAGATCTTACATTCCAGGTTCCTATGCAGTATTTTTCTTTGCAGCATCAGACTTCCTTTTCACTTCCAGGCGTGTCTGCAGCGTCCTTTCGGCTTTGGCCCAACCACTTCATTAACTCTGGAGCTACTTGTCCTTGTCCTCTGCTCTTCCTCAGTAGCATGTTGGATGCCTTCCGCCCTGAGGGGCCCATCTTCCAGCATCATATTTTTTTTTCCTTTTGTTTCTGTCCATGGAGTTTTCTTGGCAAAGATACTGGAGTGGCTTGCCAGTTTCTGCTCCAGGTGGATCATGTTTAGTCAGAACTCTCCACTATGATCTGTACATCTTGGGTGTCCTTGCACGGCATAGCCCATAGCTTCTCTGAATTACTCAAGCCCCTTCCCTACGACAAGGCAGCAATCTGTGAAGGGGATTTAATCCATTAAGATTTAGTGAATCAACTCCTCTGTAAGGCCCATTGATTCAAATAGGCCTACTCTAGTTGCAAATTATTATGCTAGAGTAAGTCGCATCTAAAGTAGGCCTAATTGAATAAATGGAATTTATTGAAAAGTTGATGCCTTAGGTGCCCAGAGATTCAGTGGGTGTATTCTAGCATGATTTAGTAAGCTAAACATCTTGATTGCAGCCACTGTGTCAGAATTGGGTTATCTTTCTCAAAAGTCCACAATAAATGTGTTAGTTTTAAAGGTGCCACAATGTTTTTGTGCTTTTGCTGCAGCATGGTAGCATGGCCACTTCTCTGAATACAATGGGGCTTCGACTTACGGACGTCCCTACTTATGAAAATTTCAACTTACGAAAAGCTCCAGCTGTAAAATTTTGCTTCAACTTGCGGCCTGAGCTTCCACTTATGAACACAAAAAGGCAGGGGGAAAGGGCGGGAAATTTAAATTTACTAACTGTTGGTGGCGAAGAGGCTGCTTCTTTGTAGCTCTTTCACCCCAACGGTTAGGGAAAGGGATGCAGTGGGGGTGATCCAGAGCCAGGAGGCTTGAGCCTCCTGGGTGCTCTGGCAGCTGTGGCAGGGGTGGCGGGTGGCAGGGGTGACCCAGAACTGGGTGGCTTGAGCCTCCTGGGTGTGCTGGTGGAAGCGGCGGGGGTGGCAGAGGCAGCGGTCGCCCAGTGCTGCAAGACTTGAGGTGACCGGGTTTCTTCGGCCGCTCGCCCCAGCTGTGGGGGAGGCAGCGGTCGCCCATAGCCAGGAGGCTTGACCTGGCCGGATTTCTTTGGCTGCTCGCCTCCTGCTCGCTCCTCGCCGCCCTCCACCATTTGAATTTCCTGTCATCGGCCCATGGAGGGTGGCGCGGAGCAAGTGGGAGGCGAACCAGGAGGCGAGCAGCTGAAGCACTCCACCAGGCTCAAGCCTCCCAGTGGTGGCAGTCACAGCAGCAGTGGAAGCCCGTGAGGCTGAGGAGGCTTTGGATTGGTAAGGTGCTGCTTTTTCCTTTTTAAGAAACTGTTCTGGGTGGGTTTTAGAGGGTGGGTTTGGACTGGGGGGTTATGTTTCTGTGCTGTGATGTTTTGTTTTTGGATTTGTGGTTTTTTTTTCCCAGTCCTAGCATGGGACTTGCTTTGTTTATTTGTATTCTTATTTTTGTTATTTTTTTTCTTCAGCCAGAACGGATTAATCAGTTTTCAATGCATTCCTATGGGAAATGGTGCTTCAACTTACGAAAATTTTGAGTTAAGGCCACCGTTCCAATACGGATTAATTTCATAAGTCGAGGCACTACTGTAATATAATATTTCTAACCTCACTGACTGCAATCCTGTTCAATACCCTTGTATTCTATATATTGTATTCCTGAAAATCTGGATAATATTCTGTGACACCTGAGGAAATGAGCAGGAACCCACTAATATTTATGTTATAATAGTTTTCTGGCTATTAAAGTGGCACTAGATTCTATATTTCTTCTGAAATATGACTTCTCCTTTGGAAGAAATCCTTCATTGAATACTTAACAGTTGATGATGGGGCTTTGACAAATCAAAATACTGTATTACTGAATAAGGGAGACAATCTCTCTTTTCATGTGGGCATATATCTCAATAACCTGATTGATCAGAATGCAATATTTTATATATATTCCACTGTACCATTTTCCAAAGAGGTAGCTGTGTCGTTTCTCTTGCAGCGGGAACAACAAAGACTCTTACAACACCATAAATTTGTTAATCTTTCTGATAATACAAACTCTTTTAATCTGTTACCTGAAATGATTTTAGGCCTTTTCATTGTTCTTTTTAGTTCCTTTTTACACAAAACTTTCCCCCTTTTTTTCCTCATTTAAGAAAAGATCCCAACATTGCATAAGCAGCATCTTTTCAGTGGTTTATGCCCTCAGGTTACTATTGGGCTTATTGGAGTTTGAATATGAAAAACTAGATTTTGAAACTCTTACATTTTTCAGAGAAATGGATGATGTAGCATAAAGTCTGTATAATAAAGATCAACGATTTATCTGACCCAAATGAAAAAAGAAAAAAGGAAAAAAAATCTTTTACTGCAGTACTTATTAAAGATAACATTGCATTGTCTTGCAGATCTCAGCTAGGAAATCCTTCAGTGAAAAACTACATAGAAACTAGCAGTTATTTTTCTAGCCAAGTCTTAATATTTGTTTCTTCCAGTTTAACTAAAACCCCAGAATATTTCAGAGTCCATCCCCCCACCTTATGCCAGGAACCACTGTGTAAATCTGTGCTGCTCTCAATGTCATAGAAGACAATCCTTTCTGCTTTTCCAAATAGGCCAACTATGTATTATTCTAAATCTTTTCATTTCAAGTTTCAGTAATCAGTTTCTGTAGGGACTAGGTAAAAGCGGGAATGGAATGGAATGGGCTGGAATGGGAACTTCTTAATAAAAAATGATACCAAAAACAGTGAGATGTGATGGACAACTATCAGGCCCATATTCATCTAGACTTCAAACTCAATGGATATTACTCGTTCATTAACCCTTTGTTCTCCCAAAGCCATGAATAACATGCCACAGAACAGCAATTTCTGAGTAGGATAACCCAACCAAATTCACAACGTGTGTGGCTACATGAGAGGGATGCAGACAGCCAGAAATCATTTGCAGGAGCAACCTGCCAGTGCCCATTCTGGACAGAAAATCAATATTGCAAAAAAACACCATCTTCTGAGTAAGACCGCCGAAAGACATTCACCCATCCCTTCCAGAGGAAAAGAAGAAGACCAAATATGAGATGGATTGACTTAAATGGAAGTCTTGAGTTAACAAGAGCTGAGCAGGGCTGTTGAAGACAGGAGATTTTGGAGAGATCTCATTCTCATCATAAGTTGGAAGCAACTTGATGACACGCAAAACAATGCAGACAAATATTTTTTAAAAAGTTTGTGCATTGTTGGGTGTAAGAGATTTATTTAAAATTAAGGCACACAAAAAAACGACTATCAGGAATGCTGCTTAATATCTGATATTGGCCCTGGGCAGCTGGCAACATGGTCTGATGCACAAAAAAGCAACAGACCGTGTCAACAGGGCTTATCTGCTATTGCCTTCTCTTGACACAGCTTACATGCTTTTTGTATGGAAGATACTTATATGTAGGAATAGGCTTGCAACCTACCAGTACATAATTACATCTGACAATTACAAACAGTGTGCATGTGGCCTGCGTATGCTTCCTGTTTGCTTTTTGGGAATAATCCAAAGAATTTGTTTCGAGTGGACTGTCTAAAACATTGCCTGCCATAATAAACTGGAAAGTATTAAGACAGTCACCAAATATTTATTCTAACTATTCTTTAGAAGTGATAACTGGGAATACAGTTTTTTTTTGTGTGTGGTAGTGTCATCATTGTGGAATGCTACTCCAAAGAATTTTAAGCACTCAGTTGAAACAGTTCTGTTTCAATAAGCTTTCTTTGAATTATGATTTTTGTTTTATTATTGCTGGTTTCTTAAGGAGAGAAAAGCTGATTTAATTACCCACCTTCTGCATTTTTTATTGCGATTCTCTTTTTAAAAAAGCATGATTCTTGAGTTTTTATGCTTTAATATTATCTCTGTTAAAAAACCTAAAACAGAACACTGAATAAATAAGATATGCTGGGAGGCCATTGTTCACAGAACATACAGACACTCCAAAATACATTCATGTACAGTCATCATATGTGACAAAACCACATGTAGATCACTTACTGATTTCCCTGTGGATATCTGGTAACATTTGATGTTGCCCTTATTTAGGAAGCCATGTGGATATCTCCAGGATTTTTATAATCTTGCCTCCCAGCTTGTGTATTTTGTACCCATTTTACAATGTCAGGATTACTCAGTAGTGTTAAGACATTGCTTTGCCTACGGGTAATTTGTCAGGTTTCATTCATGTAAATGAAATGATGTTGTAAGATGTTGAATCTTCTTATACTTGGTTTCCAAATAATATTTTCAAGTTTGAGATAAGGGTAGATGTTTGCCCTGTTCACTGCCAGATAAAGCCAGTTTATCTTTGGGTTTTCACAGTTGAAGGTTCGTTTGAATGGCTCCTGCACTCTTCAACTAAAATGTTCAGAAGCTTAACTGTATCAGTGTGAAGCTTTTTCCCCTTGGGCCAATGAAGGCTAATAGTGCTACAGGCAGCTGAGCTGTGATCTGGAAATGCCAAGAGTTCTACAGAGTCCAGGACATGTGCTGGCACTCTTCCCTATCGTAGTTTAAGCAGTACCAGCAGTTGCCCTCCCTAGGATGGAATTAGAAGAGTGAGATGGCGAGGAAGGCTGAACAACTGTTCCATTTCTTATGGAAATGGAGACTGAAGGTATGTTGAGACTCACCAGTTAGGAATATGCTTTTAAAGGACCAAACAAAGGAGTCCCTAAAACCATATTTTAGAAATGATGCAAATTGTGATTCGGAGGATGAAGAGAATGTATTTCTCAATGTTTTTTAAAGTTCTTATGGAAATTTGTTTTTCTCCTCCTTTGTGTACAAACATACTAGATGCTTTTGACAAAAATGTGTCTGTACATACAATTATAAAGCTGAATAACGAGAATTTTAAAGAGGAATAATTATAAATTATGATATATCCCTTCATGACTCTTAAATTATTCCCCCTTAGGTTTTTTATTTATCCTCTTTATATATATATATATATATATATATATATATATATATATATATATATATATATATATATATATATATATATATATATATATATATATATATATATATATATATATATATATATATATATATATATATATATATATATATATATATATATATATATATATATATATATATATATATATATATATATATATATATATATATATATATATATATATATATATATATATATATATATATTGTATGGAATGCATACAGCAAAGAACATATACTGAATACATTAGTCTTTTAAACTCATATTGTCTGCACTGTCTGTCAATGGCACCCTAAGGTTCTGGGCAGGATTCTTCCTTAATCTTATTTGCAGATAGCGGGGATTAAAACTGGACCTTCTGCATGGAAAGCAAGTGCTCTGTCTTGAATTACAGCCCCTTCCCACCTACCCAGCAGTTATGATACACATATGTTTCCATAGGCATCTATAGGCATTTTTGTACCTGCTCATTATGATTCTCATATAAGCGACTATTAGGTAAGGATTTAGATTGTGTTTGTGATGTTGAGAGAAGGGTTGTAACCTTTTTCTTCCAAGTTGCAAACCCTTATCAAATTGCTCCCACTGAGAGTGTTAGTAACTGCAGAGGGAAAAACATACCATCTCTCCTATTGCAGGGATGTTCAGCAAATGGTAAAGATTTTAAAGATGCATCACTGCATCCCCCATATTGTATGTAGGTAGACCTCAGAGGGTGGAGGAAAGTGGTATCATGTGACACTCAGTACTGTGCACACCACTGGTATTTTCTCGGAAGGAAGCATGGCACCCAACAACCACATTCCATACAACACTTGCGATACAGATGGACCTGCTATCTGGGGAAAGATAGTACTATAAGAGATACTGCTTTCTAAGACAGAAAAACTGAATGAAGGCATAAACATGATAATTAAATCACTGGAATCTAATGATGCTCTAAGGTCCACATCTTGAAATGAGCAATCTCATCCTGCCTTAGAGTGCAAATTGCCAGTGTTCTTAGGTACAATCTCGTGCATCCTTTGTTAGAAAAATAAATTTGAATACCTACAAACAAAGCACAATGTGGCAAAGATACCCAGTTGATAAATGTGGATTTGTTACCCCAAAATGGGTTGGGGAAGCGTAACTGATTTGGGGGCTGACGTAGGTGGAATGGCATTGGCAAATGTAACCACACTGCTGACATTACTTGTATTCTCCACTTTGGCTAAGGACTAGATTCATTCCTTCTATCCATGCACTGCAGGACATACCTGGTTTTTGCAAGAACTGGTTGAGTGTACAGCCAGTTTCATGTGCCACTAATAATCCTGGCTGGGAGGGGGATTACTTTGGGAGGAGGAAAATCTCCTCACTGTCTATGGGGATCCATAGGATGTTCAGTCACTGATCAGACATAACAGCAGAGACTTCTCTGCATGCCATTCATCACTGGGCTGTTGAGTGAAACACAGAGGAACAACAACAACAACAACATGAGCAACAAAAACAATGTGCTGACAAGTCAATTCTGACTTATGATGACACTTTTCAGGGATTTACAGGTAAAGGATACACAGAAGCAGTTTACTATTCCCTTCTTCCCAGAGTGCCCTAGGTCTGTGCAGTTTGCTCAAAGCCACACAGGCTAGCTCTTCTCCCAGGAGGCTTAGTGGGAAGTCAAACTCCCAACCTCTGGCTCTGCAGCCATATATCTAAACCACTGAGCTATACAGCAGTTCTCTTTTTCAATTCTTTGATTAGTTATCAGAAATAACAGGAAGTCCTCACCTCAGTAGATTTCTTACCTGGGAACTACCATAGGCTAGAGTATATACAAAGGCCAGTCCTCCTTGCAGTGGAGAACTGATTCAGTACAAAGACTAAGTGCTCGCTCATGTAGATGCTAGCTTTATGAAACAGCCACAGCCTTGTTTTTATATCTTATATGTATCCCTAAGCACACAAAAGGATATGCTTGCAAGTAGCTAGCTGTAGCAATATCTGTGGACTAATTCCAAAAATTCATTGCTGGTGATTGAGGAAGCTAATTCTTCCAGTGGAGGAAGTCAGTGTCATATAAATCTCCAGAACCTTTCAATATAATTCCACATTTGTAGCAGATGGGGGAAAGTGATATCCTCATAATGTAGAAATTTTTAGTAGTTAAGTCTATGGGCGGCCCAGTTCACCTTCATGTATCTTCAGGATCAGAGGCTCAGTCAGTAGCTAATATAGGTTACAGCTCCTCACATGGGGAAGAAAATAATTCTGTGAACCACTCTTATGTTTTTATAAAGGTTGAATAATAATATGCTGTCAATTTGGACTTTTGTTGTTGTTTAGTCATTTAGTCGTGTCCGACTCTTTGTGACCCCGTGGACCAGAGCACGCCAGGCCCTCCTGTCTTCTACTGCCTCCTGGAGTTGGGTCAAATTCATGTTGGTAGCTTCAATGACACTGTCCCACCATCTTGTCCTCTGACGTCCCCTTCTTGTCCTCATACTTTTCCAACATCAGGGTCTTTTCCAGGGAGTCTTCTCTTCTCACGAGATGGCCAAAGTATTGGAGCCTCAGCTTCAGGATCTGTCCTTCCAGTGAGCACTCAGGGTTGATTTCCTTCAAAACTGATAGGTTTGATCTCCTTGCAGTCCAGGGGACTCTCAAGAGTCTCCTCCAGCACCACAATTCAAAGGCATCAATTCTTCGGCAGTCGGCCTTCTTTATGGTCCAGTTCTCACTTCTGTACATCACTACAGGAAAAACCATAGCTTTGACTATTTGGACTTTTGTTGGCAAGGTGATGTCTCTGCTCTTTAAGATGCTATTGAGGTTTGTCATCACTTTCCTCCCAAGAAGCAGGCATCTAAAGAATTTTCCAGGTAGAGGGCACTTAGAAGTAGTTTACCATTCACTTCTTCTGGAGGCACTTGTAGGAGCGTGCAGCTTGGACAAGACCATACAGTCCGGCTTTACTTGTAGGAGGCACAATAGGGTAACAAACTCCTCATCTCTGGCTCCATAGCCAGATACAGTACCTAAACGTTTAAGCTATTCAGCCACCCCATTAAGGTTGAGGTCTGTCCAAAATACAGTTAACCTTCTGTTTCCATCTTGCATATTTAACTAAGGGTACTTTCAGATGGAAGGTTCTTAGATTGACCAATACCAATACATTCCGCAACAGCGCCATCTTTTTGATTAAAAAGAGGTAAGAAAATAAGTAATGGGAAAACATGGGGGAGACTGTAAATACAGGATGATGCTCTATCCTCTCCCCTTAAATTCAGTGTTTGAAGCATGGTGGCTGCACAATAAACTCAATAAGGAAATGGGTTTTCATGTTCTGAGAGCTTAATGGCAGTGGTGTTGTGGAACTGGAGATATCAGATCTTTTAATTAGCAAAAATGCTGGCATTATTTACCACCCCCTCAGGCTTCCCACTTCCATCTGATCGGCTGCAGTCTTCAAAGTGGTACATAGGGAGGAGATAGGTTTTCTCAGCAATAATAACTTAAATCCTATTGCTTAGCATAGTAACTCATCCTAGAGTAGGCCCACTCAGTCAATGAGGATTAACAGAGTAAATTCCTCTGTAAATTGCATGGATTCAAATAGGCTGATTGAATGGGCATTTGAATCAATGCAATATAGGGAGGAGCTTACTCGCCAATTTTCTATTGATTCAGTGGGACTGTTCTAGTGAGATTTACTGTGCTAAGTAATAAGATTTTGGCCAGTCTATTGTTATCAACTGTTCAAGTTTATGATGCAAATGGGGCTTGGTCTTGACAAATAAAATCAATATCTGTTCCTGGTAGAGACTGGTTTGTGTACTTTGCAGAAAAGAGTTTCTCCTTTGCATTAGGAAAGCAGTCCTATCCTAGCAAAAAGTGAGCTGATGGTCTTATATCCCCAGTTTTCCTCTTTTCATGCGATCTCAAGTTTCTCCAGCCAATCATGCTAGCAACTATACTGCCTGCCTTTTGCAAGTTCCTTGTTCTATGACTGTCAGCTGGGCTTAATAAAATAGGCAGTGTGTTATGATGTTCTTTGTGATGATGGTGCATGTGCACATGCGCACATAGGAATCAGCAGAGTGACCTGCAGTTTTGGAATCTCCTTAAGGGTATGGTTAAGAGGCTATCATGGTGAGCAACAGCTGGTATAGCACTGCATCATCATGTATATGTTTGGGGTATGCAGTTGCTTAAACTGGTGGATATGTGAATTTCTGCAGTTTTCATTTTACTAACAGCATAGAAATGGAACATGCTTAGAAAGAGACATAGATTTTTCTGAGGTGGTGTGGGGGCATATGGGAGAGGACCAAATTTATTGCAGCAGCAGGATGGTGTTGAATATAGAGCCCTTCATAAATGCAACTGTCTTTCTTCTTAGCTCTCAGTACTAGATAGGTTTCTATTCTGATTAGATCTGTTACTTAGAGAAATTACCATAATTCAATGACAGCCACAAAGGAAGCCATAATAAGAATGATAACAATGTGTCAGTTCAGAGAACTATGGGATTTCAGCGCCACACTATTTTCTATTGCAAATAATTTCAGAGCCTGGTTGATATAAGCAGAGCTCAGTAAAAATCTGCTGCCGGCTCTATATTTAATAATGCTCATTATGCCTCTGGGAAGGAGAACTAAAATATGCACCTGTTTACATAAGGGTTTAGATGTTGGCAGTATTACTACAGCTATATAGTTTAGCTACAAGCAGGAGGGCTTCAGTTCTCCTTTGCTTCCTTTATCCAAGAGTGGGAGTGAGTTGACATAAGCCTATCTGGAACAAAGGAACACATGCAAGAAGGAGCAGGAGATGTGTCCTGTTGTAATCCTAGCTCTTATTTATTGGCATCCTTGATGCTGCACATCTTATCAAGAGTTGGCAAGAGTCAAAAGCTATCAAAACTGGCAATAAAATTTTGCTTGCTTGATTTTAATTCCCTTTTTAAAAACCACAATGTAGATCAGTATCTGAGATGGACAGAATGTCAGAATTCCATTTTAGGACTATGTATGATGGATCTTTTCTCCCGCATCCCCAAAATCTATATTTGTGTTAAATTTGTCAACAGTAGGTGAGAAACTGTTCTGGATGCATTTCTGGGGATGAATGAAATGGAATATACATGTTTATATTAGTTCCAGAAATTATTCTTCTAGCAGTAGGACTTGTCATGCATGTTCTGAACAGCTATAAAATGCCCCAAAGTCCAGGTCCTTTCAAGATTCCTCAGTTTGGAAGTTTTTCACTTCCTCTTTCTGCTGTGCCACAGTTTGCCATTCAAACCAACCAACAACCAACCAACCAGTTTAATGTTAACTACAGTGTGTTCTTATGGATGACCAGGGTTGGCCCTACCCACAAATAGCATGGAGCTGAGATGGCAAGACATGTAATACACCTCCCCAAGACTTTTCTGCTGAGTGTTTTGGCCATTCTGTTCTGTTCTGCATTGTGTGTGTCCCCCATGACTTGGCCTGCACCCTCTAAGCTATCTTGCTGAGCTTAGGAACAGCAGAGGACACAATGACATCACTAATGCTCAAGGAAGCTGTCCATTTGGTTTCTTTCAGATTGTGAATTGAGGTGTGTGTGTGCAATCTTGTTATTTGCTTCACACAGTGAGACATCTTGAGTTGGCCTTGAGAAACTGCACAATAAACACTGGTGATTTTTTAAAGTGAAAGTGAAAGTAAAAATTATCCAGGGTAAAAGATAAGGGAGGAGGTAATGGGTGTGCACAAAGTTCCTTTAATGTCTGTGTGTCAACAAAGTACTCATCCCATACACTCAGATGTTTCCAGACAGGAGTCTGTGCAGGTATGTGTACACACCAAAAGATAACAATACAAAGATCACCCCTTCTCCAAGGCAACTGTGATTTGATAACACTTCTCTAGACAAAAGTGCAATTATTCTATTTTAAAACAAAGGGTTAATTGCAAGGGATAAGGTGATCTTTCAGGCAGGGGGAGGAATCACAACATAGTAGAAAAGAGATTACTCCCTTTCCCTTCACAGCAGCTGTACCCCAACTTACTGCAACATGGCTTTTGAAGTCTCCTTTGACACCAGTGGAGAATTTTGCAAAGACTCATTGCAGTGCAGTGAGGCTTGCTATAATATGGAAAGGAAATTGCTTATCTCTCATCATTAATTGGCAATAAGGCCAACTATAAGCGAGGGCCTGTTAGATCAGGAGCACATAGACCAGAACAATTCTCCATTCCAGGTTTGGTACAACATGGGGATATGAGTAAGAAATAGCAAAGCTTGTAAATTGCTAGTTGTTATTGAAAATATATTCTCAGTACAAAGATTAGTCCACAAGAGGTTGTCCCATCCACAGGTCCGTGCTCAGTGCTCGCCTGGATACCAAAAATAGGACCCAAATAACAGTTATTTGGACTGGTACTTAATGCAACTGGGGAAAATTAGGAAATACCAGGCTTTAGCAGAATAACAGGCCTTGTAGAGGTTGCTTTCTTGGACTAAAGCTCTTGGGATCCCCCGTCATCATGGCCAGTAGCCATATTGTCTGGGAGATTCCAGAAGATGACATTTAAGAAGTAGTTTTTCCAACCTTTAGTGATTAGAAAACTAATTAAAACAGACTGCCAATTGTTAACAACAAATATGGACCTGTTTGATGATTGGTTAAAACAGCAGAATGTCATTTGTATTCTACAGGCAGATAATACTCAGCTTCCAGTTTTTCATTGCTGGTGAGAAATAGTGAATAAAATTAGCCATCATATAAGAAACAGTACAAGAAATATAAACTTAAACAGGTTTTATCTCCAGATAACAAGAATAAAGTAAGAATACATATTTAATATGAGGTTTATAGAGGGGACAGAGGTGGTGCTGAGCCACTGGGCTGTTGATTGAAAGATCAGCAGTTTGAATCCATTTGACAGGGTGATCTCCCATTGCTTGTCCCAGCTCCTGCCAACCTAACAGTTTGAAAGCATGCAAATGCAAGTAGATGAATAGGTACCACCTTGGTGTGAAGGTAATGGCGTTCAGTGTCTAGTCGTACAGGCTATGTGACCATGGAAAGTGTCTAAGGACAAACAAGGATGAGGTCCGGCCCTTAGAGTCAGACAGGACTGGACTTAATTGTCAAGGGGAACCTTTACCTTTACCTTTTATAGAGTAAAAAGGGAATGCAGCACCTTAGGAGCTTTGCTGAAATCATACCTGTCAGGATTCAGGAGCCATTTTGATTAATATATTCATGAGTGTACGAAACATAGAAAGAATATAATTCAAAGTGAACCATTCTTGGGATTTTTCAGAAACTTTATCAAAGCTAGAACAGCTTTAAAAGCATAACATTTTAACCCCCTTAAAATTATCAAATTGTGGATTAATCAATCACTGGAACTGTCTCAGAATGCGCCTACTAACTACATCCAATCAATGTGATTTTAAAATAATAATGTGCTTTGCTGCTACTTTTGTGTGAAGGCTGTTTCATATAATTATGACTAATGTATAGTATTGTTATATACAATAATATTTTCAGACCCCCTCTTTCAGTAACACTCTCTGCTCTTGTCTCTCCATGACATTTTCTGTCACTTTTCTGCGTGGGTGTTTTTCTCTTTGTAGTATTCACAGATTACTTTGTATCTTGGCATTAGTAACACATATTTTGGTAAAAAATGACTTCAGATATCCATCCAGGCTTTTTTAGTATGAAAAGAGTAATATAGCCAGGGCTGAACACATTTGTTTTCTAGAATGAAAAAAGCAGATCAAAGACTGTACTATTTTTCAAGTGTTTTCAACCATTAGAGCCTTCTGTCTGAGTAGCTAGTAATTTTAGCCAATATTCCAGAGGTATGCTATTAAAATTCCATATATTCTGCTTGCTTCAAAACTTAGTTCTTTTCAAGAAAGTCCCTCTTTCCTTGTTTTGATTTTTACCTCTCACCTCATTTTTGGGCCACTCTGAACTCCCAAATGACCAGGAAAAGGAATTATCACTAGGACTGTTCACCTTGTGTTCATTCACACCTGTGCAATGTTCCCTATACATTGGTATATGGGAGATTACTAGATGAGGCAGCAACTTTGCATTTGAAATGGAACTGCCTTAAAAAGTACAGGATATTTGATTATCCTCCAATGAGGTCTCACTGCTCTGCAAACTGTATATTAGCTTGGTTTCACTTAGTACGTAATTGGCTGCCAGTCAGATACTAGCTTTGTTTGGGTGTTGATTGAGCAGACCTAGAAGCTTTGGGGAATTCATTGCTGGAGGGATGAGATTTCATAATCTTTTAATTTTAAAGCTGCTGCCTTGTCCAGTTAACCCCAAGGACACTACACCAACAGGATCGTTTGTGAAGGCGTGGTATGTATGTGGTACTTGCACTGCTATTTTGAAGTGGGAAAACTAAGACACAAAATTTGTTGCCTTCACTTTTTATTCTTATCACAATATCTATAGCAAGCAAAAACAAACAAGTCTACCACCCCCACTGCTAAGCCAGGAGATTAGTATTCCCAGAAAGAATAGTTGAAGGATGAAAACATGGAGGCTAAGGGATATGGCCTCTGAAGTAAAAGTTTTCCTTGTTCTTTGACTAATCTGAAGAAAATAGCCAACACACAGACAGAGACAAGAGAAGGAAGCTAATCAAATGTCAGAATTGCCTGGCTCAAAATGTCACGAAGCCTCAGCACAATGCCCCCCCCCCACTGATAGGTTCGCCAGAAAAGATTAGCAGTAGTTAATAGTTGCACGGATTTATTCTTTTAGGTACAACTTCCTGTGTCCCAAGTACCTACCCTCCAAAAGCAATCTCTAATGCATTGTAAAACCTCCCAAATAATGCAGGAGACTTTGCTCCCAATGAACTGGATTGTGCTACTGACATGGGTATGCATTGCAAAGAACAATGGATGCTCCAGAAGTGTTTCATAGTGTTCCAAAGGTAGTCAAGGGTGGTCAAAGAATATGCAGGGGCAGTTATATGGTGGATGGTATAATGTATTTTGTGCAAAGATAAAGGACAAAAATGGGAGGGACCTAACAGAAGCAGAAGACATCAAGAAGAGGTGACAAGAATACACAGAGGAATTATATCAGAAAGATTTGGATATCCCGGATAAACCAGACAATGTAGTTGCTGACCTTGAGCCAGACATCCTGGAAAGTGAAGTCAAGTGGGCCTTAGAAAGCCTGGCTAACAACAAGGCCAGTGGAGGTGATGGCATTCCAGTTGAACTATTTAAAATTTTAAAAGATGATGCTGTTAAGGTGCTACATTCAATATGCCAGCAAGTTTGGAAAACTCAACAGTGGCCAGAGGATTGGAAAAGATCAGTCTACATCCCAATCCCAAAGAAAGGCAGTGCCAAAGAATGCTCCAAGTACCGTACAATTGCACTCATTTCACACGCTAGCAAGGTTATGCTCAAAATCCTCCAAGGTAGGCTTCAGCAATATGTGGACCGAGAACTCCCAGAAGTACAAGCTGGATTCTGAAGGGGCAGAGGAACTAGAGACCAAATTGCTAACATGCGCTGGATTATGGAGAAAGCCAGAGAGTTCCAGAAAAACATCTACTTCTGCTTCATTGACTACACAGCCTTTGACTGTGTGGACCACAGCAAACTATGGCAAGTCCTTAAAGAAATGGGAGTGCCTGACCACCTTATCTATCTACTGAGAAACCTATACATGGGACAGGAAGCAACAGTTAGAACTGGATATGGAACAACTGATTGGTTCAAAATTGGGAAAGGAGTACAACAAGGCTGTATATTGTCTCCCTGCTTATTTAACTTATATGCAGAATACATCATGCGAAAGGCTGGACTGGAGGAATCCCAAGCCGGAATTGAGATTGCTGGAGGAAATATCAACAACCTCTAATATGCAGATGATACCACTCTGATGGCAGAAAGTGATGAGGAATTAAAGAACCTCTTAATGAGGGTGAAAGAGGAGCGTGCAAAAAATGGTCTGAAGCTCAACATCAAACAAACTAAGATCATGGCCACTGGTCCCATCACCTCCTGGCAAATAGAAGGGGAAGATATGGAGGCAGTGACAGATTTTACTTTCTTGGGCTCTATGATCACTGCAGATGGAGACAGCAGCCACGAAATTAAAAATCACCTGCTTCTTGGGAGGAAAGCGATGACAAACCTTGACAGCATCTTAAAAAGCAGAGACATTACCTTGCCAACAAAAGTCTGCATAGTCAAAACTATGGTTTTTCCTGTCGTGATGTATGGAAGTGAGAGCTGGACCATAAAGAAAGCAGACCACCGAAGAATTGATGCCTTTGAATTATGGTGCTGGAGGAGGCTCTTGAGAGTCCCCTGGACTGCAAGGAGAACAAACCTATCAATTTTAAAGGAAATCAACCCTGAGTGCTCACTGGAAGGACAGATACTGAAGCTGAGGCTCCAGTACTTTGGCCATCTCATGAGAAGAGAAGACTCCTTGGAAAATACCTTGATTTTAGGAAAGTGTGACGGCAAGACGAGAAGGGGACGACAGAGGATGAGATGGCTGGACAGTGTCTGTGAAGCAACCAACATGAATTTGACACAACTACGGGAGGCAGTGGAAGATAGGAAGGCCTGGCGTGCTCTGGTCCATGGGGTCACGAAGAGTCAGACACGACTAAATGACTAAACAACGAGGATAATGCATGCTTTACCATGCCTCCAGTGAGCTTCCATGGCTGAGCAGGACCTCCTGAGTCCCAGTCCATCATTCTATTCACTATACCACACTGGCTGGATAGCTCAGTGAGTTAGATATCTGGCTGCAAAATCAGAGATTGGGAGTTCAATTTCTTCCTATGAGGAAATTTGACACACAGTGATTATTGGGAGTATACTGAGACATAAATAGGAAACAATATATAAAATGTATCTGTGAAGATTTTCAGGCATCCAGGTGAGGTTATCTGGAAGCCGAGTCATGGCAACTGGACTTCTTTCTTGTCAGGTTGAAATGTTTTGCTACTCATCCAAGTAGCTTCTTCATTCTGAGGAGAGGTGGTAGAAGGACAAAGGTCTGGGGATAATCCCACTACTGCAGTCCTTCTCCACCCATTGTCATGGGTCCTTTGTCCTTCTAACAAGTCTATTCAGATCAGGGGGAAGTGAAACCAACGTGAAGGATATATGAGGGATCTCTTACCAACTTTCCTCAGACTGAAGAAGCTACTTGGATGAATAGCGAAATGTTTCAACCTAACAAGAAAGAAGTCCAGTTGCCATGACTCAACTTCCAAATACCTAAAAAGATTTGTCTGGAATGCCCTGCAGCTTCACCGTTATTAATGGAGGGTAGTAGAATGGAGACATCCTTAATACTAATTCTGTTTCAGTTATATAAAAGAAGAGCCTCTAGTCTTCCCTCACCAATACAGAGAATTTTTAGGTACAACCGGTGTATGGGTGAGGTAGATGTCTGCTGTACATACCTTGGCTGTACTCCCATTCCTCCATTCAAGACTGTCTCCCAGTGCCCCATCAGTTTTCAGTTGCTGTTAGTTTCCTCGGTTGGGTGAGATAGCCAAATTGGGGCTACAGGCACGTTTTACTCTTCCAATCTATTTCTATACTGTTCTCTGTAATGATTAATTTCCCACATTGTTTAGGGACCTAATGTGTGTTATTGCAAATTCAAATGGTATGCCATATATGTACAGCAGCAGCTGAAGCATGCCAGACATCAGCATAGATTAGGCATCTTGGCACACACCCTGACAAAAATTCAAATCCAAGTTCACTTTGAGGTCATCAAAGTGTCATCACTAGCAACAGAGCTAGAAGAAGCTGTTCAATTAACATCAGTTGCTCACATCTCATTCAGTGGCTCATAGAAGATTTGACAGATAAAACATATCTTGTGCTCTCTGTTAAAAAAAAGATTTTAGGATGACACGTCTCATGGACGGAAGCACTGTGGTGATCAGATTTTCTCATCAACAGAGCATTCACAGAAGCATAAAGCAGAAGGTCATTGCACCTAGCCTTCTAGTTTAAACCGGACTATTCAGCACATTAACCCATAGCCATGCCACACAACACACACCAGTATCTACACATAAACACATATTAGAGGCGATAGGGATTAAGAGAACTGCCAAAACAATGTTTGAAAATTTTTCAAGCAACAATGTCCAGAGGGGTAGCTTTGTTGTGTTAGTTTCTTCCAGCAAAAACAACAGAGTGTTGTGGTGCAATAAAGATGAACAACTTTCTGTTGCATTCTGAATGTCCATTAAATCAGTCCACAAAAACATATACTGAATAAAACCTGTTCACCTTTAAGGCTACCATGAGACTTGTAAACCTAAAGCTAAGCCAGCTCCTAGCTGTGAGTAAACACACACAAAACATATATTATTTGGAAACAGTAAGTCCACAACTTTGTTCATTACGATAGCAGTTTCCCTGGCATGCCATTGGGAAAGAACTCAGAGCATCGGGAGACCTGGATGCCCACTCAGTGCTATTGAACCATCTTAGCAGCCAGCTGGAGGTCAACCAGGAGTAAGAATGTGTGGGGGATCACATGAGTGTGTGCCACTCTGTGACACAGTGTTCTCCAGGGGTGACACTGGGCTTCTAGCTCCTATGCTAAACCTCACTGTGCCATCCATCACACCCAGCTCCCATAAAGGGATTTTTCTGATCAGAGGTGGGCTGGGCTGGGAGTTGGTCAGATCCACACCTGCTGCCTCCTGTCCCTGGATCCAACCCACCACTCACAACCACCTTCCCTGCAAGAGTTCTAGTAGGAATTATTAAAAGATACTGAGAGCTAATTTTTTAACCTACAGAAACATGCAAACAATCAAAGACATGGCAGATAAAGTAATCCTAAAAGTAAGAGTGGGGAGGAGGAAAAGGTAACAGGAAAAAAATTGTTGGCCATTGGCAGGCTTGGTGGTTTCAGAACACAGCAAGGAGGCCAGAAGAAAGCCTACTTCCTTCCAGTCACCTGTCTGGGCTGTACAAGTGCACACACCTTCCCTGGCCAATGATGGGGTGGCAGAAGGACCTTGGGACAGAGTTCCTCCTAGCATTCCTGTCATTGTTCTGGGACACATATGAAGGCTATGGTGCTGCTCAGCAGCTGTGAACACTAGATAGGTCTGGACTCTATATTTATTTTCTTCTGGCAGAATCCTCTAACCAACATAGCCGATGGCTTCCAGGAACTCTATTATGAAAACAATTCAGTACTCTCTCTCTCTCTCTTTTGGGACACTTGTTTTTCTCTCTCCATTTGAGTACTCAGTAAACTATCCTATATAATATAACACTTTGTGCTTTGACAAATCGCTTCCATTGGCCTAAGGCTACTAGCCAGTTTGACCTAAAGGAAAATGTCTTGCAATTTCAGGTGTGTTAATTAGTTATGGTAAGTTCAAAAGCCTATTTTTAATGTGGCAGAGAGAGCACAAATTGAGTTTTTAAATGGATTCTGATGTGAATGTAACTAATATATTGCATCCTGGTTTAGACTGCTCTTCTTTTCTAGAGTACATTTTAGTGTGCACAGTGTTGTATGGCTCAACTTTTCACATACTCAGCAAATAAAGTTTCTAGGGAAAAATTTCCAAAAATAAATGTGAGGAAGTCTAAGAAGTGAATCTTCTGCTGATATAATATCTTTGCTCCAACATGTCCCTATTCTGCTGCTTTTTTAAAAAAATCCTATACATTTAATTTCAAGCATTTATATGGCTGTGCCAGTTTATTGTCTATTACATTTGATGGCAGCTACTCCCAGAAAGCATACATAGGTTTGTACTCAGAATGCTACTTTCATCTATATTCTTCTAGCAAGGGAATCAATAATATCCCACTCACATGACGTTGTAACTCAAGCAGAGAGACAATGATTTGCCCAAGGCTATCTAGACATTTGAATTCAGGGCTCTTCGGCAGAAGCTCCATCATGAGTCTACTACATCACTCAGAGTGTCAGAGACTTAAACTGTTTGGATGAAAGGTTTTTAGAGTGGAGTGAAGTAGGCTGATTGACAGGGAGTCCTGGATTTTTAAAAGACTAGCGGAGATGCGGTAGATCATGTCATAGACATGGATGTGATTCTTCACAAGACCAGCTTGGCACATTAAAATTATTGGAATAAGGAGCATTCATTCCTTCTAGCAGTAGATTCCGAGTGATGTAAATATTGTAGCCATAACTGAGCCACTGAAAAGCAATCTTAGAGTGAAGAAAAGTCCAGTTTTCTTGAGAAGGATGGAAAAAGCAGCATAATCTCCACAGCAATACATGCCTTTCATGCCACTGTTCTGTCTTCTTAGATGAAGCATAGTTTTGCCATGGACAGTGACCTCTCAGAGGGGTGGACCTATCACAGTTTTCGATCAGTCCATTATAACTCTGCAGCAGCCACCATGCTATATGACCCTATTCATTCTTTAAAATCCATCTTGTAGCAAGTAGTGAAAACCTTCAATATTAAATATAATGTTTAAATATTAAAATACTAGCCAAATACTGCTGAAATGAGAGTTTTACAGAGCTGCCGAGTCCAATTTTAAACATAACATTGAAGAAAAACCTTTCCAGTTGCTGCTAGTTTTGTAGTATGGGGACTTTTTTTTTCTTAATCAAACATTTCCAATATGTACTTTGGGTCTCAAAACATTAAAAGCTTTGTTTTCTGACATTGCATAGGTAGTAAAGGACAAGCACTCTTAAATTAATAAGCACTAGGGATATATTTTTTCTTTATAAAGCTATCTTAAGGGATTCTCCACCAGCAATGGTTCCACTGATAACTGGAACTTTGTCAGGGGTCCGAGGAATAGAACACGTTACCACTTCTGGATTTCAACCAAGCATCAGGGTCACCACCCTTGAAGCTGTCATCATCATCATCAATCATTTTTTAAAAGCCTATTTCATTATTGTTGTTTTAACTTAACTTTAGCAGGAGACCAACCTATCTCTGGCTGCAGTAGTTTCTGATGACACCGAGAAATGAATGGTGTGGAGAAATCAACCCAGTACTAGAAGCACTTGTGGACTCCAGTTGAGGTACTATCTTTTAAATGACAGCAGAACTATATCTTCTTTTTTGCTTCATTTTGTTTTTGTCTCTATATACTGTTGTTTGGCTGCCAAATACATTTCCTTCATAATTCAGTCCATGGCCTGCTTTGAACCCATCAAGAAATATAACGTAAACACACTATTGTGATATATTATTTAATCATTTTTGGAACTACTAGAAGTGCAAAGAAAGGAAGTGAGCCACTTACAGAACTATCTCCAGATTTGCTATTCATGTTAGGGTTGTTAAAAAAAAACCAACCAGAATAAAATGACTTTTAAATGCCTCAGATCATTTGGAGAAGTGGCCTACAATCCACAACAGTTCACAGCAGATAAAACTTGTTCATCTTTAAATTACCACAGGAGTGGTTTCCTGCACTAGGTTGCACAAACACAGTGTTGCTCTGGAAATGACTTATCCAGAATCTTCAGTCTTCCTCTTCTCATCGTTTATTTCTTTTCAATTTTTTACAGGGAGATTTTATTTTCTGATAAAGACCATGTATCTCCTCCTTCCCCACACCTCATCATCATCTCCCTCCCTTTTCTCCCTCCACTTTTTGCAGGATGTTGGCTACTGAGACAAAGAATTGACAGTTTGAGATAAAGGTAATGATAGGTAATAGTTCACCTAACAGCGCCAATGCAATCAGAGAAAAGCACTCAGAGCACTTACAAATAATATATCTAGCTGAAAATAAAATTAGCACACCTGTATGGAATGAGGGGTATTAATGGCTACAGGGCAGACCCTTTTTGTTGCAGCAAAAGAATGTTCAAAATTAGCATGAGTAATGCCATGCCTTTTATTATGTCTTATCTTCATAATCTCACCTCCCTCTTCCTCCCTGCCCCCCCTCCGTGTCAATCATCATTCTTTTACATCAAGGATGAGCAGCTCACTCAAGCACAGAGGGCCATGGTGAACATTCCCATATATCTCCAAACTTAAATAGCACAATCTGCATGCCATTTGCATGCATTTGAGGGATGTTATTTAAGCATGGGACAGGTTCATTCCTCCTTTGAATCCATGCCTTGTCCGTGGTTTTGTTTCTAGAAAATATGTCCTGCAGGGTAAGGGAAGTAACATTGCTCACCTTAATCCTGCTCACAGTTTCCATTTTCATCGATTGGTCAAAAGCATTGAGCCTGTTCACCTCATACCTGAAAAATCATGACCCCTGACCACGGATTAGGTGTAGAGCTATTTGTTTAACAAACCCTAAAATGTTTTTGATCTCAGTGAATCATGAAAAAACAAAGCGTGCTGCTTATATATCGCCTGCCCCATAGTGCTTCAAGCACTCTCTGGGTGGTTTTACAAGTTAATTATGCAGGCTACACATTGCCCCCCCCAGCGAGCTGGGTACTCATTTTACCGACCTCGGAAGGATAGAAGGCTGAGTCAACCTTGAGCCGGCTCCCTGGGATTGAACCCCAGGTCGTGAGCACAGTTTTGGCTGCAGTACAGCAGTTTAACCACTGCGCCATGAGGCTCTCTCTCATATATTATATCTTAGCAAATGAACAACAACAATTTTAGAACTACAGAGCTGGAACTACAGACCCTATGGATTGAGTCCGTCCCTTGCCAAGGAGGCACAGTGGGGAATCAAACTCCCAACCGGGTACCTAAACCACTGAGCTATTCAGAAGCTCTAGTTATGGGTATTCTGCACCAAACTGAATAAACACTACACTGTTTCCCATTTGTTTTCCCCCCTTCACCACGTTTTGTGTTTCTCCCCTCCCCTCACTGTTTCTCATTTGTATTTCTTCCCTCTTGTAGAAGCCCGTGTTACCTCTTAGCAACCAAATGATTGCATTTACTGAGAACATTGTGAAGTTTTCTTACCTTTTTGACTTTGGAAAGTTTATATTGCCATTTACATGTTTACAGCCCTTCCAAACTAAATTTGATATATTTGCCATTCTTCCATCTAAGCAATTTCTATCAGTGTGGGATAAGACATAACTCAGGACTGATGAGGAACCCCACAGTGTTGGACATTATAGCTTGTATTATGATGTTGTACCAGAACAAGATGTGCCTGAGATGTGTAGAGAAGCTGGTGTTGCAAAAGAAATGAATCCAAAGAGTTGCGGGGGTAGGGGGGCAGTGTAGAAGGCTTTTGCTCACTCAAATTAGTAGAAGACAATTGGAATATTCCAACTACGGGGTTCCACAATGTGTAGTCATGATGGCCAACAACTTTTAGAGCTTTAAAAGAGGACTGGATAAATTCATGGACTATCAGTAAGTACCAATCACAATGGATATGTCTTAACTCCAGCATTATGGGCAATATGCTGCCCATTTTTGGAGGACTTGAATGAGATGGAGTGATATTGCATTCATGCCATAGGCATCTGGTTGGTGACTGTGAAAACAGAACACTGCAGTAAACAGACTTTTGGTTTGATCCAGTATCACTCTTCTGAAGTCCTTACATGAGAACAGGTCCACAGACATAAGGAACTTTTGATGGTAGCAACTGATCTAGATTACTGTAGCAGGGGAATAAGCATGAACCGTGTTATCCGATTTAACACATCTGTTTTACACATCCAGCTAATTAGGGAATGTGGGAATCAAGATCAGGGTCGGGGGGGGATGGTACAGAGAGAAGATTGGTGATTCAGTTTCATGCCATGATAAATCACCACCTGAATTAATTTGTGGAGTGAGGCTGTGACTGAGGCTATTGATGTGCAGTTTGGACTAAGAATAACTATAAAGGAAGAACAAGTGAGCTCTGCCATTCAGAGAAAGCAAGGACCTGTCAAAGTCACCAGCTCTTTTCTAAGACTCCATCCATGATAGTGAATGAATGAGCACAGAGAGCAGGGAAAGAATGTAGTAGCAAAGGAACATGAGAAAGTGACTTTTAAAAAACTGCAGTTCCTAGCTCCCAGTGGCCAGCTTGGCCATGGACTATGCTTGACTGAATAATTATGGGAGTTTTACTCCAAAAAATAACTTTTCCAAGCTAGAGAGCAGGCCCTTTCCTGTTCTACTTATGTTTAATTGTTTGATGAAATAGAGTCCCATGTATTATGGTTGGTCAGGCTAAATACATTATGCTCCCTCAGGGAAAGTAGCAGATTGATCTTGCCTTCTTATGATGTGCCCAAAGTAGGACAGCCTCAGTTTCATCATTTTTGCCTCCAGAGATAGTTCAGGTGTGATTTGCTGTAGGTCTACCTTGTTCATCGTCCTGAGTATCTGTATAGGAATCCCAATATAGTCTGGGACTTTGTTTTCTAAAGAGACCTTAACCATGCATGGAAATTAACTAATAAAAACCAGTATTTGTGTTGTTAGCTCTTGACCAGTCTTGGCTGATGTCTTTCCTCATTTGTTCATTGTTATATTTAATTTGCATGACATTATGCTTGGACACTTCAGTTTAATTTACCTTTATTGCACACAAAATAAGAGATAAGGATAACCCAGCTGCATTGCCACTATCTTAACTTTTGTTTTGGTAACAACTCCCTTTCTTGGGATGTACTTTTGCATTGTCTTTTTGTTTTCTTACTCAATAATCTAGAATCTTTTCCCTGTAATCATTGCACTATATGATTGTTCCATTTGGTACAGTGTCCCAAACCAATTATTTAACATTCTTTTACACTAAATTGCATTAGCCATCTTCCAGCTTAATTACCTAAATTATCAAAATCCTCCTGAATCCTTTTACATTAACCGTCATAATTTGCTCTAAGTATCAGCAATGCATTCTAAGGTTTTATCTTTTCTCCGCTCACGGCACTATTTGTTAACTTTCAGACACAGTGATGCTGTGGCCATCATAACAGCATTTGACATTGAACTTTTACTGTATGTCACCACCAAACAGTCTTTCACAAGACCAACCAAAGACAGACTGGAGGTTCAATTACACTATTTCTGTATTCTGAAGATCACCTGCTGAGCTTAACTAGGCAAAATTGATCTTGACCATTTTTAGCTCTTTTTATTTCTAAACATCTGTTATTGATCCCTATATAAAGTTATTTTAAGAGAAAGTATGAAATGGCTTCATCAGTATTGACTTTCTCTTCTGATCCTGCTACTACTTCTGTACAATTCTGTTGGGTCTAGAATAGAATGTGATGTAATGCTCTGAAGTAAAAGCTCTCTTTGGTCCTTGACTAATCTGAGGAAAATAGCCAACCCAGAGACAGAGACAATAGAAGGAAGCTAATCTGGTGTCAGAATTGCCTGGCTCTAAATGTCCCAAAGCACAACGCCCATCTGCTCATACCTTGGCCATAAAATATTAGCATTACTTATTAGTTGCAATACTTTCTTCTTCTTCTCCTAGGTCCCAAGTGCCCTCCCAAACAATCACCAATGCATTGCAGAACCTCCCACATAATGCAGTGAACTGTATTGTACTACACACGTGGGTGCGCATTGCAGAGAACAATGGAAACTCAAGAAAGTAGCTAAGAGTGGTTAAAGAATATGCATCCAACTATATGGTGGAGGTAGAGAACACTGATACAATGTGTGGTTTACCAGTTCCATGCTGCCAGTGAGCTTCCATGGCTGAACAGGACCTCCTGAGTCCTATTCCATCATTTTGTTCACTACACCACACTGGCCGGATAGCACAGTGAGTTAGATATCTGGCTGCAAAATCAGAGATTGGGGGTTCAGTTCCCTTCTGTGCATCCCAGAAGAACAGCCAGCCTGTGTGGCCTTGGGCAAGCTGCACAGTCCCAGGATGCCCCCAGAAGAAAGGAATAGTTAACCACTTCTGAGTATTCTGCCTCTTAAAAACCCTGGGAAGGGTTGCCATAAGTTGGAATCAACTTGATGGCAGACAATGATTATTGGGAGTCTTGTTCCAAGAGGAAGTATGAAATGGTTTCCTCAGTATTGATTTTCCCTTTGGATCCTTCTATACAATTCTGTTGGGTTTAAAATGTGATGTATATCATACTCATGCAACAATCAACAGGTTTTTTAAAAATTATAAACTATGTTTGCCAGATGAGATAGGAAGAAACATGAAAATTTACATATATCGGTGTTAAAACCTTTATTAGGTCAGCCAGTGCATCACAGAAATGTGTAAACTTTTAAGATTGCTAGATTTATTTTTTTTTAATCAGCCAAGATGTTACAAGTATTAGGGTTAGCAGGAGAATTTAACAAAGAAGAAGAAGAAGAAGAGGCTTACTTTATACTGAGCTTATGGCATATAGTTAATCATCACAGTCTTCATGAGGGCACACTGGACTGCAGGCATTCAAATATGGTTATGGTCTAGTGTTCTGAAATCTGGCATTTTCTCCAGATGTTTTGGCCTTCAGAGGAGAAGTTGGATTGCTTCTTTTAAAAGTCAAGAGAAGCTTTTAATCTTGCTTTAACCAGTAGTCAAAGAATAAAGGGTCAGCCTGGGCACTATAAAATCTTCATCCAAAGAAAGAGAGCTAGATTAGTGGAGGGAGTGTTGCATTTAAAAAGTACCTTTCTTCCTTGACACAAGAGGAAAGAACATTGCTTTAAAATTCATTGTTTTGCATGATAAGCAACTACAGAATTCATTCAACAACAGTTCAAGTTGAAGTGAGTGATATTCTGTGTAGAAAGATATATGCTGAACTGATCATGTTATTTGGGTCTCATCAGGGTATGACAAATGCTCTGGTAGAAATCACTAGAAAAGCACAAATGTTGGCATTCTGGGCCAGAATAATTTGGCAACCACAGAAATGCCACTGGTGGGCAGAGGCTGTATGTTTTTGTGAACATGCAAAGACACTCCTAAGACCATCCATTGAAGGGGAGGCACTAATAACTGCTTCTCTGCCCCTTCCATCCAGCAGCTACAACTTTTACACTACTCCTCAATCACTCTATTCATTATCATTTTATTTTATTGTAAGTATTGTTTTTCTGCCCAGCTGGGATCTTCAAGGCGATGTGCTATTTAAAACAGCAATATATAAAATAATATGGTAAAACCACAACTTAATAAAAACAGGCACTTTAAAAGAAGTTAAAACAATGTTATCTGTGTTCAGAAAAAGGAGGTCCCATGTCTTTATTAAATGATATTTCCAAATAGGTCTTCCCATGACGTGTTGAGCTGACTACCTGGAAATATATCAGACTGATGCTCAATACATCTATTTTATTATTTGTAACTGCATATAATTATAATTGTTTAGAATTATTTATAATTTTAATTTTAGAATTGTTTACAAATTGATTCACATTTAAAACAGCAATACAATGAAAATTACAATAGAAGAAAAGCAATTACAGTGGTGCCTCGCAAGACGAATGCATCGCGGGACGAAAAACTCGCAAGATGAATGGTTTTGGCAATGGGGTTGATGACTCGCAAGACAAATGTTCCTATGGCTGTGCTTTGCTAGATCAATGTTTTCTGGGTGTTTGTGTGTGTGTGTTTTTTTTTGCTGATTTTTAAATGTTTTTCTATGATGTTTAAAAAGTTAAAATTTTTTGACTGAAATTTTTGAAATCATCTGCAGAATATGTATGGCTTTAAAGAGCACTTAATAAACCCTTTGTAAACCAAATTTGACTTTGTTCTGACTTTTTTTGCCCATAGGAATGCATTAATTAGGTTTCAATGCATTCCTATGGGAAAATGCATTTCACATGATGAATTTTTCGCAATACGACATTAACCACGGAATGAATTAAATTAGTCTTGCCAGGCACCACTGTATAACAATCTTAGAACTGCACAACTGGAAGAGACCCTATGGATTATCAAGTCCAGCCCCTGTCAAGGAAACACAATGGGGAATTGAACTCCCAACCTCTGGCTCTGCAACCAGATACCTAAACCACTGATTTATCCAGTATTTTCTCTTAAAACAAACAAACAAGCAAAAAAAAAAACAAACCTCAGCCAAAAAAAGAGAGAGAAAAATATCTGGTTAGGGTCCAACAGGGGATATTCACAGATGAAAGCATCTCAGTCAGTAGAATCAGAAGGGGGTGATCTCACATGTACACACCCAGGTCATCTGCAAACTTAGGACCTGAGAAAATCTTTGGATCTGGCTTAGGAGTTGCATGGACTCCTTAGTTATAAATTAAATGACTCAAAAGCCTAGTTTAGAACACACATAAGTAGCAGCTGATTGAAAATCACCCCTGCCATCAACATCTACAAGTATTGGTAGCTAAAAATCTATTTAATGTGCTGCAGTATGAAAAAACAGACCTGCCTTACTCATTGCTCAGTCCTCTTGACATTAAGTAGGTGTGGACGATGTCACATAGGTTATATTTGGGCTTATGTTGGACACAGGATTGGAAGCAACACATAATGCTAAAATATGTTCCAGAGCTGAGAATACGAGTTATATTTTGATCGATTACTCACAATACAGTTCTTCTGTGGTTAATAATGGGCAAATACTGTTTGTTCTGTGGTAAAGATGAAAAGGCCCAGACATGTTCTTTTCCTCTGCAATAAGAAAATGGCTCTGACTATGGGAGATATCCAGAAGCTTCCTTTCTGTTATATTCCCCTTTTTTCCTTTCTTCAGACCAAAATCTAGTCTCAGTAAGAGACATGCAGCCTATCTGCATAGCTAGCAGCATTCCAGGAAGAAGTCTCACAAAAGTACTAATGTTGCACTTTCTCGGAACTGAACACACTACAGCTGTGACCCTAGAACACCCTCACACAAGAATTGCCCTAATGCCATATTTGTAGGGTTTTCTGTTTCCAGAAATTACCCCATTAGCACTTCTGGGAAGACTCCAAGAGTGCTATTAAACTTACAGTGAAGCCATGAGACTGTGCTGCATAGCCTAGATTTTACCTTTTTTTGACTATTTTTAAAAATTAACTGAGCCATAGGGAAGGTGGCTGGATGCAGCTCCCCTCCAGGTTGCAGGGGATTTCAGTGAGTTTTCTAAGCCTGAAAGAGATAGGAAATAATGCTACTGCGTGACTGTAAATTTGTGAAATGCAATACAACACAGTGACCAGTACACAGTTCGTGCTGGTATAACATAGAGTTGCACCAGCATAAATATGCCAGGTGTTAAACCTGGTAACAAGGCTGGCAGAAGTGCTCAGGGGAATCATACTTCTGCCTCAGCTGTTGTGCAACAACCTTAAAATGTGTGCGCATAATTGACCATTATGTTCATATGGAACAATAAAATAACAGAAACGATTTGGTGTATGTGTTTGTGTGTGTGAGAGAGAGAGTAAAGGAAATACATAATATAACATACTCATTTTTCAAGTAATACCTCTAAATGAACAATGGGTAACAGGTAGCCCTCTGGAGTTTTCTACAGTTGTTGTTTAGTCGTTTAGTCATGTCTGACTCTTCGTGACCCCATGGACCAGAGCACACCAGGCACTCCTGTCTTCCACTGCCCCCCAGAATTTGGTCAAATTCATGATGGTAGCTTCAGTGACACTGTCCAAGCATCTCATCCTCTGTCATCCCCTTCTCCTCTTGCCTTCACACTTTCCTAGCATCAGGGCCTTTTCCAGGGAGTCTTCTCTTCTCATGAGATGGCCAAAGTACTGGAGCCTCAGCTTCAGTATCTGTCATTCCAGTGAGCATTCAGAGTTGATTTCCTTTAGAATGGATAGGATTGTTCTCTTTGCAGTCCAGGGGGCTCTCAAGAACCTCCTCTAGCACCACAATTCAAAAGCATCAGTTCTTCGGTGGTCCACTTTCTTTATGGTCCAGCTCTCACTACAGGAAAAACCATAGCTTTGACTATGCAGACTTTTGTTGGCAAGGTAATGTCTCTGCTTTTTAAGATGCTGTCTAGGTTTGTCATCGCTTTCCTCCCAAGTAGCAGGCGTCTTTTAATTTCACGGCTGCTGTCACCATCTGCAGTGATTATGGAGCCCAAGAAAGTAAAATCCCTGCCTCTATATCTTCCCCTTCTATTTGCCAGGAGGTGATGGGACCAGTGGTCATGATCTTAGTTTTTTTGATGTTGAGCTTCAGACCATTTTTTGTACTCTCCTCTTTCACCCTCATTAACAAATTCTTTAATTCCTCTTTCTGCCACCAGAGTGGTATCATCTGCATATTGGAGGTTGTTGATATTTTTCCGGCATTCTTAATCCCGGTTTGGGATTCCTCCAGTCCAGCCTTTCGCATGATGTATGCTGCATATGTTAAATAAGCCGGGGGACAATATACAGCCTTGTCATATTCCTTTCCCAATTTTGAACCAATCAGTTGTTTCATATCCAATTCTAACTGTTGCTTCCTGTCCCATGTATAGGTTTCTCAGGAGACAGATAAGGTGGCCAGGCACTCCCATTTCTTTAAGGACTTGCCATAGTTTGCTGTGGTCCACACAGTCAAAGGCTTTTGCGTAGTCAATGAAGCAGAAGTAGATGTTTTTCTGGAACTCTCTGGCTTTCTCCATAATCCAGCGAATGTTAGCATTTTGGTCTCTAGTTCCTCTGCCCCTTCGAAATCCAGCTTGTACTTCTGGGAGTTCTCGGTCCACATACTGCTGAAGCCTACATTGTAGGATTTTGAGCATCACATTGCTAGCGTGTGAAATGAGTGCAATTGTACGGTAGTGGGAGCATTTTTTGTCACTGCCCTTCTTTGGGATTGAGATGTAGACTGATCTTTTCTAATCCTCTGCCCCCCCCTCTCTTTCTCTGTTTTCCTTTGGAACAGATGCAAAAACTCCAACATGGAATGAAAGCATTCCAGTTGGAATGGGATCCAAAACCTTTATAATGTTTTAGTCATTCCAGAAGAGGGGCAAGACAAGAAAAATTAATGTCACAGATGTGTATGTGTTAAGATAGAAAGAACTATAAATTAGATTAAGTTTTATTTTTCTTTTGTTTAGTTTTCTACTGCATTAAGTGGCATAATTAAAATTTCAATTTTATTCAACACTCAGTTTGTGATAGCAGATTGGGGTGATGCATTCGCCAACTTTTCTTTGTGTTGTGTTCTAGTATTCAGTAATCTGATGTACATTCCCAAATGAGAAACGAGAAAGGTTCATGACAAAGAGAATTTATATTATATTCCTTTCATTCCAGGATATGAGTCACAAGGAAGACAAATGACCTTTATCTGATTGGAATTTAATTTGAGGCTCCTTTTGAATGAACATTTGTCATACTTTATTTACTGATGCATGGTGGATTGCAGAACTTTTGAACTTAATATAAAAATACAGTTTAGTATTGAGTTATTCATTAGCATAGGATCAAGTCTTCCTTTGTTATGCTCTGTATGCATGTATTTATAGGTACGAATAGTGTTAGAGAAAGATTCCCATATTTCCATAGTTTGTTCTTTCTGTCTTTCTAACTGACATTCTAACTTATTTATATGTTGAAAATTTTAGGATTGTGTGGTGATAAAATATTTATTGTGAATCTCTGGAACAAGTTTATCAGCTGAATCTCATGGTCCTATTTTTGGACACCTCTGAACCAAGTCAACATTTACAAATAATGTCTCCTACATTTGAAAAAACACATGGCAACTTACTTTGTGAATAGGTTAATTATCACCACAAATTGCTATTTTGTTTATCAGTTAGCTCTGTAAACCCTTCACTCAACCAATGCTGGATGTGCTGTTGAGTTGAAGCAAGTCATTGTATAAGCTAATTCACATTGCATTGACAGTAGAAAACAAATTAGTTGAAATAAGAAAAAGGCCATGCAAATTGTTTCTCCTGCTTACACTTGGATCTCAAAACCATAAAAAAGACAATATACATAGTTTGAGATTAGATTAGATTAACTAAAGAGGCAGCAACAAATGTGGTTAGCAAGGGAAAATATTTTGGCTGGCCAAGATTACTTCTCCAATAATGAAACTCAGCATTCCAGTAAGCAGTTAAATGGTACTGCAGAGTCTGGCATACTGTCTTAAGTTTATCTTTTATCAAATATACCCTATTCCAGTCACTGGCTGAAATACAGAAAACTATGCTCTTTCCAAATTTCTATAAAAATCTATGACACTTGCTTTAACAGGATATTCCATGGATGGCACCCACTATCAATAGAAGGAGGCAGTTAATCTAATCTAATCTAATCTAATCTAATCTAATCTAATCTAATCTAATCTAATCTAATCTAATCTAATCTAATCTAATCTAATCTAATCTAATTGTGTGCCATCAAGTCAGTTCTGAGTTATGGTAAACCTTTTCAGAGTTTGCCAGGTAGAGAGTATATTAGGACTCCTATATCTGTAGGATCCATATCTAATGATTCACGTGAACACATGGTCTGAAAATATTAAAATAAAAATTCTAGAAATATACATTTCTAAAGGTGAAGTTACTAGAACTGGCACTAGAGAGTGCCAGAGATCATGCCATGTATAGCATTCATTATTAAAATAGTGTTTGTTGTAATCCATGTTTTTTAGCATCCGGAGGGGGGCTTGGAGCAGATGCCCCATGAATATGGGGGTCGTACTGTACTCAGAAGTGGTTTATCATTCCCTTCCTGTGGGGGGCACAGAGGCTGGCTCTTCTCCTTGAAGGCACAGTGAGGAACCAAGCTCTGAACTTCTAGCTCTACAGCCAGATACACCAATCACTAAGTTATCTAGACAGCTAAGGATGAAGTTACCAATGGTTTATCATTATGTTTTCTTTTTGAGAGAAAATAAAAAGACATTTAAGCTGGTTTTCTTTTCTTTTTTCTTGTTCTAAAGGACAAATACAGATGAAGGCAAATGTTAAGGCTGCAGGAAGCTGAAATAACATGGGCATCATTTTCTCTCCCCCCCATTGATACCCCTACAATGCCCTGTGAGGAGATACCCTAAAGCTATGGAGTTGGGGGCCAAGTAAGATACAATTCTGTCTGTACTGTATTTTCTTATCTCTGTTATTTTAATTACTACACATTGTACTGGGAGATATCTTCTAGAGCTGTGGAAGTGGAGGCAAAATAACATTTTGACACTGTATTGTGACTATCATATCTGGGATCATTATTTGAAACCAATTGTTTGAAAGTGACGGAGGAGGTGAGTGGTTTAGCAGAAGTGTGAAAGTGAAAACAGAAAAAATGCATGTGGACGTTAGTTGAACCTAATCAAACATTATATTAATCAGCCATGATTGACGTAATGATTAGCCAGCTAGGAGTGGTTCACTGCAAAGTTGTGCTGGAAACCTAGTTTTGTTCCTAACAATGATAGCATCCAAGGGGAACTTCCATAAATTACTTTTGAATTTGTACCTATTCCTGCAGAACTGGAATTTCTCCAGGTCCTGTATACCTACCTTCCCTAGCCTGGTGCCCTCTAGATGCGATAGAATTTCCTGTTGCCCCAGTTGGCTGTGCTGGGTGTGGATGACAGGAATTGCAGTTCAGCAGAACTGGAGAACGTTAGGTTTGAAGAATCCTAACATATACCATTGTATCTTTGAGGACTAATTACCGAAATGCTTCTAGAGGAGGACCTGTGTCAGCAAATCAAAATTCAGAATGTTGCTTCCTTTTTGCTCAAAAACTGTTGCTGATCCAATATCTTATATAATTTTGCAAGATCTCAACAGCAGCATGTTTTTTCAACATGTGAGGTGTGTGTTCAGCCCTGGACCTTTGGTGTCACTTTATTCATACAAAAAAACTATAGCTCTGAAGAGGACATTCTCATCTAGATCTTGAACCTTGATTCATTCTGATTGTCATGGAGAAACTTCATGAGTAGACAAGTTATCTGTCTTCAGATCGTCACATCAGCAAAGCAAAAATATGCAGGGTGGAGCTAGCATGCTCCTCTCTTTCTAGGCATCTTGGACTTCTACTTTTGGAAAGGCTAGTAGCAAGGAGGTGGGCTCTTATAGCTGTAGTCTAGTTGAACCGGTGGAATGGCTTTGATGATGAAAGTGCAACAATGCTCATCTCTTCCGGAAGAAGTTGCCAAAAGTTTAGCGTTATAGTTGGTGATTGTTGCCGTTGCTGAAATGACAGCACTGGGTGTGTTTTGGGCACTGCAGAATGGGAATCAGATGTGCCCTGTGGGCTATATATTGGCTATCCCTGCTAAGGACACCTAGCTTGGAAATAAGTCCCGTCTGAATCAACAATGCTTCTTTTTAAGCAAACATGTATTGGACTGCAGTGCTAACATTCCATACAATAATGTGTTTATCTATTTATTCTTGAAATATGTAATACTTATATTTTAATTATATTTTATGATTATTGTAATTTACATGGAGAGGTGGGGCATAAAATATCTCAGATAAAAATTAAATTGTATATTTTCTTACATTTTTTATGTTTTACAGTCAGGACAGAAATTTCTTTGTCTTGCTTTTATGTGCTGCTTCCCTTCCCCCCAGTATTCCCCCCTTTTAACACTAAGATTATGTGAAATGTGCATTTCAAGTGTGGCTCCAGGCAAGCTGAAGCTAGCATTTCCGAAAGAGTGGTTTGTAAACTCCCACCCCCATCTCTTTTATTTATTTATTTATTTAGTCACATTTATTCCCCATGGCATTTGTGGCAGTGAAGCAGCAAATGGACATTATAAATGGGTGCATGATTCAAATATAACCAAAATATACATAACCAAAATACTGGGTCAAACATTAGGAGCAGTAAAAATAACAATCCACAAAATAAACTTGCAAATAATTTCATTGCAGAGCACTGTTACCTCAGGTTTCTTACCATTTTCTTTTAAACTATTCTATTTCCTTTTAATAGTCAGTTGTTCAGCACAGTCCTAAAATATACTTACTAGACAATAAGTGAGGCTTACTTCCAAGTAAACATGTTTAGGTTATCACTGTGTTCATTTGTTTTATTCCATTAAATAAACCTTAGTAGATTGGGTTCAGTAGGCCATATTCTCAGGGTGGTGTAATGTATATTGTATACTCAGCTTTGTAGTGTTACATGCAGAAAATTCGTACAGTTTCAAGGAGTTACACTTACTCCGTATTGTCCAAAGAACTAAGACGAGAAACCTGCAGGAGGAATGTCTCTTCAGTCACAAACCTAGTATAAAGTTTTTAAAAAAATCATATCCACAGTTGGCCAAAGTTCATCTAAAGACAACAATGTTTCTGCCATTATACCAGTCTGTTGAAATCTTAATCACAGCTACTAAAGCATCTAGTCACGACTTTATTCTTTCAAAACAAAATAGCAGATTGTAACATGTGGGCAGCTGATATGTGAAGACATTTCATGTGAACACTTGAAAGGCTACATTTAGATGATCACTAGAAAGATTATCTTTCCACGCATTGTGTCCCCTTTCTTTGTTTTGTCTGCAGAATCTGAAGAATCTAGAAAGCTGCTATGTCTTGTTAGAGTTCTCTCCCCACTATTTGCCTCCCCTATTGTTACAGCTATGTCAGTTATCATATACCTGAAAAAACAATATGCAAAATTAAGATCTTTTGCAAGCTGTGACAAAACAAGTACTTGTTCAGTCTCTCTAACAAGGGAGGGGGTGTGGAAATCACAGATCAAACAAATCAAATTACTGAGCTTTCAGGACTGCCAGTCGGCAGCCAAGGATATTATAATGACAATTACATCTGTCCTTATTCTGTTACAGTGGAATTATGATATTTTTCTCCATCTCTGCATGAATCCAGTAGAATTGACACTTATATACGCTCCAAAATGATAAATTTACTTTGACACTTGTCGTTACATCTTAAGCTTGAAAACAAGTGTTGCTCCTAATCGGAACTGACAAAAGTAGTGTTCCATCTGATTAATATTACAATTTCTAACCAGCTCTGCAGAGCACCATTCTTATAACTGAATTGTGAGGCTCTTGTTGACACTGAAAGCTGTGAGGAAACATCTCATATATAGTCCTATGCATGTGGACACTTCATTATGACTTCACTGAAGAATCGGCCAGGAAACTGCACACAGTTATAACACAATTATATCTCTTGTCTTTCCTTTCATATTTATCAGCCATATTAGAGTGTGTTGAGACTTCACAGGAGTTCAACCAAATAATTCCCTTTTCAATTCTGCTACACGAATGTCCATACAAGGGGAGCAGGGAGATTTTTTTTTCAGAGTTTGCTGTTGAGAGAGGTGGTAAAAACATCCTACTTTTATCACTTGATCTGGTAGGGTGTAGAGCAAGCTGTGTCTCTAATATTAATTAGAGTTTTGCTTACTACCAACACATCCTGAAACTTCCACACCAAATATAAAACTATAACTGTTAACACAAAAGAAGGACCTCTGCATTTAAAGTGTGACAGACCTCAGACTTGCTGCAGAAGCAGTAGGAAGCTGCGAGTGGATGGAACCAGCGAAGAAGCAAACAACACTCATATTCTCTCTCACTCACCCAGAGAGAAAGAGGGAGTCAATTTTCCACGGTTCCATAAACCTGCTCAGCTACTTCTTCAGACTGAATGCTTTATTTATTTTATTTTGGATTTCCCCCCCATTTTTATCCTAAAATGGGACTCAATTTGGCTCACAATAATTTGCAATATTTCTCAAGAGTGGCTCTCTTGTCCATCAAACAGAGACACAAACAAGAAAGTGTCTTCACTGGTGGATGACACTGGAGCACCCTCTCCACACCTGCTTACCTATTGAGTTGTGGAAAAGCTGGACATCCTCAAAGGCAGTCTTCCCCTCCTGGGCTTCCTTACTGGAGCCATCATCCCGAGTGAGCACCACCCTCAGTCTGCTGTTTCACTGCTGCTACCCCCACACTCTATCCACTACCTTGTTCCTTTTTATCTGCAATTACATTTTCCTTCAAATGTGTGGATATAATCATCTGAATTTCCCTTATCAAGATGGTCAGGGTATGTTTATTCATTTGTATTTATAAAATGCTTGTAAGAGAATCAACTAACAGGTCTCAGGAAAGCATTGGTTTGACATTGGCTTGCTGAACATTATGTGTAGCCAGTCTCTTATATGCAAAGAGTGAAGTGCATACTCATATTTAATTTGAAATATAGACCCGAAAGAGGCTTTATATGCTATCTTTTCAAAATTGTTGCTGCAAGACATTCAGAGCTACTGAATTCCAGATAGGTTCCCCAAATAGCCCATCCTCTGCTTGAAGGCCTCTTCCATGGGAACGTTGAACACCCCCACCACTCCCTGGTATATGTCTATATTTCAGTTGATGTGTTAGGGAGTATTGACTTATCAAAATGAAAATCCAAACAAACCATTGACTCTGTGCTCTGGAGACCTGTGCAATTTTATAAGAAGTGATAAGAATGACATAAAAGGCATAGCCTTCCAGATACTGTCTCAGATATTTTCGCTGAACAGAGCTATCCCAACTGACAACAGAAACTTCTTGGGAGAAAATCAAAGGCTATGTTTAGAGGGTCACGCTCAGAGCTGCAAGAAGAAACAAGCCTTCGGAGACAGTTTGTAGACACTGATTCGAGACTTGTGCAGCAAAAAACAAATGAATTCTTTACATCTTGGCTTCATCACTACTCAGCAGCGCATTTAATATCACATCTAATCAGTCACAGTGTTGCTGGAAAGCCAGAGGTTGGGCTTTATTGAACAAATGTTCTGAAGGGCATGCATTCCACAGAAGCCCCTTATATGTTCCTTGCAACTATAGGAGGGCAAAGCAATTTCAAGCAGTCTCAGCCAGCTGCTGTGGCATTGCAGAAGGAGAGAGGCTGTCTTTGAGGAAACTGTATCCAGTTTTGGAAGCAACCCTCATACCCTGCAAGCCAGCCAATGCAATGTTATAAATTGTGACACTACCGTGGCACAGCAGTTGTTGGCCCCCATCTCAGACTCGTATTTGCCAGCGCAGCAGCTTCTAGTACTGGGCATTAATTTCATATTGAGCAAAATAATAGGCATCCTTCACTACTCAGTGCCTTCTGAGTCTATTTAGAAGGCTGGAATTCGTAATTTAGGCAAATTTGCAAGTGCATCAATGGGAATATGAATGAAATGCCCAAGTGTGCTCTTATTATGGAGAGAGTAGGATTCCGTTTTAAAGTTGTTTGGGTTACACAGGGAGCTGATTGTCTGTATTGACAACTTGCATAGTGAAGATAATGTTGCTGCTCTTCCACATACTTGGATTTTTTAAAAAAAACTGGCTGTACATATGGAGGGAAAATCTCTTCATAATACAACAGGAAGAGTGTGTGGTAAAATTGTTTTCATGACAAGACAGAAAACTGCAAATACAATGGCTGTCCAATTGGTTATATATCTCCCACTCTCCTTCAGTATGTTTTTACTTTTTTAAAAAAATACACCTGTATTTTAGCAATAACAATTTTGTGTGTGTTTGTTTTCCATCGCCTTCAGTCCATAACTACAGCCATAGCCACGTAACCACATGTATCCATGTCAGCTTTCTTCCCTTCAATAAGAAGAGCTTCAATCAAGGTTTTGCTAGGTCTAGGACCATACAGCTTGAGTCTTTCAGAAGATGGATTCCTTTGCTTTTAAAACCCTCTATTTGTTTTGGATTTAGACTCTTTTGTATCATTGTAAATTTGGGTGACTCCATGATGCATGTGTAAGAGGGGATTAATTTTACAAGGGATCATGCTTTTTGGAGTGACAGGGAAGTTATTTTACTCCTCCGCCCAAGATCTGTTTATTTTAATGTGAATGTGGAATTGACTCTTTAAATTGATTTCCCCTACGTGAACACCTCTGTCCACATTAATCAGCCACTTGTCCCTATTGGGTTTTCAAAGAACATAAAATATTCAAAGAGTGGCTTGCCTTCACCACCCCACACATACCGGAAAACCATACGGTCCTCTCTACTGTCATTCATGTCAATCCTGCATCTTGCAGAATCGTGTGATGACACAGCTGCCAATTTCTTCTACCACTCACTATGTCTTGGTCCCCATGCCAATATTTCTCATGCTCTGAGGCTAACTTGTGTGGGTCAAGTGGCCATCTGTAAGTGCTGACTACCCCCTCAAAGTGAAAAGCAAGGAGACGGCTTCCTTTTGCTTTGTGAGAAGAAATATATTCTTATTGTAGATTTATTGCCCCATCATCTTTACAGGGGATTTTTCCCCCATCTTTCTATAAAAACGGTAGTGCAATCTCAAGAAATCATCCTTTCTAGATATTAAGCTCAAGCTGTAGCTGCGGGGAAGATTAATTTTTCTCTTATTGCTTCATCCTGCCTTCTGCCTTATGGTGTTCAAAGATATAAATCAGCACTGAGTGTCAGTAGGAAGCTTCTGTTGTGTTGTCATGGGGAAGTGAGCCTCCTACATTTTAGGAATGTCCTTTCACGAATCTGGCTGTTAGCCAATAGACAATCAAAAGATAAAAATGGCAATGTGTGGATCAGTGAAGCCGCCGAAATAATGTGGAACAAAACCAGCTATTTTGTGGACACCAGTTTGTATACACTTGTTAATACTTCACATGGAAACAAAACAATGTTTATCCACTATTCAGAGCTTGGAACCATGATTATTTAGACAACTGCTCTCAATACCCGTGAGCTAGCATGGGTACTTCTCCAGTCTCTACTAACATCCAGGAATAGGTAGCACAAACTGTGAGTGGAGAAAAAATGCTTCCAACTTACTCTGCTATGTATTTTCCTTAGAATCACATTACAGTATTTATTTTATTTATTCATTATTTATTTATTAAATTTATATGCCGCCCATCTAGAATGTGTCTACTCTGGGCAGTTTACATAAAGCATAAAAAATAAACTAAAGGTAAAATCCGAATTAATCACAGAATCCAATATGGAAAAAGAAAGAAATAGGCTAGGTCAGTGATGGCAAACCTATGGCACATGTGCCACAGCTGACACACAGAGCCCTCTCTGTGGGCACACGAGCCATAAGTCGCCATAGAGAAATACTTACCCATCCTCCGATCCCGGATTTCAGCACTCCCTGCTGCTGGTTCAGTGGTCCAGCGGAGGGGTGCAATGGCGGCCATTACCGGTCTAGCCCAATGGGGGATTGGAGGACCAGTAAGTATTTATTTGTTAATACCACCCATGGGGGGGGGGGGAACAAGCATTTAACCCTTGCAGTACAGGAGCAGTTTTTTTTTTCTAAACTAAAACTTTAGCATTTGGGTTTTAATTGCAGTATTGGCACTTTGAAATAAATAAGTTGATTTTGTGTTGCAGTTTGGGCACTCGGGCTCAAAAAAGGTTCACCATCACTGCACTAGGCACTCAGAGGCAGCCACTGCCCTCAAACAGCAGATTTTGCAGTATCAGTGTTATTTTTGCCATCTATCCATGGCATGGATCCACATGAATTTTAATGTACACTCGTCTCCAAATCATTGCCCATCTCCATTTCCTCAATTGTGGCACTGGCGTGAGAGGTAGGACTGGAAGCTTCTTTGAAGTGGCATATTTTTTCCCCACGTGTACTCTGCATGGAGTGCTCATGATGTTGATGATGATGAGGCTTGCCAGGTCTCAGAGAATGAGCTGCTGTGCCAGGAAATGGCTGGGCTCCCCTGAATCTCCAGGCCAGGCAAACAAATGTGAGGAGCAGTGGTGGAAGGGAAGGAGTGAGTCTTGTTTATTGTTATGGGGTGGCCATAGCGTTTGGGTACCCAACTCCAACCCTCTCCGAATGGCACCAGGGATCACTGGCTTCCTGTGTCTGTCCACCATGACTGTGACGGACAGGTCAGTAACCACTCCTGTCCATCACAATAGAACCTTGATTTAACAACCAATGGGTGAACGAAAGAGGTGGAACTAAGGATATATAAGAAGAATGGAAGACAGTTAAAGATCAGTTAGAGAGGATTTCAGTTAGAGTCTGAGTTAAGTAGCAGTTAGGGAAGAGTTAGGGAGGAGTTAGGGACTGGTGTTAGAGAAAAGCAGTTTAGGCAGTTAGGACCAGCCTTGTGTTAGAGAAGAGTAATAGAGAGATAGGGAATGAGAAAAGAAATGAATAAATACCTTGATTAAAATGATTCTATCTAAGCAAACATAAATGTTACCAAAGCACAGTTGATTGAATGAATAAAATAAGACCATCCATGATTTACTTATAAACACTTAAATAAACATTGTTTAATTTAATAACACTGATTTAAGAGTGATATATGATATATTGTGGAATAACTCCTCTGGTGGCAGTGGAAAGGGTTGAAAAGTAAATGTCATACCCAAAAGTGAACCTGGGTTGTGTGGAAGAACAAACAAGGGAACTGGGTCTGTGTGACGGCGACAAATAATATACTTGCTTAGGAGCTCAGACAGGGAACCCACAATGCCTAGCTCACTCCCTGACACATGCATGGAGAAATATTATGTTCCCAATTCCTGTGACATCACAAGGCCCCACACCATAACTTCACAAAGACCCACCCCAGGCATTGGGCCCCAGATATAATGTGGGGATGGGGAAGATAATCCCATGACAGCCCTTGACAAACAAGACAGCGCTTCAAAACCATTCTGGAACATTTTTATTGGTTTTGGAAAAGAGGCTAAATGGGTATCCTCAACGGAGACAATGGCCTGATTCAGCTCCAGCAGGACGTCTGCCTTCTGGTCCCTCGCATCCCCCTGGGGAAGAGGACGCTTTGGACCCTACGAGAGAGAGAGAGAAAAACAACAACTAAGGGGCAAGCTCATCCACCTTCAATCCAGGCATATCCACCAACCAATGTTCTGGCAATATCATCCCGAAGTTCCACCTGCCAACATCCACTGGCTTTCACCAGGAATATCCACCCATTCATCTCTTCCACTCAGCTTCTGAAGCCAGGCTCCACCAGCTCCCGAATACTTGGGTCACACACACACACCGGTGACATCCCCACAGAACGCCAGCCAGCCCATTCACACACACATTCACACACACCAGCCACCCCCGACACACACACACCTTCACTCCACCAGCCATTCACACACACGCCCGGGCTTCCATCCAATATCCACCAAGCTTCCGCCATCTGGTTTCAGGAGGCTAACGTCCCCCGGCTTCATCCACCAACCTCTGCCGACCTCCGCCTTGCGGCCTCTGCCAGCTTCTGCAGGGAGATTCCACTAGCTTCTGCCTGCCAACATCCACCAACTTCCCCCTGGGTCTATCGCCGACATCAGCCAGCTTGAAGCCACGGATCTCTGCCAGCCTCGAGCTGTTAACTCACAAGCCCACTTAGCAAATTCATCTGCTTTCGCGAGAGAACTTGCCTTGGGCAGAAGGGCTGGGTCCCCTGCAGCCACTGCCGCTCTCTCTGCCGGACTGCCCTCTAGCCACTAGCCTCCTTTCTGGTCTCCTGCCCTGCCCAGCAAGCCCCTTTTATCTGCCAGCAGAGAGGTGGGGCTCTGTGAGGTCACAAAGACCCAGGAGAGTGGGGTTGGGTTCCCAAGGCAGCAGCAGAACCCTCAGGATTGGCTGAGTCCTGAAGATGATGTCACACTCCCTGTGATCATGTCATTCATCCACAAAAGCTTGCATTTTGCATGGTTTTTTTTAATTTATTTGTGGCCTATTAATGTATCCCCTGGGACCAATACCTCTGATTGTTAAATCTCCCCATGTTGGCCTTCTGACAGGATTCTAGGCTGGTGCTCCAAAAAGTTATCTTCCAGCATTTGCACCAAAGGGAACTTTCCTAAGCCCTGAGCTAGGGGAAAAAATGAAAGTAATAAATGAATAAGGATGAGCATAGTCATACAATGAAACCTTTGATGTTTTTTTGTGTCTTTTTGGACATTTTTTCTTGCATTTGCCATGAAAAAGATATTATAGGGAGTGCGTTAAGGAAACAACTTAAGTGTTTGAAATACATACGAGTATTTTAACACCATCCCTGCACTATCAAAGATGCAGCTGTGTTTCAAAGACTCTCCCAGCCTTTGGAACTCCCTCCCACTGGAAGGCAGATTTGCCCCACCAGTAAGTATTTATTTGTTAATTCCACCCATGGGGCGGACACACAAGCATTTAACCCTTGCAGTACAGAAGCAGTTGTTTTTTCTAAACTAAAACTTCAGCATTCAGGTTTTAATTGCAGTACTGGCACTTTGAAATAGATAAGTTGATTTTGTGTTGCAGTTTGGGCACTCAGGCTCAAAAAGGTTAACCATCACTGGGCTAGGCGATGGCTGTAGGGGAGGCCTGCCCGTATAGCCAGTAAACAACCATCGCACAAGCAACATTTGTTGGGGTACTTGAGGATTTTATTGAGTTCTCTTCTTGGAGCAAACCATGCTGACAGGCAACCCTTGAAATATTGGATGAAGACATGACCATTAGGCATATGTGTTGCAGCCTGGCCCATGGCCCTCACTGATCATTTCAGTATTTCCTCCATGAACCACATTAATGCTAAGCCCAGTAGATCCAGTCTGTTTACATGAACATTTGGTTCATTTGTTCAGCCCTCAGTTCTCCTTGTTGTTGTTGTTGTGTCCCTTTGGCCTGGGTGTGTGTGGAACTGTACCGTGTGAAAAAATATTCAATCCTTCCATAACACTGCTCAGCATGCCTTGAGAACACAGATCAAGATGTATGCAGTGAAATATGAACAGTTTTGTCTCATCCTTCCCTCTGGTTTGCACTTCCAACATTCCTTTACATTTATATTTGTTATCTTTTAATGTTGTAAGCTGCCTAGAGTGGTCAAAATGACCAGATAGGCGGGGTATAAATAGAATGAATGAATGAATGAATGAATGAATGAATGAATGGATGGATGAATGAATGAATGAAGAATGAATGAATGAATGAATGAATGAATGAATGAATAAATAAATAAATAAATAAATAAATAAATAAATAAATAAATAAAAAAGCATATTTTAAAAAGTACCCAGATTGCTAAATGGCTGGCTGGATAGCTCAGTGAGTTAGGTATCTGATTGTGGAGCTGGGGGTTCAGAGTTCAATTCCCCACTGTGCATCCCAGAAGAAGAGCCAACTCGTGTAAACCTGGGCAAGATGCACAGTCCCAGGGCACCCCCAGAAGAAGGGAATGGTAAACCACTTCTGAGTACTTTCTACCTAGAAAACCCTGAAAAGGGTTGCCATAAGTCAGAATAGATTTAATGGAACACAATTATTATTATTCAAAAATACTAGGCACAGTCAATCAAAATTATAAAAGCATTCACTGGTATTACATAACAGATACAAGTTTTAACTAAAACCCTAAGTATCTATTAAATATCAACATAGTATATATGCTGTTCCTAATATTGCCAGTTTTTTAAAGCTCTGATAATGTTATTTCTGGAATCTCCAACTGCTTATAATATTATGTGAAATTTCTTGATATTGTTCCCAAAGCCCCCGATAACAATGCGGACTACTGAAGTATGTTTCACCCACTAGTGAGATATTTCAATTGCCAGGCCTCTGTATATTGTTAGTTTTTCCAGTTCTTTATCTTTAGTTCTGGCATCTCCTGGAATTGCAATACCAATGATCCAGATATTTCTTCGTTCTATTACTGCTATGTCTGGTGTGTTATGTTCAAGGTGTCTATCAATTTAGATCCAGAAATCCCAGAAGATATTGACTTTGCCATTTTCTGACACCTTCTCTCCCTGATATTCCCACAGGTTTTTGGAGGCTGACAAGTTGTATATTTTGCTTAACAACAGCAGCAGCAGCAACAACAAAGTAACTGAACACGTTTTGTGCTACACTGATATATTGATAGTCCATTTCAGTGTTATATAGGCTGCTTTTTAAAAAAGGGTCCTTTAAATCAAGAGTTATATGCAATGGAAGTATGAAATACATACTTAATTGTAAATAGCAGGACAGAACCCGGTTATTTATATTAATTTGTTTTAACCATTATTCTCAATGTTGTACAGTAATCTATGACTGCTAAGGATGTCACCACCCCTTTTACAAGAAACTGTTAACCTCTAACTGTAGGTCTAGGAGCCCTACAGACATGCCAGAGGGGATAACAGCATCCTTTTAACAAGGAGCTGCTGACTTTGCTTAACTGCGATTCCAAGCAGCCTACAAATAACTTAAATTGGTAATGGAAAAGTGGAGAAGGCTATATGTCTCTTTAGAAGCTGAAGACCTTCTCCTCCAATGCCTCTAATCATCTTTCTTCTCAGTTGCTACGGCAGTAGCTTTAAAATAACACCCAGACCATAGTTTCTTCCAGTTAGTTATGCATTTTTACATACGTACTATGTACTAAAGAATTTAAAGGCAGCTAAGAGAACCAAACGTTTGGCCTGGATGACATTTAGCCCTCTTGCATAGTCTGTTCATTACATGTGTCTCATCTATGCCAAGGTGTTCTTCATGTAAGTGGTTTGTCGGCTAACGAGTTACCACCTACACTGGGGTGAATGAAGCACTTACCTTGCAAAATTCTATGAAGGACAATTGATTCCTAATTTATGGCAACATTGGATGTTCACCCTACAAATCCAGCTGAGGTTTCTAGTTGTGCATAAAATATCTGATACTATTATGTCATCTAATGAGAGCACAAAGTCAGTGTGAGTTTATGAATCTTTTATGGACACAGAGAGCAAACAGAAAGGAGGCTGCTGTGATAAAAACAGTTTGTAAGTTTCCTTTAAATAATGCACTGTCTCTATGTTGAGCAATTTACGTATTTTTCATCCCCACCCCAGGACATAAAGTAATAAAAGGGGGGAAGGGTATTGCTTCTCCCTCAAAGCTGTGATGTATTTTAGAAGCATGTAGCTTTAATGAATGGTAGAATAATCATGAAGCCTACAATTCAGATTCCAACTTGGTAAACTGGTCATCACCATTCTTATCGTTGAATTAGATGTGATCATATGCATAGAGAATGCAGTGATGTGCCAAAAAAATCATAGGGCTGAGGAGAGAGCATGTGGGGATGACAACGAGACCCTCCTTGGTCAAGGTTGCCATAAAGTCCAGGCTCCCTGAGCTGCTAGAACTCGGGGAGCCTGGACTTTATGGCAACCTATCTTAGAGTTGGGGAACCGGGAAGAAGAAAGACATGGGTGCCAGGTATATGGTTTGAAACACCTAATAATAATAATAATAAAGGCATGTCTTTGAGTCAATTCTGACTTATGGCAACCCTTTCCAGGGTTTTCTAGGTAGAGAATACTCAGCAGTGGGGACTCAAGTCCTGTGTCTCACTGTTGAGTTGGACTTAAGTCACAGCAGTTATTTGACTTGGGTGTTTTTTTTTCCCCAATGACTCGGACTTGACTCATGACCCGGACCCATTTTAATGAGTCATTTTTTTTGAGTCCCTATTCTTTTATTGAAGGATGTCATAGACCTGGAAGAAGCTCTGTGGCACTCACCAGAAGATGCAGGAGAAGCAGGCAAATGGTAGAGGAGAAGGTAGCAATGAGGAAGGAGAGTTTTCAAGGGGGTGTGGGGGTGGCGAGGCAGGCAGGACAGATGAGAACAAAAATGGGTGTTTCACAAGCCTCACATGCACCACACACAGAACTCACCTACCTTCTCTGGTTTATCTGGGGAAAAGGTTTGTTTTTAATAGGGACTCAGACTTGGGACTTGGGACTCGGGACTTGGTATCAAAGACTCAGACTTGGACTTGGAACTCAGACCCAAAGGCTTGCCAACAACCATGTGATTTTCCATTCCCTTCTTCTGGTAGCACCATGGGACTGTGAAAGGCCACACAGTCTGGCTCTAATTGCAGGAGGCACAGTGGGGAATGGAACTCCCAAACTCTGGCTCTGCAGCCAGATACCCTAAACCACCAAGCTATCCTAACCAGGAATTTAGACTTCCATCTTTCCCCCTGCACACGTCCAGTGGTGTCCAACCTTGGCCCTCCAGATGTTCTTGGACTTCAACTCCCAGAAATCCTGGCCAGCAGAGGTGGTGGTGAAGGCTTCTGGGAGCTGTAGTCTAAGAACATCTGGAGGGCCAAGGTTGGACACCACTGACTGATGAAGTGTTCTAGAGAACCTGATCCAAGACCCCCTTGTTTGTCATTCTGGCAGTCCAGAATATCTGCAAAGCTCTTATCCAGGATCACACTTCAAATGAATCAGTTTTTTTCCTGTCAGCTTTCTTTACTGTCCAGCTTTCATATGCGCGTACAGTAAACAGAAATACAAGGGCGTGGCTGATCTTGGTTTTGGTTTCCAGTCATGCATCTTTACACTTGATGAACTTTTCTAATTCCTTCCTTGCTGCCCCTTTCGCAGTCTTCTTCTGATTTCTTGATTACAGTAAATCAGTTATAAATGTTAAAAAAAATCTTTTTAAAGCAGTCTCCATTGGGACTGATGATTGAGCCAAGGTACACAATATCTCTGACTATAGTCAATGGTAACATGTAATTCTTGTGTAGTCATTAATTTTATTATATTAACATTCAACTGCAGTCCTGCTTTGGCACTTTCTTCTTTCACTTTCCCTAACAGTCATTTCAGTAGGGTGATAAATACTGCTAAATAGGGTAGTAAATTCCTAATTGTTACATGATACTGAAAACTGATAATGTGAAATGAAGATCACCAAAGTGCCCTAACTCTGAATTTGTTTGGTTGATGTCATTAGACAGAAGGAACTAGATTGGGGCTTGATTACACATCATTATACTCTTGGTTTTGCATCAGGTTTGGCATGCTTGAAATTGATTTTAAAAAGTCCACCTACACAACATACAGCTCAGTGCATATTTTTTTTTATCAGAAAGCAAACAGCCATGAGGGATTATTCATTTTAACTTGATTGTGAAAGTGATTTATTTTGAAATAAATTGTGATGTGTGTGCTCATCTGGATCTGATTAAATTGTGTCTGTGGGGTTTGTCAAGTGTTGGATGCCAGGATCATGGATTTCAGGCTGCAAGTATATATATATCTGTAACACTGTTCTAGCACTATTCCACTTTGTAAAAAACAAACATAAACATGATGAGAGACCTGGGGGGGGCATTTTAACACATCCTGCCCTGCTCTTTCTCTCTTCCTCCAGGGAAGTGCATCAGCTGGGACAGCTGGTGTCCAGGTGAGGAAGGTGGGAGAAGGAGAGAGGGGGCAGCGGTTGCTGCACCTTGATTGAAGCAAAACCTACATTCCCAAAGTGAGAAGAGAAAAGAAAGAAAGAGAGGAAGACGAAAATGAGTCGGGGCAATAGCAGAAGTGCCTTTGCTACTTCCTCCCCTCCCCCCTCTGGCATCAGGCAACCAAACTATTTCTCATCCAGCATCTTTCAAGGCATTGGTTTTGTCCTCTTTAGCAGTTTGGCAGAGAGTGAGCAAGCTGGAGTGCATATCTGGATGGTTTCTTGTAACTTTCTTCTCTGGCTATGAGTGTAAGCCACTTCTCTCCCCAGTTTTGTTTTTGAAATTGAGATGAAGACAAAGCACATGTACAACTCCCTCCCTCCCTCCCTCTCTCTCTCTTTTAAAAAAATGAATGACAAAAGACCTGGAAAAAGCAGAAGCTGAAGCCCCACAATGCCAATTCACTTATAAATGCAATGATTTTAAAAGTCTGTGTAGCCCCCTCAACCAATATATAATAGAATTTAGTGCTGGGTTAAAAATTGTCCCAAGAGAATGCACCATACCAACTCAAAAATTATGTATTTTAAACCAACTTCAAAGCCCCCAACCCAGCTCCTAATTCATTTCAATAGTGTAACCAAGTTCTTGGTTTGAGCAAGCATGGGCACTGTTCTTTTGTTCTTCGAATGGAAGTATATATTTCTTGGCATCTTTATGCAGATGTAGAATTGTGAATTATGAAATGCCTGCAGGAATGAAGCCCATGCAGAATTTACATATGCCAACCCATCCATGATGGAATAAATGAAGAGTTGTTGGAGGCAAGCAAGCCTGAAAAATTTCAACAGGAGTAAATATGACAGATTAGAGAAAAAATAAAGCACAGACTTAGTAAACCTGTAGCCTAGCTTTTGTTTTCATAACAAAAAAGCAAGACCTAAGTATAAGACCTCTTTTTCCCAGGTATTTCTGCATAGGTTCATTGTAGTAGGCTAGGTAGTCTAATTGTATGTACAAATGAAACAACAGAACGTCTTCTATATATAATGTAAGGAGCATAATATTTACATTGGATTGACTTCACTTTCTCCACTATAAAAGATAACAGAATAATATAACTTGGATTTTTTTTTAAATTTCTTGATCAATACATCCCATAGTCCCACATTCTGGTAGTTCTATCTGACTTGCACACAGCTTTCAGTCACCTAAATGTGGCTCATTGGGGAGAAAAGGCCTCAGCTGGAAGGCTTTGACACTTAGCTAAGTCAAGCTCTACCCAGTCACCGACTCCTGCCTCTCTATTAGCTGGGATCTTTCTTTCTGGACAAGAAGATAGAGTAAGCTATGCTTAGCTAATACTCTAGGCCAGTGGTGGCAAACCTTTTTGGGCTCACGTGCACAAACTGGAAACAAAAACGAAAACAAAAAAACAGTGGGCGGTGCCAGAACCGAAAGTGGTGGCGGCACTGGAAGTGGCAGCCAAAGGGGGAATCCCAGCACGGAGGTGCCTCAAGACCCCACTCAGGATTCGCTGCCAGCACCAGGGTCTTGTACACATGCACTTGATGAAACTCTTGCAGGGGCGTTGTTCTCCTCCACCTCCTGCCTGCCTCCAGTGCCGTCCTCTTTTCCTCTCCAGAGTCACCTGCAACTTTGGCCCTTTAAGGGAGGGAGTGTCCTACGTCATTAGAGGGAGGTGGAGTGGGGAGATGGAAGGCAAGTTATTTTCTCGCATTCCTTCATTTCCACCCACCCCATCCACCAGTGCTCACAGGATTCAAGTGAAGGCAACCCCCCCCTACGCACACATACACCGTCTCAGGTTAGGCTGTGTGGGAGGGGGGGAGAGCAGCGATCTGCCGACCTATGGCTTGCGTGCCGGCAGAAAGGGCTCCGTGTGCCACCATCGCTGCTCTAGGCCTTCAATTTCAGATGTTTTCTCCCAAGTGGGCCACATTTAGGTGTCTGAAAGGTGTGTGTGTAAATCAGGTAGAATTTCCAGAATGGGGAATTATGAGATTTGTAGTCCTAAAAAAAAAAAAATCCCACCTCTAGGAAGGACTGCAGTTGTCTTGTAGTCCAAACTTCTGTTAATGAAGAAAATCCATTGCTGCAGGATTCTAGACAGCTGTCTTGCCTCTTCTTAAAAATCTCTGATGAAGGAGAGGCCACTTATTTTCAAGGCAATCTGTAGAACCTGTGTCAAATAGCTTATCCTCAGGAAGTACTTCATTCAGCCAGTTCTTCAGCCATTCTAATACTTTGAGTCCATTTATCTACATCTCACTTTTGGAACAACAAAGAAAAAATTCAGTTGTCATCTCTGATCTATCTAAATATTTGATTCAATATCAGATGCCTAGAAGATTGCCAAGAATTATAGGAATTCTTTAATGTGGCTATAGCATAAAATGTTAACTGTGGTGCTTCTGAGAAAAAGGGGTTAGAAATTTTGTCCAGTTCAAATAGCCGGCCTTCTTGGAGGATATGGATAGCCTGGAGCCAATTCAGTCAGAGGTCAGGCTGTGCCATGGAATTGAAGCGGCTTTGGTCGCTCTGGAAGACAATCTCCTGAGAGAGGCAAAAAGGGGGAGCATAACCCTGCTGGTTGTTCTGGATCTTTCTGTGGCCTTTGAGATCATTGAACATGGTATCCTTGATGCCTATCAAGTTTAGGACTTGGGAGCTCTCTTTTTTGGTGGTTCTAGACCTTCCACAAGTGCAGTTGAGGAAAGGGCCAGGAGTACAACACCACTACCCACTTTTTAAAGCATTATCACTGAACAGAATGCTTTGACAGGCACAGATATGCAACCAGTCACATGATTAGGATCACTCTTTGTGGGAAAAAGAGGGCAACCCCCCCTTTCCCGCTGTCTCTGTGAATCCCATTTAGCACCTGATCAGGAGACAAATGTTTGATCAATTCTCATAGTATCATAGAGTTAGAAGGGGCCTCTAAGGCCATCGAGACCAACCCCTTGCTCAATGCAATAAATCAAAGCAGATCTGACAGATGGTTGTCTAATTTTCTCTTGAATGCCTCCAACATTGGAGCACTCACCACCTCCCGAGGTAATTGGTTCCATTGATGTACTGCTTTGTTAATTTTTTTCTGATATTCAGCCTAAATCTAGCTGAATATCAGGAAATGAACAAAGTAAACAAGAACTGGTGGCGAAACCTCTACATTCTTTTCCAGAATGAAAACAGGAATGCCTTCAGTGCACTGCTTATATCAATGTTAAGTCACGTTTTGAAATAAGGAAAATGCACTGTGTACATGTCTTAACAATCTGATTTTATTTCCCTTTGCTTTTGCTATCAGGGTTTTTCACCATCACTCCTGGAATACCTACATGATGCTGCTTGATGAACATTTCTACTTATATTCCGAAGACTGTGCTTTTTGCCTTAGGCAAGAGATTCATCTGGGCAAATTATTTTAAAAAAAGCACCAGGCAGTTTGTTAGAAAATACAATGACTGCTCCCATTAGTGCTCCTATTCCTTCCCAAATGGCAATTGCAAAGCAATTAAAATTTCAATACATTCAATTCCAATGCTATATTTCAAATGCATTATAAGCATGGTAATGTCAACCTATTATCTGAATTTCCTGATTATCGAAATGAAGGTTATTTATCCCACCCCCAGAAAGATTACAATTTCCTCAAACATTTTCTGCATGGGGAGGTGCTGTGCATTAACATCGGACACATTAATCAGTTACAATCAGTTATCACTTATATCTGAAGAAGTGTGCTTGATACATTACAAGTCTTGAAAAATAAAATTAGTTAGTCTTATAGGCATTACATGACTTCTGTTTTTTTCTGAACAGTTATATTTGCTATGCTGCCTGTTCATGTATTAAGTGCATCAGTAACGTACTTATTCTACTAGAACACACAAACACCTCTAATAACCCACTGAACTTCAGACCCATCACTCCAAACTGTTATGCTGGCTTGTATACATGTTTCCTTTAACTGAGCCCCACAGTGTTCCATTTGGCTTATTTCTTAGCTAACATATTTTGCATTGCAGCCTCACTGTACAATTAAATAATATACAATTAAATAATAAAAATTGCATGCATTCAAAACTCTGACTTACCCTTTCCAGGGTTTTCTAGGTAAAGAATATATGAAGTAACATTCCCTTCTTCTGGGGATGTTCTGGGACCATGTACTATAGTTTACCCAAAGCCACACACATTGTCTCTTCTATGGGGAACAAAGTGGGGAAATGAGCTGCCAATCCATGGCTTTGCACTCAGATGCTCTAACTTATTATTACCAATTGAACTCAATGGGATTTACCTTTAAGTTGACTTAGTTGGGACCAATATTAAACAGAATTTTAAACTGAATTCATTGTTGCGAATGGATCACTAACCGTTTCGATGATATTGAAAAAATACAGGGGGGAGCATGAACACATAGATTCATAAGAAGTGTAGGAAACTGCGTTATAATGTCTGGTATTGTCAACTCTGATTGGAACCTTAGGCATCCTTCAGTCTCAAAAAACTATGGTAACGTGCTCTGTATGGAGGACTTGGAACAGCATCTAGTGTGGCTGAGGAGGCGAATCCAAGAGCGACAATCCCTTCCACACTGAAGACAAATCCAATCTGTCCCCTGTCCAGCTCCCTGGTTTTGCTGCTTTTGTGACTTCCTCTTTGCCTCAGCCTACTGGGCAAGGGTCTCTTCAAATTGGGAGAGGCCATGATGCAGTGCCTGCCTCCAGGCTGAAATATTGGAACCAATCTCCAATATTTCAAGCAGGATTCTTTCCAAGCCCTACCTAGAACTCACTGCCAATGGTGAATGTGCTGCCCCATTGCCATGGCTGAAGTGAGGTTCAGCGGGTTGCTTCTTTACATAGAAAAGGGGGAGGACCATATCCTTTGCCTCAGGCAATCAAACATTTTGTAACAGTAATAGCTCCATTTGTCAAGTCTGAAAACAACCACATCGTGAAAAATGGCCAAGAGAATAAATCCCTTCCTCACTATCTCTTTTTTTTAAGAAAAATAATGTGTTGTCAAGTTGATTCTGAATTATTGGGCCCCTCCCAGGATTTTTTAGATATAAACAGGTGTTTTTTTTAAACCAGCCCTTTGTTCTAGTATTCTGGGACTGTGAAGCATGGCCAAGACTGCACAGGTGGCAGGGCACAATCAGCCCCATATAGTCTTGGTGATCTTGGGTCACCCTTTTTCCAGGAGACGCTGTGAGGATTTGAACTCCCAGCCCCTGACTCTACAGACAGAGGCTGCTACTGATAGGGGGCTATCATTGAATCCTCATGTAACACACACAGAGAACAATCCTTTACGATATGACTTAGCCTTCGTATATAATATTCTAGTTTCACATGCTATTATATCTAGTTCCACATGCTGTTATATTGCCTTATAATATTGTATTGATTCATATGTATCAGTATTAGTGTATCCAAATTTACTTCATACCTTATACCTGTACTTTGTATAATTTTATGTGAATGTTATAATTGCTTTCTGTATCCCGGAATCCTTGGACCTTGATCAATTCTCCTGACCTTTGTGCCAGCAAGCTCTCACATTGCATTGCAAACTCTTAAAACAGGGCATTTCTGCATATCAAAGCATAGTAGATACAATGCCTTCTCCAACCCAGACTACAGGAAGAGATATCACACCACAATTAGGAAACATTTGAATTTCGTTTCCCAAACAATTGAGTTTCGTTTCTCAAAACAATCCCTGACAATTACGCTTTTCTCTCCAGTGAACACAGTTAGTTAGAAGGCTATCTGGGGAGAGAAATGGGCACAGATGGTATGTGATGGTATGCGTAGGGAGGAAGAAAAGCCATCTACATTTTGACACTACCAGAAGAATTACCATTCCTGAAGGCCATATATTGAGGCCCAGGAAGGCCCAGGAAATGCTACATAAACATACCAGAGAGAAAAGAAGAACCTAGGCACATCCTCTGCAGACTCATAGACTCTTTTAGGGTATATCATGACCCTGGGTCAAGGGGACACAGGGGCACAGTATGGATATTCAACCATAACCAATAAGGTTAGGTCCACGGACCATCTTCGGCCAATGGACAGGAGGATCCAGATTTTCAGGTTCAAGGAACCAATCAGGGTATTTCCCTTTATGGTCCTTTGTTGAAAACCCCATAAAATACCTATGTAATTTCTGATTGGGGCTCTTCTCTGCTTTTAAGAAGAAGGGCCCTAGCTGTGCTTATCAATAAAGACTGGCTTTAATGGCAGCTGGTTATTGTGGATCTTAGTCTGTCGTCTTCACCGGAGAATTGGGCCCTAATTTCAGGGTTAACACTACACTCTTATCTATCACTTATTAAATAAATGAATACATTAACAACAACAACAATGTGCTGTCAAGTCAATTCTGACTTATGGCTAGACTTTTCAGAGTTTTCCAAGTGGAGAATGTTCAGAAGTGGTTTGCATTTCCTTCTCCTGAGGGAGTCCCATATATATGGCTGAAATTGGCCCTAATATATACAGGTCAAGTAGGTCAAAACCATAGTGATTTTACTATATTTAAAGAATAATGTTAAATCTCAAATTACTGCCTTAAATATATATATATAAATGTAAAACCAACCAGTCTGTTAAAATATAAGACAAGCCAATTCAAAACCATTTAAGCTACAACAATTACAATTACAATAAAGGCTTTTCAGTAAAAAGCTTCAGAAAACAAACATGTTTTTAAAGCTCTCTTAAAAGCAGCTGTAAAGGGAGCCCACATTGAACATCTTGATATGAGGATTGGTGAAGAGCTTGCCAGAATTATCCTTTTGGATTAAAACTCCCAGAGTCTTGCAGTCAGCATTCACAGTCACCAGGATAAACTTTCCCAGACTGTCGTTTAACATGTTGAATATGGGGCAACTTTTGAAAAGGGTCCAGAATCATCCATGGATGGATGCAGATTATAACAGGTAGACAGGTAGCAGGAGTCCAATTGTCTGGTTACGTAACTCTAGTACTATGCCAACACCACTTAGCCTGCTGGGAAAAATTTACAGTGCAGCTCGGATCTTTAAATTGTATATCATTTCTGTTCTAGAGAGCTAATGGACAACCCCTGTCCATTAAGCTTTTCCTCGTACCTTAGAAAGCTCTGTCTGCTCACATTATGCTTCCATTCCTGTAACTGGCAAGTGTGTAGTATACATGGGAATAGCTGTGAAAATTTTTAGGAAGATGTAGCAAGCTCGCTGAAGCCTCTATTATCTCAGGCCTTCAGGAGGTGCTCACTCTTCTTCACAAGTTGCTGCCACCAATATCAATTCAGTACCAATTATTTCTTGAGACATGTGTTGCTTTGAAACTTAAACTTGTTTATTTGATCAGTAATATATAATAAGTAAATCACAAGTTGATAATCAATTTCTCTCACTCACTAAACTCACTGACACACAGAACTCTACTCTCACTGACTTACTGGCTCACTCTCACACAGACTCACAGATCTCTCAAAAATAAACTCCGTTCATACTCCATACACACCCCTTTATATCCCAGCCCCTCCCCCTTTAGCACCACCTTCCGTTCACTCATTGGCTCCCTTTTCCACTGCTCAGTTGTGACGGACAGGTGAGGGCAGGGCTGAACGCTACAGAAGGGTCATCTTTTGCAGAGGTGATATGAGAAGCAGAACCTTTTTGCTGTGGTTGTAGCTAGGGGTTCTACTGTAGGCCTTCCTAGATGCCTTCCAAAGGCATCTAAATCCTTTGATGTCACCAGAAATCTGTAACACAGGACTGAGTAAAACATGCGAGTAACAATTATATGGCAATTATTCATATAAGCTCTTATCAGAAACAGTTCTGATTTCTAAAAAAAGCAGTTTTGCATCTTCAGTGGCATTTTTGAGGAGTCCTTTACAACAGGGCCTTCCTTACAACAGCTCCTGAGTGATAGAACATCTTGCATTATTAAACTCTGATAATCTCTTCTGTAGTTCTCTAAAAATGTCCTCCTTCAAGCATTTCTTCCCATTCATCCATCCCATCAACTGTATGTCAAAGTTCTGCCTGCCTCATTTTGCCATAGAAGGATTCCTTTCTTAAAGCATGAAATCCTTAATTTATAACTCTGATTTCCCTCCATCCCACTGCACATATGCTTGGGTGCCATTTCTCCTAAGCTGTGTAGTGCAGACAGGTCACAATTCAAAAATTATTTTGCTTTAGAAAAAAAGGATTGGTCACCTTGAAGCATCTAACTTACAATAATTAATTTCTGCCTCCAAGATATTCTCAAGCTATTTTTCCTTCTCATGCTGTTGCTGGCTGCTTTTTATTTTTTCTTTAGAGAGGCATGCAGATGCAGGACTCATCAATGTATATGAACAGTTTAGATGATTTTCTAGCAGCATGAGGTTTTTTAATTTATCCAAGTTAAATTTCAACTGCTGCTTATTGCTGGATTCCCAAACTGTTTCCATCTATTTATGCAAGAGTAGGCAATACCTTTTATTGAACCACTAAAAACAAAACAGCAAGCTTTCATGGATGAAATCCACTTCCTCAGACTCTAAGTACATCCCCTTCATGGATGGTGCAAAAAAAAAGAAAAAAGAAAAAAAAAGAATAAAAAAGGAAGTCCAGAAATTGATGTTACATCTCTGGCAGAGATGGTGAGTTCTTGTGAGCCTGGGCCTCTTACTGTCTTTGTAGCAAGGTTTGGAATTTTTACACCCTGCTTTTGAGGCCATCATCATAGGCATCCTTCAGTCTCGAGAGACTATGGTAACATGCTCTGAATCGAGGAGTGTCCTCTCCAGAGCATGAAGCCCGGGTAAGGTAATATGGAGGATAGGCTGTTACCCAAGCAGCAAATCCCCCCTCTCCACGTTGCTGAAATGGTCCAATGGAAAGGCAAGAGCCAATACGACTGGTTCCAGCAACGTCGCAGGAGTTGGCAGAACGACACGAGCTGCCTTCGGGACTCCAGCTCCGGATTTTGCCTCGAGGTTAACTCCTGAAGCCTTTTCCATCAGTGGATATAGCCATGAGGCAGTGGAGGTTTGAAATTGGAGTTTTCCTTCTCCGAGATGGGCTGCCTTCCATGGCTGACGAGCCCCACCTACCCGGCCTGCTCTTTAATAGTGCAAAAGTATGATCTGATCCTTAAAACTTTCCTGACTCCCTGGCTTATGCAAATCTAATTGGCTTTCCTATTTACCATATTAAGGCCAGATACAAAGTTTGAGAATTTCAGCGCGCCGTTAGGCGCGCAGTCCTGCAACACGCTCTTTTACAGCAGGAAGTCCCACCCCTAGGCCCCACCCCCAGGCCATGTGGTCAGGAGACAAAAGAAAGCCCAGGGGAAAAAAAAACTCAACATGGCATCCATGCAAACAGACCTGGCCTTCGCCCTCAGCCCAGCTTCCTAGGGAAAAGAGTCCAGGGTCCTGGGACACGCTCTTTTACACCAGGAAGTCCCACCCCTAGGCCCCACCCCCAGGCCATGTGGTCAGGAGACAAAAGAAAGCCCAGGGGAAAAAAAACTCAACATGGCATCCATGCAAACAGACCTGGCCTTCGCCCTCAGCCCAGCTTCCTAGGGAAAAGAGTCCAGGGTCCTGGGACACGCTCTTTTACAGCAGGAAGTCCCACCCCTAGCCCCCACCCCCAGGCCATGTGGTCAGGAGACAAAAGAAAGCCCAGGGGAAAAAAAAACTCAACATGGCATCCATGCAAACAGACCTGGCCTTCGCCCTCAGCCCAGCTTCCTAGGGAAAAGAGTCCAGGGTCCTGGGACACGTTCTTTTACAGCAGGAAGTCCCACCCCTAGGCCCCACCCCCAGGCCATGTGGTCAGGAGACAAAAGAAAGCCCAGGGGGAAAAAAAACTCAACATGGCATCCATGCAAACAGACCTGGCCTTCGCCCTCAGCCCAGCTTCCTAGGGAAAAGAGTCCAGGGTCCTGGGACACGCTCTTTTACAGCAGGAAGTCCCACCCCTAGGCCCCACCCCCAGGCCATGTGGTCAGGAGACAAAAGAAAGCCCAGGGGAAAAAAAAACTCAACATGGCATCCATGCAAACAGACCTGGCCTTCGCCCTCAGCCCAGCTTCCTAGGGAAAAGAGTCCAGGGTCCTGGGACACGTTCTTTTACAGCAGGAAGTCCCACCCCTAGGCCCCACCCCCAGGCCATGTGGTCAGGAGACAAAAGAAAGCCCAGGGGAAAAAAAAACTCAACATGGCATCCATGCAAACAGACCTGGCCTTCGCCCTCAGCCCAGCTTCCTAGGGAAAAGAGTCCAGGGTCCTGGGACACGCTCTTTTACAGCAGGAAGTCCCACCCCTAGGCCCCAACCCCCAGGCCATGTGGTCAGGAGACAAAAGAAAGCCCAGGGGGAAAAAAAATTCAACATGGCATCCATGCAAACAGACCTGGCCTTCGCCCTCAGCCCAGCTTCCTAGGGAAAAGAGTCCAGGGTCCTGGGACACGCTCTTTTACAGCAGGAAGTCCCACCCCTAAGCCCCACCCCCAGGCCATGTGGTCAGGAGACAAAAGAAAGCCCAGGGGGAAAAAAAACTCAACATGGCATCCATGCAAACAGACCTGGCCTTCGCCCTCAGCCCAGCTTCCTAGGGAAAAGAGTCCAGGGTCCTGGGACACGCTCTTTTACAGCAGGAAGTCCCACCCCTAGGCCCCACCCCCAGGCCATGTGGTCAGGAGACAAAAGAAAGCCCAGGGGGAAAAAAAACTCAACATGGCATCCATGCAAACAGACCTGGCCTTCGCCCTCAGCCCAGCTTCCTAGGGAAAAGAGTCCAGGGTCCTGGGACACGCTCTTTTACAGCAGGAAGTCCCACCCCTAGGCCCCACCCCCAGGCCATGTGGTCAGGAGACAAAAGAAAGCCCAGGGGAAAAAAAAACTCAACATGGCATCCATGCAAACAGACCTGGCCTTCGCCCTCAGCCCAGCTTCCTAGGGAAAAGAGTCCAGGGTCCTGGGACACGCTCTTTTACAGCAGGAAGTCCCACCCCTAGGCCCCACCCCCAGGCCATGTGGTCAGGAGACAAAAGAAAGCCCAGGGGAAAAAAAAAACTCAACATGGCATCCATGCAAACAGACCTGGCCTTCGCCCTCAGCCCAGCTTCCTAGGGAAAAGAGTCCAGGGTCCTGGGACACGTTCTTTTACAGCAGGAAGTCCCACCCCTAGGCCCCACCCCCAGGCCATGTGGTCAGGAGACAAAAGAAAGCCCAGGGGAAAAAAAAACTCAACATGGCATCCATGCAAACAGACCTGGCCTTCGCCCTCAGCCCAGCTTCCTAGGGAAAAGAGTCCAGGGTCCTGGGACACGCTCTTTTACAGCAGGAAGTCCCACCCCTAGGCCCCACCCCCAGGCCATGTGGTCAGGAGACAAAAGAAAGCCCAGGGGGAAAAAAAACTCAACATGGCATCCATGCAAACAGACCTGGCCTTCGCCCTCAGCCCAGCTTCCTAGGGAAAAGAGTCCAGGGTCCTGGGACACGCTCTTTTACAGCAGGAAGTCCCACCCCTAAGCCCCACCCCCAGGCCATGTGGTCAGGAGACAAAAGAAAGCCCAGGGGAAAAAAAAACTCAACATGGCATCCATGCAAACAGACCTGGCCTTCGCCCTCAGCCCAGCTTCCTAGGGAAAAGAGTCCAGGGTCCTGGAACACGCTCTTTTACAGCAGGAAGTCCCACCCCTAGGCCCCACCCCCAGGCCATGTGGTCAGGAGACAAAAGAAAGCCCAGGGGAAAAAAAAACTCAACATGGCATCCATGCAAACAGACCTGGCCTTCGCCCTCAGCCCAGCTTCCTAGGGAAAAGAGTCCAGGGTCCTGGGACACGCTCTTTTACAGCAGGAAGTCCCACCCCTAGGCCCCACCCCCAGGCCATGTGGTCAGGAGACAAAAGAAAGCCCAGGGGAAAAAAAAAACTCAACATGGCATCCATGCAAACAGACCTGGCCTTCGCCCTCAGCCCAGCTTCCTAGGGAAAAGAGTCCAGGGTCCTGGGACACGCTCTTTTACAGCAGGAGGCCATAAGGCAGGAGGCCATAAGGCTGCAAAAGTACCTTTTCTTGCTCTACAATTAAAAAAATAAAAATAAATCATCTAAATCCTTTGGTGTCAACAGAAATCTGTAACACAGGACTGAGTAAAATATGTGAGTAACGATTATATGGCAATTATTTATATAAGCTCTTATGTAATTAGGGAAACAGGCATAAGGCATACTGAATGCCTGATCGTTTTGGAGTTTGCTACTCCAAAGGCACAGCTAAAGCTTCAGAGACACACCAAAGCTTCTCATGTATCCCTACAAATATGCTTTGGTGCAAATGGGACAACCTCTATGCCGCAATTCATGAAAGCAGGTGACACACATACCCTTTATCCCCTGGTTACCAGCATCATACTGTTGACAGAGCAGAAGTAGGAGGCATTTCCTACAGAGCGAAGAGCCAATTAAAAGAAAATGCCTGAAGTCAAAGGTAGAGGCAAGATAAACATTTAAACTGGTTTCTCAATATGTTTGCATTTTGAGCATTTTTGTGCTGATTAAGTAGGGCATATCTAAGAATCGGAAAAAAGTTTCTGATAAAAATCTGCACTCCCTACCCATACTGGCTAGTAAATCCAGTTTCAGGTGTCCTATGAATCCACTCCTGATTTCAGTCTGCACTTTTTAGCAGCTGCCCCAGAGAGGCTGAACCTTATCAACAGAATAAATTTAGCACTTTGGATAACTCTTATCAAGTGCAGACTAAAATCTAGAGTGGATGCATATTATACCCTTGAAACTGGGGTCACAAACTGCTATTCCTCCCAGCCCTGCACAGAATTATCCTAGATATCGTGCTCAACATCCAGAGCTGTACCGAACATCGTTCTTCTGCTTCATGATTCAACAGGTAACCATCAGTGCTACCAACTTTGACTTCACCATCTACTGGCTGGGAGAACAAAAAAAGGAGGAAAAGCTGCCAGATCAAGTCTAGAGAGACATCCTTTTCTACCTTCTCTCAACCAATAGGTGACTAATGTCTGGGCTTTGCATGGTGCTCAAGTACAATGACAGGAATGTCGACTACTGTACTTCTATGCTAAAAAAAGTGATTAAGAGCAACAGGCTTTATAATGGGAAAGCATCTTAATGTTATAGGGACTGGACTGGGTGGTATCCAGGTTTCAACCAGCACAGTGCTTCTGTGATTCTCACATTGGATCTGGGCAAGACTGTGGCTGCTATTGCTAAGCTACTCAGCCAAGCCAAATTCCTCATATATCCTCCTTAGTTATATAGCCTGATGATATGTTGTCATGTGAGCTAAATAGTTAGCCACCTGCTTCTTGATACAGGACCATTTCAGAGGAATTGTTCTGAAAAAGGAGAGTTGTCAGAGGAGACGGTGGCTCCTCTCCCCCCCCCCCCCCAAATATGGAAGGTTGCAATTCAATGCATGTGGATAAAGCAGAGTTATAGTGGAAGGAGACTGGGAACAGAGGTGGAAAGCTGAGTTTAGGTGGAATATAGTATATCAGATTGAGGAGGATTCTGGTTGTACTGGGCTCAAAAGCTGTGTGTTTCCACATATGCTCAACTTGTGTACTTATAAACAAACACAAGCATTATAAAGGAGGCCTTCTGTATAAAGATTGCACACCTGGATCATTTTCATTGCTCAGAGAACTGCGGCATCTCTAACAGTATCATAACGAGTTGCTGGAGGGAAAAAGACAGAAATAGGGCTGCTTTTGGAATCAAAGGATTGAGGCAAAGCAAATGTTTATACCTTCTTGGTGTGTGTTTGTGCTGTAAATCAAGTGGCAAATGACCAGGCCTATGTGGAGAGGATCTGATTGAACTATTTAGAAATATACACCTGTTCATGTTGCATATACTGACCTTGCTGGGACACCCCCAAAACAGGGCTCAGTAAAATGCAGCCCTCCTGATGTTAAGAGTACTATTCTTTTTGTTGTTGTTGATTTGATGTCAATTCCATCTTTCTCTCAGTCTGTGTCCCAAGGAGTGTATCTAGTCACAGTGTTGCAAAATATGGTGAGCTGTGATGTATTTCCACTTATATCACAGTAATGCCTAATTATGATATTTGGCTATATTGCTTTAATAGTCATGTGTGTCTTTAACACAAAAATGTCCTCCTTTTTGATGTTCCTTGTGCTTCATGTCCTCCTTTCTAGTGGTGTCTCTCTGGTTTTGGCCATGGAGCAGGGCCACCCTCGTCCCTCCGGAAGGATGTTGTGCTCTCTTCATTTGTGTACCATGCTCCCCCCCCCCCCCCGGTGGTAAAACGTCCTTGAAGAACAGTGTATTTGTCAGGAAATCTGCAAGGCGAAAACAATTCCTGTCTGCTGTGAAAAGGGGGTGACTCATTGATGAGTCAATCTGGAGGGTTGATTTATAATCCCAGCCAATAAATGATGTCCACAGATTCAGGACTTTGAGACAAAGAGGCAATCCAAAGAAAAAAAATGAAAAAATAAATTAATGAAATGCAAAGAAGGTACAGTACAACAATTAAATAAAACCTGCAGTGTAAGAACACTGGAATGTACTGCTCTGAGAAGTCAGGTTGGCTCCCTCACATTTGTCCTTCTGTCATGCTCTGGAGAGGACACTCCTTGATACAGAGCATGTTACCATAGTCTCTCGAGACTGAAGGGTACCTATGCATCAGGCAAAGACCTCCTTTTTCAGGCAGGCTTTTAAGCAGTAAGGAGGGAGGGTCCAGGGAATGCTGTAAATCTATGAAATTTAGATATTTTAAGAAATGTTTTAATCTTGATTTATGTCTAAGTTTTTTAAAAATATAGTTGTGCATGATATTTTAAACTTGTTATTATTGTACAGTTTTACTGTAATTGTTTTGAGTCACCTTGGGTCCCCAATGACGAGAAAGGTGGCATATAAATAATGTTTGTATACTACATTTCATGCATATCCATGAAAACAGAAGACTATGGAGCAACGTACAGTACATTGCGTTCTCTGCAAACCTAAACCTGGACGACTGCAACCTTATGTAAATCAACAAACAGCCAGCACTACTCAGGACTGAGCAACTGTTGTCATTTGTTGTTTACAGCTCCCATCAGCCCTATCTCGTAGAGCTAATGATAAGGGGTTATGGGAGCTGCAGTAGGATGACAAGAAGTTGCCAACCCTAGTGTAATAAAAAGGATTCCTGCAAAGTCTCACCTCTGCTTGCTCACAATTCAAACAAATGCTGAAATGGTGTGGCACAGTACACAGCAAAGTTGCTTTTATTTTATTTAAGTTCCCAGGACACTGACTGTAGGATCCTATGGGTTGCAGGCTGAAAAGGTAATGGTCCAGACTCTGGAATGCAGGCACAGAGAAATCTTGGTGGGAGAAAGCAGATAAGGTTGCAGTTCTTGCTACTCAAGTGAGGTCATATTCCCTACAAGCCCTGCCTCCACTATACCACTGGTCAAGGGCCTCAAAAATGAGCAGGGAATGAAATATGTTCTCTGGGCCACAATTTGTCCACCCTAGTGTAGTGATTCTAGTCCTGTATGGACTGTCTGCCCTTAAAATAAGGATCCTGTGGCCACTCTGCTTCCTGGCAGCACTGTTTGTCAAGCATTAGGAGAAAATTAGTGGGGGAGATATCCAGACAGTGAGCAAATACAGTGGACCCTCTACTTGCAGAATTAATCCATATTGGAACGGTGGCTGCAGGTCAAAAAGTCTGTAGGTCGAGTCTCCATTGACCTACAATGCATTGAAAACCGATTAATCCCGTAACCGGCTGTTTTTGTTCCATTGTTGTTCCATTTTGGTTTTTTTCTGGTCTGTAGGTCAATTCTCCCACTGCAAGTTGAACCTAAATTTTGCGGCCAGAGAAGTCTGTAACTCGAAAAGTCTTTAAGTCAAGCCGTCTGTAAATTGAGGGTCCACTTTATTGTTTCTTTTAGAGGTCAATTGGAAAAGGTTAGGAGCATGGCTAGTGGAGGAGGGGTACTGGTGCTTCCACGCACTGGTTGTTCGGGGCTCCTAGCTGGTATGGCCAGCCCTGAGTTTTAGTTCCTAGGGCTGCCTCCCACTGAAGTTTAGAATACTCTTACACATTTGCAGTTTAGAATGCATTCCTATCCTTCAAAGTTACATTTTAGTGTCCTTTCTAATCCATGTATATTCGTGCTCATAGTCATCATCAGAGAGTGAAATAAATATTTGGGGGTCGGTTTGTGGCTTGTTTAAGCCATCCCCTGCCTTGCCTGGGTCTTTTTCTTTTCTTTTCTTTTCTTCGCCTGCTGAGTCATTCAGTTCAGCCTGCTATTCTATATTGATTTTTCAAAGCTGCATTTGTTTTTGTTTTTCCCTTCTGAGTTTGCTCGCGGCTCCGAGATAGAAGTTTGCTTACTAGGTTACCTGACTCAGCCAGCTATAAAATTCCAAGGCTTGTGGATAGAATCAAAGTCTACAATGTGGATAATCAGAGTAGATCAACACCGAAAGGAGGACTCTCTCTCTCTCTCTCTCTCTCTCTCTGTCTTTGCAGAGAAAGAATGACCAGAGCAAGCAAGAGGGAAGGAGAGCCATCAAGCTGGAAAGGATTAAATGGAACCAGGAGAGGAAGGCTTCATCTAGAGAAGGAATGGGCAGCTTTCAGAGGTGGGAGGCAATATTGTTCCACACTGGGGGCATATTTGACCCCACTGCTAAATTTTCTGTGGTGCTGGTAACCCCGGCAATTTCCCTTTAAAACACTCTGTTTATAAATCAATGAGTTGTTACAATAAAGTTTCAGGAGCATGATTTGTCTTGAAGAGAAGGACTACATCCCTGTCTTCACCTTGCTGGATTGTGGTGGGAGAAGTGTGCTCTCTCCTTCTTTCTGCCATTGCAGCAAATCTGGCACTAACAGTCGGAGAGGCAGTGGTGCAGAGATAGATGTGGAAATGCAGGTACGCATCATGATACTCCTGCTAACCAGCCTCCCATCCTTGGAAGCAGAGTCCAAAATGTAAGCAGCTGGATTGGTCTATATTGACAAATGAGGATCAGGTCTCTTGCAAAGTGAATGTTTCTTAAGTGTTCTTTCGAGACCAAACCACTCTAGATAAATTGTATTGTAGTAGAGGTAGCTTGTAACAACATAAAAGAAAAGGCATTTCTCTTCCTGCTCCTTTCAGGCCTACAGCTAAGAGGACACAGAAGGCACAGAGAAGCCTCAGTGGGAGAAAGCAGATAAGGTTGCAGTTCCTGCTGCTCGGGTGAGGTCACAGTTCCTACAAGCCTTGGCTCCATTATACTACTGGCCAAGGGCCTTCAAAAACGAGCAGGGAATAGAATATGGCCTCTGGGCCACAGTTTATCCATCTGAGTGCAGTGATTCTAGCACCATGAATGGAAAAGGAACTGTTGAAGTGACCTGCAGAGAATGTATCTCATCTGTTTTAGCCACTTCCCAGAGATGAACAGCATGCTTACGAAAGCTACTGGATCTTCTGAAAGAGAAAGTATAAAGCCTTTTGGCACACCCCTCTACACTCCAGCCAATCAAGGGGAGGAAATGTTTTCAGACAAAGGGCAAGAATATAATCCTGAATATGGATGTTTCATTCTTGTGAAAACGAAACTGCAAAAAGTTTTTTTTTTATCCTTGCTTCTGACACATTTCCTGGTGCTTTCAATGAGAGTTCTTGCATTTTGAATAACAATTATTGTCTAAAAATTGCATAAAAGTAAAACAACTGCTGCCTTGCTGAACAGATTGTTAAAAATTGGCATCATTAGTTGGATTCTTTGCATTGTTTTGATCAATCATCCAATCTTTCTGTGTGTATATGGCTTTTTGATTTTATTTTTTGCTTCAAAAACCAGTCATATTGTACAGATACACTTTACACAAATGGATACTTTTACTATCAACCAATCACTCACTCACTCACTCACTCACTCACTCACTCACTCACTCACTCGCCTCACTCACTCACTCACTCACTCACTCACTCACTCACTCACTCACTCAATCAATCAATCAATCAATCAATCAATCAATCAATCAATCAATCAATCAGAATCCTCCACTCCTTGTCTTGTTGTTTTGTTAGACACAAGAATTCTTACAGAAACTCAGTTTCATCATAGCCTTTCTTCACATGTCAAGATGGCCCCTGTTGATGACAAGTAAGGTTGTGAATATTTGTCATATCCCTGTTCTTGAAAACGCACTAGAAGGAAGGAGATCCTGAGGAGAATGAAGACAAAAGGCGAAAAGCAGGAACACAGAGGAACATAATGTACAGCATCGAGATGATCAGGACACATGTTGTATCAATGGAACTATACAATTAATTCCAGGCTCTTTCCACAGACAGTGCAGTGTGCTATCTGGAACAGAAATGGCACTCATTTTCTCAGAGAACATTTGGGCCCCACTGCACAGGAGAACGTAAGCCTTCATCCTAAAGAGGGGTGATGATGGTCAGAGAGTCAATCAAGAGGAATTGAGCTGAGACAGTTGTTTGCAGACCTGAAATTTCTTTCCATGAGATACATCGTGTTCCTTGCCCATATGTTCACCTTAGGGACATGGTTGCACTATGTTTACTTTAAGACATTTCTGCTCTGTGGGTCCAATAATATCAACGTGTACTAAAGAGGCATGGAAACATTTCTAAACAACTGATAGAATACTGGAGATGAGGGGATGCTGTCCATGTTTTCAAAAAAGAAGGGAAGGCAGATATGGGACATTTCAGGCAAGGCAGAATTCTAAACTGAAATATAAAAGTGATCCGTATGTGACCATTTAGAGGAGAATGCATTGATTTCTAGGGTTTATCACAGACATGTCATGCCATGAAAATGCAGTATCATTTTATAATGGAGCTCTATATTCATTGATGTAGTCATTGGATTTATATTGCCTATTCTGACCAAAACTGGGACTCAAGATGGCTCAGAACAAATTGCTATTGCCGTTCATCACACATGGAAGCAAAACTGGACGCTGCCATAGCTGATTACAGCTAATTCATGAGGTGCTGTTCATGTGCTATTTGCAGGACGGAGTATGGGACAGGCATATGACAAATACACACTGGACACCTTGTCAATTAGCTGTGATGACTTCTTTGATGCCTCTTCCACACACTGTAAAGAGCTTACATCTCTGTGTTACAAAGAAGCAATGTTAACATCTATTTGGTGAAATTGAACAAACTCTGCACTCTGAGAAGTAAAGAGGAAAGAGTAGTTTGCAAAAATGTACAGTTCATTGATTTACATGTGAAATGTGCAGGTTTCTGAGGCTAAACAAAAGGCAACTTTCTGAAAGTACAGGTGTGGAATTATGGTCTATTCAAAGGATGGTAGCCCATTCAAAGGATCCTGGCCAATATAGTATAATATAATTGGACAATCATCTGTCAGATTTGCTTTAATTTGGATTCTTGCATTAAGCAGGGGGTTGGACTTGATGGTCTTTTAGACCCCTTTCAACTAAATTATTCTATGAGTCTATAAAAAGGAACATGACTGCTTATTGGAGATGGGGATGAAGCACCAAAATGGCACTTTGTCTTGGTTCACGAGTCATCAAACTCGACGACCCAGAAATCAGAAATTGCCCCCCAGTGAGCCGACAAACAAGAAATCAATTCGTCATTCATTGGGTCATTTTCCCCCTCTTTCCTTCCTTTTGCTATGCCCTGTGTGGCATAACAAGAAGAGGGAAAGTAGGGATCAAAGTGATCCCACAGTGCTTTGATCCCTTTTCCTCTCCTCTTGCTAAGCCCCGTGGAAGCATAGCAGGAGGAGGGAAAGCAGGGATCAAAGCAATCCCACAGTGGCTGGGGGATCCCTTTGATCCCTCTTTGGCCCCTTCCCTCCTCTTCTTATGCTGCAGGGGCATAGGAAAAGGAGGAAAGGGGAACCAAGCCATTCATCAGCCCCAGGGGTGGGATTCCCTTCCGGCAGGCTTTAGCAAGCCATCTGAAGGGAAAACTCCTCTCTGCTTATGCCCCTGAGGAACAGCTGATCTGCAGGGGCATAAGCAGACAGGGAATAAAGGGACAAATATAAAAGAGTTATATTTCTTACTTCTTATTCGTTGGGGTCTCTAGACTATCTGACGAATGAGGGGATATTTAACAAATATCCTGATTTGTTTTTATATTCGTCCCCACGTCTATTGCCTATTATAGGTTATTTCCTCAGTCACTTGTCAAAAGCATGGCAGCATAAAATGGTCTTTACTTTCCAGACACATGATAAAAGGGGGCAATGTAAACCTGACCACACTTGGAAGGGAACTCTTACCAGTGGCATGGCATGGTGTGAGCCACACCTCACAGCAAGGTAAGCCACCATCATTCCTTTGAAAGGGATTCTTCATTTGTCCTATATCCTGGCGGTCCAGCGAGACTAGGCTTTCAAGGAAGAAGTATTCTAACTGCACATGATAAGCTGAACCTAAGGCTACTGTGTTTCCTGTTGTGATCTATAGCATTTGCTCTCAGAGGGTAAGCCAAAAAACATTGAACACATGGCTGTTCATTAGCCTGACTGACTAATCTGCTTCTTGAAAATTAAATAGGTTACATAGTACCCAAATTATTTTCTTCAGCATCATGAGATCAGGATGTCTGCCCCTCATGTTTTTTGTTGGTTGGTTTGCGTGAGGCATGAACAGGAAATACTTTACAGGGCTACGCCCTCAATCTGCTCATGGATGCTGTGTATGAGTTTTTTAAAAGTACGTATTGTCCAATATGACAGATGATAACTGTGGGGAATGTGTCTGAGTTTCAAAGGTTACTAATACATTGTCTCAGTGTAAAAAATCAAATTACAGATTTCTAATGCTGGGACTGTTAATTATATTTGCTTATTAATGAGACTCTGTTCGCCTTGATATGTCTTCTGGGAGACATGGATACAAAGTGACTCAGAAAATTTTTGGAGCTGTTTTTTTTGATATGTTTACATCAGCTCATTTATTTCTTCCCAGGGAAGTTTATTTATTTATTTACAATATTTTTTAGCCGCACCATTACCAGTGGCTTCTGTATATGATGTAGTCCATGCTGGCTAGCCCGATCCTTGGATAGGGAAGTAGCATGCTAATTGCCCAGAATGTGTATTTATGGAATCAAATTTGCTGTATTCAGGTATCTCTTCTTTACATTTAAAATGGATCTCTCTATAGCATAGTGGAGACCAGGCCCCATTGTCTTTTGTTTGCTGACGATGGCATGTCTGAGTTGGAGAGGAAGATCAACAGATGAAGGCTCTCAGCATTTAAAACCCTGGGACCCAGAGGAAGCAGACTCCACTAGTTCAGTCTTACTCTTACCACACACATGCCTGCGAGCGCTTGAGACGTAATACAAAATGTGATTACAGTTAGAGGATGGAGTCTTGGTCATCCCTAGAATGTGATGGCATTTTAGGAAACCCTGTGAGGCAGTTACTGCTTGTTTGGGACATGTGGTAGACCATCAACTTTATATGCCAAATTATTTCTTCCTCTTTTTTCACTGTTTGCTACTTGTGCATTTGTAAGCACATCAAACATGGCATGAACACACCAAACATGACATAAACACACTATTGAATGGCAGATCAGTGACATTTGAATTGGCTTAATGTTCTCTGACTACATCATCTTATAACTCTTGGTCCTGAGGATGATTTTACATCACTGAGGTAGGCTTCTATTTTTAAATCTATGCTATAAAAGAAGGTTAAATATTATGGTCTCTCTTGATCCACCATTAATAAGGGCACTAGCATTTTGACATTACATAATAAAAAGAATAATGACACTGCTTTTTGAGGGTAAAACAGTAGCATTAGTAATTATGTTCCACCCTTCTCCTTTACACTCTTTCAGGCCAAATGCCGTAGAAGTAAATTGATATAAGATATAAGTTATATGTGTAACCCAAGCTACTATGCCAACTCTTTCCTCTGCTTTTAATGATTTGTGGCCCCAAAGAGAGAGATTTATTATTTTGAATGGTGTAGCGGTAATAATATGTTGAATTGGGCTGTGAGAAACATATTCATTACACGGTCATGGAAATACAGGGGACACATTTACACCCTGAACTTTTTGCCTGGGAGGCGGGGAAAAAGATATCACTAGGAAAATTAGTTTTCCAGAGGTCTTGAAAAATTAATAGCAGGTTAGCTTACACCCCTGAGTTATACGGGAACAAGGCTAACATCTATCTGGTGAAATTGAACAAACTCTGCACTCTGGGAAGTAAAGAGGAAAGGGTAGTTTATGAAAATGTACATTGATTTGCATGTGGAATGAACAGGTTTATGAGGCAAGACAAAAGGCAGCTTTCTGGAAGTATGGAGATGGAATTATAGCCCATGCAAAACCAATATTCAGGACCAGTTCTTCAATGTATGTCTGGGTTACATTTTGTCCATAGTGGAAAGGTTTGTTAGGTTTAGATTCAGGAAGAGGTAACTCAAGGACTGTGATGGAGTGTGGGTTCCATAAATGCAGGGGGAAGATCCCCTGTCCTAGTTATAAGTGGCCCTTGGAACTTAGATTCAGAAAACTATCATACAACTTGTGTTTCAGAAACTCTCTCTAACTAGATGTTACAGTTAGCACATTAATAGAAACAGAACTCATGTAAAATGTAAAAGACGTCTGTTTATCTTACCAAGCGATTGCCACAGTCCATAGTCTGTGGATTAGTGTTTTTGTTTTATTATTGGACATTGGGGTGAAAACAGGGATTTCATTTGCAAGCCTGATTTCACAGGCAAGGCGTTTTGAAGGAATTCTAGCCAATAGCTGTACTTGTCTGCTGCAGCCCAATAGGAACCTGAAGTCTTATAACATCTTTAAGACTAACTAGTTCTTATTTTTCATAAGCTTTGTGTGCACACTTCTTCAGTTTCAGATGCTCTAACCCCTTTAAAAATGTTTTGGAGACAAGGGGTGTTCAACTGAAAGGAACTGATACCTCTCAAATGCTCCTTTGCTTTCTCTTCCCATATTGAACTAGGAAGCTGGTTCAGCATCAGCTCAAATCTTCACACTGCCTGAACTGACACAAGTGCATTTGCTGTCAAAAAAAGTAGAAGCCCCAGTGGCAGAAGGAAAGATGCAAATTAGGAGAGAAAAAGTCCAAGATGATTCTCATTGACTTGTACACCATGGAGTCAACCGAAAACAATGTGAATCTGACTGTTCCCACCCTAGAGCAACTCCCATATTATTGGTCAATATTGCTGCCCCCCAATTGGTGCTGTGATTCCCGGCACATGAACCTTGTATGTTTATATTACTGAAGTTGTGCTACTGCAGCATGAAGCCAAATGAATGTGCAGTGAATGACTCAGAGAGAACAATTCTGATTTTGGAATTGAGGAGAGAAATATTTAACATTGATGAAAAGCCCAGTCTTTGATTAAATCAAACATACATTTGGTAAGGGGGCCAATTTCTTGTTGCCAAATGTTCCTTCCATGAATAGATATACAGTTCACATTTTTTTTTATATCTCCTCTTCCTTATAGCTCAATCTTTGAATTTACCCATAGGATTATCTGAATTATATTGAGAGCTTTAGTGAATATTCACAGTGAAGATTTGCTAAACCCAGATTGCATAGATTGCTCTGTCTAACCTCTCCCCCCCCTGAATTTCTCTCCCTCACCTTGTAAAAGGGGGGTGGAAGGGAGAAGACTTAACATTTAGAAGACCTAAAGTGAGAAGGATAAGGGGTGGCAGGAGTTAATCAGCTGAGTTAATTACTTTTTGCTAATGAGATTTGGGGTTCTTGCAGGACAAACAGAGAAGAGCTATTGCTATTTCAAGCCCTACCCAGAGGGAGACCACAGCTGCTATACAAGGATATCTGCAAGTGGGATTTGAATGCTTTAGGAATGGACCTCAACAGATGGGAAACCTTGATATCTGAGTGTTCAGCCTGGAGGCAGGCGGTGCATCATGGCCTCTCCCAATTTGAAGAGACCCTTGTCCAGCAGCCCGAGGCAAAGAGGCAGTCCCAAAACCAGCAAAATCAGCGAGATTGTATTTGTCTTCAGTGTGGAAGGGATTGTCACTCTTGAATTGGCCTTCTCAGCCGCACTAGATGGTGTTCCAAGCCCTCTATTCAGAGCATGTTACCATAGTCTCTCAAGACTGAAGGATGCCTAACCAATCTGAATTGTGACACTACATTCTGGGTTTGGGGAGTCTTCAAACCTTTTCCAAATGCCTGGTCACCTCTGGCTGAGGAGACACTGGGAGCTCGATTCCCCATTGTGCGTCTGGCAAGACTTGATGATCCATAGGGCCTCTTCAAGCTTTGCAGTTCTAAGATTATTATTCTCATAGGTATGTTCTTAGAAAAAGCAACAGAAGATGCCACAACTAAGATGTGATGCTTTAGGGCAGGTGTTGCAGAAGATCCAAGCCATTAGACAAGTATCTCCTGCCCTGTTAATACACAAAAAAGTTGTCCTTTGGGAAGTGAGCCAATTCACATTTCCTGATGAGAGAGACTCATTTGGCTGTCTTAGCAAAGTGTCCATTCATTCCCGTCAGTCTCTGTAAGACACGCTTAAGGACTTAATGTGATTTTAAAAGGAAATAGGATTAGCGGGACCATGAAAAATTAGAGGTTCTCAATAGCACTAGAAGAGAATGCTAGAGAAAACCAGGAGCAGCAATGGGGGGGGGGGTAGGGGGGATGATATGCTTACAAGGCACTGCTTGTTTTAGACTGTCAATCAGCACAGAAATAGTGGCACTTTAAACTCTGCACAATGATGTGACGTTTTACAGTATGGCATTTTCTTTCTTTCCTGTTTTTTAACCTCTGAATGTTTGATCAGGGAGTGGGATTTGCTGAAGACATTCACTTGGTATTGAACAAAAGTTATTCAGCAGTCAGCTGGCTCCTTGCTCTCTTGCATCTTCACACTTTCTTCTTAATGATTGGCAGCAGAAAGGATCACTTCTACAAGCAGTCACAGGTTTTACTCCACTTGAATCACAAAGGACATGGCACAGCAGAGGGTTGAGCACCAGCTAAACATTCCTATAGTCCACTCTCAGCAATTAGAGACAAACTATTTCATTAAAGTAGAGTCATGTTGTTTAGACTCTGCCAAGAACAATAAATATGCATTTCATTTGGGTCCTTGTCCAAACCTTCAGAATGAGGTTTATACCTACCACCTGATAGGAAGTAACATTAGGAATAGAGGATTAACCATAGGAGAGACTAGCCTAAAACTAGTTGATGGTTCCTGCTAAATTACACTCACTGAATCAATTGTTGACTCAATAGTTGGGTAAACCCTATTGATTCAATGGGTGTACTGTGACTGGAGATCTCATTTAAATTCAAAGGATTATTAATTATAATGTCATGAACATGGGGATGTCAGAACTATAACGTATGGGTTGTGTGCTGCTAGGAATGGCCTATAGTGTCTTCATACATAGGAAATATCAACAACCTCATGTATGCAGATGATACCACTCTGATGGCAGAAAGTGAGGAGGAATTAAAGAACCTCTCGGTGAGGGTGAAAGAGGAGCGCGCCAAAAATGGTCTGAAGCTCAATATCAAAAAAACTAAGATCATGGCCACTGGTCCCATCACCTCCTGGCAAACAGAAGGGGAAGATATGGAGGCAGTGACAGATTTTATCTTCTTGGGCTCCATGCTCATTGCAGATGGGGACAGCAGCCACGAAATTAAAAGACACCTGCTTCTTGGGAGGAAAGTGATGACAAACCTCGACAGCATGTTAAAAAGCAGACATCACCTTGCTGACAAAGGTCTGCATAGTCAAAGCTATGGTTTTTCCAGGAACGATGTATGGAAGTGAGAGCTGGACCATAAAGAAGGCTGACTGATGAAGAATTGATGCTTTTGAATTGTGGTGCTGGAGGAGACTCTTGAGATTCCCTTGGAGTGCAAAGAGAACAAACCTATCCAATTTGAAGGAAATCAACCCTGAGTGCTCAGTGGAAGGACAGATCCTGAAGCTGAGGTTCCAATACTTTGGCCATCTCATGAGAAGAGAAGACTTCCTGGAAAAGACCCTGGTGTTGGGAAAGTGTGAAGGCAAGAGGACAAGGGGACAACAGAGGACAAGATATTTGGACAGTGTCACTGAAGCTACCAACATGAATTTGACCCAACTCCAGGAGGCAATGGAAGTCAGGAGGGCCTGGCGTGCTCTGGTCCATGGGGTCACAAAGAGTTGGACACAACGACTAAACAACAAAGCTGTCCAAAGTGAAAATGATTGTTTCTGTGGAGATCATATACCACTGGAAATGTGCTTATATACAGACAGGCAAGTGGGAAAAATGTGCCCTGATTTTCTTCCCATTGCTAACTAACCCCAAGAGTCAGCCAGCAGCATGTGCCCCCCCCACATTCTTCAGTGGACTGGTTGTGGGTTCCTCGTCTCCACTGAGGGATCTTTCTTTCCTCAATACATTTATTGAGCAAAGAATGGATTTCACAAGAGGTACTTATCAGCAGCTTGAGCAAATACAAGAAACACACAGAGACATAAACACCCACAGACACATACACAGTACATGTGTGTTTCTGTGTGTGTGTGTGTGTGTTTGTCGTATTTGCTCAAGCTGCTGATAAATCCTTCTTGTGTGTGGGTACTGCCATCTTGACTACCTAACCAACAGTACTCAGAGCCTGCATATGGGAAACAGAAGAATGATGGATTTCAGAAGTATCTGTATTAGGTACAGATGCTTCCTTGATTGACTCAGTCAAGAGCTTCTGTAAATTAGAGATAACAGCTGGTGTTCTAGTTGAAAGCAAGGCAACTGTTAGATAATGATGTGTACTAAGCGGTGTGCATTTCCTGTTTTTGTTAAAAAGAGAGAAGCTCAGAAAGTAGGATCTTGTTTATCCCTAAAACAATGAGATCTTGTGGGTCCCACTCTGGGCATGGCATGAAATGTGGCTCCCAGAGTGATTATTAAATTGTTCCTGTTGGCTTTATGAGTAGTTAGCAGCATATGGTGTTGTTATGTAGGGCCAGACAAAAAAGTACCTTGGAGTGGTTTTTTTTTACACCTATGGCTTAACTTTTAATGCTTTTACAAAAATTTACAGCTGTAGTCTACTTCTTGATTTTGATGCATGATCGGCATCTGTAGTTTATCCCTGTAGTAAAAAGCTAATACATGTGTACATGTTGATCAGTCGCTAAGGCATATGACATCATTCATTGAAGTGGCAGAAGGGCTCCTCGAGAGAGGGGTGAACAGGTAGGGCATCAGGCAAGGCTTTAAGCAGGCTGCCTGTGCCTGCGTTGGCCTCTTCCCTGCTCAGAGTGCAGAAGAGGAGAGCGCTGTGTAGGAGCCTTGGCAGTTTTGGTTTTGCCACAAGGCCCAATCAACACTAGAGGGAACTTTGTCAGAAGCAGGGGACCCCATTGGTATAATGAACAAGCCAGATTAGGATGCTGGCATTTTTGAGTTAAGAAAAATAATTAATAATAATAAAACCAAACCAAACCAAAACAAACAAACAGAGCATGGACAGAGTTCCTACTCCTGACCTCTGAAGATGCCGGCCACAGAGACTGGCAAAACGTCAGGAAGAACAACCTTCAGAACACGGCCAAAGAGCCCGACAAACCCACAATAATCATCAGATCCCGGCCATGAAAGCCTTCGAGAATATAAACAAATAAACAAATAATAATAAAATAAGATTAATCATAATAATAGGACACAGGTCATTGTGGGGAATAGAGGCCCAGTGGTCAAGTGGCTGGAGGCTGCAGCCGGGCCAGGTCTTTTGATCCCCAGAGGGGAGAGCGGGGCAGTCTGCAGGTGGTTGGGGCAGGGAAGACCCCTAACAGAGGGCTGTACAGGCTAAGAGGGTGAACATAGCAATTTTTTTTTTTTAAAGTGCATGGCAGAGCTTTGCCCACAGCCCTGGTGCCTCCTCCTTCCCACTATGAGGGGTTGCCCTACCTGAGTTGCTTGTCCCTAAATCTGACTCTGCTGTTCTAGGAGCTGCCTTGCTTTCTCTACATCTCATATTAAATAGCAGCAAGTCTTGATAGCTTCAAAGTGCCTTGTGATTCCAGAAAATCTTACTGGCTTTTGAACCCACCCCATTGTTGCTTACATGTTTTCCTGCAAGGCTGTTTAGCTCTGTGTGTGCATGTGTCGGAAGGAGGGAATGTTAACTGAGCTACTGCTGTTGGGTAGGGACTAGGCACATATAGGGGAAGGTTTGAGGGGGAAGATTTTTTTAAAAAAAAATGCTCTGCCCTGCAAATGAGATTTTTGTGCCTTGAAATGAAAAAAAAAAGTATTCAAAAGCTGAGAATTGGCAGTATGCTTGTTAACCAAGAGAAGAAGAAGAGAGGGAGGGAAGTGTACAACCCCTGCTACTAGTGGAATGTGACACTTGTGACTAACAAAACAATAACGGTATCTGTGAAATGGGGAGTTTTTAATGCCTGCTGTTTGAGTGAAGTACATTCATCTGACAGAAAACTTTTTGTGCTTCAGCTGAGAGGAAACAATGGCAGATGGGAAAAAAAGAGAATTGCATTTAATATCATCTTAAGTGCATCACAAATATGGAACAAATGGATCAGAAAACTCTTTGTAAAGACCTTACAGCTACGGGGTTTAGAAGCCTTGGTACTCCGGAGCTCAATTCATCCTGCATCAATGCAAATTGAAGGTATCCAATTCATGTTAGCAGGGGTTGGATAATACCACAAAACCTTGCATATAGTAATCCAAATGGTAAAGAAGGAGCAGGGGCCGAGGGGAAGGTGTGGATCTCATTCAAACATCACTCATTTCTTCGCTTGACAAGATTCCCCATTGAGGTTATTGAAACTGGGGAGAAGGAAAGCTTAACAGGGTTCTACTGTGGCAGACTATAACAGCCCCAGTGAAGTAATCCCCATTAAAAGCTTCTTTAGAAACCTGGCTGTTCTTTGACAAAAAAAATTCCACCCAATAATGAATAAAGAATTCTCCTAAATGTGATGTGTGGAATCAATGGGTGAGACTGATCCCTCTGTCTCTTTCTCTCTCTCTTTCCCCCTCAGTTTGTGATCATTATAAATAGGCAAAGCAACCCTATTCCAGAGATTGGACAGTTACTTTTTAATTTGTTCCTCTTACTCATTAGAGTGTTTGCAAGTAACCCACTATTGTTTCAGATGGTGAAAAAAATAATTCATTATGTTGCTTGTTCTGCCAGCTATTTTTTGTACTACTTTCTCTACTTTCTATTACTTGGGGGGGGGGGGAGGAAGTTTAGAAATTGAAGAAATTGCTCTAACTTTTGAAAATAGCAGGAAAATATTACCGAGTAACACAATAAAGTAGCTATGCTCTATGCATTATGTTACTTTTCAAATGTAATTTCATCACATCCTCGCTACCCAAAAAGTAACTCATGATAACTAACTTGTAAGCTGTTACTTCTAAAATCTGTTATATAGTCACATTATGTTGGTACCAGAGATGTACCACTACTATGCCAACAGCACAACTAATTCACCCATGGCCAGGAGTTAAGGAGAAAAATATCTAATCAGAACAATGGTTCCCAACCTTGTGTCCTCAGATGTTCTTGAATTAAAACTCCCAGAAATTCTGGCCAGCACGGCAAGTGGTGAAGGCTTCTGCAGGGTTTAGTCCAAGAACATCTGGAGACACAAGGTTGGGAACCACTGAACTAGAAGGAGCAATCCCTGAAAACATTGCTTGTATCCATCAAATGCTTAAAGCATCTGGTTAACAATGAAAGGAGAAAGAAATAACAGTGATGTCACTGTGAGCCTCCCAGCTATTCTCAAGGGCTGGATGATGGCCTCCTCAATCAGATATTCAAAAAGGAGAGACACAATGGCAGAGTTCAACTATCCTGTTATCTGTTGGAAGTCCAACTCTGCCAAGAACAACAAGGTACTAGAAATTCCTTTCTTGCCTTGCTGATAAATTCATATTCTATAAGAGTGAAGAAGCAATAAAGGGAAATGCTGATCTATGAGACAGAAATAGTGGAAATCCTTTGGGGACTTGTTATACTGCAAAAAGGGAAAGTGGAGGGTCGTATAGCTCTGGATTTCAGAAAAGCTTGAGGAAATGCTAGGTGAGAGCCCGTGGACATACATACTCAAACAGAAAGGAGTCTAAGATGGATGGGAGCTTCTCAAGGGTGAGATACAGAAGGTACAATGACACATGATTTCTATGAAGAAAAAAATGGGAGGCAGCTAAAGAAATGGGGAGGGCAGAGTGCATAACGACTGTAGAGATGAACTAATGTTGAAAAAGGGCATATACTATAAATGGATGGAGGGGAATACTGTGAGAAAGGAGTACAAACGAGCAAACAACATTGGTAATAGGAAACGACTTCAAAATTTGGAACGACTTCAGAGGTTAAAAATAATAAAGATTTGGGTTCCCCCCCCCAGGTATGCTTGAAGCAAGAGGGGGAAGGTGGGTCTGCTGCATGGATAAGATGAGGCCCGAGGGGTATTTTTGCAGCACTCTGGAACCCTGAGCCCCTATAACGTTTTTCACTCAGAAAGTCCCCCGTGTCCTCTGGGAGATGTGGAGGCAATTTTGCCATGATAGGTGGGGTTCTGAGCTCTCAGTACCCTAATATTTTCATTTTTTTTTTTAAAAAAAATTGGCCACTAGAGAGGAAATGAGGGCACTATTTTGGTTTAAGTTAAATGCATATTTCAGTTTACAAAAGCCTAGCATGTTCTACAGTAAATGATAAAAGCATCTTGGGAAATGTGCAAAGTAACCTCTTTAGCCACAGCTCTTCTCTTTAATCTTACTGCTTCAGAGACTTGGCATTTATGGCATATACATAAAGGGTGGCATCTCTCTCTCTCTCTCTCTCTTTAAAATATGTGCCACCCTTTATGTACATACATATATGAAAGGCATAATAAAATGAATGTGTTAACAAGGAGGGTGAAACATGGAAAGGACAAGCAAAATGCTTTGCTGGTGTCAGCACAATAGAAGTCAAGGAACTAATGTCTATCCATTAGATTTTAATTTCAACAAGTCATTCCATAGGCATTTTTCAGTGTCGAGCTTCCATTTTATTAGTGTTGCTTCTTTTATTCTGCTAGCACAGCATCTGACAATCTGTTTTAGAATTGCAAACAGTTATTCTTATTTCTTGTTAGGTTCACATAAAGCAATGGCAAAACTCAGTACTCAATTTATAAAATTGGCCCTTGATAAAGTTCTCCGTAAAACCACACACACCATATTGTTGTAACAAAAGAAAAGAATAATCCCAGTGAATTTTGATGCTGAAACTCTAAATATTGTTAATGACAGATGAGAAGCAAAAGGTGACAGAAATAGGGTCCAGACCCTAAATCCAACTTTTCAATAACTTGTATGTAGGGACAAGGAGAACAGTGATAATAATAATTGTCCAAAAAAGGGGGAAACAAAGTATTTATTTTGTAAAATCTAAGGAATGAATGGGAAATTTAAACTAAGATTAGGGATGCTGAAAAAAAAGAAGGAAGGAAGGACAACTATGAAGGAACTAGAAAATATTCATAAATGTAAGGATGGGTTGCTAGAAACCAAGGTCAAAATCATACTATGGTATTCCTAATACAGTATGAAAGCTGGATGATGGAAGAAAATCACAAGAAACAGAACTGATTCATCTGAAATGTGGTATTGGAGGAGAGCTTCACAAATTCTGTGGATTGTCAGAAAGATAAATAAAATGGGTTCTAGAACCTTCTGCTTGGAGATCTACATCACTGGTTCTTAACCTTTGTTACTCAGATGTTTTTGGACTGCAACTCCCAGAAGCCTTTACCATCAGCTTTGCTGGCTGGGGTTTCTGGGAGTTGCAGTTCAAAAAACACCTGAGTAACAAAGGCTAAGAACCACTGATCTACATAGCAATCAGATCTAATGACTGCAGCAGATGCAATTACTAGCTTTGCTTCTTTCAAGTGAAAGGCTGGAAGCCCCTCAGCGGACATATCTAGTTATGAGTTAATTGTCCAACCTCATGAATATAACAGATAGCTCCCCTTCTGAAAACTCTCCACTGTGTAGTAGAGGTATAGCAGGAAATAAAAATGTCTTTTCTTGGAATTGTAACATTTGGCAGAGCACAAGGCAAAGAGATATTCAGTCCAACACAATAGACACAAAGCAGTTGTGCTGTAGTGATTAGCCAAAGCTGCCTTGCTGAGTAGGAGGCAACAAATGAAAAACCACAAAGCCCTGCCAAATTGGTTGTTGTAGGTTTTTCGGGCTTTTGGCCATGTTCTGGAACACGGCCAAACAGCCTGAAACACCTACAACAACCATCGGATCTTGGCTGTGAAGGCTTTCTGGAATACCCTCCCAAATTGTTAGCCCATGTGACTTGAAGTGGAATCCTTCACCCCCCCCAATTAATAACTTGGGTTAAGGTAAGGGGTACAGAAGGTAAGGGGGGTAAGGGGGGAATAAAAGGAGGAGGAGGAGAAACACAAAATATATTGACATCCAGTCTATTCATGTTGCAATATCAAATCGACTTTCCGCTTTTCTACAATTTGATTGCCCTCCAGATTTTAACTTACATTTACAGTACATCCTAGTTTAAATCTAGCACTATCTGATGAGGAATCCTTCTAATCTCCCTACTAATCAGCCAAATCCCAAGAATGATCAGAACTTTTTTTAAAAAAATTCTGGTCTGCATTTATTTATTTATTTACTTTATTATATTTCTATATTGTACCATCTAGTGGCACGCCACTACTCTAGGCAGTTTCCAACAAAAGGATAAACACAGACATAAAAAAAGAAGAAGCATCCTCCCATCCGCAGAATAATATTAAAAAGTGATGCACAAAGAGCATAAGATGGTGACCATGGAGAAAACAAATGTAAAAAATAAATTCATAAAAATAACAATTACGAAGGAAGAACCCTCCTTAAATGTTTCTCTAAACAGTAAGTTTTTTAAATGCTTTCTACATGTCAGGAGAGTAGGGGCTTGGTACACCTCCATAGGTAGAGCATTCTACAGAGAGATGGCCACCACCGAGAAGGCTCTGCTTTTGTTGAAGACTTCCTGGCCTCCCTTGGGGTGGCTGTCTGCAGCATTAAAGTCTGGAAGTGCAGGTGGTACGAGTGGTAAATCTTAAGGAAAGGTGCTCTGACAAGTACTAAGGTCCCAAACCATTTAGGGCTTTATATGTCATCGTTAGTACCTTGAATTTGGCACAGATGCATACAGGCAACCAGTGCAGGCAAGCTAGGGCCAGAGATATATGGAAGTCACTAAGAGATATATAGGACCTCATATTTGGAGGTCACGGAGGCCACCCTGGCTGTCGCATTTTACGCTGTCTTCAGCTTCCATAGTGCTTTCAAGGGCAGCCCCACATAGACAGCATTGCAATAGTCAATCTTTGAAATCACTGATGTGTGAACGAGCACACTCCGGGAGGCAGTGGAAGATAGGAGGGCCTGGCGTGCTCTGGTCCTTGGGGTCACGAAGAGTCGGACACGACTAAACGACTAAACGACGACGAACGAGCATTAGTAGAGACTTCTTATCCAAGTAGGACCACAGGTGTGTAGTCTGCCTAAGCTGGAAAAAAACAGACATGACTTTGGTGAAAATTAGTCTCTCCATCAAGAGGACTGGAACCAGAAGCACACCCACATTACGAACCTGGTCCTTCAGGAGGAGTGCAACCCCATCCAGAGTAGGTAACCAATCAGGGTCCCCACCATTTGCCAGAACCCCCAGAAATCCCCACCAATAATGAAATTTGCAATCCAGGAAAGTACATTTTCTAAGCTCTGATAATGACCAAACCCATGTCATCATTTACAGGAAAAAGTATTGACCACATGCTCTTTTCTCATTGCTTGTGGAAGTTGCTGGTGGTCCATAGAATGGAAGGTGGGTGTGGGTGGGAAAAAAGCCATTCCTTTTGTCAAAAAGAACTTAATCTCAGTTTAGCTGTGTTGTAACCATGTTCTCATTCCAGAAACTCAATTTCTTGTTACTATTTATGTTGGAGTAGGCTTAAGGAAAAGAAGCATTCATTGGAATTTGTATTCTCCTCTTTTCTTTCTATAGTATTTGATGTTGCAGGTATTTAGTAATAGGCTTTTCAAAGTCACATTGTTTTATGCCTGCTCATATGTCTAAAACTTAATTAACTGTGACAAACTGACCATTAGGAAAAAAATGTTCATACACATGACAAGATGACAGATGTTTTAATGCCAGAACAATGACATCCTTGAAAAATGATGTGATGAGTTTAAGTTTCAATTAATTAGGTGAGTTTTGGGATACAATAGTAATTCACAAATCATTGAACTTGCCTGGCCAGGATAAGGGTATATCTTGTTTTAAAACCACTATTCAGCACAAAAATGGCTAGACTGTGTGGAGAAATTGTGCTATTAGTCTACAAATCTAACTCTTCAGTATTATAGCTATTCAATTTTTAACACCTAGATAAATAGCACAATAATTTTGCTCCTTTTTATTTTGGATTGTATTATATATCATACTGTATTGCATGGTGTTTAAAATAAACCTAATGGAAATTTGGATTACAGATTTTTCAAGTGATATCACGACTGCACAGTTTCACATGAAGGCTTACCAGCTGCAAGGACTTAAAATAGTGCAGCACATAACAGAATCACAGTCAAAGCCACCATGAAAGAAAGAGATGTCAAAAGAAAATGAATCAGAAAATAAAAAATGACTGCAATACTTCTTAGCATTCCAGGTCTTTGAGTACTACCCTAAACATCATGATGGAGGTGTTAGAGGAGTTTCTCTGGAAAGGGTGTTCCATAGATGGGGTATTCCCATGGAAAGGCTCTCCTCTTGTGGCTCTTTACCTTTCCTCTTTTGGTGCAGGTCCCTAAATAAGGCCTTAGAGTTTCAGTAGGAAATGCCTTCAGGAGGAAATGCTCTCTCAGACAACCTCTCCCTAAACTATATACTGTACGACTTTATAGATGAAGGCCCAGACTCTGCATGAGAACTGAAAATGGACTGGTTGCCAGTTCAAATGGTAAAGTGGTGGCATAATCATCTTGACCGATTGTTCCAGTTGACAGTCCGGCTGCCATGACTGAGATTAACTGGAGTTACTGAGCTATTTTCAACAGCAGATCTCTATATAACACATTGCAATAATCCAAATGGGAAGTTTTGAAAGCATGCATCATCCTTGCAAAGCTTTCTCCATACTTAGTTAATCAGCCCTTTAAGAGTGTTCCAAGCCATTTTCCGGGCCACCTATGCTGCTAATGATAGTGATGGAATCAAAACTACCTTCAAATTAGGATCTTGTTCCTTGGGGTAGAGCGTGACTCCTGGAAAAAAGTGAACACTGCTTAATTGGAAAGATGAACCAGCCACAAGCCTTGTCTGGACTGAGCCTTAGTTTATTGGCCCCCATCCAGTCAGCTATTCTTCCTAAGCACTGGTTCAGAAAAATACTTCCAGTAGTTTCAAGTGTAAGCTGAGTTGCACCCAGTTACTTCCAATAGAAACCAGTGCACCATTCTGCAATCCACACAATGCAGAGTTGAAATTAGAATCAGCAGAGACAAAGCAGGACAAAACGTTTGCTTTCCAGAGCGAATTTTCCCCATAGGGGCCATCGCAAAGCGATCGCTTTTGTGATTGCAAAAACAGTGTCGCAAAGCGATTTCTTCGCTATGCGGAGCGATGGCTATGTGAGGTACCACCATCAGAAGGGGCCAAGATGACAACACCACTGTGTAGGCGAGCCTCTAGTTCCAATGCTTTATCCAAAAAGATGCTATGGTTGCACAGATAATCATGCCTGCAGGGCAATGAATGCAATTTCTGTTTCAGAATTAAGCCTGAAAACAGATAGAAATGGATCCAAAGGAAGGGTCTGTTTCATCTAAGAATATCTGATCAGTGGTCACTTACTTGAGCACCATGCCCAGAAAAATGTCTTGTAATTGTTTTTCTCTTCTTGGCCCAACTTTGGTTTCTTCTTCTGATTGCTAGTTATTTTAAACAGGCTGAAACCATCCCCTCTTACAAAAAAGAATTTATGATTTCCTGGACTTTCCCTCTGCCTTTCATCATAATAAGCGAGGAAAGGTAATGGTCAAGCATACAAAAGTTGACTAAATAAGACTTAAGTCCCTTGTCAGTATTTTCAAGCCTCAGGAACTGAAATCTGTCCAAACCAACTGGAGACTAGAATTGGATTTAACTGTGAAATCTTCAATAGATTTGAAAGTGAGTGACTTTATCTTCAAAGTGTCTTGCAAACTTGTCACATTGTGCCACCAGGGGTGGCACAAGCAACTTTTCCCCTCAGGTGAGATTGTGAGAAGCACATCACTATCCAGAACAGTTTCTGCTGCCACCTTTATTTGTTCCCTTTTTAAAAAAACAAAAAATCACAATTTAAACCCTGCCTTTCTTCCAATATATTTTGCAGACTCATCCTTATCAGATTCCCCTGTCCCCCACACAACAAAAACAATCTTTCCCAAGATGGAAAAGGGAATAATAGTAAGGGGGCCCTTAATGTTGAAAAATATGTATATATTTAACTTCAGGAATTGTAAAGGAGCATATCTTTTATATTAAAAAGGAGAATTAAATTGAAATAAGGGAGCTTTAACCAGGGTAAAGATGTAATATAATGGGTTTTCTTTTTAGGTAAATTAAACTAGATATAAGGTTGGGGCATGGATCTGGAACTACTTTTAAGAATGTTATTAGAAGATCTTGAGAATATTGTACACTATGAAAGTAATATTATGATAGTAGCCATATTATATACTAAAATATATACATGAATGGTTTGAATGTTTGAAAAATGTCTGGAATTTTGGGGGACAACTGAGAAGACACTGAGATGTAAAAAACAAATAACTGTAAGCAAATCATTTAACACGATGTTTGACAAGCACAAATCAAATGTAGATAGAGTGAAAAACTAATAAAATGTTTAAAAAAATCTTTCCCAGAGAATAAATAAAGAACTCTGTGAATAACCACTTCTGGATGCATTCAGGAGCATGAATTCAATGTTTCAAATGGCTGCAGTATTTAACGCCAAATGTTTCCAATTTTTCAAAACTGGAGGTTTACTTCCAGCTGCTTCTGACTTTGTTTTGTGTCTCTCTCTTTCTTTTTGGTTATCAGGGCCCCTGGAGGATCACAGGGGCAGAAAAATGGCCCTGGACCCACCCATTTTCTAATCGATACATCTTGCAAAAATACCTGTTCCAATTTGGTTTTGCTTGTTAGCATTAACAGCCCGTGTTTATTACTACACAGACCTACCGATCCATTTCCTCAAAGTCTCCTTCAAGTCAGCAGTTTATGCTCTGTGTGATATAATTTACCAAACATCATGTAGTGCTTTTGAAGGAAAGGAGAATAATACTAAATAGGCAGCTACAGAAAATAAAAATCAAATATGGCTATATTTAGTTATACTAATTCACTGGACTAATACAGACATGTCACAGCATCCATTTTCAGGGTTTCCTGTAGAGGAATTAAGAGATTTGGGCTCTAAACTGGTTGTGTTTGCAACCCTGTTGCTTCCCTATATGTTGCAGGAGCACATCCTACAGCTTGAGGTTGGTCACAAAATATATGTGTAAGACATGACAGAGAAGGTGTTGTTATGTGCTGTCAAGTGGCTTCCAACTTATGGTGACTTCAGTAGGCTTTTAAAAATATATGAGACACTTAAGGAGTGATTTTACCATTGCCAGCTGTGAAGGACAGGAGGACAAGAGTGCGCCGTCTCCTCCAGAAAACAAGGACTCTGAGGGGAGTAAGGAGGAGAAAGGGATGGCAGTAAGAAAGAAAGAGCAGGAAAGGGTTAAGATAGAAGTGTGCCTAACGGAGGAGGGTAAGGAGAAAGGGGAGGAGCAATGGTTGGATGTATGGGAGGAGGACATAAAAGAGAGTACACGAGCGTGGGAACGTGGGATTTTTGTATTGAGATTGGGAAAGGAAAGAAAGAGAGGAATAGGCAGGAGAATATCAATGACCTGCTGAAAGACTTTCAAAATCTGAAGGTCAGCAGTTTGCTGCCTGACCCAATACCAGGACAAGAAGGAATTACCGTCAAGGAGACCACAGAATGGACAGTGGTGGTTTACCTGAGGGGACGTGGTCCCTGGGAGAAGGTGGTGCAACCAGACTCCACCTTCAAAAGCCACTCCCAGAGGGGGATTGGGCCCGTCATCCGTGCTGCTGCACAATATGTGCGTTCAGGAGCACCCCCTTGAGAAGACCCAGCAACCGAGAGAGGTTTGGACCGGCACCCCAATATTGAAATGAGACTTTGGTTATGGCAGTGGTGACAGAGTTGATAGACAGTTGATTAGTAGAGATCTGTTTGTTCCTACTGAAGTTATTGTTGACATCCTGTTGGTGAATAAAATTTGTTATGGTTTAAACACGCTTGCTTCGTCTATTCCCGCACCAAATTTGGGACCACCTAAGACTCCTAACGAACCCTTTGACACCAGCCGAATGAGTTTCTGAAGCCCCATAGGAATTTGAACCCAGGTCTCCTGAGTCCTGGCCAGACAGTCTATCCACTACCTTATTCTTGCACTCAGTGTATGGTAACCCAATGAATTACAGATCTCCCAAAGGTCTTATCTTTAACAGCCCTGTTCAGATCTTGAGGTTTTCTTGATTGGCACACCAATTTTGGATCCAGCTCGATCACGTTAAGTAGGATCACTCAGAGGTCTGGTATGCCACTTGGCATGATCCTCACATCCAAATGGCACATGGACCTCAAGTGACCCTATTTAGCCCATTATCAAGAGCCAGCCAAGAAAAGCAAAGAAAAAAAATTCTCCCTCGTTCCCCTCTTCTGTCTCCTTCCACTTCCAGGAGAAAGTTTGCTATTTAGTTAAAAAATTTAAAAAAAAAAAGTGATGCAACACATATGTGCTGCCTTAATTCACTTCCTTGATCCTTCCAGAGAGCCGAGGAAGTGTTTAACTGGCAAATGTCTCAAAGTATCTCTCTCTTTATGCCACTTCACAATATTGACAATTGACAGGAAGGCTCCCTTTTGGTTCACTTCTAGGGATCGCATGTGTTGGAAATGAACCAAATTAGAACAATCCTAAATGTGTCAAAAAATTAGAAGCCCCTAACAAGGGCCAGGAAAGTGCAGGTAGAAATGCTTTGGGGGCAGGTGGTTCACTCCAGCAAAGACTCTTTGATCATCATCTTCAGGAGTAAACCAGCTCATCTCTGCAGTGAACCAAATAGAGGGCTAAACACCTGTATAGTCAAGTGTTACTTCTCCTATTTCCTTCTATTTTCCTTAACATATTCCTAACATATTGGGTTTGCCTTCTACTGATATACCCAAAGTACAATAGCCTCTGTTTAATCGTGTTAGCTTCTGGTGAGAGCTCCTGTCTGATTTGCTCCATTTATTTATCTTTCTGGCTGTCCATAGTATTGGTATAGCTCTCCTCCAGCAGCTCACTTTGAATTAATGCATTTTTTATTTCCTGTCAGCTTTCTCCTTCATATTCCAGCTTTCACATCCAAGTCTCAGTTTTCTTCTGATTTCTTAGCTGCACTTTTTATTATGACTTATGATTGAAATGAGATATAGAAAATCTTTAATAATGTTGATTTGTTTGTTGTCAACTTTAAAGTTGCATTAAAGATGGAGAAGGTAGAAGCAACATTTCATATTTGTCACCAGCCTGATCATGAGAGTCCCAGGGCCTGAAAGATTTCATTTTTCACTGCTATCACAGTTTGTAAACCTGCTACAGATAAATATAGCTCAGCTCCTTTAAATTCCTCTATCCTAATGATTAGGTCAACATCATATGACCATACATTTTATAGATATATTGTTTCTCACTTGATGCATGTTCCTTTGTTCATCCTGAACTCCCTGCAAATCATTTTAACTAGATGAATTCCAAGATGAATGGCCCCAAGTCTTCACATCCTCTTGAGTAATTGACACGTGACTGTTACTTTCCCGTAAGATGCTGGCATTGATCTGTGCCTACAATGTTTTTCCCCCCTTGCCTTTTCTGTTGAGTTTGCTTTCAGGTGAAGTTCTGTCACTGTTCTGCTATTGATATGAGGGATATCAATTTCCTATTTGGAAAGAAGATGATTAAGGATGTATTGACCAGAGAAAATGTTCAATACTCCTGCTTATTCCTCATGGTCTGAAGTGGGAATTACTCTGCCCATTTCACCCTCTTTTCAAACTACTGTATTTTTCCGTTTATAACACGCCCCCATTTATAAGGAACACCCCCCCCCCATTTTTCTAACCCAAAAATTAAGAAAACTTAGCTTTGAGGATTCAGTCTTTGGGTTTAGAACATCAGATATTATGAGTCTCTGTTGAATCTGAACCTACAGACTTCACCTCCAAGGAGGTGTATTCCAGTTGGTTTGTTCAGGATCAGCTGACATCAGTTCCATAAGGCTCCTGATTGGAGGAAGCTAAGTCTCTTGACTGTAGGAAACTAAACCTTGTGGCTGAAGGAAGCCTGTTTACAGAGGCAAGGTATGCAACATTTTGTTCTCTCCTCAGCTATCTCAGCTTACTTCTGTGTAAATGATGCCCCTCAATTTTTAGTGTAATGATTTTAGGAAAAAGTAGCATCTTATAGATGGAAAAATACGGTAATTCTCTTCACTCTAGCAGTTTTTCATCTGTGAATGTCCAGTAACAATGACTTGTTGGAGTCTTATTTACAACTTTGCTTGTGCCTGTAGTTTGTTTGACTGGGAGGGACTTTTCTGGGCTGGGTGACTGTCTATCAATCCAGCACTGACCACTCATTGCTTCCAACCTTTGAATTCAAAGAAAGCTCCAACTTTTTGCTGAGTGTTCATTCAGTCCCTTTCATTGGTTGAAAGCAACTGTAAGTAAAGGAGGATTTTTCATCCTTTCTCCTACAAATGTCTCAGATTGAGTTACAGAGACTTTCAAAAAGCAGTTCCTGTTGGGCAGTTAGGTACCATTGCTTGGATACTTTTAGGAGAATGGCAATAAAAATATTTTCACATTAAGATATTTTGATAGAATTGATCTCTACAATCAATGTAATTCCTCAGAAATATGGGGCTTTGGGGGGGGGGAGGAATAATGGCCAAACCCCTGTTGCTTAACACAGAGTAAGAACAAGAAAAGCAAGAAATTAATGTTTTTGCAAGACTATTAAATATTATATAGGACAGGGATTCCAATCAGAATATACTCTGTCCCCACAACATCTCCAGTTAGACATGCTCATTACTACATTAATAGCAGAATGCTGCTTACAGCAGTACATTCACCAAAAGAAAATGGTTCGTAAGAGTTCTGTGTAGAAAGTTTCTCTCAGAAAAATTCTCTTTGATAAGAATTTCAGAGGAAGAGAAATGTAGAAGAAATCTTCATCAGTAAGATTATGGATTATTATGCCTAATTTACTGATGAAGTGACAGAGGAGTGTGTATGCATGTCTTGTCTTTAACTATACAATAATCTTTCAAAACAAACAAACAGAAAACAACAACAACAACAACAACAACAACAACAACAACAACAACAACAACAACAACAACAACAACAACAACAACAACAAACCCAGCATCCTTCTGAAGTCACTGCACATCAATTAAGGACCAAAGACCAAAAATGTACCCCAATTTGAGGGGAAACTGGAGGGGAGATCATGACATAACTCTGATTTAACTTTTTCCTTGCACCTTACCAGCAACTTCCTCACTTAAACCAGAGGGCTTAAAAGGAAGCAGCTGTATTAGATACAAAACAATGGCCCATTGGAAATATTACATTTGAAAGGACTGGAGAAGTTGCTGGATCCTGAAGAATGACAACAGTGACTGAACTGAATAACAGAATATTTTACCCCTCAGAAATAGACTGGGTTTTTTTTTGTTCCCCTAGAAAAGTGAGGCCGCTTTGCAAATTTATTTCCAAATGTTTTCCACCATTTTTGGGACAGCAGTTTTCCACCACAACCACCACTGTGTTCCAGTACTATGTGAACATTTACATCTGATCTGTAAATCAGACTGGGGGGAGCAGTCAGAGACATGGAGATGGGATGACAGTATAAAAGAAGAGAAGGAGGAAAGGAGAAGGGGTTCGGAGGGAGTAAACAAAGAGACGCAGACAGTGGAAACGGGTGCGGAAAGAGAGAGAATCGTGACCCTCGTTAAGAGTTTCCCGAATCTGATGAAAGAAGATGGGTTGTTGCCTCTACCCAAAGAAATAGATAAGTTTGGAGCAGGTGAGAAGGGAATGGAGACTGGGAGCGGGTTTGACTACTCCCCCCTTAGCGGACAGCGGGACCCTTGGTGGTGTCAGCCCATTCCTACCCAGATTGGAGGGCTCGGTTGTGATCCATCCATGCTGCAGGACAACCTGCTCGGTGCTGAGTGTGCCAGTCATGAACCAGAATGTAATTTCCCGCTTTGGGGTGAAGAAACAGTGAAAGTTAAAGATGTGGGACCTGGGACTAAACCCAAGAAGTATAACTTGTTGAATAATGAAGAGTTACCGGACCCGTTTGGTCCCGAGTTGTTTAATGTTAAAGTTAATAAAACAAATCCTTTTAGAAATGTAACATCGACTCCGGCTGTCATTCCTGCCGAATCCCTTGGCCCGCCTACTCTAGACAAAGAATCCAATCACAATGGGCTTTGTGTATTTATGAGACTAGAGTTGTTTATATGACATAATCATATAAAGTATAATATTTTGGAGGAAAAGAAAAATCCAGAGATCTGGAAGTGCACAGATAGTTTGATGGACCCTGGGATGGTATGTGTTGGAATGCTTCCTAAAGAGTACAGGGTGGGTTGGATACCATCAGTATGCTCTTTATGTGGTTACAGAATGGGGCAGGGAGCTCATCCTAGAACTACTGTAAATGTATGGACATGAAATCAAATAACTCTTTATCAGGAAATGAAACAAATGGGGAGGGTCATATGGCTTGCTCCAAAGAGAGGTACTTTTCTACTGATGCCACCTGACAATGTCAAGACTCATAAAAGCCAATTAAAAACCTGGTTATTCAGGCAGGCCTTCCCTCCAGGCACTATCTGATCTATCTTTTGTTTTTCCCATCTTAAATGATTAATTACTGCATTTTTTGATATTGATGTTATTTTAATTGTTTATTTTGTTTGATGTACGCTGCCCAGAGTAGTCGAATGACTAGATCGGTGGGATATAAATAAATAAATCGATCAATCGATCAATCAATCAATAGATAGATAGATAAAGGGAGAGAGGGAGAGAGAGAAAGGAGGAGGAAGTGCACTGAAGTAGCTGTCAATGAGACGAAACCAGGAGCTAGAAAGGACCTACCACTCACAGTGTAAGCAGGGTTATCACATACCCTGCACACAGGTTCTTGACCTTTGCTGCTGTTGCTATGAAGTTGCCTCTGACTCATGGTGACTCTATGAATAAATGATCTCCAAAATGGCCTGTCCTTGGTTGCCCTGCTCAGCTCTTGCAGACTTAAACCCACATGCTCTTTTAGGGAGTCAGTCCATCTCATATTTGGTCTTCCTCTTTTCCTGTTACCTTCCACCTTTCCCAGCATCAATGACTTTTCCAGGGAATCCTGTTTTATTATGATGTGCCAAAAGTAGAACAGTCTCAGTTTCATCATTTCTGCCTCCAGAGATAGTTCAGGCTTGATTTGATCTCGGACTTGTTTGCCTTTTGGCAATCTAGAGCATCTGCAAAGCTATCCTGCAGCAACACAGTTCAAACAAATAATTTTTTTCTTGTCAGTTTCCTTTATTGTCTAGCTTTCCCACCCATACATTCAATTGGTCTTTATTTGATGATTTTAATTCCTTCCTTGCTGCCCTTCCAAGTCTCAGCCTTCTTCTGATTTTTTTGCCTATATTTTCCATTGGAAATGATGACTGAACAAGGTATACAAAATCTATTTCAATTTCTTCATTGTCAACATTAAAATTGAGTAGTTCTTCTGTAGTCATTATTTTTGTCTTCTTGTTCAACTGCAGTCTTGTTTTTCCACTTCTTTCATTTTTACTAAAAGTAATTTAATGTTATTGCTGCTTTCTGCCAGTAAGATAGTATCAAATGCATATCTTAAATTATTGATGTTTCTTCCACCAATTTTCAGGACTTTTGCATTCTGTAAAGAAGGCGAAGAGCAGGCAATTGTGTTCCTATAGATGTTGTTGGACTGCCCTTTCCATCATCCTTAGAAAGCATAGTTGCTGAGGGATGATTATGGGACATGCAATCCAAAACATCTGGAAGGTCAGAGCTGCCCATCTTTACAATAAAAGACTAACCATTGGTCATGTAGTGAGTCCCAGCTGCCACATGAAGATTCTGAGGGAGAGTCCTAAATCCAAGCAGGTGACTCTTATTCTAGGAATGTGAGGTGGTGTGCTCGGGCTTTTCTGGGCAAGATCCTGGAGAGCTTTTCTAGTCTTCAACTCCCAGAATCCCCTGCCCAGCATAGCTACTGGTTGTGATCACCTGGATAATTTCCACCTCCTTTACCCCAACACATATGATTCTAATATTAATCATGTGATGTCAAGTCAGTTCTGACTTCTGGTTACCCTTTTTCAAGGGTTTCCAGGTAGAGAGTACTTAGAAGTGGTTAATCACTCCCTTCTTCTGGGAGTGCCCTGGGACTGTGCAGCTTGCCCATGGCCACACAACCCAGTATGGAGGCATACTGGGGAATCAAACTCCCAACCTCTGGCTCCACAGCCAAATACCTAAACTACTGAGCTATCCAGTCCATATGAATCTAGTCAACAAAACTAAAACGTTAAAGTAATCTAGGAAAAAACTTGGGCTTTTCCTATGACAAGCTGACCAGTATTACCTCAGCAATCCTCACAAACTGCCTCTTGGTAAGTCAAGCTCAGTATCTCTTGGTCTCTAGATGGAAGGCCTGAGAATTAAAGGGCAGTATCTTGTGCAATACTTTGTGAAAGGGTGTGGTGAATTTCCCCAACCCCCAGCTGACACACTCTTGGCCACTACATACTTCATTAAAGTATTTTCAATTCCAGAGTGGTTTCCAAGCAATTGCATTTGCTATATAGAGAGAAAGGTCATGTGAATTGGCCTTTAGGGAAGAGAATGTAGGGATCAGGGCATAAACCGCTCATCATAGTTTATGGGTGTTCCCACAAGCATTTCATATGCTGGCTCATTACTTTCATCTTTCGAAGTCATGCTGAGCCAGCTGGTCTATAAAGCAATTCCCTCTCTGTGAGGTCTGATTTATTGCCTCAGGTTACAACTGCAAGATGTTCACAGTTATACTCTAGGCATAGTGTCTCCAGGATTAACATTCAGTTCTTTCATAGGTCACAAGGTCTATAGCTGTCAAGTCCTCATTCCTCTTGAAGATCACCTGTCCTTGATCTCTTAATAGTTTGGTTTCGGATTTCTACTTTTTAATTTATTTATTAATGACTCTTTTGGGTGTACTCACAGTATCTCCTTTCTTGTTTATGAATATTAAAGATAAAAGTGAAAGAATTGTAGTATCTTCAGTAGCAAAACATTTATTTCAGTGTGAGCTTTCATGGGTTATAATCCACTTCCTCAGGTGCATGGAGCATAGGAGTGGGCTACTAGTTTGTATGCATAGAGTACATAATGGAGGGTTGGGAAACAGTTGCAGGGATGATTACACTGACTGTTTATTCTTCAGTTGTATCAGATTTGGTACAAATAAAATTGGATTAAAACCTGGCAACTGCACAAATAGAGCTAAGTGCAGGGAAGCCAGTTATTTTTCCGTGTGGAATCATCTCTTTTTGTTCACTGGGCAGAGGGTGGTTTATTTTGTTCAGGTTTGGCTGGCATTGCTTTTCTTCACCTGCTGTGTATGATCACCTGATCTTATGCAAAGCACAGCCATGAGGGTGTCAGTTTCCCTCAACTGGACACTTACTGTCTCCAAACAGTGTTTCTTTTTCTTTAAAAAAGCTTCTCAAAGTTAGCACTATGTCACTATGGGGGAAAAATTAAAAGGGGAGAAGGGAGAAACTGTCAATATTATTTCAGAGCTGTCTGCCACTGCTGGTTCCTCCAACATGATAATTATTTGTATTCGTCTCAACACCTGAAGCAGGGATCTGATTTGAAAAACTTCAGATCAAACCAGGTTTCCCTACTGTATAGTTGCACTCTGAAGTGGGAAAAAGAAGGTGATAGTTACATCGATAATGGGTTTTTAGAATGACAGTGCATAACTCCACTTCAGTACAAGGTGAGGTAACAGGCTGTCTATGTAATGAAAAGTTGACTAATCATTACTGGGCTACTGCCATTGTGATGTTTCATTGATGTGTCTCCCTTTGCACTAAGAACACTAGGTGATAGTCAGATGGTGTGACTCATCCAAATGTCCTCTTTTAACCAGGTGCACAGGGTTAAAAGGTCTTTCTGCATGACAAGAAAAATGGATTGCAATCTGAGACAGATAAAAGTAGATGTGTAAGCAGTTTAGGATGTTAGCTGTCTCTTCTGAAGATTCTATGTAGGATATTATCTGTTTAAGCTGTGCCACTGGCTATGTTGAACCTAATTGCCACTGGCAATGGTGCGGCTAAAAAATATTGTAAATAAATAAATAAATAAATATAGCAGTAAGGTTCCAGTGACCTCATTCCAAATGAAACAAGCGTAGGTAAATGCCACATCTGTGCATCTTCACCATTCTCTGAGGAGAAGAGTATATGCAACAAAATGGCCTATTTGTGTTTGTGTTTTGTTATCTGCTAGAAGTCTGCAGCTCATAATTTCTTCCCTGCCCCACTTCTTTTAAAAGGACCCTGAATCTCTTCCTCTGTTCATTGGTTCACACTTTTATTTTAGATTCTCCATATCATTAAGCTTCTGGCTTTTAACGAGGACCATATTACAGATTTGGATGAGTGGGTTGGGGGATGATTTCTATATTGCTTCTTCTCTCTCTTTTACCAGAAGCTGGACATCAGTCATGGCGAGTCTGACCTAGGATGTGGCAGCTTTAACATCATCATCATCATCTTAGATCTGCAGAGCTGGAAGGGACCCTATGAATCACTGAGTCCAGCTCCTGTCAAAAAGGCACAATGGGGAATTGAACTCTCAACCTCTGATTCCCCAGTCAGATAATATGAGTGGTGTAAACCACTGAACTATCCAGCAGTCCAACCAACAATGTTGTGTTCCACCAAAACCCATCTTCAGACTTCTTCAGGCAACATGTTCTTCTCCTTCCTGCACATTTATCTCCATTTATTTTATTGTTGTACTTTTATTTTACTTATACATATGTTTGTTCCTTATTATATGACTGAAAATATTCTAGCTTTTTACTTTTTATTTGTTTTCGTGTTTTCTTGGTCTTAGAAGCTCTTTGTATCCTGTGATAAACTCAAATTTCAAGTATTTCTTTCTTTTTGGTAACCCCCTTGTTGAAGTACACATTTCCATGACATATTGTAAATCCGAGAATTGTATATTGTATATACAGCGAATTTCAGTACTAGTTGACCTATACATTAATTGGTTAGGGGATTGTATTGTTTAAATGCTGATGTTTTATAAATGTTCAAAAATTTTAGAAAGGTAAATATTTTAATGCCTTTTCTTTTTCCTCTATTTGAGATGTTTGTGCTCCCTGGTTAAGTGAGATGAAGTTATTCATAACGGCGCCTTCCTGTACACTCAGGGAGGATGCAAAATTCAGACCCTTCTTATTAGAAGCATGGCTAAATACGTTCGCTGGTGATAAAATTACGTTTTACCAGTATGATGGCAATTATCTCCTATAACATTCTATTTGACCATGCTCCACATTCTCAGAGGAATTCCCTTTTGAATAATGGGTAGCCTAGCTGAAACGTTAGGAAGGTTCATCAGTTACAAAGGGGTTTGTTGAGTTCCCAGCTCTGATTCTAAGGTCTTATAGTTATTTGTGAAACGAAGGCAAAATTTTCTTTACTAATTACTTCACGGATGGCAGATCACCAGCATGTAGCTGTCCAGCAAATTCTGATGGAAATGGAAGTCTCATTTCTCATGTCTTCTCCATGATGGGTAGCTATGATTTATTTACTGCTTTGGTAGGGGGTTGGACTCAATGACCTTTAGAATCCCCACCAGCTCTACAATTCTATATTTGTATGAACACTTCCTCTGAAAGAGCCAGTCTCTCTCAGCAGCAGCTGCAGAACTTCTCCAGGATTAGAACTAAATAAGCCAACCACCACTAAAGGTGAAACAGTAATTGGCTAGATGTCTTGAGTAAATTTATTTTATTTTTATTTATTATTAGACTTATTACCCCGCCCCTCTAGAAAACGTCTACTTGGGGCGGCTTACAAGAATAAAAACAGAGCAATATAAACAGTATAAAAGTCATCTAAGACACAGTTTTAACACCTATTTCTAAGCAGCATATACCCAAGATGGCATAACTCAAACAAGAAGGATAGGGATCAGTTAATTGACTGCAGGAAAGGCCTGTCTGAAGAGCCAGGTTTTTAGCTGGCTTTTAAAAACATAAATAATAATGGATGGCAGAAAGAAAGAGAAAAAAATGGTTCAGGCCAGATGAACCTAAGAAAATAAAATCAGGGGAGATAAAAATAGCCCAAGTCAAATAAAAAACTGGATGAAAAACTAAACCAACAAAGCAGCTAGTTTATCCCATTGTTCTTCACCCCCATTTTCCTTCCCACCAGGGAAATCTGAAAATTGGCTCTTGGCTCTGCTGAGATTACTCTCCTGTGGTTTAAAGACACAGTTCAATATCTAGTGATGATTAAAAATGGCCCTACCATTAGGCAGGGGGAAAGCCCTTTCTTCTATTTCAAAACAGCCTTGCCCCCTTCTTTTACAATGTGTAGCTTTTATAATGTGTTCCATCTCAATAATGTTTGAACTGAAATGTAACGTGATGATTGAATTACACAGAAGGAACTGCCAGTCTACCTAAGTAATACAAACACATGCAAACGTTTATTCTGACAAGCTTTTTCCATTCTGTAAAGAGTGTCTAAAACTTTATTGGGCCCATTGATAGTAAATTCACGCTTACATGGATATTGCTTGGTTGGATCACAATTTGCCCTGACATGCACACATATCCTGTAGTAAAGCATCCTTGAGAGTGAGCTGTAGTTATATAAATGTGATTTCCCCAGGAGACAGAGGCCATACATTTCATCAGCAGCCAAGATGCATGCATCGTTGTTTGCCGATGCAAGGGCATGGCAAAGGAAGAAAAATCTTGCCAATAAAGCAGACTAGAATTTCTTGGAGAAATTTTGCTGCCCCCCAGATTCCTTGGTGGCCAGACTTTGAAAGGCATAGACATCAAAGGGATAAAATTACATATTTTAACTTTATTGAATTATGCAAGTTTGAAACACTTCAGTTTTTGCCCTCCTTATTTGACTATTAGAATGTATATACAGTATTTTTAAAGTTACTCCAACGTGTTGGGCTGAATCCAATGTCTTGATACATACTGGTAGTTATCTGCTAGAACAAGTCTGGGCACGCTTGCTCACAGCACCTTCCTGGAACTGCTGTAAGCCCAAGAGAACACCCCAAGCTGGAAGCATTCCAAAGCCCACTCTTAAGTTTTTTGGAGGGGAAATGGAGTGACATCTCCTGGATTATATTTAAAAGGGGAATCACCAGGAGAGGCAATTCACCTAACTCATATAGCTTAGTGGAGCAGGCGGAGCCATAGGTTGGGAATTTGCTTCACCAGTGTGATTCCTAATAGGAGGGCCATCCTGTGTAGCCTTGGGTGAGCTACACAGTTCCAGAGAGCTCCAAGAAGAAGAGGAGGATGGTAAAACGTTGCTGCATATTCTATCCCTAGAGAACTTTGGAAAGGTAACCATTAGTCAGAGTGAACTTGATGTAGTATTTTTTCTTCAGAGGGCGAATCTGAGGAGCAGCAAAAATTGCTTGGGGCTGCTTGTGGCCCACTGATAACTTAATTCCTATCCCAGTGCTAAAGAATCAGGAATTGCCCTCCTTTCTCTCAAAAAACATTCTGGAAGGCTTCTTTGAGTCTTTCCCCTCACATTTCTGCTGTTAGAAACAGTTCTATCAGCACACATCCCTATTTGATTCTGATCTTTTGGTTGGAATCAGGAGGGAAGTTTTACTTATTCATGCATCATTTTTATTTAATGCGTTTCTTACCCACCAGCGTCAAGGTGCGGTCTTCTGGAGGCAGCTTACAAAATAAAACATAAAATTCCCTATTACAACAAAAGCTCTTAACATCATAAATCTTTTTTTCAAAATAAAATTGAGAGTGAACCACTTAACTCAAACAAAAATAGCATATATAATAAAAGCACCTAGTTAAAAGTAAAATAAAAAAGAAACAAGTTGTTAAAGACTTCTTAAAAGGCCTCAAATTCAAATTTAGGTCCAAAGGTATATATAGTTCTTAATTTTTTGGACACTTGGTTTTGCCATTTGATGAAAGTCACAACTTATTTTTATGTGAATCTCTGTTCGATCGTACTCTAAGAGTTGATACTTGTGTAGAAAGGGGCTAGGAACACATTTACTGAATTAAGGGAAAAAAACAAATTACAGTATGTCCTGTTCTTCTTGAGGTGCATTATTTGATGTAGTTCTGCAGCAGCTGAAGGTTCTGAGTTGCCCCCAAAGGTAGTCCAAAATTCAGTGCATTTCAGAAGTTCTGTTAGATGAATATCCTAAGCTAGCCCTACTTCTCCTAGGTAACAGTTGAAGAAACACACTTGGCTATTGCTGCCTCCTGAGCATGGATTTCAGAAGCACCTGCAAACTATGGATCTGGTCCTTCGAGGACAGTGCAATCATTTGGTTGTTAGGTCAGGAAAATCCCATTCCATGAGATTTCATGGTGAACACCTGAGGCCAGGAGACTGGACTTTGTGATATCACAGGGCAGGTATGTGTTGGGAGAGCAACCCCAAAATAGTTTCTGGGCTAACTTTGGAAATAGGCATGAAGAGAGTCCAGATAAATTGGACCAGACTCCACACAAAACCCAGGTAACTAGGTAAAATTGCAACCTAAGGAAAAGCATTCTGGTTGACCAGGTAAAGCAGAAAAAATGTACCCAACAGCTACAGCAGTTACCACTATTCCTGCTAGGGTTTGTATCCCTTACTGTCTTATCTACAGCACACATGGCCCATGGGCAGTTTTTCCAGGACCTGCACTGTGACCTACGGGGTGCTAAAACAGGAAGGCTCATGAGACATGATGCTGGCACACTGTTCTCTGCCTTCTACCCTTCTATGGAGATCAGTAGATTTCCCTACCCAACTGCAGAACTTCTACCTTCCATCGGTTGAGCAGCTTTCTTCCTTCCGCTATCCCCAAACTGCCCACAAGTACCTATTAAAGAGTTCTATGACCTGGGATGAGTGTGTGTGTCTCTGCCCTGGAAAGCTGAATCAGAACAATTTGTTTTTGCGGCATTTCAATTTATAGCATGTATTATATTTGAGATAGCAATCAATGCTCACACAGGGGCTGTGGATTGATTTGGGAGTTCACCCATCATACCAGATGCATTGGGAGTAAGATTCCAGCCCACAGCTCCCCACTCCTTCCTTCCTTCCTTCCTTCCTTCCTTCCTTCCTTCCTTCCTTCCTTCCTTCCTTCCTTCCTTCCTTCCTTCCTTCCTTCCTTCCTTCCTTCCTTCCTTCCTTCCTTCCTTCCTTCCTTCCTTCCTTCCTTCCTTCGGTCCTGCCTCTGCCAATCCTTCCTTTGTCTGGTCCTGCCTCTGCTGTCCACTTCATGGTTCAATGTGAAGTTGCTTTCTCCTTCATACGATTACATTTTTCATTCAGATTCAGAGGCTTCTAGGGCTCCCTTTTGCCCCAGAGAAGCCTTTGGGACCTCAGGATGAGTTTGGGTGTTGCTATTAACAGCTCCCAACTGACATCCAGAGGCCCAAAGACTTCCCCCGGGAAGGGAGCCCTGGAGAGCCTCAAAAACTGAAAGGGGTGGGGAGGACTGGAAAAATTCAATGAGTTTAAATTAAATGTTTCCAGCATCCGATTTGGGTTATGCTGGCGTACGGTTACACCAGGAGGCTTTTGCTGATTGTCCTTTAATTTTATGTGTTGAGACAGACATATTCCCAGCAATGTGAAATGAAATGCATTGCCGGAAAAAGCCGGTGGACTACTCATCATTAAAAGTTTTTCCATGAAGCAGTGTATCCATAAACACACTGCTTGTATTTTAAACAACCAGATATTTTATTTATTTATTTATTTATTTATTTATTTATTTATTTATTTATTTATTTATTTATTTATTTATTTATTTATTTATTTATTTATTTATTTATTTATTTATTTATTTATTTATTTATACCCTGCCCATTTAGACCACGTCTACTCTGGGTGGCGTACAATAAAATAGCATAGAAGTAATAACTAAAAGCAACAATCTAAACAACAACAATAATATCATTCAAGATGGAAAGGTAAAGATCAAAATAGAAAAGTAAAATGAAAGAGTAAAGATGGAAAAGTAAAAAATCAATATACAGATTCTTAAACACTGGTTTAATCGGAGACATATCCTTGTGACACAATAACTTTTAAAAAGGTTTTTAATGCCCTATCAGTGAATATTAATACAGTCCTTCTGTGTATTGCAATGGTCTGCCATGAATAAATAAATAATAATCTGAGGTTGTATTTGCTGGATAAATTTGAGAAGTATTCTATTAGGAAGAGTTAAAATGACTGAAACATATCCTTACTTCTCTTCTATGAGATTTTTCCAGACGGCCTATTAAAAATACTTTGATTCCCTTCATTGCATGGTCAGCTTTTTTCACTTAGTATGCACAAAATAAATACAATTAGTGACCTGACTTCAAATCACATGAAAACATTCTATATTTTAGAATTCTGCAGCTGTCTGCACTGCTCTATTTTCAGCTTTATCCAACCTTGTTTACCTGCAAGATTTTTTTTAAATTGTTAAAAGTGTGTGAGTCATAAAATGGCAGCTTACAGGTGAAATGTGAACCTTTTTTCCTTATTTAGAAGGTGCGCTAGTTTTCTCAAGACTTGCTTTTAAAAAAAAAAAATCACAGCAGGGTTTTTAAGGTGTTTCATCTTTTGAAGATGATAGAAAAGTATATATTGTTACATATTCTTTTAGGGTCTGGAATATGTTTACACTTTTGTATCAAAGAGCTGCAAGTTATTATATTTAGAGGTTAATTTACATTTTTGCCAACATGGAAGCATTTCATGAACAGATGCTACATTAAACAGTGTTTTCAATCATGAAGTTTATGTGGCTTCTCCAGTATTATTGTGACCACTGATAGCACAAAATTTAAAAAGGACAAGAGGCATCTGTAATCTGAATGGATATTCTAGCTAATATAGACTTTTCATTTACATAAAAAAGAATTTGCATATGTGTGTATTTGGGGAGTAGATGGGGGGGAAGGAATCTGCTACTTCATGTGTAAAAATGCCATATGGCTGCTTGCCTACTAGGAATTACATCTCACCACATTTACAGGTAATTATCCATCTGAATAAAGATGGTAGGGATCATATTGCCTTTCTGCAAGCGAAATCTAATTAATAAATTGGATTTTGTTAAGTCAACATTTAGGTAAGTCCCCTTGATTCAGTGTGTCTACTCTAATTGGACTCGGCCCCAATTCAAAGTGCTTACTTTGACATATAAAGCCCTAAACGGCTTAGGACCTGGTTACCTAGAGGACCGCCTTCTTCCATATGAGCCTGCTCGTACTCTAAGATCAGGCCAGGAGGCCCTTCTGAAGGTGCCATCTCTGAAAGAGGTGAGGGGGATGGCATGTCGAAATAGGGCCTTCTCGGCTGTTGCCCCCCAACTTTGGAACACCCTACCTATAGAAATCCATCTGGCTCTGACACTTTTGTCTTTTCGGCACCAGGCAAAGACCTTTCTGTTTAGCCGGCATTTTAATTAAATGGTATCCTTTAGCTGGCCATATGAGCAGCAGTATTTATTAATGATAAATTGACTGTTTTAATATTGGGCATTATTAAAATATTGGGTATTATTTTAAGGTTTTTAATGTGGTTCTTAAGTTTTAATGTGGGAACGTGGTGGCGCTGTGGGCTAAACCGCAGAAGCCTGTGTTGCAGGGTCAGAAGACCAAACAGTCGTAAGATTGAATTCACGCGATGGAGTGAGCGCCTGTCGCTTGTCCCAGCTCCCGCCAACCTAGCAGTTCGAAAGCATGCAAATGCAAGTAGATAAATAGGGACCACCTCAGTGGGAAGGTAACAGCATTCTGTGTCTAAGTCGCACTGGCCATATGACCACAGAAGATTGTCTTCGGACAAAAACGCTGGTTCTATGGCTTGGAAACGGGGATGAGCACCGCCCCCTAGAGTTGAACACGACTGGACAAAAATTGTCAAGGGGAACCTTTACCTTTACCTTTTTAAGTTTTAATATTGCTGTACGCTGCTCAGAGATCATTGGTAATGGTGCACCTAAAAATCTTGTAAATAAATGAATAAATAAAATCATGGGGAGAAGGAAGAAAAAAAATCTCATTATTGCTGAGATTCTAGTCAAAACTGGCATGGTAAAAAAGCATCAGGAGGAATGTGTAAACCTGTTACCAAGATTTTTTTAAATTGTGGCGTTCACAGTTGATCCAAAAATATAATTTGCACAAATTTCCTATTTCTTTGAAAAGCAGCCACACAGCAAGCACAAAAAGGTAGGCTGATTGATCAGAAGATACAAAGAACCCATCCAATTCTATTGCTCTTATTGTTGATTAATGCAATAAGGCACCAGTTTCGGTTGTTTCCATAATAACACATTTTGCAAAACAAAAAACCTGTCATAAAAATGTGCCGTTTTTGTTCAAAGCCAGCAAAAAGGAAGCCTGCTATTTTGCAGTAACTCATATCAAGGGTTTTTCAAAGTTTTTCCATTCACAGAATGGAAACACATTAATCCCTATTTAGGATGAACAGTTTCACTTAGCCTATGTTTAGGGCTGCCGTTGGCCTGAGGCTCCTACTGCTCACAGTAAAAAAACAGTGGGCAGTTTCCCCATCTTTTTTCTTTGTTAGATTTTTGTCGGGTAAGAAAATGGTGGAAGACCCAGAGGGAAATTGGAGGATTACAAACTGAAGGTGAGATGCTCTTCTAGAAGAAGGGTGCTATCTGGAGAAGAGTATGGGATCTCCAATAGGTAGAATATGGTTCCATATATGCTCAGGAGGACAGTGGCAGAATTATTTGCTTTTGAGGTTCACACTAACACATGGTGATGTCTCTGTGTTCTGAAGAAAGGCGTAATGCTTCATTTTTTTAAAAACAAAGAACATTTTATTTCACCTTTTTAGTGGAATCAGCTCCAGCCCACTTCCTTTGCCTGTTGCTAATCCTTCTTTTCCCTCTCTGTAGCATCAGGCATTGCATCTGGCCTTCTGTTTCCAAAAATAAGAAGCACATCTTCCTCATCTTTCATGCAACATTAGCCCTTCCCTCTGCTTTAAGATGTATTTAATAAGTACAGATGTATTTACTTTAGGAGTCAGTAAAGTATTTGACATATTGCACAAATACATTTCTTGCACAGGGGGAGATGTAAATAAAATATAGTACTGTCTGTTTCCATTACAACTTCATGTTCTTTGACTTTTCCCTCTGTTCATTTTGTTAGCAGTGTTTAAATTAATTAAATGATAGTTAAGCCAAGTGGATCAAAGATTGTAGACAGCGGCTAATAATGAAATGTTTTGTATTTCATAGAGATAATGGATTTCTTCTTCTACTACTACTTTTTTTTACCCAAGACAAAATTAATATCTCTCTCCTCCTAGAATTTACTGAGCATGGTTTTAATTTAAGCTTTAAAATTCATTCAGTGCTACCTTTTCAAAATTCAGGCCGTGTCCTGCAGGGGAGGCAGAGCAGATACAGTCCTGAATATTTTACACCACTAATAAGTCTTTGTGATGTGCAATCACATGACCCACAAAAGAGTACTTCTTGACTATTTTCTTGAAATTAAGTTCTTATATACAGATATATGAAGCATGAGGGGGACACAAAAATCTGTGCCAGCTACCCCTATTATATCATCATTTAGGATTATGCACTAGCACAAATGTTTTGGATGCTGGATGAAAAAAGAAATATGGAAAAAAAGAAGGCAAGAATGGGAAATCTCTGATGAAATAGTCTGAGTTCAAAAAATTCATTTGTCCTTGAAATTACATACCTTGTCCTAGGTAATTTCATTTTAGATGCATAGTGTTTTCCTCTAGAGTACTGCAGACACACCTTTGCAGAATCACAGATATGTGATTGAAATCCCTCCTTCTCTCATCTTCACAGATGAGGACAAAGACCTGGAAAATTATTATAAGAAGCATCTGTGAGAAAAGAAGAGAATGGGATCAAGAAGGATTTTTTTTTGTTATTGCACGGAGTATGCAAGATCCCACACAAGACCATTTAACTCAACTAATGTTCCAACCCAGATAATGCAGCTTGCAGAAAATGATTATGTTGCTTTATTTCATGGATTTTGTGAAGGAATAGAAGCATCAGAAGGAATATTTGTGTCTCTCTTAACAATCAACTGTTTTTCTGAGTTTGCTTTGCTTCACAAGGGAAAGGACTCTAGTTTTGCACAGAGGGTCTTTTACTAGGGTCTTTTTCCTTGAAAGGGAAACCTTAAAGAGGAGAAAAAATAGACCTTTCTACTGACTGTTTTGAAGGCCAAGAGTCTACCATGGTTTGCTAATCCTTATTTGAAGCATGAAGGCACAGAGAAAGTGTTCAATTTTCTGATATCTGAAAGCATTAAAAACAAAGAAATTCTGAGGCTTTCCTTGCACCCCTATTCTGAATGCAGCTTGTTGCTGTTGTTACATGCCATCGCCTCTGATTTATAGCAACCGTAAGAATGAGCAATCTTCAAAATGTTCTGTCCTCAATAACCTTGCTCAATTCTTGTAAACTCAAGCTCATGGCTTTCTTTAGGGAGTAAATCTATCTTGTATTTGGTCTTCCTCGTTTTCTCATGCCTTCGATCTTTCCCAGCATTATTGTATTTTCCATAGATTCTCATAATGTGCTCAATGTATGACAGGCTCAGTTTCATCGTTTTTGCTCCAGAGACAGTTCATGTTTGATTTGATTTGGAATCCACTTGTTTTTTTTTCTGAATCTAGTCTGGATTCATCTGGATTTAGTGCTCTGTGTACAGATTAAATGGGTGAGTAAAATGTACCCTTGTCTGATACCTTTGCCTATAGGTTGCTTATAGGAAGCTATTCAGTCTCTCCATATTCTGTCCTAAGAATAGCTTCTTGTCCACAATACAGGTTACACATCAGGACAATCAACTGCTGAGGCACATCCATTTCTTTGAGAACAATCCATAGTTTCTCATGTTTCACAAAGTCAAATGCTTTGTTATCATCTATAAAGTATACACTGATCCTCTTCTGAAATTCTTTGGTACATTCCAGTTGTGAGTGGCTATTTGCAATATGATCTCAAATGCGTCTTCTCTTTTGG